>NC_050449.1:94473300-95140289 GCF_903995425.1 Onychomys torridus | reverse complement strand
CAATCCGATTGGAAAAGTACCCATGATGGACACCTGAACTAAAGAGCATGAACAAAAGATCTGAACATCTATCTCACCAAATAACGTCTATGATAGTGATAAGCACACAACAACCCCATCACCAGCCACTAGGCAAATGAGACTGGAAACCAACAATGTCACACCATCACACACCCACCAGAGTGACTACATTTCAAAAGATTGACATTAGCAGTTGTTTGGGGGGGGGGGATGAGGAGCAACTGGAGTCTCACACACGCTGCTGGTGTGTGCACAATGGCACAGTCACTGTGGGACACAGATTGACAGTCTCTTACAAAGTTAAACATACATTTGCCATAGCATTCAAAGTTGCTGCTTCCAGAAATGTATTTATCCAAGAGAAATGAACACATAGTTTTCATTCTGTATCTCATAGGCATGTACTTGTTCACGATAGCTTTACTGAAAAGCAGCTAAAAACTAGGAACTAGAAACAAATGTCTTGCCACCAACAAGTAGACGAAGCAGTTTAGATACATGTCCGCAATGGAATAGTACTCAGCAATACAAAGGACTGATGCAGCAACATAAAAGAATCTCAGATATATTTGCTAAGTGAAAAAAGCCAAACAAAACAAAAAGAGTACCATGTTATATGAGCTTCTGGAAAAAAAAAAAAAAAAAAAACAGAGTAAGAAACCAGATCAGTGGTTGCCAGAGGCCAATGATGAAGAAGAGAAAATGATAATAACAAAACTGAGTGGCTGTGGGCATGTCCTATACAGTGTTTATGTGGTGGTGGCATGTCGACTATGGAATGGCACAGTGAACACTTCACTGTCTGTGAAGTATACCTCACGAAAGCTTCTATTTTCAAAGACTAGACCTGGACTCAAGAAACTATTTTCACATCCTTAGTGTCTGGACTGGCATTCAGCATGTGCATGCCAGTGTGGTCAAGTGTGTTAAAACACGGGACCACTTGCACCTAACCGTCAGTTCCCACTGCATGAGCCTCTGAGTTAGCCCCATGTCCCAGCTCTTCTCTGGGCCCTGGAACCTCTCAGATAGCTAAAAGGCTAATATCTGTTCAACAGAAACCTTCTGAGCCAGTTAGACTTGGCTCCACACCAAGTGATAGGAAAAGAAATGGTTTATAGCTCACTCTAACTCAGTTGAAGACAGGCTAAGCTACCCTCAGGCCCACTTCATTAGACAGTGCATTCTCTGTGGGGGAGGAGCAGAATTCTCCACTGGGAAGGAAAGTAAAAACAGCTTGAGTTTCAGATTGGTTCTTGGCCTGCCAAAGGCCTCAGTGTGAAAATTGGTGTCCTGGCTATCTGTGGCATTAGCATTTCACAGCATGGAATACAAGAAAAACAGAGCTTTGAGGGATCAGAAGGGATGGGAAAAAATCAATCAGAATAAGGCTGAGGAACACTGGTTTATGTGCAAGAATCACAGAATAAAAAGTGATGCACAGTCCCAGCCCAGACAGTAGGCATTCCCACTGGTAATGTCCACATGGTGAGATGGGCAATAGGAAGCCTGGTGTAATGTGAAAGAATTACAGCCACACAGACTCATAAGACCCTCCCTCACAGGGTACCCCTCCAGAGAAAGCCAGCTCCTCTCTCTCTTAGTTAAGCAGCGACATGAGTTTATCTGGTCTTGTGGTTAGTGTCGTCAACTTGACAGGATCCAGAATCCTAAAGGACCTCTTGGCATGCCCAAGTGGGGACTATCTTGATTACATTCATTGGTGTGGGAAGACTCATCCACAGTAGGTGGAACGATTCCTGGTTGAGATGCTAGACATATAAAGAACGAAAGCAAGCTGAGCCGCTATATGTATACACTGCTCTCTACTTCTGAGGACATGGGACCAGATGTTTCAGGCTTCTGCCACATTGACTTCCATATCATGATAGACTGTATCTTGAACTCTGAGCTAAAATAAACAGTTGCTTCCTTATATTGCTTTTGTAAGGCAAGTATTTTGTCATAGCAACAGAAATGTAGCGGAGATGCAGGGCATCAGTGCCTTCACTAACCGAGGACTAAGCATGAAAGAAGAAGGCTTCAACCAGGCCAGCACACTGGCGTCCACAGTGGGACTAAAGGAAGCCCAGGTTGTCACCTCCCCTCCCCAGCATTGTATCTCTCTGTCCTTGTCTGGATCCTGTGGTGGCAGAGGCACACACGGCATATCCGGTCGGTGTTTCCAGTGGGTGTTAAGTAATGAAGATAACTTCCAAATGAGAAGAAATTAAGCGGCGGAGCTGAGTCCCCGCTTTGTCAAGCTCAGCCCAGCCAGCGCCTCCTCGGAACGCTTGCTTTGTGCCTGATACATTATGACAAAACCGTAATTGTTCTTTCAGTCTTTCCCCGCTATTTCATAACAACATGAAGTGGGAGTCGCAAAGGTCAGTCGCACTGTAGAGCAAGCGTTGTTCTTATTGTCCTTTTCTGAATAGTGGCTTCCATTTGCCAGGCAGCTCCATGCCCATGAGCCTCGGCAGTCAGGCCTGCTGGTGTTTGAAAGAAGCTGTACCACCTACTCAGGGCAGAATATGCTAATTTGCTGAATGGTCTTGTACCGCTGTCTAGCCACATCATCTACAATAATACAGACACATACAAGCACGTGAGCACATGCATAGGAATGTACATACGCACAGGCAGACACACACAAGCACATGTATATATGCACATACATACACACATTCTCTTCTCCTCTTTTTCTCTCTATCTCTCTCTCCTCCCAAACAACCCACTCCAACCCAGGAATGGAAATAATAGCAATTGTCAGGTCCACAGGAATCAGGAAACAGACACATCTCTCTTATTCCTGGGGCAACAACACTCTTGTCTAGTAGGTAGTAAATTCTAAGAAGAGTATCTCAGACTTAGGCTCAAACCTGACTCTGGGAGATGGGGTGATGAATTAGTGGGTAAGGTACTTGCTGTGCAAATATGAGGAGCTGAGTTCAAATCCCCAGCACTCATGTAAAATCCTAGCATGGCTGCTAGTGCAACATTAAACTCAATGCTTGGGCTCTGGGAATGGACCAGAAGAATTGTTGGGGCAGACTAGCCACCAGCCTAGCTGCAGGGTCAGTGAGAGACCCCTGTCTCAAGGGAATGAGGTGGAGAAGAATGATAGAGCAGAGCAGCCAACATCCTCCTCTGACCTCCTCCATACACGCACAGGTTCATGTGTCTGCACAACACAGACACATCTATCATACACAATACCACATACACACATTCTACTTTGAATTTATTCTAGTAGTACTGGCAGTGAAGGCTCACCAGCTGTGAGAACTTGTAGCAACATCCAAAGCCCAAGGAGACTCCCTCAGGTATGTTTCAGGTATACACACCTCTTGAGACTCAGCTGACAGATCTGTATAGTGGACTCAATTCTTGTTAACCCATTGACAGGATTCTCTTACCATAGACATACCTTAGAAAACAGATTTGGGGAACCAGTGGATTATCTGGGCATATCTAGATGCGAAAGTTATATAGGACTCTGCATGTTCAGATAAGGCTGGAGGTGAAGCCTGAGATACTCTGGGGAGATGCACCTGGAATCTGGGCAGGGCTCTTTTTGAGTTACTTGGGTACCACAAAAGAGGGCAACAGAGCCCTGGCAGGTTGTATCAGAGATCAGCTTTGTACCTGATCCCTAGGGCATAATAGTTGCTAAGGAACCTTTGAGATGCAAATAAATTAGTAAATACTGTAGAAAGATCCCAGAACAAGGAAAGGAGAGGATGCTCTCAACTAGTCAGGTGAGTGAAAGGAAAAGTACTTTCTCCTGATTGGGAAAAGAAAACCACTGGTTTTCATGTGGAGAAGCAGCATTGTGCTACTGTGTTTTCAAAAAGAAAAACAAAAAAAACAACTTTTCCACTTGGCTGGAAGTAGAGGAAAGTTGGAACCAGGAGCAGGGAGCTTGGAAAGTACAGAGATTCTCCCTTGATTAGCTCTAGGCAGATTTTAAATACTTCTTTTCCATTGAGAAAGTGCCATTTAAAGGCACGAAAGAAGTGGTCTAGACAGTGTGTAAGAGCACTGTTCTGTGCAAGCATGAGAACCTGAGCTCAAGTCCCCAGCATCCACATGTTTTAAAGGGCACAGCTATGTGTGTAAAGACAGAAAGATCGCTGAAACTCACCAGCCACCAACCTTGCTCCAGGATCAGTGAGGATCCTGTCTCAGTGGATAAGGTGGACCATAACAGAGCAAGAGAACACCCAATATGTGCTACAGAAGTGCACACAGCTGCCACCACACATGCACACACACACACACACACACACACACACACACACACACACACACACACACACAGATGTGTAGAGAGAAGAAGAGTTTAAAAAATACGTTGAAAACTATGACTCACTACTCTGCTGGTAGGAACCAGAAAGCCTGGGTGTAGCTAAGCCATGATTGGCAATGGCCGGAAAGAGGAGAAATGACCATCTCAGTGATCTATGTGTGTATTTCCTTCATCTTGCTTTCCACCGAGCACTCAACTTCCATGTGAGGTTAAGCTTAGGTGTACCTGTGTCTGCACTGGGACCCAGAGTGCTGCAGCAGGATAAGAGCCATGGCCCCTCCCCATGGCTCTTATAAACTATAAGGACACTCTTCCTTCCCTTAGAGTCAGGGGAGGGGGGTGGTCACCAGAGTCTTAACGCTTTGCCATTAGACCAGTGCCAATGCTCTCCGCCTACTCACTGCTGAGTTTGATCAGTGTCCAGGAACAGAGACAGCATCCTCACCAAGAAAGACAGCTGCCTGCCCAGCCGCCTCCAGCCTTCCATTCCTGGGTGTTTACGTTTCCATCACTTTCTACCTCCTTAGCTTTTGCAACGTAGCCAACCAGACTATCTCAGCCCTTGCCACCACTTTCTGGACTCCACAGCACATATCCTAAGTGTGCATATGATGGCTCTTGATCCGTTATCCAGTCACCCAGGAACACAGAGCGCGTGTGGCAAATGGCTGCCAGTCTCACACTCGTTTCTGCTTTTACTAGCAACTGTATGCTGACATTTTGGGAGGAACCTGCCCTTTCATGCCTCAAGCCAAGCACCTGAGGTGAATCCAGTGCTAATTGCCGCACTCTGACTAGCTCCAGGTCATGTGCCCTAAGCCTGGCCAGTGACAGTATTTCATTCTCCTGTGACAAAGCCTGGTTCACTGAGAGACTTGGGCCCCCATGGAAGCCAATGGGACAAAAAAATCAGGGGGTGTTTCACAGATCTTCTGGGGCCAGGAGGTTAAGAATTTATATATATATATATATTGCCAGAGCTGAGGACCGAACCCAGGGCCTTATGCTTGCTAGGCAAGCACTCTACCACTGAGCTAAATCCCCAACCCCAAGAATTCATATTTCTATTGATAGTTCAAGAGGCCATGAGTTTTTGAATGCCAACAGCCACACGACCACACACAAAACAGCAGCCAGAGGATGGCACCAACAAAAATGACTGCAATTTTTCTCCATTAGCTCCACTATATCCATTCCACACTTTTCTATGCCTTTGACGATCAACCTCTATGAACTAAATCAACCAGACTCCAATATCCTCTGCCCTAGTATGCATGTGTGTGTGTGTGAGTGTGTGTGTGTGAGTGTGTGTGTGTGTGTGTGTGTGTGTGTGTGTGTGTGTAAGGCATAGAAATCTTACTGCTCTCCTCTTTAATCTTTGAGACGAGGCCTCTCACTGAACCTGGAGCTCACTGATTGGCTACACTAGCTAGTCAGGAAGAGCCATGGATCCATCTATCTCCACCTCTCCAGCTCTGGGGTACAGATGTGTGCTGTGGCAGCTGTCTTTTACACAGTGCTAGGTATCTGAACTCAGGTCCTTGCGCTGTGCAGTGAGCACTTTACCAAGTGAGGCATCTGCCCATACTGCTCCTGCCTTCTGGTCAATGGACCAGAATGAGGGCCTGGTAGAGACAGGGTGGAGAAAGAATGGAAAGGAGACAGCCTGAGACCCTCTCTGAGCAGTCTGGGCAACAACTACATTCCTAGCTGTGTCTGGCTGTTCTCAGGAGTTCCTTCCATGGAATACTCTAGTCAGATCCTGATAGCCCAGGGGTACACAATGACCTGGCACTGCTGTGATCTGGCTCTGCCCCATCCTCACTGGGTCCCTGTACTCTGCCTATCTCTGTAAAGAGTTTCCTAAGTTGACCATTTGACACCACTTTCTGTTTAATGTCAGGACTCTGGCTTATAAAGACAAGAACCAAGGAATAAAGGCAGCCTGGGTCCAGAGAGCATGTTGTCCCTGAGAACAGTCATAACTTCACTCTCAAATGATATAGCAATGACAAGTGTCCCTATTCTGTTTTTCTGCAGCCTGAGTTGAGCATCTGTCACTACAAAGAAAACATACGGCTGGTAGGTAAAGCCTAAAGCCCTTGGTAGGAAAATCTGGATGTCCACCTTCATGAGAAAGGGGGTTGGAATAGCCTGGACCTCTCATTGTACCTACCCCCACCTCTGACAACATCCTGCCCCAGCTCCAAGAAAACTCATCCCCCCAACAAACGTGGCCTGTCTCTATCTCACACATAAAGAGGCTTCCCCCATCTCTCTCTCTCTCTCTCTCTCTCTCTCTCTCTCTCTCTCTCTCTCTCTCACACACACACACACACACACACACACACACACACACACACACTCCTTCCTCAACCCTTTCTGGTTTGAATGCCCCTCTCCTTGTCTCCCAGTGACAGGTGTGGACCTATCCACACATCCACCTGCATCTCTCCAGTGTCCTCTAAGAAGCAGCCTGTAGTTTTCGAGCCTCTGTCTCCCCCAGCAGTCCGCTGTTCAGTGAGCTCCTGGAAGGAAAGGCTGTGTTCTGGATCTCAGTGTGTTTGGTTCTCAGTATAGTGTTTCTCACATTGATGCCCTACAGAAGTGCTCTCGGCAAACACTGATGAGACTGGTGACTGCTGGACCAACGCTTGCCCTGAATCTCATCTCTCAAGTTGCCCCTTATAGAATAAGGACTCTCCAATCTGGGATGGCTCAGCTCTTATGTGATGCTCAGAGGACAGGCTGCTTCATCTACCATGTAAAGCAGCCTCTTCCACATTGGTTCAACTGGACCAGAACTGGTTTTGCAGGCATCAGAATGACTCCATCCACCCACTGCATGGACTTAGATGATTGTAAGTTGTTTCTTTGTAAGACTATATACTAGGTTGTAGGTTACTGGGGAAGATGTACATACCCAGGTTGAGGAGGACAGTCAGGACTTAGGAAGTGGGCTTCTATCATGGGAGTGTGTGAGGCTCAGCAGGAGTCCACAGTGCAGGTTACCTGGGATAGTCTTTCTTTGTTTATGCCCCTGTGCCACGTGTCACCCCCAGGTTCAACCTTTCCTCTACTGTATTCCTGGGTGTGTGAAGCAGGCACACTGCAGGGTAAGTCCACCTGCGTGGTGGTGGGTGCGGGAGGAGGCTAGAGAGCTCTACAGGGTGAAGCTCTATAGCTTCACCAGGGTCTTTCTATTTCAGCTACTTTTGATTTGGGGCTTGTCTGCCTGCATTCCTTCCTTCCTTCCTTCCTTCCTTCCTTCCTTCCTTCCTTCCTTCCTTCCTTCCTCCCTCCCTCCCTCCCTCCCTCCCTCCCTCCCTTCCTTCCTTCCTTTCTTTCTCCCTCCCTCCCTCCTTCCTTCCTCCCTTCTTTCCTTCTTTGTGTGGTGTCTATGTGTGTGTAGGTGTGTATGCAGTTGTGCAAAGGTATGTGTGGAAGCTGGAGGTTGACATTGGGAACTTCTCATTATAACTCCTCACTTTATATTTTTGAGATGGGATCTCTCACTGAACCCTGAGTTCACCAAATGCCTAGACTAGCTGGCCAGTGAGCCCCATAAATCTGACTGTCTCCCCATCCCCATCCCCACCCCCAGTGCAAGAGTTACAGACGCATGTGACTGCCCCAGGCTCTTCACATAGATGTCAAAGATCCATACTCAGCTGTTCATGTTTATGCTGCAGACACTTCACTGACTGAACCATGTTCCCTGCCCCTTGAGAGGGTCTTCTTCACAGTGTGTCCTGTGAAGGGAGGTCAGATACTGCACCAGAAGCACCCCCCATGCACCCCCAGACTCTCTCACTACTGGGCCCATTTGACAAGGCATAGGATGCGCCAGGATACTCAACACCTTTCTCTTGGCCTCTTGGCCTCCTGGGCACTGCCAGCTGTTCTAGCTTGCCATGGACTAGAGTCATGGTGTCACCCTTGGCTAGCTCCTGAGTTTCACAAGATGGACACAGGGTTCCACACTCGCCAGCAGTGAAGAAACTTTGTCCATGTCTGCTGTTACTTGAATGATGTTTGGTGATCATGGCCATTGTAGAGGAGGGGACACATAGTAGGGATGCTGAGGTAATATGTGTTATCAAAGATTGTATGCTTACCTGGGCCCTGTATCACCACTTACAAATATGTGGCTGGGCCTGTGACACTCCTGGCTCTGAGCATGACAGAATCCTCTGCTGTCTGAAATTTACATATTTATTTTTGCTTTCTTATTTTCATATGTATGTCATATAGTCATGTGTGTGTGTTGGGGGGCGGGTGGAGGCCCGAGGCAAATGTCTAGAATCTTGATTGCTTTCCACTTTATTCATTGAGAGCAGCATCTCTCAGTTGAACTCAGACCTTGCTGGTAGCTCTTAGCCTCACTAGGCAGTTTGTTCCAGGAATGCATTCTCCTCCCTCCAAGACTGAAACATGTGGGCTAGCTGCCATGCCCACCTGGCATTTACACTGGTTCTGGGAATCTGAACTCTGCTCCTCTTGTTCACCTGGCAAGACCTTAACTGCTGAGCCATCTGCCTAGTTCCCGGTGTCTGATATTTTTTGAGTCCCCCCAAATCAAGCCTGAGACTTGGCATAGACAGGTGTCTGGTAAAACATGGGTGGGTGAATTGGGTCCCTGTCACATTGCCCAGGATCCCACAGGCAAAGGCTGGTGCTAGTGTTTCTATGGTGATAGAACAGGGGATTCAGCCATCAAAAACAGGGGCAACAAGGGACCTCGGAGAGCTGGTTGTGGAGATCAGATGGACAGCCACATGACTGAGTATGAAAGACCTGGAGGTGGATCAGATCAGGGATTCGCCATTGAGGAGACCTCTTAAGAGGGGGAGCCTGTGGGTAAGAGGAGTGAGGAAGAGCAGGCACAGTGGCACAGGGAAGGGGCAGTTGTCTGGGACAGCAATGGTTCAAGTGAGCTCTTGGTGGTAAGTCCTGGTGCTCAGTCATGCCAGATGTTTGAGGGCAGAGATGTCAGAGTGGGCGAGGGTAACCAGACAGCTTCTTGGAGGATATAGTGGGTTTGTGCCAATAGAAGAGTCAGGGCATAGAAACTTCCTTCTTGAAGGGCTTTGCTGTCTGAGGCAGAGATCATCTGGGAGGCGGCGGCGGCAGAGAAGCCCACTTCAGTGACAGCTCTTCCTCTGTCTTGAACTTCTGGCAACGGAGAGTCTGGGGCTGTTCCTCTGAGATACAGCTCAGCATGCTTGATGCATCCTGACTTCCAGATGCCATGGCCTACAGGCTTCATCCAAAGGAAAGCAAGGGGCTTCTTGCAAGGGTCTAGGTCAGCTTTGCACAAAGTTCTTCCTTGGCTGCCCCTAAGTGTGTGCTGGGAAAACAGGGTGTGGCGTTCCCTTGGGAGTGTGGTAGAAATTCAGATTCAAGATCCTCTCACCTTGTAACTACTTCCAGGTGCCTGGCTCAGGTGCTCCAGGGCAAAGACCAGAGGAATGCTTTTAGCAGTTTGTCGAACTCAGGTCAAACTTTAAAAAAAATTATTTTTCAAGAAATTCTCCAGATTAAAGAAGACCAAAGAGATATGACAAGTGGCTGCAATACATTATAAATATGTGATCTTGAGCTAGGAAAATTTTAGTCTAGTGCACACTTGGACAATTGACAGATTTGGAATCTGAGCTTCTAAAATTAAAACAGAGTATCTAATTAGATGAAATAATTATAACAAAAATATTCAATTCCCCAAATTTGATAATAGCATTGTGGTCAAATGGGAGAATATTCTTTTTCTTAGGAAAGCAATATTTAAGAATTAGTCAGCAAAAGACCATGATGTACTCAACCAGCTCTTGGAGGAGTCATGAAGGAAAGCAAACGTGTGTGTAATACACACTATGTATAATGCAAAAAACATATATGTTATGATATATTGTATTGGCTAAAGTATGTGGGAGGAAGAAGAATGGACAAATGGGTGTGAAAAATAATGTTGGAAATTGGTGGAATCAGGGTAGAAGGCATTTGGGAGATTGAGTCTTGTAACTTTCCTGTGTGATCAATATCGTTTTAAAATAGAAAGTTTAAGGAGAAACTTGGCTTGTTAAAAAGTCTGACGGACGTCGCCAGCTGCCCTCCAAAGAGGCTAAACCAATTTATATTCCCCTGACACGATGAGAAGGTTGGCACAGCTGTTTGATGTAGCTATTTTTATTCTGCTATTTTGATGCCAGGCACTTTTTTTTTTTCTTTTCTTTTTTCAATGGGGTCATATATCAGCTTTGACCTCAGGACATTTTGCTGTTTCCCAATTTATTATGAATATTTCCCAAAGTGAAAAAAAAAAAGTCAGCAGTGTAGTAGAGTGAACGGCATAGCCTACTGCTCTGATCAACAGATGCTTGTGTCACATCCATTCATCAGCACACATGCGTCACAGGAAGGTTGTGCAGGTGTCGAAGGTAAGTGATGCAGTCACAGCCTGTGTTCTTGGCTCTGTGTTCTGCTTCCTCAGTAGGTAGAAAAGGATGTCTTTTCTCTCTCTCTCTCTCTCTCTCTCTCTCTCTCTCTCTCTCTCTCTCACACACACACACACACACACACACACACACACACACACACACACACACGTTGGCAGAGTGTGGGAGTCAGACAGACCCACGGATCCCCCTGTGGTCCTCATTGCAGATTGCTTTGGCATTCAGTTACTGCCTCAGTTTATATGCCTGATGACTGCTATGACTGGCAGTCCTTCTATGTATTGCTTTTCATGTTGGACAGAATTCCAGCTGCCTCCTCTAGGAAGGTTGGTTCCAGATCTTTCCTCTGTGGATAGGAGACCTTGGGTGGTCTGTTTGGGTACAGTTTCTTTTGTGGGATTGATTAGCATATCTCTGTTATTAATTAATTTATTGCCCACATATGTGAAGCACCTATATCTCTCCCTCCTCTCTTCTTTTTCTCTTTCTCTCTTATTCTCTTTCCCTCCCTCCCTCCTTCCCTCCCTCCCTCTTTCCCTCATCCCCTCTCTCCCTCCCTCCTTCTCTCTCTCCCTCCTCTCTCCCTCCCTCCTTCTCTCCCCCCTCCTTCTCTCCCTCCCTCCTTCTCTCCCTCCCTCCCTCCTTCTCTCCCTCCCTCCATCCTTCCCTCCCTCCCTCTTTCCTTCATCCCCTCCCTCCCTCCTTCTCTCCCTCCCTCCCTCTTTCCCTCATCCTCTCCCTCCCTCCTTCTCTCCCTCCCTCCCTCTCTCCTTCCCTCCCTCCTTCCCTTGCTCCCTTGCTCCCTCTTTTCCTCCCTCCGTTCCTTTTCTTCCTTATCTTCCAACATTCTGACTGCTTTTATGTGAAGAATAGGGCAGGATATGCTTAGAGGTTAGAGTTCAGGGTTGGAGGCTAGGTCCTTAATTACAGGCAAAATACACCCAGATTATTCCATGCAAAGTCAAGCAATCAGAAAAACTAGTACCCAGGTGACTCTGTAACATCAAGTCTCAACTGCCGTGGTTTATTTATTTCTGTTTGTCAGAGATGCCTGCAGAAGGTCCTCATCAGCCTCAGCTGCCTCTTCTTTTCTTGGAAACTTGCGAGCTTCCTCCTGACTCAGAGTATTTGCACCTCCATTCCCATGTCTCTGTAACAATAACAACAACAACAACAACAGAAATCAGACAAGCTTTATGAAAGAAGGAAGATTTGCATTGGGCAGAGAGACTGGGGGCTATCCATTTGCTAGTCAGAAGGTTTACTGTGATGGATAGACTTATGGGATGGCAGAGGCAAGAGAAGGCTGGAGGTCCTCAGAGTGGACTGCAGAACTAATCTCAGAAGGGCTGAAGGAGCAGTCCAGACTGCTTTCTAACGGCCTGGGAACCAGGGCTGGAAGGTCAGCTCTGGGCATTGCCCTCATCTAGCAGGTTGAAGACCTGGAGAGAGTAAGGAAGTGGATCTTCTCCTGTGTAAAGGAGGATTACTTCTGTGCTGCGGGTTGGAAGTCTGGTTTGAAGCTGGAAGATTATAGTGTCTTGTTTTTTGTGGATTCCTGGGTGGAGAAAGTCCCCATGCTAATGTCAGTGTGCCTGGGAGTGGCGACACTAGGGGTCTGGTGCAGCTGTTTGCCACAAACCTGGACCCAGTCTTTCTCAACTATACTTTGCTAACCTTAGTTTGTCATAGTTGTGGGCAAAAGCAAGTGGGGAAGTCAGTGCTTGGCCCCCGACACCAAGTGGGTCAGCAACAGAAAGACTATTCCCAGACTGTTGTGTCCATAATGTTGGCTAAATTTGGAAAGTAGAAGGCAGTGTTGAAATAGAGGATGATGGGAATGAAGTAGGGGGACCCCCTTAAATTCTCTCTGCCTTCTTCCCAGAGTTGAGGATTTGTCTGGGGTACAAAGTATACCTCAATTGGCAAACATAACGGTAGCCAGCCTTTATGGCCTGTGACTCCTGACCTCTCTACCATGTTAGCATACTGTAGGCTCCAGGTTGCCTCTGTGTTGCTATGAATGAGCCATAACTCAGTATGAGTCTCTATAAACCATATCACTACACTGTAGGCTCCAGGCTACTCTCTGTGTTTCTGTGCATGAGGAATAACTCAACACAGTAGGTATACTCAGATATAGGGCAGACTATACACCCAGGACATGAGTCCCTGGTCTCTTCCAGTTTCCATGGTTAATTATTGTTGGTGTGGTGAGCTGAGCTAAGTTGATGGGGTGTATGGAGTGTTGGTGGGCACTAAGCAATACATACATACTTTTCTTTCATTTCCTTTGCAAAGGAGTTTGCTCCCTAAGGCCAGGAAGTTGCCTACACACTTTCCAGGAATGGCTGTGATTTTATTCAATGTGACATTTAAAGTGGTAGAGTATAATCTTATGCCATTTGTGAGCAGGACCACTCCAGCCTCTCCTTGGAGAGGCTTGCGTTCACCAAAATGCTTTCTGTTTCCATCTTGCCTCATTCAGTGGAGACATAGATCTAAGTTACAGCAGAGACCTTTCAATTTTAAAATAGCCTGCTTTTGCTCTTAAGAAATTTATGCCCAGTTACCTCACAGGAGGTTTGTGTCCTTCTCAGAAGTGCTGGGGTAGTTCTTGGGAGTTTGAGTAGCAGATGGTTGGTGGAGATGGACAGAAACAAGAGTCCTGTAGGGGTCATACTTATGACAGTTTCCCATCAACACCTGTACCCTTGCCTCAGATCTAGGCTTCAGGGAAGTGGCCACAGCCAAACTAGGACCACTCACCTTCCCCATCCCTCCTAAGGCACTGAGATCAGCCCCCCTCCACTTACCCCTGCACTTATAGCTCCTCAGACAGTTGGTTTGGATTAAAAGTTGTTCTGAAGAATGTTTGGATTGGGGAGCAAAGATCTACTTGTCTCTTCATGGGAAGGAGTCAGTTCAGAGAGAAGCCCTCTCCAGGCAGAGCTGCCTGGCAGATCCTAGAAGTGGAGAGTGAGGACAGAGAAAAGTGGGGAGAGAAGGGGACATCAATGTGTGGCAGAGTTGATGCCATCAGGGTCCTGTTGGTAGCCCAGCTCTCGTTACCATCCCCAAAGGCCTCTGGAGTTTTCTGTTGACTAGAATGGGCCACATAATCTCTTTAGGTTCTGGAAATGCAGGAGGAAGGAGGCCTGCCTGTTGAGCATGGGTCTTGTCTCAGACTCCACAATAGAGGAAATACTTGTGTGCCCCTCACTAGAGCATTAAAAGCTAAACATCATCACCCCCATTTTACAAATGGAGAAACAAAGGTCCAGCTTGACCAAGGTCATGTCAGAACTCTTCTGGGCCCCAGTCATAATTCTTTCTATTATTCACATTGGACAATTTATGAGAGGGAACTCAATAGATATTCAGGAAACTAGTATGACTTGCATTGAGTTTCATACACATGAGGATCCATGCTGATGTCCTCTTAGGAAACTGTAAATACAAAGACCTTTTACTGCCCTAAGTCAGGCATCTGTGATAGCATCTGTGTCCATGGCAAAATTCTCTGGCATTATAAAGAGATGCCTGAGGTGACAGAGTGACAAGGAGAGACATGGAGAGCCAAGGTGGGGGGCTTCAAAATGTGATCTGTCTATTAGATGCTAAAGGTCTCTGGTTAGTGTCTCCCTGCCCATCTTCTGCAGGCCTCAGAGGAAAGCTCACTGCAGTCTGGAACAATGGGCTTTGTGAGCAGCTGCTCTTTGCAGACTTGCAAGATAATAAAAACAAATATGATTCCCCCGTGAGTTTTCTTTGAATATTTACAGAAGGGTTCACACGTCTATCTTTTTGAATCCTGGCTTTTACAAGTGACTAAGTGCTGGTGACTTCTTGTGTGTCCAATAAGGCAAGGCTGTTAATTCCTGTTGACATGAATGTCAGCATGGGGGTGAGAAAGAGGCAGGGCCAGGTGAGGGTCAAATGTTGGGAGATGTGGGAGTAAGTTCCTGGAAAGAGAGTGTAGGGCAGAAGGGTAGATGGGGGAAATGGTGGCATTTGGTGTACAAAGGCTTTTAAAGATCTAGGTCTAGAGTTCCTAGAAGGGGACACACTGATGGTGGTGTTCTTGCCAGTTGGAATCTTTCTTATCATTGTTACACATTGTTAAATATGTGGTCTGTCAGCTCCCTTGTAGACAGCTAAAGCAATGTTCCCATTCAGCATGCTCTCTACAGTTCGACGTAGCCAATGTGGAGTCTGATTTTCTTCCCTTTGCAACTGGACTGTCCCAGTGACTGGCCTGATGGGTAACACATGGCAAAGGCATTGATGTTCCAGGAATTCTAAAGTTAGAATGTATTCACTATGTGGTCTGTACTTTTATCTCTGGAGACTATAGCTTTGAGTGTGATCTGGAAACCTGGTTGCCACCTGTAAGCTTTCTATGCCACATGGAGAGACTGCTGTAGCTGCTTCAGTTGACAGCCCCAGGTGAGATCCTGGCTGCAAGTCCAGCCATTGCCAGCCATGTGAGTGAGCCATGTTGGCATCAAGCTTACTGGAGGCTTCAGATAATCACAGGCCCTGCCAGCATCTGACTGCCACCTCCTGAGTTGCCCAAGTGAGAACTGCCCAGTTGAGTCCATCCAACCTGCAGAATTTTCAGAGATAATAAAAAATTATTGCCTCAAACCACTAAATTTTGAGGGCAATTTGTTACACTCAATAAACAGAGGTTATACAAACAATCAATTGAATTTGTCATATAAGACAAGACTAGAAATGTACAACATTGGTGGCCACAATTCTGGCATGTGACTGAGGATCACCATAACCAGGAAGAGATGGCCAGGACAGGTCTTCCTGTTGAGACTCTGTCTCAAATGAAGGCACACTGGTGACATTGGGATGGGGTGTCCATCATGCCCAGATGCTTGGCTGCTAGTGTGCAGTCTGGCAGCATCATTGCCAGCCCACAGATCTACTGTAGCACTGATGGGATGGCTTTGAACCTAAGCATGCAAAACTGTTCATTTCAGCTGCTTGGTTTTGGCTAAGCGTTCTGGTAGTTGAGATCAAATAAGCATTGCTTTCATGGTTTTATTTAAGCTTTGATAACGATGTCAAAGAAGGCAGAGCCTGTGATATCCCATGGGAGATGTTACTTCTGGTGGCCCCTCTTTGGGTACCACAATTCTGCCAGCTATGAATCCATCAATTTGTACTTGTCCTGGCCCACAGATCTCCATCTGGTCTGTCATCCCATTAAGTGCTTTTCTGTGTGCCAGATGCAACATGACCTAGAGACCTAAGGGTTTTTTAAGAAGTGGAGGGACTCTGATTGGCAAGATTCTTCCTCTACCCATGGGCCTTTAGATCTGCTTCCTCTGCACAGTAATACACTCCAGTCTCCAGCTCCCACCATGGCTTGGCTCATGGTAGGGAGTGTTTGCTGTATTAATATGCTTTTCCTTCTGAAAGTTCAGGCTTGCCCCCTTAGTCATCCTCTGTCATTCCTGAAGATGTGTTTCTTCAACTACCTGTGCTGTATAAAAGGTGAAATCAGCTTTTAGATGTACTAAGAACCAGTATATGTTCAAGCAGTGATTTCTGTCATCCACCACATGTGCAGCCCAGGTCAGCCTAGCTGCAATGTCATCTATCCCGTTATTTAAAGAAATGTTTTCTTAGTATATACTAATTGCATATAACAATAGTTTTTATTATCTGTACACACACACACACACACACACACACACATACACACACACACACACACACACACACACAGTTACCCCATTACCCTCCCATTCTTACTGAATTCTTTCCTTTTCCCAGCTAATTCCATTTCTACTTTTATGTATTTTTTTTAAATGAAACAATGAGTTTAATTAGGGTCACTTAACAGGAGCACAGAGAATGTAACAGTGGCTACACCACTGAGGAAAACATCTCCCTCCCAGTGGCCTTTCCCATTTCTTTCTCCCCTAATTGTCTGAAGGGAGGATGGCCCTTCTGCAGGGCTGCTCTGCATAGAATGGATGGCTCTTGCTATGTCCTTCATCTGCCTTCTCTGGTTGTAGATAAATAACTCCAGCTTCTCACACATCTCTTCGCCATGCCTGGTTTTTAAAGTCCTCATCAGTTTTATTTCATTCACTATAAATGATGTTAAAGCCCCTTGGAAATATAAAGGTTGTCTAAATAATAAATCATCATTTTGGCAAATGATACTGAGGCATTTAGAGAGATAAAATTAATCACCCCCTTATAGCTATATAGCAGCTTTCCCACTGGGAGTACAAAGTAGCTCACAGAACCCAGAGTGAATTCTCCTCCCATTCCTGGAGGGAGAAGGTGGGGTCATTCATTTGGGTAGCAGGCACAAAAGGCTAGAGGTGTGACTTCCTTTTCCCTCCCCTCTCTGGGAGCACAGCAGTCTCTGGTGTGAAAGCCTTCAGTTTCTGCTCCTCTGATGCTGGGCCCATAGATGTTCCACTTCTTTTCTACCTAGAGAGCACACTGCAGTGGATTCCCAGGGGCCTGGACTAGAGAATCTTGACCATGTTTCTTTGGTGTGAATACTCTGCTTGGGATGCTGCAGTTTCCCACTGCATCCAGTACCATGCAGCAGATCCTGCCAGGATTGAAAGAGCCTGAGCCTCCATAAACTTCAGCTCATGGATCCTTATGTACAGTTCATAGGTGAGGAAATGCAGGCCTGTGGACGATAAGCGGCTTCATCCAACTCACATAGCTGTTCTGTGGGTGAGCCAGAAACCGAGACCATCTCATTGGGTGCTTTTTCTTCTTTAACCTGAGCTGTCAGTTAGCATTATTTTGATTTTGAGTGATGATAAACCAAACTGACACAAATGTGTGAATATGTACGTGTGTTCTTGGCCTGTGTAGGTGGAATATAGCGTGATGCTGATTTCATACATGGCTGAGATCAGGGTGCTGTTAGGATTCAGTTTCTTAGACTTTCAGCACTGCCTCCTGAGTAGCATCTTGCCCTTGTTCCTTGAGCAAGCCATTGGGTTGACTAAAACAGAAACAAGGACATTACTGACTGGTAGTTTCCAGCAATCCTGGAGATCATTCTGATTGGCCCCTAGCCCACTTGAACTCACTAGGCTCAGAGGCTGGGTTCAGTGATTGGCCTAGATTTCTTCTCCCTGGGGAGCTCGGATTGGGTGTCTTGAAAGACGGAGACTGGGAGTGGGAAAAGGTGAATGAAATATGAAAGACAGACCACAAGGACAGTTCAGGTAGTAAGGCTGAGTGGGTTCTGGCTGGGAGAAAGCAACCGTTTGTACAGCCTTTCACCTGTACCCTGCCTAGCATCCTCTCTCACACTGACTGCCCCTTTCTTCCAGCATCTCTTGGATTGCCTTTCTTTCCCCCATGCTTGCTCTTCACACTTTCCATCTGAACCCTCTCTCATACCCTCTGGTCTCTGTCAAAACCCAGGGGATCAAGAAGAAAGCCTGTCTTCCTCAAGAGCCCGTGGCATGGATACCCCCTGTTTTCCCTTCGGTGGTTCCCCCATTGAGAAAAGGCATCTGCTTGGCACGCAGGACAACTTCCAGGAAAAGAGCTTATGTTCAAGTTGGAATAAATGTGAAAATCATATGTTGGAGACGTGGGGATTCTGGTGAAGGGTCAGTGAAAATCATCTCAGCAAAGGAGGTAAAACCAAAGGGAAATGAGAGGGAACGGAAAACCTCCTGTGATGAGTCACCTCTGAATGCAGTACCGTAACGAGATGGCCGTGGGTCCTCACAGTTGCCCAAGTGGGATTAAAACAAACAGAGCATTTTAGGCTGAAATGTCCTCTAGTTCTGTTCCTGGTTTGCTAGAACCTTTCTGGATCATCCTAGTTTCTGGTTTGGACTGCTGTAGTTAAAAATCTGTGTTAATTTTCAGTGTCTGACTCAATTTAGTCACATTACAGATCTGGATTGGGAGAGCCTAAGAGGCTGTTTACTTCTCCCCCGGGACCTGTGTGGGTGAAGGGTACAGCCAGCAGCAGACATGACCTGGCAACCTATCCACTGCTGTTTCCCCTTTCTGTGGTTGTCCAGAAGGTCCAGCCTGGATGGAGAATTACTCCCTGAAAGCTGTGGGGGATAAAAAGTTGTCTCTAGCCCAAAAGAGGCTGAAGGCTATGGAAGAGGTCTGGCAGTGTTTCCTGGAGAGTGTTCAGCATGGCTTTGGACCTACATGGGTACTGAATCAGGATATGACACTGGATTGGCTTGCTGATATGTCCCAAATGGAGAAAATTTCTAGCTAGGAAGATGGCACCCACATTCCTGTGTTCTCAGTGTCCAACTCTGAGAAGTCAGAGCTGTGTGGAGCCAGTGCTGGTGGGGTCTTCTGTCTGCCCTCTTTGGGGGGCATCTGCTAACCTCCATGGCCTCTTCTTCCTGTATGTAGAAGAACTGCTGTTTAAACACACAATTTCTCAAACACGATTTGAATAAAAGGAAAACTCTCATATGGAGTGGGCTATTTTTAAGAGATACTAGTTAAGAAATAAAATTCTGTGAAACACACAATTATTTAGCTGTCTTTGTTTAGCAACATTCTTCTAATTAACTACCGCAAGCATCTATTGAGATGCTGGGCAAGTACGGCCTGCTGCAAGCTTGTCTAAGAAGGGAAAAATATTCATATTCTCAACAAGGTCATGAGAATCTTCCCTTCAAGGGAAGTCCCTTGAGAGTAGCGGCATTGGGTTGGGGACTCTGTTTGTATTGGGGACATAAGCATGGCATTGGGCTGGGGGCTGTGTTTGTACTGGGGATGTAAGCATGGCATTGGGCTGGAGGCTGTTTGTACTGGGACCATGAGCATGGCATTGGGCTGGGGGCTGTGTTTGTACTGGGGCCATGAGCTTGACATTGGGCTGGGGGCTCTGTTTGTACTGGGGCCATGAGCTTGACATTGGGCTAGGGGCTGTGTTTGTATTGGGGACATAAGCATGGCATTGGGCTGGGGGCTGTGTTTGTACTGGGGCCATGAGCATGGCATTGGGCTGGGGGCTCTGTTTGTACTGGGGCCATGAGCTTGACATTGGGCTGGGGGCTCTGTTTGTACTGGGGATGTGAGCAC
This sequence comes from Onychomys torridus, assembly GCF_903995425.1. NCBI lineage: Eukaryota > Metazoa > Chordata > Mammalia > Rodentia > Cricetidae > Onychomys > Onychomys torridus. The sequence continues at coordinate 95,120,423 of NC_050449.1, read as the reverse complement.
TTGGGCAAAGTCACCTTTCTCAGATATTTACTGAAAGATGCTTGCTGGTGGACCTCTAGAACCCTAAGAGGGGCCTCCCTTCTTAACAATGCCTTTTCTCCCGGGCACACCCTTCCCTCATTTCCTCTTGGACCTTCATATTGTTATCTTAAAAAAAATAAACTTCTTAAAATTTGAAATAATTTTAGGCTTACAGGACTTTAGTAAATTATAAAGAACTGCATTGTACCCTTGTTAGGGGCTGGATTATGGCCCCTAAGCAAAGAGCTGAAAGTCTGTACATTGGGAACCTCAGCACGTGGCCCTTCTTCTGTTTAGAAGCGGAATCCCTGTGAGTGTAATTGGTGAAGAAAAGATGAGATGGTATCAGAATAGGGTGGACCCTCAATCCAGCATGACTCGTGTCCCTATGTAAAGGACTTACTCTAGGAGCATAGCATGTGGGCATGAAGGCAGGGATCTGGGGCTTGTGTTTCTCTGCCAAAATACATCAGGGATTGCCAAAAAGCCCCACCAGAAACAAGGAGAGTGAGACCTGGAGCATGCTGTCACCAGTCTCAGAAGAAACCTGTTGTGTCTCCTGAATGTAGATACAGTATTATTGCAGTTTTGAGTCCAGTCTAGACAATTTCACACTTTTGATAAGATTCCTACTATTCTCTTTTATTGCAAAAGAACACTTTCCACAAATCCCTTTTCTCCTTTAAAAGTATTTCTAAGAGAAATCTTATTTATTTATATCTATAAGGCAGGGCTTCATGTATTCCATGCAGGCCTTGAACTTAATATGTATGTTGATCTTGAGCTTCTGCCCCCCACCCCAGTTTCTACCTCCTAAGTGCTGTACTAACTCTGCTTATGCAGTACTAGGTATGGAACTTAGGGCCTTCATGCATTCTAGGCAAGCTCTCTACCAACTTTGGTACATCCCTATCCCCCAGTTAAAATTTTTATCTATATAAATGCACATTGTCTTGGGGAAGGGGCAGCTTTATGGAAGGCTTTGAGGGAGTTTGACTGGTCTAGAGTGGGATGGGAGTCAGGGCCCAGTGAAGTGGTACATGGACTAAGAGCAGGGATAAAGGCAGTCTGGCTGAAGCCACTAGATCGAGCAATGTGCCTTGCTGACCAGGTGCATTTATGGTACTTCCTCAAGAAGAATGTGTAAGAAAGAGTTCTGAGAGCCCTTGGCAGGGATAAGCACCCTTAGGGTCTCTTCCTCACCTGACTTTGGGCCCCTAACACATCCCTTCCCTCTGAGCAGGTATCTGGCAGACCACTGGACTTTGAAGGGTCTCTTCCACTAAGCCACTGAGATCTTCCTTGGATTTCCCTCTCCCCATAAAGAACAAGAGTGTCCTGGTTGGGACAAGTGCTACAGACCAGTTAAGATAGAGTGGATGCTTTGGAGGAGCGTGTTTTTGTGTGTGTGTGTGTGTGTGTGTGTGTGTGTGTGTGTGTGTGTGTATGTGTGTCCTTCAGAATAATGGTTTCTTGTAGCATGAATCTTAAAAGCTCTTATTAATAAAATCTAACCTGAGGCCAGTTATTGGGGTGAACGCTGGAAGATCAGAGAAGCAGAACAAGCCATAGCTTCCTCATCTCGCCAGTTCCCCAGCTGATCCTGTTTCCTCAGGCTGGAAGTCTCTGAGTCCTCATCCGAGTGGGTCTCAGCTGAACTGCTGCTCAAAAGCCTGAAAGCTTAACCAGCCAAATGTTTAACCAGCCAAATGCTTCTAGTTTCTGGTTCTCACGCCTTATATACCTTTCTGCTTTCTACCATCATTCCCTGGGATTAAAGGCTCACTTTCTGGAATTAAAGGCGTGAGTCACCATGCTTGGCTGTATCCTTGAACAGATGGATTTCTGCCTCTGGAATGCTAGGATTAAAGGCTTGTGCTACCACTGCCTATCCTCTACGTTTAATATTGTGGCTGTTCTGTCTCTGACCCCAGATAAGTTTATTAGGGTGCACAATATTTTTGGGAACACAATACCACCATGGTTTCTCACCTCACTTCATTTCCTTTTCCTCTTTCTTGAAGTAGACAGTGGTTTTCTATACTTGTGTGAACTTGAGATCACCTCAGTAGTGTAGTTAGAATCCACTATCCTTCTGAGGGGCATGGCTCCCCAGGACTCTATGGACATTGGCAGCAGGAGTCTCTTAAATCTTCCTAAGAGCTGACTAGGGTGACTGGAGGCCAGCTGGACCCTGATCCCACTGTTATAGACTAGCTTCTTGACCCCATGGCTGGGTGGTCTTGGGGAGTTTGTACCTCTTATACTCTCTCATCCCTGCTTTCTATAGCTTCCTTTTCCCAAGATCACAAACTTGCTCAAGTTTTTTGTTCCCCATTTGGCTGAAAGATGATGAGCATCGGAAGCTTGCTTTCACCCAGGACATGCCCTGGATGCCTCTGCCTTCCCATGAGCCATCTCAGCATTGGTTCCCACTCTCTGCCTGAACTTCCTTACAGACTCTTTTGACCATTGCATTGGCTCTAGAGCCTCTTGTTTTCCCAAGTGTCATTTCTGTATAAATGGAGAACATCAGCTTCCTCTACCATCAGGGCATTGTGTGGCCTGGAGCCTTCCCTGAATTCATGACATTTAACTCGTTCCTCCCTGATGGCAGAAAGATGCTTCTGGGATTTTTCTGATTTCCCAGAGAAGAGATTCTGTATTCTTTCTTGGTCCAGTCTACAGAGGGAAAATTGACCTGCTTGAATGCTGCTATTATATGCCCTAGAGAATTTGGGACTATTAGATCTGAAAACATATCAACTGAAGTTTTTAGAAAACATCTGAACATTCTAATGTCTTGTGGGAACAGTGTTGGTAAGAGTCATGGCAAGGTAGAGTTGCCAGATAAGAGAGGCTATTCCTGAATTCCAGAGAAGAAGCAATTCTTAAGTGTGTCCAAAATGCTGCACAGGGCATGCACTGGCAAACTGCATGTGTGTGATATTCAGCACAGGCTGATACTACAAGCATTGTGTGTTGTTTATCAGGAATTCAAATGTAACTGGATATCATATTTGTTGCTTTGCTGAACCTTATGATCCAACAGTAAGGTGCAAGATAAGGTTGGGTTTGTTACAAAGACTTTCATCAGAGCTGAACCAGGGCAATAGTGAGACCAATTGAATGTCCAAAGGAACAAAAGCTATGTTCAGGGCAGAACTAAGAAGAAAGCTGGGATAGATCTTGAAACAGTGCATCCCCCAAGCCTTCATCTCTCATCATGGCACTCCACTGAGACTTGCTCAAAAGAGACCCTCTTCTGTGTTCCAGTTCCAGCCATATGAGTATCACTGCTGTAGTTTGCTGTTTAGCCAGCCACACAACAACTGTGGTATTACATATAGTGCATGCCTAGCCTACTCTCCAGACTTGAGGCTTGAACCCCAGTCTTATGGTTCATCCTTAGTTGAATACCATGAGCCATCTTGTGGTCTTATGGGACTCTCATCCCCCACCTCCATGCCTGAGTACAGAGGCAAACCCACCTGAACTCTCCTTTTTTGAACTGCCAGGGCCCTCATACTGACCTATGATCCTGCAGGTCCTCCAATTCAGTAACAAAGCCTGCCTAAAATAGACCATGTTAGATGAACGGACATTCATGTCATTGTGACAGTGACTCAGGTGACCTGTCTTTCCAGTAGGCTAGGAAGAACTTGGTATACATCTTTCCCCCATGGAAATGGTGCACTAAAGGATGGTTAGATTTTTACAGCACGATTGGTTCAGGGCCGTAAACTTTCATTGAATACCTAATATGTCCAAAGATTGTGCTGGGACTAAGAGATGCACAAAGCACTATTTCAGGCTAAACCATGTTCATTCTCATGGGAGAGGTGGACAGAGAGAGAATGATAGGACAGTGACTGTTTCATGTAAAAGGACAGACCAGCTAAGGGGCCCAGTATTTCTTTAGCAGCTGCCTAGGCAGCTGAGCATTGAAGTATGAGGAGAGAAAAGGGAGGCTCTAGAACAGTAGTTCTCAACCTTCCTAATGCAGTGACCCTTTAATACAGTTCCTCATATTGTAGTGATCCCCAACCATAAAATTATTTTTGTTGCTACTTCATAACCATTTTGCTATTGTTATGAATTGTAATGTAAGCATCTGTATTTTCTGATGCTCTTAGATGACCCCTATGAAAGAGTCCTTTGACCCCCAAAGGAGTTGTGACCCACAGGTTGAGAACCATTGGTATAGAATCTAAGATGCATGACTAATAACAGCATGGAGGGTTGACCCTTGATGCATGTGCTGAAATTCTGTTGACTACACTTTTGCTAAGTCATCATGTGCCCTAAAGGGATTGGGGCTGATGGGCCAGGGAGGGGAAAGCACTATAAGAAGTATGGGCTCCCAACTTTTAACTGAAGTGTCCACTGAAGGGTTTTAGTCTCATTTACATTTAAGAAACTTCTGGGGCTAGGGGGATGGTTCAGTGACTAAAGTTCCTGTCACACAGGCATGAAGACTTGCATTCAGATCCTCAGAACCTCTATAAAAATCTGGGTGTGGCAGATTGCATCTGTAACCACAGTGCTGGGGAAGGAGAGAAAGGTAGATCTTTGACGTTCATTGGCCAGCCAGCCTAGCGGAATCAGTGAGCTTCAGGCTTAGTGAGAATCCCTGACTCAAAAAATAAGATGGAACGTGATTGAGGAAAGACACTTGACATTGACATCTGCTCTTCACACACATGTGAACACATATGCACATGTACCTGAATGCATCCATATACATTATACATGTGCATCTAACATACCCCATCACCACCACCAGCAACAACAAAAAGAAAGCTTTGTTGGCACCATGTGGGTGGTGGCTAGAAGGTCTCTATCTCAGACTGTTTTTTACTACTTTATGAAAATAACTGAGGTTAGGAAATTTGTAAAGAGGTTTATGTAGCTCACAGTTTTGGAGGTCTGAGAGAGTGAGATTGGTACCAGTTTTGCTTATGGTTGAGGTTCTCACTGTGCTGTAGAAGCATGGTGTGAACATCTGGAGAGGAGAGGGAACCAAAGAGCCAATTCTCTTTATAACAACCCAGTCTTGTGATAATTAACTCAGTTTCATGGGAGCTATATTAGTTGCTTTATGATGGAGGGACTCCCATGGGCTGATTGCCTCCTAAAGTTCTCACCTCTCAGTAATGTTACATCAGAAACTACATTTCAACAGGAGATCAACAGAGGCAAACTACATCCATATCTTAACAGTCACCAAGATGGGAAAGAAGACTGAGTAAAAGGCTGCTTGATTATTCCTGAGGCAGAGGATGAGAAGGCCTAGACTATAAGCCTTTTTAAACTCCCAAGACTATAAATCTAATGGCAATAGTGCTCTTCATTTGCTTTGCTCAGACAAATCTCAGATGCCTCAGGTAGACCTTTGGGTAGACCTTGATAAGGAGTGCAATGTCTTTTGTTGCATAAGAAGGCAGATGGGGTGGTGGTAGAGTAGAGTTTTGTAAAGATGGAATGCATTTTTGGTTTTCAGTCTGTCCCCTTTAGTAAATCTCCAGGGCAAAGAACCAGGCCCCACCCCCAAATCCCTTGCCATAGAAAACAAACTCTTGACTCCCTGTGGGCTTTGGGAATGTGACTGTTGGGTTTTTGGACCTGGAGTGTCATCCTTGGGGGTCACTCTCAGGTCTTTTCTGGCACCTCATGCTGGCCAGCTCAACTTCTTCTTGCTTGGTCCTTCACAGACAGAATGATACTTTGCCTTTTGCTGGTTGGTATTCAAAACACATCACCTCATAAATGCTTCTCAGGAGTGATCTGGTGACCCTTGTCACCACAGAAGTACCAGGTAGTCATTTTAGACCTCAATTGGAGATTGCCTTGTGATGTGTGAGTTGAAGATACCCAGGCACAGGTCTTCTGGCCATCAGAGCATCATTGGATGTCCGTAGTAAAGGAGCATGTGCAACTGTCCTATCAAAATCTGTGATTAATAGACATAATCTTCACCAGAGCATTAATTTCAGGCATAATCAAAGCGTGCTGAATTATTTCAGTGTCAGACCTTGACAGAGAAGTCAGCCTGGGATTAGCATTTTGATTTAAAGTTCAACGGGTGGTATTTATCTTTATTTCTGTCACATACGAGTGATTGACTGTCTGTCCTGGAAAATAAAAACAAATGCTACTTCCCCAGTGATGTGAACAGGGGGTAATTTAGAGGCATGAGATCATGGTTGGCTGCCCGTGGTGCCATGGGTTGGCAGCCTCTTTCTTGGCTTCCATAGGGTGTCTAGGATTTAGGTTCCCAGGGCTGTCAGCAGCCAGGTGGGAGAATCAGTGTTAACAGTGGAGCAGGTGTGGTGTCCCTGATGGAAGTGCCTCAGGTGAGTGGTGGCCTGGGGTGGGAGTGGCTGCCTTGCAGAGTTGGAGATGACAGATACCCTAGAGCAATAAGGTCTATCCTAGTGCAATTGGGGTCAAAATGTGGGAGACTTCTACCCCTTCCTCAGTGAGACACAGTTAGTGGTGGTGTGTTCTGGATTCCAGCCTGTGTGATAACCACTTTTCAGTCCTATAGAGGGTTTGGAATTGAGTAATGCACCAATACCCGAGTGAGCATGGCCTTTATTGGTGCACATGTCAGTTAGTTACTGTGATAGTAACTTTATCTGCAGTCTATAATCATGACCACAAACCCATTTGCTAGTTTATAGATTAAGAACCTGAAGCCCAGAGATGCCAGATGAATTACCTAAGGTCAGTGAAAATGCCAGAAACCAAGGTTGTACCCATATCAACCAGATATCAAAGCCTGTGTTCTTTTTGCTCCAATACCTGCTTCATTAAGCCAGCTGGGACAGATGCGGGTTGGTGTAAGGTGACCAACCTCTGTTCTTTGCTTTGTGGGTACCTCTGTGAAGGGAAGGGCCTGACGAAGGAAGGAGGGAAGAGAGGGAAAGCAGGAAATGGGAATCAAGACTTCCTGGGTTCTCCAGAGCCCCACGACATCACTCCTATGTTGGAACTCAGGCACCCATTTCTCTCCCCTTTGGATTCTTTTGGCCACAAGTTGGAGGTTCCAGGCACTAGCACTGCTTTGGTCCTAGCACAGATGTGATGTGAGTAAGCTCCACCAACTGACACCAAGGCTCCTTATAATGAGGTGTTTGTAAAAGAATGTTTCAGAAAGCAGTTTGAACATTCTGTGGACACTTGCTTTGAAGTTAGACAGAGGGCATCTGGACATAGAAGGGGTTGGGCCTTCATCTTGGAGAGCTGACCTGGGTACCTGTTGGGCACAGCCTGCCAGTTCCCCATGCTCAGGGGATATACTGAGCAGATATCTAAGACAAAGTTTGAGTCCTTTACTCTCAGATTGATTTGACACAATAGTGGATGCAAGGTATGATTTAAACACCTATTATGCTCAGCTTTCTCAATTAAAAAGTAAATTTTAATAATGGTTTTTATCACCTTGTTTTTCATAAATCAGAGATGCATTGGGTTTTAAAAAGTGCGTTTATAAGAATTACCTCATTATTCTTGTTTTAATTTTACATCTAAAAAAACAACCCTTTAGGAACTTCAGTTATTAATACAAATTGAAGTAGATACTTGCAACTTAAGAGCTAAACCATCTCCTGTCTAACAGATACATGATAGATAATTTGGCAGAAGTTTAAAACTGTTCTATTAGGCAAATAAAATATAACAGAAACAGACATTTAGACTATTTTAGAGACACCACATATTTATGTGTCATGAGTCTTTACATTCAAGAGACAAACATCTAAGCAAGAGTCTATATGTGCTCCATTGGTATTTCAATTATAAAAATAATAAATGGCTTTAAGAACCAACCAATATAAACCAGCATGACTATAATCAAGAGAAGAAACATAAGCTCTTTCATGGTGGAGCCTCATACTTACCATCTTCTCCAGTTAACTCATTGTCCAGAAGCAAAATACAAGCTCTTCAGCTCTTCCAGTTCTCGGGTATTAATCTGAAATGACTTTGTCTAGAGAAAGAAGATGCTGTTTATCCACCCACAGAAAAGGCCACAATCATTAGGAGCCTGGTTGATCATTTTACCATTCTGATAAGTTTGAATAAGTGACTTTAATTGGCTTGGATGATATATTGAAAATTACATGTCAGCAAATATCTGTCTCTAATGTGTTCACCCAGAGCTTTGACAAGCAAAATTGATACTGAAAAAGGATGATGGCTAGGTATTGGTGTGGCTGGTTCTGAAGTGTCTGGGCTCTTCAGTGAAAGACAGGCCCGTGGCCCAGTTCTGGAGTACAGTGGAAACAATGGCTTCACTCAAACACTCCATTGTTGGAAGGAGTAGTCTGTGTTCTAGGGTCTTGCTTTGACCTTTAGTTCATATTTGGTTAAAAAAAATCAAAGTGATATTTTAAAAATGGAGTTAATTAAAAACTATATTACTTTTTGTTTACATCTATTTATCTACTTGTTCATTTGTATGTGTGTGGGCCCATCTGCCATTATCTATGTGTAGAGTACAGAGGATAACTTGTAGTTATCAATTTTATCCCTCTACCATGTGGCTCTGGAGATCAAACTCAGGTTTCATGCTGGAGGAAGGTATCTTTACCTGCTAGCCATCTCACTGGCCCTAAGAATTCAAATTTTTATTTCTGAGATTACAATATAATTACATCATTTTTTTCCCTTTCTCTCCTCCAAATTTTCCCATATATCTCTCCTTGCTCTATCTTTTAAATTCATGACTTCTTTTTCATGAATTGCCTTACATGCAATATTATATATATATATATATATATATATATATATATCTGTATATATATATATACATATACATATACATATACATATACATATACATATACATATACATATACACACACATGTGTATTCCTAAATATTATCTGCTCAGTATAATGTTACTCATGTGCAGTTTTCAGGACCAACCGTCTATCTCCTTGGCCTTGTTGCTCTTGATTCACATGAACACAGAGGTTGTTTATGCAAGTTGTAGGATGATGATCTGATGGTTCCCATGGAGACCAAGATGCTTTGTGTACTGACCCTTTCTGTCCCCAGAAATGAGAAAAGAGGGACAACTACACCAAGATGCAGCGGGGAGGGTCTGGCTGGTGTGGTGGGATGCCTGTAGCACTGGATGCTGGCTCAGAGGAGAAAGCCATGGTTAGCCTGGGACTTCTGATTCTTTGGTAGCTGGCACATATGGCTAAAACAAAGTTTGTAGGGATAACTGAGCCTCAAAGAAAGTTTACTTTGGCCCACAAAGACTAAGAATTTAGGCAAGGTGGTTGGACTGTTTGGTGAAATTTTCAACAGTTCCCATGCAAGGAAATTTTAAAAATAAAGTGAGGAACATGATAGCCTCGTTCATAAAGAAGATGTATGCTGTACCAGCTAAATGGCTATATCTTGTGCCATTGGCCCCATTTTGGAGCTGTATAAAGAGAAGACGTTGTACGTGGATGGACTTCAAGCCTGGATGGAGGCTGGGGCATGGAGATCAGGGTCAGAGGTATTCCCTGGATGGGTTTGGCTTCAAGATTACTTGGGAGGCTTTAGGGATCTTTGGTCCTGCCCTCCAACAGCCTTTTGCCCCATAGTCAGTATTGTTTTGTAGAACAGGGATGACATAAGTCTTCTGAGATGCTGGTCTGGGCTCCTTACAGAAGATGGAAGCCAGGATCAAGGAGATGTAATTAAAAAAGTGTGAAAGATTGGTGGTGGCCACATTCTGTCATAGTAGCTGTGAAGGGGTATTTTAGTCCCTCCTCTCCTTGGGAAATGATGATTCTGAGATCCTGCAAAGCACGCTGATCTAGCTGGAGTCTCCTGTTGTGTCAGAAGTAACATCAAGAGGGAGGCCTGGCTTCCTAATTGCCTACCCTTCCCAAGCCTGTTGACTCTTGGGGACATCTTCCAGATGTCTTCTCTACTGCTTCTTAGCAGTTTATACTAAAGTTTTGCCAGTCTGTTGGTGAACCAGTCCTTCCTCCCATCTGTCAGCTGTGATGCACAAATTGAAACCCTCAGCCCCTCACACTATGTTCAGAAGTCACGGAGAGTAATTGCTCAGCACCCTCCTTTCAAAGATCCTTCACTTAATAGAACTATAAAATCAATCACACGGAGCCTTTCTTACTCTCTGAAAATTAATATCTGGAAAATTCATGGTTGTGGCTGGATCTAAGACAAATCATGCCTCCCAGTTTGATGGCCATGTGGAGGGGCAGCTTAATGACAGATGCATGGAAAGGGCAAGGCAGCTCCTCTATATGAAATGTTTAAGCTAGAAACAAAGGTGCATTTTCTATTCCTAGGAAAATATGAATAGGATCACCAGGAACAAAACATATAGGGTAGTCCAGGACATGCCTAAGTAAATGATTTCTTTTTCTACTCTAGGTTGATACACACATATTTATCAATTAATAACAATCAGGTGGAAGAACACTAGTATTTCTGTAGTGCCTACCACTGTATGCCAAGTATTGTGTATTAAGTATTTCGTATGTGTTGTTTCATTTGACTCTCAGTGTGCAACCCGACAGTATCACTCCTATTGACAGATTCAGGGAGGCTAAGAGGCCAACCTGAAGCTAGGATGTGCAAATGACTTGACTCTCTTGCCACACTCCTTCCTGTTGCTGGTGATGGTACCAATGCTCTGCAAACACATCCCTGGCTTTACCGTGCTTGCCATTGGATAGTGCCGAGCTCTGCGAAGCTCATGGCATGTAATCTGAGCATCACCTGGTTTTCTGGCTGGTTCATTTGTTGTCTTTGACTCGGGCTGTGTTGCTGGTGGAAGAGAGTGTATCTTGGGTAAAAGCACAGGCGGTGGGCCAGTTATCTGGGTTAGGAGGACTGTCTGTAACTACCTCTGCTCTTGGGCATCCAGAAGACCCTGCTATGCCAGAACTCATTCTATGGCCCAGAATATCCAAACTGGTCCCTGCCTTCCACCAGTCTGCTGAGTAGGAAGAGAGAATGGCATTGCCCTGAGAGTGGGGCTGGCACAGGGCTGGTGAGCACTGGGGAATAGAACTCAGAGCCACACCTGCTGACTGTGTTTCAAGTCCCATCTCCTGGAACTCCACTCAAAAGAAGTCCCAACTCCACAGATGGTAGACCTGTTGGGTGTGTGTGTGTTTAAGGGGTGGTAGTGGAAAGGTGGAAACCACTTTATGTGGTTCTGTTGTAAGTCTTGGAGATGTAACAAGTTACTAGTTCAATGTGCACAGGATAGACAAGGACTGCACCCCCTGGGGCATCCCATTATCAGATTCAGGGGCAGGAGCAGAGAGGTGACATTTTGTTGTCAGACTACATACTTCCCCTACCTCTTTGTAAGCAATCTCTTTCTCCACATTCTACTACTGGCAGGCATCCTCCTCTTTAGTGTCTACATTTCAGCCTTTGATTTTCCCAGGAAGCATGTGCCACTGAGGTGAGGCATCAGACCCTCTCATGGGACCCAGTGCAAAGTGTTGTCTGGAGCAGGCTGTGTCCTGGTTTGTGGTTGATCTGAAGCAGGTGTCACAGACCAGTTTAGCTCTGTGGGTGTTGCCTAATGTCATGGATTTTCCCTGCTGAAAACCCCCCATTTTAAAATATTGACAAAACTGGCATCTCAAATAGCTTGTGTATGCCCCAGTCTTCAAGAAGTTTCTCAGAGGGGCTGAAGAGATGGGTCCATGAGTGAAATGTGTTCAGAGGACCTGAGTTCGATGTCTAGCACCCATGTAAAAATCTGAGTGTGCTGATGCACCTGTAATCCCAGTGCAGATGAGGCAGACAGGGAAGGACTCATTGGCCAGCCAGCCTAACCTTGTAGAGCTGCAGGCCAGGGAGAGAACCTGTCTTGAGGGAAAGGTTGATGGTGTCTTAGGAAGTTGTCCTTTGGCTTCCATGCACAGCCACATACACACGTGTACCTACATGTGCGAGTGTGAATGCAAGCACACAACCATCCACACACACAAACATTCACATGCACACATGTACACACATGCATACACCCCCCCCCCACATCATGTGAATAGTGTCTCCATGCTCATCCTTAGTTAAATAGGCCCTAGAAATAACAACAGAGCTCCTGGCTTTCCAAGGAGTGGGTGAATATGAGCACCCACTTCATAGGAAGGAAAATTTTATGAAGTTGTTTGAGTCAGAACCATAACAATACCAATAAAAGTATTTTATGAAGTTGGTGAGGACGCTGCAATATGGGTGCCATTTTACAGTGTGCGGCAGTGGTGCATGCTATAAATGCAAGCTCCCTGACTGCTGCTTGGCCTGTCCCTAAGTGACAGATGTGGCAGCCCTTCCCTTTAAGTGTCCCCTGTGCAGCTTGTAGCATAGGGTAAGATTTAGTGACCCTGGCTGGGAATTGCCAACTGCTTCCTTCCAGAATGGCTTGCTATTCCTGTGGCAATCAGCTACTCATTGTTTCTCTTTCTCTCAATACAAATGTTCATTTGTTTTTTTTAAGACAGGTCTTCATATGTAGTTCAGGCTGACCTTGAACTTACCAACGTCATGCCTCTGCCTCTCAGGCACAGGAATTACAGTCAGATCTGAGCCCCCCACTGCCTGTAAATGCACACGGTCTTAAGAAAGGTAGCTTTTGCACTAAGAGGTACTGACCCAACTTGGGGCTCCTTTAAAACCATGGCTCCTATCCAAGCCTGCCACCCGCTCAGTACTTCTTTTTCTGGCTTCCTCTCCTTGCACCTCTACCTTTAAGAAGCCTGGAACCGACTGTGTAGCTATGTGGCTGGCAGCTTGTGCCCTTCACCTGTCAGGATTTTTCATGGTTTCTAGGAGGGCTCTGATGTGGGTGACGGGCTGAGACATATTCACATTAAATGCTTTGCCTGCTCAGCTCGAGAGGAGCAGGGCTTTGGTACTGAGAGCCTGTCCCACCTGCCCCAACAATTGTCCCTGACAGCAGCAGCACAGGAGGTGCCGAGTCCAGGTACTTTTCCTTCTAGGGAACTTTCCTGGGTCTAGGACAGGAATGGCCCTTCTTGACAGAAAGTGAGGATGGGCTAGAGCTCTCCAGGTCCTCTGCTTATTTTCTTGTTGTGTTGATGTCACCCCCTGCTCTAGAGGGGACACCCTCACACCCATACTGCTAGCTGGAGATGTGACGGGAGGAGGGATATAGAATCTGCCCGTGAGCTTGGAAACCTTGCTTTGCACTCTGCGCTCAAGCTCAAGTGAGGGGACGTGGCATGCAGGCACATCCGAGTAGCTGGTATTGTGTGAGTGAATTTAAATGACCATATTTCTCTATCTTTGAGTACTCTGCCACTTATGGTCTTCCTTGTCGTATTATGATCTGATTGTTAGGGGTCCACCTGAGTTAATAAATTTATATCTTAGACCTCCAAAAGAGATGATATTAGCAAGTGAGTCCTGTGATAGGTGACTTGGCTATGGGGGTAGAGCCTTGTAAAAGAGACTCTAGAGAGCTATTTTGCCTTGTCCAGCATGTGAAGATATAATGAGAAGGTCCCATCGAAGAACCAGAAGGCAGGTGCTCTCCAGACTCTGAATCTGTTGGTACCTTGATTTTAAACTTCCATATTTCAGAGCAAGGAGGGAAAAATACATGATTCCTAAGTCCAGTTCTGTTGCTTGCATGCCCTGTTCTCTTCTCTTTGATTGGGCAGAAAGTGGTCCTGTCTCTGTAGGTCAGTTTTCTATCAGCTTCAGTTGCCTCTCCACAAGTGTGCCTTCCGGGGTCTACACCGGCCTCTCCGCAAGCATGCCTTCCTGGGTCTATACCTTCAGCCGGTTCTTTCTCTCAGCCTGGAGTGCCTTTCTCACCATCTCTTAACGTATCTTCATGACCTGGTTACAGTGGCTACTCTTCTGTGTGGTGTACCTGGGCCCTCCTTTGTGTTCTGTGCCGGAAACTCACCAACACAGTGTTGTTATCTTATTTTTAAACCTTTTAATGCAGTTCATAGAAAATGTTAATTCTCAGGCAAAATTCCTATATTTACCATTTCTGGTTCTTCAATTTCATTCTTGTGCTTCCTAGTTACCTTCTGGTGCCATTTATTTTTATCCTAAATGCCATTTTTTTTCCTTAATATTTTTATATTGTAAGCAGGCTTGTTAGCAATAGTAGTCTCTTAGTCTTGTTATCCAGGAATGTCTTTATTTTGTCCTCATTTTTTTTTTCTTTGTGGAATACTTTGCTGGATGTAGACTTCTTGACTGATGGATTTGTCTTTGTACTTTGAGTACTATCCTGTTGCCTTTGAGTCTCCCTTGCTTCACCAGTCAGGTGTTCACTACCTCATGTGCCTTCATGTGTTGATTGCTTCTCTTGCCTCGTTCAAATGTTCCGGCTTGGCTGTGGTGTGCAAACTGACTCATTTTAGGTATATCTCACAGTGTCATTTGGGCTTCTAAGTGTATATAGATTGTTGCTCCCCATCAAATTTGATCCTTGACTTTTAAAAAGTTTTTCTTTGTCCCTTTTCTCCTTTGATAGTTTTGGTCATATTTCTGGGAATCTGTGTGATGTCAGCCAGTGGATTTCCGTGCATTGCTCTTTAGTGCTCTTCTTGAGACGTGATGATTCCCCTTGCTCTGTCTTCACCGTAACTGGCTCTCCCCTCTTGTCCTGTGCCAAATCGTCTGATGAGCTCCTCCATTGAGTTTTTCATGTCAGTTGTTGTATTTTCATCTCCAGAACTTCAGTTTTGAATGAAGACGAACTCCTAGCTCTGTGAAGATGTGTTTGTCTGTCATTGTTGTATTTCCCTTGCTTATTTCCACATGGTTTTCTATACATTTTCAACATATTCACAGTGCCACTTTGAAGAATGCTGAATTCAGCGATTCAGAGGCAGTTTCTACTGAATGCTCTCTTTTTTGAGCATGAGCCATACTTTTCTTTTTTTAATTAAATATTTTATTTTATAATTAACTTAATTTCACATATCAGCCACAGATTCCCCTGTCCTCTCTCCTCCACCCCCCAGCTCTCTCTCCATTCCACCCACATTCCCAGCTCCTCCAGGCAAGGTCTCTCCTGGGGAGTCAACCCAGCCTGGTGGACTCAGCTGAGGCAGGAACAGTCCCTTCCTCCCTACACCAAGGCTGAGCAAAGTGTCCCAGCATAGGCCCCAGGCTCATACTTTTCTCTTTCTTTGGCTGTTTCATATTTTTGTTATGGTTGTTGTTAAAAATGAGATACCTTAGACCATATACTGTATCGCCTCTGGAGTCTCCTTTCTCCTTGTCTATATGTTGATGTGTGTGTGTGTGTGTGTGTGTGTGTGTGTGTGTGTGTGTGTGTGTGTATGTTTGTAAGTGTGCTGGTGGAAGCCAGAGGTAGATTTTCTATGTTTTCCTCAATCACCCCACCTTAGTTTTTAAGACAGCATCTCTAACTGAACCTGGCTCTCACTGATTTGGTGTGGCTGGCATCCAGCAAGTCCCAGGATCATTCTCTTCACTGAATCTGGAGCTCATTGGTTGGCTAAGCCAGAAGGCTGGATCCACGAGTCTCTTCGATGTCAGTGCTGGAGTTACCAATGTGTACTGTTGCTACACACAGCCTTTACATGGTTGCTGGGGATTCAGATGCAAGAGGTTCTTTTTTTTTCCCCCTTGGTTTTTCGAGACAGGGTTTTTCTGTGTAGTCTTGGTGCCTATCCTGGATCTCACTCTGTAGACCAGGCTGGCCTTGAACTCACAGAGATCTGCCTGATTCTGCCTCCCCAGGATTAAAGGCACGTGCCACCACTGCCTGGTGCAAGAGGTTCTGATTTTCCTATCCCCAGAGAATTTTGGTGCTCTTTTGTATAGTAACTTACTTGGGCTAATCAGTGATAAATGCAGCTGCCTGGCGGTATGTGGGCAGTGATGTTTTCATCTTTGTTTCTACATTCAACTCTTGGTGTTACTGTTAGTATTTGTTAGAATGCTAGGATGTTAGCTTAACTTATAAAGAAAAATGGGCTTTTTTTAATTGGCTCACAGTTTTGGAGGTTTCAGCCTATGATTGGTTGGCTCTATTGCTTTATAGGCCTGTATTGGGGTGGCATATTATGGTAGGAGTGCATAGCTTAGCAAAAATGCTCACCTCATGGCTGGAACTAACAGAGAAGGAGAGAAAGGAGGTGGCTTTCAGATGTCCCCTTCCAAGACATCTCCAGTGACTGGAAGATCTTCTACTAGGCTATCTCTCAATGGTTCATAACCTCCCAATAGCACCATGCTGACTGTTATTAACACGTGGACTAATGGAAGGGCATTCTTTGTGCATACTACAGCACGTAGTAGCTTGTGTGTATAGGCTAGAGGTCTCCTTGTGATTAGACAAAGACTAGGCTCTTTCTTCTCAAGACACTTAGCCTTCTCTCTGTCTGATGAAGTTTTTTTATGGGTTGGTGGTAGGTGGATGTGCATCAAGATCAGGCCTATTCCAGATCTACTCTGGCTTTGAATTTCCAGCAGGACCTTAAAGATCTCCTATGAGGAAGTACAGGCTAAAAGCTGTGAGGATGAGGTGGGCACCCTGGTCCTCTCTGGCCTTCATCTGTTATGTGTCTACCCACAGATGGGAAGATGCTCGCTCCATCCATGCCACAGTCTCCTCTGATGAGACTGTTGTGTCTGCTGCTGATGCTGGCACAAGCAGCCCAGCCATTTCACATCCAGTGAGTCACCTTTGGTGTCACAGCTCTCATGACCTCACGTTCTTTGTTCTTCTGTGTTAGAAGAGCTCAGGGTAGGGTGGTGGTTCAGGCCTCGGCAAGGATGCCACAGATGCCCACTGTTTTCATGCAAAGTTCAGTCTTTGAAACACACATGCTTCTCAGACTGCTGGTTGTCTTTGGTCTGTCCCCAGGATGCCGAGATGCACTTCTGTTACTTTTGTACAGCTCTATGGTTGTTGTTTTAGTAATAGGATCATCTGTCTGTCTCCTTTCTCTGTGCTAGCTATAATCTCTTCCAGCTTGCTGTGTTTTGATGTGATCATCTTTTGCCTGTATGTGGCCACTGGAGAACTTATGTTCCTCTTCTAATTATACAGTTAGGAAGTGTGCCATCTAATTCTGCTGAAGGTTTACCTTTAACTCTCCCATGTGTGACTGATGCCGACCTGGTAACCAGCAAACATTTGCTGTACTCGTTACCTGAAGATGGACTGTGTAAGCCACCTGAATACTGGATGTTAAGTCCTTCATAGACCTGGTCTTGGGATACAAACATAGGGCTTTCCCTTTTGTGAAATGTCCAAATTTCTCCTTGAAATAGCTGTGTATGTTAAATAGGGTGTCACTGTATCTAGAACAATACCCAGTGTGGAGTAACCCTTTGTGATCTTTAATTTCATCTCTTCCATAAGATGTGTTGTTGATCAAGATAATATGCTTTGGTAATCTGGCCCATCCATCTATCCATCATCCATCCATCCATCCATCCATCCATCCATAAATTTTGCTAAAGAAGCTAAGATAAGTGAGACAGCCTAGATGCTCTGGAGAAATGCTTAGTGGGAAAGACAAAATGATAAACAATAGTTTACAAAGCCGTGACAGGCGCAAATGGAGAGGCTCAGGTACAGAGAGAGGTTGGATGGTGTGACAATTAGTGTTGGAGATCTGACATCCATGATTCTCTGCTGTAGCCTTGGGACTCTAGTCAGGAGTAGGGGGACATAAGCTACAGGGTCACTTACTCACCTCCTGCAGGCCGGACTTCTTGTCTGAGAGACTGTACAGTTGACCTCAGATTATGGCAGTCACACACAAGATCACACTCTCTTCTTAGGAGGCACAATTTAATTGTTCCCGTCAAGACCCAGATCACATTCTATCCACTGTTTGCCTAGAAGTGCTCCTATGTCACAATTTTTGAGTGTAGTCTGGAGCTGCCTTGCAAGGTCCTATTGTGTTTTTCACAAAGGAAGCTCCCCTTCCTCTGATGGGTAACTAGATCTACTCCCTCTATGCCCCACTAGTAGAGGAATTTATATCCAGGCCAAAGAGAAGAAGTCCTTCTGTGGTTATTTCTGCTCTGCAGAGGGTATCCTAATGATTCAACTGCAGACACAATGATTTCATTTCCTTTGGTGGCATGAGATGAATGGCCCTCACCCCTGGGCCCATGTGCCAAACTGCTTCTTCCATTTCCCCAAGTGTGGTCAGCTTCCATGCCAGTTCCTCCCAGTGCGGTCAGAGGGTGGGCACCGGGACACCCTTGAGAAAATGGGCTGGCTGTTACCCTGTCCTTTGGATTGCCTTTTCAACCCATCAGAGTAATGTGTCACTTTTTGGCCTTTACCCATCTCAGAGGCCAAGAGGCAGAAGAGCAAGGGGCAGCCTGTAGATTTTCCTGGTCCAGTTCGCCATACGCCAGGCTCTGGCTGGTTGTTAATCCAGAAGCAATTTTTCTTTGCAAATACAGACCCATTTCAGAAGTTGAGTGCTCTATGTTGTGGCTGAGCAGAAGCCCATTATGAAGTGGTTCATTGCTTCACATTGCCATCTGCCAGGGCAGGGCTCTGAGGCCCCATTTGGGAGAACGTTAGTGCAGCCCCGTGGAACCCAGGTTGCCCATAATGCTGCCTTCGCCATACCTCCCAAGTCCCACATTGCTCCTTCCATGCACATCAGCTGGAGCATAGCCCTGGCTCTCCTCTGCCAGCCCCAAGATCTTTATAGCTCATATTTACTATTCATTATTGTTTCCAGAGTACATCTTGTGTGACATCTCTTCAGTGGTAAAATGGCTTCTCCCCACTCTTCTCCACAGAATAACCACAAAACCTCTTATCTGGGCCTAGAGAGGGGTTCTTTTTACAAAAAGTCTGTGAAGAGAGGGTGAGAGAGCAGGGGAGCCCACTAACCTTGGCAGGAGGTGTTTTAGGAAGGAAAGATGAAGGAAAAGAATGGAGCAATGGTGGGTGCTGATGCGTCCCACCCCCACCCCAGCCAATGGCCCAGGTTGAAACTGGAACCTCTGGGTATTTATCCACAAAGTCACCTGAATGAGGAAGGAGGGTCATGTGAGGGGAGCCAAGGGAAAAACAAAAGAATCCATTTATTATTCTGGCAGGAAATTTGTTCTTTGGATTCTGTAGCTGCAGACATAATGATTTCATTTCCTTTGGTGGCATGAGATGAATGGCCCTCACCCCTGGGCCTGTGTGCTGAACTGCTTCCTCCATTTCCCCAAGTGTGGTCAGCTTCCATGCCAGTTCCTCCCAGTGCGGTCAGAGGGTGGGCACCGGGTCACACTGACTAACAGAGTGTGATCTTGCCTGTGGAGCCTCCAGGATACCTGGAGCTGCTCCAGGTTAAAGCATCCCACCCAAACAGGGTGACATGGGGTCTCTGGGACTTGCAACAGCAGCAGAGAGGCCTGGCTGGCTTCCTGCTTTAGAAGGAAGGCCTTACCTGTGGTCTGAGCCTGTGCTAGTGTAGAAGGCAGCGGGTATTAGGGCTGACACCAGCCTGTTGGCCTTGCGACTTACTCGGGGTCCTTAACTACACCAAACTTCAGTTTCCCAGTCTGTAAACGCTGAGACTCTGCCTAATTTATGAGGCTCTGCACCAAACAGCTTCAAGTGAAGCTTTCTGTGGGCATGTTGCTAGTCTCGTGGCCCCTATAGACTCCTGGTAGTGATATGGAGGATGATTTCTGGTGCCCAGTCCGCCTTGGTTTTGTGTGCCATGCATACACTTACATGTGAATATGTGTGTGTCTCTCATGTGTATGAATGCATGTGTCTGTGTTTGGTTGTACATGCACATGTATAAATATGCATGTGGAGGCCACTAAGTGGCAACCTTGGATGTTGTCCCTCAGCCACTGTCTATCATTTTAGAGATAAGATCTCTCACTAGCTTGGAACTCACCAGAGACTAGGCTGGTGACTCCAGGTATCTGGCTGTCTCCACTTCCCCAGCACAGGCATTACATGTGTATGACATCACTCCTGGCTGGTTTTTTTTTTTTTTTTTTTTTTTTGGTGGGTTCTTGGAACTGAGTTCAGGCCCTCATGCTAATAAGGCAAGTCCTTTACTAACAGAACTATTTCCATAGCTCAGTCAGTCATGCTTTAAGAATGCAACCAGATGACATGGAGTAGTACTAGTCTATCCTGAGATGATGAATTCAAGAAGGAAGACAGAAACCACAAGATCTTAGGATGCTTCCCTGGGACCTGTGACGGCCCTTCTCACCTGGGTCCAGGCTTCCATACTTCATGGACAGACACCTCACAGGGGTATCAGATTCCATATTTGAGTAAGGGGTCAGTGTTCAGACACACAATTTTCTCACTGTGGTTCAAAGAATGCATCTGGTGTCCCACCTGGAGTCAGCTTTTGGGAGTGTGGTGGTATGGAGTCCGCACCCAGCCTGGCGTAAACCAGGTTCATTATTAACTGTTTATTTATGAACTACCTTTTCTATTCCAGAGAGTTGTGAATGTGCCTTATGGGGAGGCCTTTTTGTGTTCTCCTAGGCCTCAGTTTCCCAAGTATGTCTTTTCCACCCCAGCCACTCATTAATAATGGCAAAAATGAATCTTTTATGCTCAAAGATATTTTCAATTGGAATGAGATGCAATTAAGCAGGATTAAGTTGAAAGAACATAGGAGCATTGTGACCAAGACTGGGATTGTCTGCTTCCAGGGACTTTGGGGACAGGATGAGGCTCCCAGCAGGGAAAGGATGATTCATTTGAGAAGGAGGAAGTCTTTTTGGAGGCATGGGTGTGTCTTCATGAAGCACTGCATCTCTGAAAAAGAAGTTAAATACCGATAACAGAGTAATTTTAATAAACATTTTACTTTTAATATGTTTATAGTGTTGTTAATTATCTCTCTAAGTGGAGAAAATAGAAATTGTAGCACGTTGAACAAAGATTGCTGATTAGGATAATAAAATGGAAATTTTAATCAGGACGGTAACTTTAAGTCAGGGGGAATTTTTTCCTAGGCTGTTGGAGTCTTCATCTTTATTCAACACCCCGTTTATCATCACCATTCCATTCATTGCCGGCATTGGATTAATATTGACAATTTAAACTAGAAATAACTTCTTACTATTGTGGTTCTGGCACAATAATGGCGCTACAGAGCTTGAGGAAGCCGTTCAGCCAGCAAGCTTGTGCCTTGCTGTGGTGGGCCCAGTCCTCCAGATACCCAATTGGAGGGGACTCTGTTAGGTGGCTTCTCTATGACACCTCATTCAATAATGTAATAATATAGTCTCCTGTGTTCTTTATGTGCATGTGTATATCTGTGTATGGTATATGTGTTTACATGTATGTGCACATATGTGCAGGTATGTGTGCATATATGCATAGAGTGGCCAGAGGTTGATATCAGATGTCTTCCTCCATTTTTTTTCCACTTTATCTTTTTGAGACACAGTCTCTCACTGAACTTAAAGCTAGCCAGGAAGCCCCACAGTGATCCATCTGTCTTTATCTTCCCAGTGCTGGGATTATAAGAAAACACTGACGCATTCAGCTTTTTGTGTATGTGCTGGGGATCCAAACACAGTTACTCACACTTGAACAGTGAATACTTACTGATTAAGTCATCTTTCCAGCCCTCGTGCAACAGGCCTTTGGTGGCTCAAAGCTGTTTCTTCAATGGTGTAACAGTGTTCAGAGTCTGTGGACCTCAATATCTTCAAGGTATTATGTGGATGCTGACAAGGGTGATATCCGAGTGTGTTGTAGAAACCATACTTATGCAAAGGTGTGATGTGAATGTTCAACAGTGAGGACCGCAACATGCCAGAAGTTTGGGGCCCACAGTATCAGCATATACATGGGAGGTTGAGAGTCTCTACCCTTAAATGATTCTCAGACATCAGCCTCAAAACCACCCAATGGGCCTGCTGACATGGACTGCTGGGCTGTAGCTCTGTGTGGAGCCAAAAGGGCAGAATTTTGAGCAAGTTCCCAGATACTGCTGCCGTCTGTGCAGAGACTCCACTGTGAGTATGGCCAAGGGAGGCTGCTAAGAGCAAGGCAGGACTTCCAGAGAAGAGGCTTTCCAGTCCTTCCAGAAGAGGAATCTCACCCATGCAGGACATGGGTCCTGGAAGTGGGTGGGGCCGGGGTGAGAAATGGGAGTGTGTCTGGCCATGAGTAGAGAGGTGTTTGGCCAGCATCTGGAGCTGGGAGTTGGATGGGTGGCTCTTTGCACTATCTCTGGGGAGAGTTACTGGCTCAAGGAAAGCTGCTGCTGCTATAGTGAGGATCTTGAATCAGAAGCAAAGCTATGGGGTTTCGGGTCAGAAGTTTTTCATGCCAGCGGGAGCCTGGCTCATGTGGGCTGCCTTCTGAGATTCAGCTCAGCCTTGACACTGTAAAGACCTGTTCTGGGGCCCATCTCCCCATCCTTACCCTCAGGATTAACTGCCTGAATTGTTGCCTTTGCTGGGGATGGTGGACATAGGGAGGTAAGTTGAGGTAGGGGAGGACGGGGGGAGGACGGGGAAGGACATGGATATGTGTCCTCTGGGTCTGGTTCAAGAAGTCTCTATAATGGAAGAAAGGGCCATCTCCCATCCCTTGTTACTTCTGCTGGGCCCAATTTTGGGGTCACTCAGCAGCAGAGCTCCAGTGTCTGGTGGCTGTTCTGGGAAGCTGCTTCTGTAGACTGTGCTTTGGGACTCTGGGGAGAGGCAGGCTTGCAGACTCCAGCCTGGATCCACCTCCTCATTGCCGCAACTTCACACTCCATTCTCTCTTCCCCTCTTTGGAGCCTCTTCCCCAATCCTCTGGGGCTCCACAAATGTGCGACATGGTTTCTTAAAAAGGCCTCTTTCTTCTCTTTGATCATAAAATTGCCAAGGAACAATGGCTGTCATTTAAAACAGCAGCGTTAAAGCTCCTTCCCCACCACTCACTGCCACCGTCACCGTGTTCCACATCAAAACAGCTGGGAGCTCCCGAGAGGAGCCTGCCTCCATCCTTCACTGTGAGCCATCCTGAGGGCACTGCTGCGTGCCATCACCTTGGGGAACTGAAGGTGACCACCGGCTTTGCCCCTGGGAAGATGGGCTCCACCTTAAGTGGAGGCTGAGAGGGGTTAGGGATGGGGCTAGTCTCCACAACCCTGTCCACTGGCTTGGGAAAAGTGGACAGGAAGAGGCCAACTTCCCAGGCATGCTGAGAGGGGCCATAGATGGCTTAGGGACCAAATTAGAAACCCTGGTGCAGGAGACAATCAGCCTTTCTGGGATTTTCCTCCCAAAGCCCTAGAGAGAGAGCTTTGGGGTTCCGTGTGTGAGGAATGGGGAACAGAGGCAGTAGTGCTGTCACCATGGCTGTGGCTGATAACTCCTTGTCATAACCCACTCCATCCTCATTTCCTGGGAGCCGGGGCACTCAGAGGGTACGAGGGAGTGTAGACAGGGTCTCCAAAGAGCAGAATCAGCTGCCGCTCTGCGGGTTGGGGCAGAGCCAGGAGAGTGTGTATCTGCTTGCCCTGGGGCCAGCCCCATAGAGGCTGCTGGAGGGGAAGCTACCTCACAATGGGAGGATGGGCCTTGGCCACCAGCCTGGACCAGGAGCAGCCTTTCCCCCTCTTCCCTGTTAGGCCATTGCCTTGTTTCCTTCAGGCTTGAGATCTAAGTGTGTTTAGGGAGCAGGGAGTGCAGATTGCAGGTCCCTTTAGTGCTGGAGTCAATCAAAGAGAGAAAGGAGGCTTAGGGTCTCCAAGGCCTATAGGCCATGTTTGGAGGAGAGAATGAATTTGGGCTTCAGGGAGACAGAGAAAAGAAGGGTGTCGGTGTTTGCTTCTTGTGATACTCCCTTGGGGACAAGTGTCCCAGGTGGTTAGGTCTCATTCCGTGGGTTTCCTCTAGGGTTTCCTCCACTGCCGAGCCATCCTGTGCTTTTCCTCCCATGGTCCCAGGCCCTCTGTTCTGCCCTCCCATCTCCACTCCCCTGTGATTTCCTCTCTGTGGCTTCTGTCAGCTGCCCTTTGGTGTCTTCTCTTCCTGTCCCCTCCTCTCTCCCTGGCTTCCCCTGCCTGTTCCATCCTTCACTCCTCGTTCATATGCTGTGTCCCTGATACACTTGGGTTTGCTTGTGTGGGAAGTACATGTGTCTCTCTGTCTTGGCTTCTACAGGCTTGGTCCACCTTGGGCTTCTGCTAGTTTACCACGGGACAAAGCTTTACACATTCTAACTTCTCCCTGTTTAACGAAGAAGAAGCATTTCTCTTTCTTTCTTTCTTTCTTTCTTTCTTTCTTTCTTTCTTTCTTTCTTTCTTTCTTTTCTCTCTCTCTCTCTTTCTTTGTTTTTAATATGTCAAGTCTTTAAAAGAAGGCATCAATATCAAGTTTCCTTTGTTAGACATTTACGTTGACCACAAATAATAAAAGAAGTTGCAAATCCTGACAGTCTGGAAAACATATTGTAATATGTTTATCTTACTGTAGCCCTGCCC
This sequence comes from Onychomys torridus, assembly GCF_903995425.1. Taxonomy (NCBI): domain Eukaryota; kingdom Metazoa; phylum Chordata; class Mammalia; order Rodentia; family Cricetidae; genus Onychomys; species Onychomys torridus. The sequence goes on along the minus strand of NC_050449.1, from coordinate 95,095,938 downwards.
ATGCTCCCACTGCACTATGGTCATTTGCTAGCCTTTAGAGGCCTGGCAGGTTTCCTTGGACCTGCAGATGAGCCCTGGATCTTAAAGCATCTTTTGCTCCAGGTCTGTCTTGAATCTCACCCAAAAGTGGATTAGCAGCAGGACCTTAGGACTACAGAGTCTGTCCAAGTTCAGATTACATGTTCCCACCTCTCTCTTGATAGTCACTGTGCACTTGACCTACCCCGGAGTGTATTCCTACATGTTTTAAGTGGTCACCACAGGAAAGACAACGCCACTGTGGTGCTATTTGCTGGCTGCTCCTCACGTCTCTGTCTACCTCAGTGGTGCCCTCTTTTCTACTGTTCTACGTTCTGGCACTGCGCCTTGACCCTCAATCTGTAGCCACAGTATACCCCACCACTCCCACCCTGGCAAGCTGTGTTTTCACAGATGGTTCTGTTAAATCTGGATGGGCTCCGAAGATGTTATTGGATTTCTGCAGCCCTCTTATGCCAAGACCATATGGGGCTGAGGAGAAGAGGGCAGAGGATCAGCCATTCCCTCCTGCCCACCCCTGTTTCATTTGGGATCTTTTGCATGGTATTTTGGTGAGTCCATTGTACTGAGGTGATGGGTCTATGAAGAGAAATTTTGTAGATGTATTCAGGTAGGTCAGGAACATCAGTCTCACCAGGATGAGAACTGGGGCCCCAGGATTAACACTGAGAGAGAGGGGGGGAAGCCCTATGGCCAAATGCTCTCAACACTTCCTATTTCCTGTTCCAGCCCCACCCATGTTTCCAGGCCCCATTTTCCTCTGTGCGGTGAGGATTTCCCCCTGGAAGCACCGAGAAGCCTCTCCTTGAGAAGCTCTGCTTGCCCTGAGGTGCCTAGAACAGCTGCCAGTGCATGTTATAATTGTGAGAGGGGAAAAGAGGAGAAAAATGTAAAGAGTAGAAAAAAGAGGCAAGGACAGAAAGCAAAGGGAAGGAGTGATAGAAACAAAGAATTAGGAAGATATAGAAAGAGACAGAGAGATATATATAGATAGAGGTCAAGAGAGAGGTCAAGAGAGAGAGAGACAGAGAGAGACAGAGAGAGACAGAGAAAGAGAGAAGACACACACAGAGAGAATCACATACACAGAGAGAATCACACACAAAGAGAGACACATACACAGAGACAGAGATATATAGAGGTCAAAAGAGAAAGAGAAAGAGAGAGGACACACACAGAGAATCACACACAGAGAGAATCACACACAAAGAGAGACAGAGGGTTTTATCTAGGCAGATGCATACCCTGCCACTCAAATTATTTATTGGCATTGCACAAAGAATGACTATCCCTGTCTTTAGCTAACAGAGGGCCACTGTCATAAGAGTCATGGGACAAAGAAAAGTAGAGACACAGAGAACTGTGAGTGGAAGAGGATGCTGGACTAGGTCATGAGACCAAGGCCTGATCCTGCTGTCAGCTGTTCTGAGTTGCTTTAGTTATGAGTGTCAGTCAACCCACTTCTGCATGGTCCCAGGGCAGGTGAGGTCTCTGTCAACACTGAATGCCTTTGACTGTCATACATGAGGAAGGAGGAAGTGGAACTGGGCTGGGGAGTGGAGAGAGAAGAAAAGAAGGAGGGGAGTGTGGAAGACAATGGTGTCAGTGCAAGGTAAAGGAGGGAATGTGTAGGAGCCATGCTCCTGGAAGTGGAGGTGTTGACCTGTGACATCCATCCCTTCTTGGGCTAGCCAGATAAATTGAGAGGCAGTCACAGTGTCTATGAACCTGTCCAGGGCATGTCAAGGCATGCCTCTCATTATGGACCTGGGAATGGAGGAAAATGGCAGACATGCTTTCATGATACTATGTCAATAGACCTTGGTAATGAATTGAGCAAGGGATAGAGGGAGATGTCAAAAAATGGACTCTAGATTTCTAGCATTTGCAGGTGATGTATGCCCCTGCTTGAGATGGAGGTGGTTTGGAAGATCACCCTGTGGGATGGCTATTGTTGATGGTCAACTTGATTGGATCTAGAACTCCCTAAGAGACAAGCCTCCAGAATGTCTGTGAGGGATGATCTAGCTGAATTAAACTGAGGTGGGAAGACGCAGGTTAACTTTGGGTGCCACCATCCCTCGGACTGGGGTCCTGGACTGAGTAAGAAGGAGAAAGCAAACTGAGCACTAACCTTCGTCACTGCTTCCTGACAGTGGATGTGAAGCCTTCAGCGCTCACTGGCTGTGATTCTTTCTCTGATTGGCTCTATCCTAGACCTATAAGCCCAATGAACCCCTTTCCCTTGAGTTGCTTTTGCCAGCCATTTGGTCACAGAAACAGGAAAAGTTGCTAGTGCACCATGTTCGGGTCTTGACTGCACTGACTCAGGTGCCCATGAGACTTCCAAGTGGCTGTTGGTAGGAGGCTTGCAATGTGTGTATGTGTGTGGTCTGAAGTCACACGGAAAGCTGGCACAATACCCAAAGCTTCCTGGCTCAGTTTCCATACAGGGAGGGCACCACATCCTGGGGCAGCCTTTCCTTTTCAGCCAAGGGCCAGAGACCATCCATCATAAGGTCCTCACCATGAGCCCGTTCTCAGCCACAGAATCCTCCATTCCAGATGGCTATTGCTAACTGTGCACTTTGGTATGTGACAAGGCACCTTGGTATGTGACAAGACTCACACCTTCCTCTCCTACCCTGGGAATTAGCCAGGCCTGTCATATAAAGGAAATGGTGTTGGCTCTTTCATGAGCCCTGGCATGATGGTGGTGGGATGGTGCTAGTGGAGCTATTTGGGGCTTCTAGATGTATGGGTATCATTGTATGAAAGGGGTACATTGTGCCTGGTGTGTGTGTGTGTGTGTGTGTGTGTGTGTGTGTGTGTGTGTGAATATGTGTGAGATAAACAAGTGAGTAGATGAGGCAGTGTCTGTAGCCTCTTAGAGGTTTAGGATCTTGCTTGATAATTTAGGGAATGAGATGCTCAGAGCGGTATGGGAGAGGAAGGTTCCCCTAGAGGGAAATCTATATCCCTGTCTTTATGACCTAAAGTCTCTCTGTGGACTAAGTTGGAACCATGGTAAACCTGGCCATGTGGTTTCCAGTGCATGACAAATGGCTTTTCACTGCACTGATCCTGGGCAAGATGCCCTCACCCCACCCTGAAGAGCTTCAGGAAGCAGTCCCCACAATGCTCCTGGTGGTGTTGACTGTGAGGGTGTAGCTGGCAGTGTTCACTGCATTATACAGCAAGCTCTCCGTGGGGACCCAGGGGAGGTGTTGCATTAGGCTTTGATACTAGGAACAGCCAGGCTTTTGTGAGCAATCATTCTGTTTATGTCCTGTGCACCCTGTGACCCGTGTAACTGATCAGATTTTCTTTATCTATTGACTGCTAGAAAATCGAGCTCCAAACATGTGGTTTGGCCATAGAAAATGAGTTGTTTTAGCGTCACCATGGGCTTACAGTTTATGTCTTTACTCTTGGTTGAGCTTCTTCTGTCTCAAATATTTTTCTTTAGCGATATTTTCATTGCCTTCTTTTCTTATTATAAAACATATATAGATTCCCTATAAAAAGTTAAGAAAATATAGAAAAATGTAAAGAAAAAGATGAAGTCAATTATAATTCCCCACCTGTTCCCTTTGACAACCTGTTAAATTTTGTACAGCTTGTTTCTCTTATAATATGTGAATGTTCAACACACGCCCATGGGCACACATGTGAACACATGAAAATACACATATTTGGAAAAATTGAACACATTTTATGTAGTGGTCAATGACTTTATTTTCAAATTTAGCAATATACAATATATACCCGTTTACTTAATATAGCTTATAGCATTTCTCATAAATCTTATAAGCCATCTTAAATCTAGAATAGAATAGATTATAAATAAAATGTGAGGTTTAAGACAGAGGCTTCCAGTCCACACCAGGAATGCAAATTGAGGCAATTCCTATGGCGACATTTAGCGTAGACTCCAAAGTTCTGGAGTGAGGTGATGGAACATTCCTTAAGATGGCTTCCCTCAGATCTGTGAAGAGATTTCAGACACATTGGAAGGTCAAAGGTGTCCATTGGTTTTTTTTCAGAGAGACTGGAGGGGACTTGCCCACTGATGCTGTAGAAGAGTGGATGAGGAATTGTAAGGTGGCAAGATTGTAGGACTGGGTGTCTTGTGAATTATCACCACTCATTTGCAGAGATATCAGAAGTCACCTCGATGCAACTAGATAGTTACTGGGTGACAGATGTGGCTGCAGCTTGAGTGAGCACACTATAATAGGAGGTATCTTAGATACCTTCCCCCATACATCCTTCTGTCTGAGTGCTGGTTTCTTTCCCTGTGACCAGCGGTGTCACAGAAAGGGAGATGCCATGTACTGAAGAGTAGGAGCAACAAAAGCAAGGAATTAGAGATGTGTCTGCTTCTCCAAAGAACTTCCATTCCAGAGCCCCAAGCTAGTACCAAGTATCTCCAAAATAACCCTATGGGATGGTAATATTAGTATGCCCATGTTCCAGATGATAAAAAGCCAAGTGAGTTATTCAGGTCATATAGCTGCTAATGGCTGAAAATAAGGCTCCCAAGACATTGGCTTGCCTATAGACAGCTCCCTCATCTCAAGGGGCACCAAGACCCCCGTGAGAACATGGATATGGAAGCTCTTCTGGTTCCTGGAGGATGGCCAAAGGCAGGGAGGGAAGGGATTGGGGGCCAATGGCTACCTCACACTGATAGCTTCAGAAGAGTGATGTGTGAATCGAGGTCCAAGGTGCTCACCCCTTTCCTATGCTCCACTTTTCTGTAAAGTTACTGAGGCTTTGCACATTTGCATGGTAGCTTCCCCTCCTCTATGAGTGTCTGCTTCTCTCAGCTTGTCTGGGATCTGTCTTGCATTCTCCTTGCAACCCAGGTACCTGCTAGTTTCCTCATACTATGAGGGAATGGTTCCCAGTCCTGATACAGGTATGTGTATCAGGTTGTGACTCACCCCCTTAGACAAGAGGGATGTGATGAGCTTTGAGACACTGGACAGGCTGCAAATGTGGCCACTTGGAAAGCAAGGCACAGGGACTGGTCTGGAGTAGACTATGTCAGGGATGGGTGTGGTGCAGAGAGCAGGCATTAAGATCTGCTTCTCAGCCTGGATCAGAGGACCCTCCTTGGGTGGGCCTTGCGGCATGTGGGTTAGGATAAAAACAAACAGCACTCCTCAAGTCCCTACTAGCAGATGGCTCAGCTTTCTGGCACCCTGGCTTCACCTCAAGACTGGTGACTGGGGCAAATGAGCCTGAGTAAATCTGCAAAAAGCTTCCTGTAACCTGGAAGAAATGAAATTGCCTTTAACCACACAGGTTGTTTTTGTCTGCTGTCAATAGATTCGGAGGCTGATGAGAAGGTGATCTAATTTGAGGCCTGCTTTATTGAGGAGTGCAGCCACCCATCACACTTGGTCATTCAGCACTGGAAACACACTGACCTGCTCAGAGGTGCTGGTAGTGTAAAATCCACTGATGATTTAACATGGAAAAAGAATAAAATATCCCATCAACTTGATATGGATCACATTTGAGCTGTGATGCTTTAGAAATACTATAATAAAGAAAATAAATCATTTAAATTATTTTCACTTTTAAAAAATTCAGCCAGGTGGTGGTGGTGCATTCCTTTAATTCCAGCGCTCAGGAGGCAGAGCCAGGCGGATCTCTGTGAGTTCGAGGCCAGCATGGGCTACCAAGTGAGTTCCAGGAAAAAGGTGCAAAGCTACACAGAGAAACCCTGTCTTGAAAAACCAAAATAATAATAATAATAATAACAGCAGCAACAACAACAACAACAATAATAATAATAATTGCTGGGCCTGGTAGTACACACCTTTAGTCTCAGCACTCTGGAGTCAGAAAGAAATGGAGCTCCATGAGGCCAGCCTGGTCTACATAGAGAGTTCCAGGCCATCCAGGCTTACATAGTGAGATCCTGTCTCAAAACTCAAACAAACAGAAACAAAAGGACACCCAAACCTGTAATAATGGAGTGGCTAAAGACTGTAATTACCCAGGTGGCCTGCCTGTTGCTTCTGTGGGACAACGCTGTTTTTGATGAGCAGGAGGGTTATGAAAACCAAGAAGGAAGGCTGTGCTTTTCTGTACTCATTCAACTATGAGAATTTCCATAAAACACACGCATAGAAGGAACATATCCTCTGGGAGGTGTCATTCAGGCAGCTTCTTGTCATCTTGGGGATTGAGATCCTCTCACATGACTGGGGAGCTATAGTAAGGATGGCAGGTAGCCAGGGGAACCTGAGTGAGGCATCTCCAGAAGGCAGAGGAAGGTCATCTCTACCAGGCTGGGTTTGGATGCAAGGCAGGCCCTACAGCCCACTTCACTGCAGATCTTCCATGTTCTATGTCTGCTGCTCTAGGTAGCTTTCTCTACTATCTCTTGTCTCTGTAGCTTTCTATTCCCTCCGAATCTTGGTTCTTCTCAGTGTCTCCCAGTTCTGCCTAGAGTCTCTGTTGATGCCTAGACTCCTGTTAGCAGTCACATACTCCCAGGAACTGGTTCACACCCCTTGTGTAGGCATTTTTGTTGGTGTGATTCACCTTTTCATCCCAGATCGGACATGGACCACTGACTGGTTAAGGATGTCGGCCCAGGGTGAGCAACTATTTCTGTCTACCCATTCGCTATCTTATGAAGCTTTCTATTTGGTGTGTGTCTCTGTACAGGGGCTGACCATGAGTGGGGTTGGCTGGCCACGAGGCAGAAGCAAAGGCTTGCAATTCCCACTCCAGCACCACACAGGGAACCACTGTTCACACACCTACCTGAAACTGAAAGCTGTTCCATCCCCAGGGTGGAGGTGACACCAGAGTCCAAGAAAGCCTTATGCTTTTGAGTATTGGAATTCCACTGGTGCCTTGTACCTGTTAGATATTGGGAATCTATGTACAGCTGGTCTGCTAGGATGCGAAGCATGCCGCAATCCAGCATAGAATTTATAAGCAATGCTGGCAACTTGTTCCATATATCACTCTTTCTGAGGGCTGCTAATGTGCATCAAATTGTGAGTCTGACCTTGCCTAAAGTCAGTTCATGAAGGATACTAACATGGCACTTTTCTGGAAGTTCTGTCAAGCCTTGTGACCTTATCAGTATTATCAGGTAGGTAAATGTCACCTTCAGGATGACCCTGTTCCAGAAACCCATGCTAGTGAGATTCTCAGTGTGTCTCTATTCCCTTGTCTTGTGAGAGTGGATTGTGATCCTTTGTGTGTGTCCATTTGAGAGCTGGAGGTGGCACGTGGGAGGGAGTATGAGGCTGCCATCACTGAGTAATTAAACTTGGAGAAAGTGTCTGATGTCCAGGTAATTACTGCTGAACATCTGCTAAATATGGCCTTCCATTGATGGCGGGTGTTGTTAGGCACGGGAGTGATGGTGTGTTTGCACTTGACATGGCAAGGGATGATTTAAAATCTGTTCCTATCAGCACCCCATAACAAGGTCCTCAAGCCGATAAAAGAGCCTGGAGCAGATGTAGCAAGAACCAAAAGCCACTTTCAGTAAAAGACACAGGAAAGCCTGTCTGCTCTGGAATAACAGCAAGGGGTGAGAGTCTGGTAAGAGTCAGGAGCCCCAAAGAACTAGTGTGACCCACCCGCTCACTTTGAGGAAACGGAGGCATGACTTGGAGAGGTAGTGACCATGGAGTGGAGTCAGGGTCAGTGGGGAAGAGTCTAACATCCAGGACAGCTCTGCAGCTGGTTCTCAAAGCTCAGATTCCTTTGTCAGAGTCCCTTCTGCTTGGGTGATGGGGGTCCCTGTGGGGGAATTGATTCTGTCTCGTAGCCAGTTATGAGAGACCTGCTCAGACAGATTTCTCATTCCCCACAGGGTGACTGATGTGAGCTGAAAGAGAGGGATGAGTGGCAGGAGGAATTAGTGAGCTGTCCTCTCTGATGTGGAAGGCCTTTTGCTTTTCCTACCACCTTGGAAAGGTGGAGAAACCCCGACTTTCTCTCCCATTCCTTGTGCCCATCTTCTCACCAGCATCTGGCAGTTGCTAGTAGCTGACTGAATTAGACTTTGACGGGGGTCCTGTGATACAATGTCTTCTCTTCTCCCTCTTTCTGTGGTTGCTCACTGTTGGGTCTCCATATGTGACATTCACCAACCAGCCAGGAGAGTTCTTCCCTAACACAGCCTCAGGGTACTGCTAACTAGAAGGCTTCAGGGAACTCACCCTGGGAGGGGGTGGCTTTCTCCTAGCCCGGTCAAGATGGTGTAGCAGATCTGGACCCTGACCCGAGTCCAGTGGATCTAGACTTGGGCTCCCTAGAGGGTCTTGGTTCTCACTGAGCTGTCTGTTGGAGCCTACCATGGCCAATTGAAGGGTGAGGGAAATAGCATCTTCTCTTGGAGCCTGGAGACCTCGCCTTCTGTCTCGATGAGCCTGCCAGCTGCACCATTAGGGCTCAGAATTCCTCCTGCCTAAGAGCAATCATCCACCCAATTAGCAAGCATTTATTTTCTAATTCTTTTTCTTTTTAAAGTAATGATTTTGGTTATACAGTCACTAAATTCACTTTTCGTGAGCTCCCCTCCATAAAGTGTATAGATTCCCCTGTGCCTGTAGCTTTTTAGATCTACATTCATAATTTAGTGTCCTTTTCCCCTCCTCATCGTTTTACTATTAATATTTCCGTGCTTTACATAATCTCTGTGATTTCCATTTTTAATGGCTTTGTAATAGTCCATCAAGTGACTGTATAATATTTAACTGTACTCCCATTTTGTGAAACTGAAAATAAGGATATCATCTAGTTAGCTTTTTTAAAAAGCATACTTCATAGTTTTCTTTGGAAACTCTGAAGAAATGTATTTTTTTCTCTTTTTTTCCCTTTTTTTCTTTTGGTTTTTCATACAGGGTTTCCCTGTGTAGCTTTGGTGCCTGTCCTGAATCTCGCTCTGTAGACCAGGCTGGCCTTGAACTCACAGAGATCCTCCTGGCTCTGCCTCCCAAGTGCACCACCACCGCCCAGCAGAAATGGATTTTTTAAGATTTTTTATAGCTGTTGAAAGTAATCATATTTAAGTGACCAGATTTTCTCTACCAACACACACACACACACACACACACACACACACACACACACACACACACACGGGGAAAGGGGCCCAGCAACCTCTCAGCCAGCCTTTTTCACCCCCCGCCCCATCCATTCTGGGAGCCTTTCACCACACCCAGTGTGATCCACATTGGTGTTAAAGATGTATGGTTTTGTATTCTCTGGCACCTCAGTGTTCACCAACTGCTTCATTGGTCCCCAGCCAAAGAAAGAGGCCATCTGTTCCTGGTTGGTCAGACACATGGGAAGATGACATGTTGGTCTTCAGCATGGTCCCTTCCTCAGGATTTCAAGGGACATTTGGACTATGTGAATCTTCAGACTTTGTCAGAAGACACCCTCTTCACATTTTTCCAAACAGGCACCACTATTCTTGTCTGTCATCAGCTGTCCTGGACGCCTAGGCTCGACCCTAGATTCCATAGGTGGAAGGTGGCGTCCCAGGGCTCACTGTTGAATTTAAATGTACTTGATGCATAGCTTATGTGGTCATTTGTGCTTCCCTGGGATACTTTGGTAATTGCGTGGTGATAGAAGATCCTGCATGTGAAGGAGCTCAGAGAAGGATGGACAGGTAGGTGAAGTCGGGTGTGCTGGAAGGCCCTCAAGAGGGTGGGGCTGGGTCTCCAGACACCAGAATCTTAGGGTAAAGGAAGTGAGTATAGACAGGAGGAAAGTGACTTCAAAGGGACAAGCTCAGGGTCAGGAGAAATGAAACAGTTGACCAGAAAGGTGCTAAAATCACTCTAGACCTGTTCCGGAGTCAGAATATAACGGAAGAAAGCAGTTGGGTGTGACTGGCATGGCACAGACAACCAAGGAAAGGAAGGGGAAGACCAGTGACTCAAACACACCCTGGCTACCTTGCCTGCCGACTTGGTGCGGTAGAATTCCCTTTTAGGCTGGGGGCGGGTAGAGAGACCCAGAGCCTCCAGGTCAGGACCATTTGGCCAAGGCGTACTGTAACTCCAGTTAGAGCCCTCGTCGGAGGAGGCCAATGGATCTCAGGATGAGAGCACCAGAGCTTCTAAAAAAGGAGGCTGACTTGGGGATGGTGTGTATAAAAAAAAAGGGACAGGTTGGGGTGGTGAAAGGGCAGGGCATGGCTAGCAAAACAGGGATACAAAGATAGCCTGAGTGTTAGACTTTTGTATTGAGTCTAACCTAGGGTTCATTTTGGAAGGGGGAACACATGGACTTAGCAGGCTCCAAGCAGGCCTGGGTCTGGCTTCTGCCTTGCAAGAATGTCTGTCTCAAGCACTTTTAAATCCTCCTACCTCCTGGGACACAGTGGGGAACAGAGGGACTTTGTGTAACTCACAGAACCATAAAACCTGGCCTTGGCTTCTCCTGGGGAGCATATGGCCTGGCACTGAGGATGGAGTGAGGTCCATGGGTGAATCCCTGGGCCTCCAGTACTGGGTGAGGGCATGGAGAAGCCCAGCCTGGTTTCATGGGAACAGAAGCAACGTTGCAGCCTTGGAGCCCCCAAAGGGTCCACTTGGCTTGTGCTTGAAGAGGCCAGGGGTTGTCCAGAGCTGTCCTTAGTCTGTCTTCAGGAGACCCTGGATTAGACTGCACTTTGTTTCAACCATGGTTTTTCTCCCTTACCCCTCAGGATTCTGGTCCATTTGGTCATAGATTTAATTTTGGACAAGCTATTATTCTTTCTGTTTCTTCAAACCTTGCAAGGAAAAAAAACTTCACTCAATTAGAATAAAACTTTAATTAAATCGAAACACCAATTAAAATATATCATCAATTAAAATAAAGCACTAATTAAAGTGCTCCCGACAAGCTGCAGCCAATATGGCCCAGGGGCCAGAGGCACCAGCCTTGGTCACAGGGTGGCTTGGAGTGTTGGTGAGATACACTGCATCGACTCTGAGGGTTTGACCGTCAAGGCTGGAAGCAGGCCCTCTTGCTGTGTCCTTTAAGCCTATGGTGCAGCTGAGGCTCACAATCCTGAAACTAAAGGATTGCAGGGCCTGCTCCTGAGGGACAGGTTGGGAGCACTGTAGTGGATCCCACACGTGTCTTCTTGACAGTCCCCTCAACCCAAAGCCACATGAGTATTTGTGGGTGCTGTTTTCCTTCTCCTTGGCTGGATAGGACTTGGGGCTGTTCCTGGGGATGTGGCTTATTTGAGGACCATTCCATGTCCAAGGGCCCCCAGGCTGGACCCTTAGATCCTCTGGCCTGGCATTCAAAGCCTCATGCTCCCTGAGCCATCCGCCTGTCTCCTCTCACCTCCCAGCCTTCCTCCATGTACACCATCCTTGTTCTGTAACAGCTGTCTCCCAGCTAACTTAAATAGCCAGAAGTATGAAGATGTTGCTTTCAAGCTCACTCCTCCATTTCTCTACCCAAGGCCCCTTTAGGCCAGTTTCCTGTCTCCTCTCTCCAGTCTGTCTGCTGCTTTCAGGTGGCCTGCTTCAAAGCAAAATGCATCTACTTATACACCTACATGGCCACCTGAGCTTCTGTGGCCAGAGGAGGATTTCAGTTAATGAGCAGGACTGATTTCCAGCTGTGTCTCTTTGTAAACGTCCTGTTTTTCAAGAGTAGCAATTGACCTTTTCTTCTTTTTACACCTACCTCAAAACATTTTCAAAACTAACCATCAGCTCATCAACTTTGAAATGATATATTTCACTCCTCTAGGGATGAGTTTTGTCTTGACAGGGAAAAGGGTCAGTGCGTGGAAGAGCCCCTGTGGCTGCCCATTAGCACTTCCCCAACCAGGGAGGCCGGGACCAGGGCTTCAGCCTAACCTGGTTTGAGCTTACTGTGTAACAACTGAGTTCTTAGGAGAAAATCACTGGGTTGTGTGCGCCTTTGTCTTTTCAACTCGATGTTCCTAAGCGGCTACAAGAACCACCAGGAAGAGAGAGAAGAAGAAATAAGGTGAAAGGGAGCTTGGTGGTGGGGTTTCAGGGACCCAGTCATCTGCTGCAGCAGGTACTGGGCAGCTGTCTTCCTTGGCTGCTGGAGCAGACCTCTGGAAAGGCTCTTGCTTCTTCCCTCCCTCTCTCCCTCGTTCCCTTCCCTCTTGCCCTCTCCTCACCTCCCTGCTTGTCTGTCTCTCCTCCTGTTTTTCCCTACTTTACCTGTCTCTTTTCACCCCCTCCCCCCCCCCCCCCCCCCTTCCTCTTCCTCCCTTCTGTCTCCTTCAATTTCATTTCTCTGCGAAGTCACAGACTGCAAGGAAATAGAGACCAATGAACTAGAAGGAGGGATTCTTTTCTCTCGGTCAAATAGCTCCCTGGCCTCTTACCAGCAGCAGAGCTGCATCAGCAGGAGGGGCCAGACTCCCAGGGCTGTAGAAAGTGGCGGGCAATATGTCAGAAGCGGAGGTGGTCTGCTTCTTTGTTTGACACCATTCTCTGCTAGTTTTCTGGTCAAGAGGGCTGGAAATGAGCCCACAGAACAGCCCCCCCCCCCCAGCGGCTGACACCATGGTTCAGCATTCATCCCAAACCAGGGACATCTGGATGGGTCTCTGGGAGGCCAGAGAACTGAGTTGTGACTGAACTCTCTCGTGTTTCCATGGCTTTCATTAGATTCTCAAAGGGGCTTAAGAGCTAAGACTGATGTTCAAAATTCTTTGATCATGACTTTAGAAAACATCTTGCTTTGCAAGCATAAGTACCTGAGTTCGATCTTCGGAACTCACATAAAATGCTGGGCATGGTACGTGCTTATAATAATCCCAGGCTTGTCAGCCAGCCAGCCTAGACTAATATTTGAAAGTCCTAGTGAGAGACTCTAGCTCAGAAATCAAGGTGGGCAGTTCTGAAGACTGATACCTTAGGTTGCCCTCTGGCCTCTACATGTATACACAGGAGTGCACGTGCATCCACACACAAATCTCTATAGTGGCTCTATAGTAAAACATTAATACCCTTCACTTACACTGGGCTGTGACCCAGAAAGCCTGTGATTAGCTTGTAACACTGATGAAAGTGCATTTAACCCTGGGCATGGGCACACCTGTCGTCTCAGTATGCAGGAGGCTGAAGCAGGAGGATGAAGAACTCTTAACCTAGACTCCATAATGAGTCTGAATCCAGCCTGAACCCTGTCAAATAAACAAACAATCCAACAAACATACCAGCCAGGAAACACCTGCCGTGAATATGCCTGGCCCACTAAACACCATGGTTTAGTCCAGTTTACCTTTGGTGGTTTAAAACACTTACATTAGCTACAGTAGGCCAAATCGTCTCACTCAAAGGCCATGTTACAATAAAATGAATACTTCATACAATGTAATAAATACTGTACTAGTGTGTGTGCATGTGTGAGAGAGATATTTCTGAATATCAGCCTTCTAAAACAAAGGATCTCCAAATTATTCTTACACTTTTATATGGAGATCAATGTGATCTTTAAATTTTTTTCTACTTTTATTCTTGTTTAAATTTTCCTATTTCATTAAAAATACTAACTGCAACTCACAACTTTGATTTCATGGCTAACCATGAGTCACTACTTCAGAAAGTGTGGATCTGGAGGAACATGTACAAACCAACATCCTGGGAATTCTCATCTGTCACCCGTGGCGGCTTTAAATCAGCTCAGTTCTTAATGAGAACTTTGTGGCAAAAAAGCAGACCAAATTTACAAAAACATCTGCCCCTTGACTCCTGATGTTCCGTTCATAGGAATTTATCTTACAAATATCTAACACCTATGCAAAATGATGTTCAAGACCATTCTTCCTGGCATTGTTTGTGATGGCGAAAAATTGGCAAGAGACCAAATGTCTAACCCTATGAAACTATTTCAGTAGCCAATGGAACATCCACACAATGGAAGGATATTCTGGGGCTGTTAAAAAAAATTAAAGGTTGGTCTTGGTGACCTGATTAGGAAAGATTGCTAAGATGTAGTAAGTCAAACAAATAAGATGCAAAATGGAGTCTTAACTCTACTCCCTTTTGGATATTAAAGAAAAGTAATTAGACTCAGGGCTCATATTTTCTTGTTTTGGGTTCAGCCAAAGAAAGTTGCTCTTTTTTTTTTTTCCTTTTTAGGTAGGCTCTTTTTTTATTATTATATTTGTGCTTCAATTTTACACATCAGCCATGGGTTCCCCTGTCTTCCCCCTCCCGCACCCACTCTCACCTTCCTCCCATCCCCTCCCCTCTATTCCCATCTCCTCCAGGGCCAAGACTCCCCTGGGGATTCATTTAAACCTGGTGGATTGAAAGTTGTTCTTTTTAAAGGTCAGAATGGTTGACTATTGGCAATCCCACTGCTGAGCATGCAAAGAAGCGTTTCTTAGCAGCTTTTCTCATTACTCTTGTGGAATGATTGACATAATGTAAAAATAAGTGGTTTAATTTGGCTCACAGTTCCAGAGATGTCAGTCCATCATGGTATGGACCGAGTAGTGATACCGAGCATCTTGCACCATGGTGGCCATGAATCAGGAAAAGAAGGCTACAGGTATGGGCCAAGGAAATAAATAGCCCCCTTGCACATGGCTGCAGTAACCAATTCATCCCACAAGGCCCCATTTTTTAAACTTTTTATCACATCCCCAATATGCCACCTGAGTAGGAATCCAGGCTTTAATCCACCCATCAGGTCAGAGCCCCTAAAACCCAGTCTTTGAAAACTTCATCACAGACATACCCAGAGTTGTGCTTTCATCATCTCCTGGGCATGTTTCAATTAAATCAAGGTAATGAGATTAGCTAGGTTATCTGAGAAAGAGTGATAAGAGACTTTCATGGGGACCTGTCTCTGAGCAGGTACCATATGGGAGAGAAATAGGGTTCATCCTCGAGCTAAGGAAGACCTAAGGACAGCCTCAAGTCAGCATGCAAGGTGAGCAGATAATGTGTGCTCATGACCTCACACCCAAGTTCCAGGGAACACCAGCCCTAGACAATGACTAAGCGACTGGATTATGATGGAACAGCAGCTAGAATCTGCCTCTGGCTCTCTACCTGTCTCTGTTGCTAGATGTGGTATGTTAACCTGACAATGAGCACTCATTTCACTACTTTCAGAACTTCTGGGTTTTATCTGCAGTTGTGCATGGCAAACAAATTAAGCATTACTAAAGGGGCCTTGACTTCTGGAGCTGCTCTAGGTGGGACTATGTATGTTTCAGGTCTTTTAAGGGAATGTGTGGCTCAGGAACACTGCCCCTATCCAAAGCCCACTTCTTTCTTGTCCAGTACCTGTTGTCTGCTGACTATGCATGTGCAGTTCCTAGGGTTCTAGATCCTCTGAGAAAGTCAAGGAGTCAGTGGGCAAAAGTGGGGCTTAGGAATGAGTTGGGCATAGAGGTGAGGTCTGGTCACTACACACTAATGCATGTGTTAAAATTTTTTTTAGCTTCCTAATTACAGAGTATCTCCTAAGCAACTAGCAGGGAGCTCCTTCAGTCCTCACAGAACTGCATTTTCTGGGTGTTTTACCAGTGTTAGTGGCCCAACCTAGGAGACTTACATATGTCAGTGTGTAAAGGATAGATCTGCCTGTTGCAGAATACTTGTTTAACTATGCAAAGATGTGTTACATTTGTTTATGTTGTAGAATATTTGTTTAATTATGTAGAGATGTGTTGCTGTTTTACCTTGCCTGCCTAAGGTACCTGATTGGTCTAATAAAAAGCTGAATGGCCAATAGTGAGGGAGGAGGTACAGGTGGGACTTCCGGGCGGGGGGGGGGTATGTGGGAGGAGGAATTTTGGCTCGAGAGAGAACGAAAAAGAGACGCCAGGGTCCAGCCAGCCAGACCTGGAGGAAGCAGCAAAGTAGGACATACAGAATGAAAGACAGGTAAGAAGCCCCAAGGCAAAATGTAGACGAATAGAAACAGGTTAAAACAAGTTAAAAGAGCTAGTGGGACAAGCCTAAGCTAAGACTGAACATTCATAATTAACAGTAAATCTCTGTGTCTTTATTTGGGAGCTGGGTGGGGGCCCAAAGAAAATTCCAATTATACCTGCTTGTCCCTGTAGCAGACAATCATTCATATACTCAGTCATATTTGTTCCTACATTAGGAGCAGAATGGCCCAAAGCAGCAGAGGGTCAGGTCCTCTGGCCGCAGCTTCTCTCCTTCAGACAACCCCATCAGAAGACAACAGCATCAGAAGGCATTTAGCCAACAGGAATCTGAGCACTGCTGTGAACATGCCTGATCCTGCCTCTATCCCTAACACACTCCCAAGTTCCACTCCTAAATGGTCAGTCTGTGTTCCACTGTAGCCCCCAGATCCACTGTATCACTCGTTTCCCAGACTGACCCTTTCCATGGAGAATGGTGGATGTTGTTGAATTATAAGCATTGTAGAGAGGGACACACAGCCACAGACCTCTGAGATGTTGCTTCTTATTCTTTAGATATGGACCAGATCTTCTGTGGAGCACATTCCTTTTATTAGCCTTCTAAACAAATACCCTTTAATTAGTGACCATAGATCTTAGTTCCCTTCCCCAAATACGCCTTATTGATTAATGCCTGTTGGAGCTATGCATCTTGTTATTTGTGCAGGGAAATTCAATTCTGTAGTGGTAGGAAGTATGGCGGAAGGAATCTCGGGAAACCGGTCTAATGAGATCAAGATCGCTCATTCATATCTGACTCATGGATTGCCATGTGATTCTTCTATGTCTCCTTCAGACCCCCGTTACTCTCCTCCCTCAGCAGTTAAACTCAAGCTTACCTCTGCCTTCAAGACTTTGAAATCCAAGCTTTAAATTTCATAGATGAAACATAGTGACTCATTGGTATGAAGGAACACATGGGACCATTCTATAGAGAGAGCTGAAGATGTTGGTGACTTAAAGTTTAACTCTTTGGGGGCTGTCCACTGGGGGCCTGCTTTGTCATATCTTCCTATGCTGAGAGGGACATGGATAGGAGGGAGGGCAGGCTTCTGAGGGTCGGAACACTTTTCTCTCAGGTATTGCCTCCAAGAGTGACTTCAGCTTGCTCTGGAAAGGTAAATGGGCAAGAATCAGAGCCAGCAGAGAATGTATTCCCCAGACCCCAAGTACAGCCCTTGCCTCCGAGAAAGAGTTCAGGGGAATTTAAAGGCAGTTTGGGCTGCAGTCAGAGCAAGAGACAGGGATTAGATGAGTCATTGATGGATGGGTTAAGGTTTAATGAAAAGATACCCAATTGTCCTTAAGTTCTTATCTTCCTTGGCCTCTTGTTCTTAAATTATGTATCAGAGTTTTGAATGTGGACATGATTAATTCCACTTAGGATCTCAGTCTTGGCTGCTTTAACGAAGAGTTATATTTTAACTTAAGAAGCATAACTGAGGGGGGACTTACCATCTTTCATCAGTTAATTGCTGGTGCATAGGGCTCAGCTGTTTGGATCCTAGCAGGAGCAGACATGCCCATCAAATGAATGTTGCCCTGGTTACCAGTGGAGTAGTTGGGTAAGTGAGCTGCCTTCCAGTGCTGACGCTGAAACATACAAGGAAGGCTGCCCGGGGAAAGCTGGAGAAGATGAGATGGGAGGAAGAAGCTTATGTTGGGGTGGGTGGTGCATCATTCTCCAGACACCTCAGGGGGGCAGTTTCTGTAAGAAAGTGGGAGAGTTCTGGGAGGCCTGAGGAGTAAAATCCTGAGCATGGGTCGGGCTTGCTTTATTCAGCCTTGCAGCTATTTATTGAGCATGTACTGTGTGTCAGCTTCTGGGTCTACAAATGGAAGTAAAACACATTTTTAGTTTTGTGTTGTTTTCTAAATAGCTCCAAACCTAGGCTGGTAAACGCTCGGATGCGATACACTAGTGGCTTATGTAATAGCCGATGTTTGTACAAGGCACAAAAGGACTTCCTGGTGGGAAAATAATGATTCCATGGAGTGTGCCTTGCTGTCATGTGGTGCCCACAGGTATCTTGTGCTACTGAGAAGCCTCTCTGTATACTTGGACTGTGAGTCTGCATGGTGTGATAAATGCTCACTCCAGGGATAAGAAGCTGGGTTCAAATCCTGCCCCTGCCTGTAATAAATTGGGCAGCCTTAAGCAAGTCATTTAATACTTCTACCTGCGTTCCTGGTTCCAGGGTTTTCTCACAGTGGAACTTGCCTCACAGGGTTGCTGACATGGATTACATAGTATAGTGCCGATGATGATGATGATGATGATGATGATGATGATGATGATGGGGAATGAAGAGTAGGAGGAGAAAGAGGAGGAGAAGATGATCATCTGGAAGGCAGGACTAAGAGGGAGCTCTTAGAGGTCAAAAAGCCAGGTGGGTGTGGAAATCCAGATCCAGCCTGACTTAAACAAACAGAATTATTGACGATAGACCAGGAACACCAAACACTGCCATGGATTCTCTCTCCTCCTATGTTGGCCACTCTTTCTGGACTGATGCCACTCTTCAAAGTCATTCTACATGACCCCACCAAGATGGCAGCTTGTGGCTCCTGGGACCACAACTTTCCAGTGAAGTTCAGTAGAAAATACTAGCAAGTTTTTGTTTCTGCATGCCCAGGGACAGCCTTTGAATGGCCCCATGGAGGGTGAAGCTTAGGCCCAACCATGAACCACAGCCTGAGGTCAAATGGATGTGTCACCTTGGTTTTCCAAGAGCTTGGAGAGATGCTACTCTTGACATCTAAAACACCCACTACCACTGCATATAATAGAGCGATACTTTGAAGACTCTGAAGCTGTTTGAGTGAGAAATATGCTGGCTTTTAATGACATTTGGTTCCTGCTCTTTTGGCTTTGTCTTACCCTATCCAAAAAGGGACACCGATTTTGTTTTTAGCAACTTTCAAATATTGTGTCTTTTCAAAGCATTCATCTCATTGTAACAGGAACAATAGCTCTTGCTTTTCTCATGCATACTTCTACGGCTTATTAATATTTAACTAAGCATGTCTAATAAACACAGCTGGCAAACAGGTGTGAGCAGAAACACAGCACACTCTGGGTGAGCG
Source organism: Onychomys torridus (assembly GCF_903995425.1). Classification (NCBI taxonomy): domain Eukaryota; kingdom Metazoa; phylum Chordata; class Mammalia; order Rodentia; family Cricetidae; genus Onychomys; species Onychomys torridus. The sequence continues at coordinate 95,076,869 of NC_050449.1, read as the reverse complement.
TTCTTCCTAACTGATTGGGCGTGAGTGCAAGAGATCCTGGGGCCATGACGTAGAGTCTTAACATTTTATAGATTGCATTCAAAGACTAAAGCATATCCATTAGCTAAGTTCATATAAGAGAATTTCTGCTGCTTTGATTTGCTCTTGCAAGGTGGGACATGGCAGTAGATGTCAGGAATGAGCTGGGTCTATATGACCAGTGATCTCTGGCCTCTCTGGGGAGAAACAAGAGTGCAGAGAGGCAGAAGGACTTTAGTCCATATCTAGACTAGATAAGCAGAGTCTGGACAACTGGTGTGGGAAAGGAAGATACTCAGGACAGAGTCCACGGGGTCAGGGTAGAGCTATGGGAAAGCATGGCTCCTAGCCGGCCCACTCAAAGTGTATTTCATTAGGATACAGGTATTGGAGGATGTCACTGCCTGGTCCTGGATGATAAGCAAAGTACCTTGGGTTAGCCAAGGAGTATTCTGAAAGGTCTGTCCATAGACCAGAAGGGCACTAGCCCTTTTCTCAGGGATCCAGGAAGACACAACATTCTAACTCCTTCTGGATCTTGGACCGAGTCTGGCATTGCCAAAGGCTGTGCCACCTGTGGCAATGTGCTAGGCCAGTGTAGCCTCAGAAAGCCCCAGGAACAGGCAGACTAGGACTCAAAAGAATAAGTCAAACCAGGATAGAGCTGTCCAACACACATGAAGTTGTAAGGAATAAACCAAGTATGAAACACTGAGTTCCAGAGGAAGTATTTACTATCGGCACCCTCTTACCCATATCTCTCTAATTTTTAGTGGTAGAAGAGATGTCTAGTGATTGAGCAGCTTGCCTTGTTTGTACAGCACAGGACTAGCAGAGCAGACACCCCACACTTCCTCCTTTCTTCCTGAATCCAACTGGAGTCATCATACCAGACAGGCTTGCTGGCTCCTCTAATAGCTTGGGATCCCTGGGACAGGCAGCCTGTGAGTTCTTCACCATGGGTTACTGCATGGTGAGAAAGGCCCCTGTTTAATAATGTAGCAGAGATTAGAAAAGTGCAGGCCAGAGGGAGGCCATAGAAATACCTAGTTGCTAAAACAATATCAGATAATGACCTTTTAAAGCAGCTGCAGCTCAGGGAAGCTGTGTGGAGCTGGGTAATGATTACAGCTCAGGGCCTAACGAGGAGGGCATCACTTATTTATAACATTGCTGCCGTCTTTCCTATATTGCACGTGTGCCACTGTGTCTAGGCAGGTGGGTACCTTCCATACTCTGAGCAATAAATGAGTCAACTGAGCTAATTCCATGGGCTGGAGGAATGGCTGGGATTAGAGAGTGAGGACTTGGGCAGGTGTGGTCCCAGATGCTGGTAATAGAGGTGGGGAACAGGTAGCAAGTTCTGAGGCTGGCAGAACCCTTTGTTAGGGTGGATCCAGATTTGAAGCAGATGATGGTTGCTAACCTGCCACATTGCCATTATAATGATGGCATATGTAATGATGACCATGGTTGTTACTGTTTATGATGACTACTAGGGCCTTTTCTTATGTGTGCATGTGCATCTGTATGTATGTGGGTGTACATGTGTACAGTGCATGTGCATATCCATCAGTGTGTTGAGGCCAGAGGCTGGCTGGGTATCATTCGTGGTCATTGTCCACTTTGTTTACTAAGGTCGTACCTCTCACTGAACTCAGAGTTTGGCATTAACTGGCCAGCTTGCCCCAGAGACCCCCTGTATCCACTTTCTGAGCACCGGGGTTACAAGCAGGCTGCCATTTCCACCTAGATTTTGTGTGGCTACTGGCACATCTCATTAGCTATCCTCTTTTGCCAAAGCCTATGTAAGATGGATCTGTTTCAGCCAGGTGGTGGTGGTGCACGCCTTTAATCCCGGCATGCGGGAGGCAGAGACAGGCAGATCTCTGTGAGTTCTAGGCCAGCCTGAGCTACAGAGTGAGTTCCAGGAAAGGCATCAAAGCTACACAGAGAAACCCTGTCTCAAAAAACAAACAAACAAAACAAAAAACTCCCAAACCATGGATCTGTTTCTTCTTCAGCCTTCACATGACTCTACCTGGGAGTATGACCTACCCCATTGTCCTAGCCGTAAAACACAGGTCACCTTTTTAACACCTCTTTTTCTCTCAGGCACTGGTCTAGTCCACCTGCAGACACTATTAATTCTAGGTGCCTCCTGCACCTGTCTGCTCCCTACTGCATCCGCCTGGTCCCAGACCCCAGCATCTTTTGCCAAGAGGCAAAACTAATAGGTATCCCATCTCCAGGCTCCTTCTCACTCAGGCTGGACTGAAATCAGATCCTCTTTTTGTTTCCCACTTTCCTAGTGCCTTCCAAGCTCAGATTTGTTCTTAATGCCCTCAGGTCCCTGTGTGCTCTGATCCTTGTTACCTCTTCAACCTCGGCCACCCTACCCTCCTGTTCTCAGGGCTCTCCAGGTCATGGTGGCTGATTCACTGGCTTCTTGCTATACTCTGCTGTGGCAATTATTACTCCTAGGCTTAGAGTGTGGTGGTATTATGTTCCCCAAAATATTGTGCACCCTAATAAACTTATCTGGGGTCAAAGAACAGAATACCCACTAGATACAGAGGCTAGAAAATGGTGGCACTCACACCTTTAATCCTAGCATTCCAGAGGCAGAAATCCCTCTGGATCTCTGTGAGTTCAAGACCACATTGGAAACAGCCAGGCATGGTGACTCATGCCTTTAATCCCAGGGAGTGATGGCAGAAAGCAGAAAGGTATATAAGGCATGAGAACCAGAAACTAGAAGATTTTAGCTGGTTAAGCTTCAGACTTAACCAGGCAGCAGTTCAGCTGAGATTCATTATGGATGAGGACTGAGAGGCATCCAGTCTGAGGAAACAGGATCAGCTGAGGAATTGGCGAGGTGAGGTAGCTGTGGCTTGTTCTGCTTCTCTAATCTTCCAGCATTCACCCCAATACTTGGCCTCAGGTTTGATTTTATTAATAAGACCTGTTAAGATTCGTCCTACATTAGAATTGCTCTTTTTGTTGGGTATTCCTGGGACAGGGTCCTCATCAGTCAGGCCCTATTAAATACCAGCAGAACAGAGATGTCTCTTGTTATCTTGTAGATGAGGTGAGACCACTTGCTGCTATGTTTTCATAGATAACATTATGATAAATCCCATTGCCTGTCTCCCCCCCCCCCCCAATCCACAGTCTGTATGCACCCAGGGATAGCTTCACTGGTATCTGCTCTAATTAGGGCCAAGCTCTATACCTGGGATATAGTAAGCACTCAGCAAGTACTTGTTGTGTGAGTTCCTGGTCACATTTATGCCCCACCCCCATTTTGATAGTAGTTGAACAAGTAGGAGCCATTTGCCTTTTTAGTCAAGACCGAGGTTTAAAGATCTCAGGATCTTACCTAAGGTCATCCAAGCTTGTGTTCAGCAGAGTTAAAGTTCACTCACCTTTGTCTTATTCTAAAACTCTTTTTCACCCCAACTATGTTGCTTTCTCAAGACAGACCCACTGGATCCTACCCCTGAAAGCTGAGTGAGAGGGTCCTTTGGGAAAGTCTACTTCATTGGCTCATGGCCATTGCTCCCTGAAGTCATTACGTGTAGACCCCAGGGTGTGCAGTAATCATAACAGTCACCATCTCAGTTGTTGCAGGTGATGTGGCAAGTGTATGCATGTGGCTGGGGGTGGCAAACAGGGTGGTGGGTAGCCAAATAAGGCTAGCCTCGAGTCTGGCTTCTCTTCACAGAAGCCATGCCCTGTAGGTGTGACTGTGATGGTGAGCAGCTGGCCCCCATAGAGGAATTATTCCACCAATATTTAACACATCCAAAGGAAATGTTTGAGAGCAGAAAAGTCTTGAGGCATTGAATGATATGTCCATGTGGTAACACAGGGGTGGCCAAATTACCTTTCTTGTACTCCTGCTACCTGCATCTGTTCTGTAGGGGAGGACCCCTTTTCACATAATCCATGGTTCTCTGGTCTTAATCCACTTTGCTGGTTTTGCTTTGGTCTCCTCTGTTCTGAGCCTCCCCTGATGCCTGTGATTAAAGGTTGATCTGTCACAACAAATCAACAGGGTCAGGGGTGGGTTCAGTAAAACAGATCTGCCTATCTTTGAGTGAATTAATGATCCCACATTCAGGGGCCCCTGGTTCTCTCCATAGTAACTTGGAATGGTTGTCCCAGACTTTCCTAAGAACCCATGAAAGTAAATTACCATGTGGCGGGGAGTGGGGGGTGTGTGGAAAGCCTTTGGCTAACAATGTCTTAGTCCTTTCTTCCATGGCTGCTTCTATTTCTTATAATTTGGATCCAGTGCAATTAATCAGACTGCACAAGAGTCTGGGAACATTAAGCAGAATTTGCCATTTTCATGCAAAGCTGAAAGACAGGGCCATTTCACATGTAACCATTAGACATTTTTATGGCCAACCTATCACATTACACACCACAGATTCCCAATAAATAAAGCAAATCGAGACTGGGTGCTGCCAGTTGAGTGACAATCCAAGTAACAACATCATGGCCAGAACAGTGCTTTCTTGACACCTAATTTACTCAATTACATGAGTAATCATGTCACTCTCTGCTTAGGCTCCTTCTACATCTTTCCTTAAATTAAAATAAAGAGTGAGTGCTTGATACCACTCCCACCACTATACCCTTATCACAAGGTACAGTAAGAGAATATTATTTCTGTACAAGACTGGGCATTCTGTGAGGCAGGGACCACACCCATTTATCCCTTGTTTAGCACAAGGTCTGGCACCCTAAGACTATGCAGCAGAAACAGAATGAATGACTGCATGATTAATGTATGATACTGTGATAAGAAAAGATGAACTGGAGAGAGCTCATGAATCTGATATAGCTCATGTTTTAGTCACAATTCACCAGTAGGCATTTCTAGATATTTGACACACTATCTGGAATGAACTTCTCAGCATAAACTCTTAAAATAGGGCCAGTCATTAAATTACAGTTATGCTAGTTTAATTATCTGCTGTGTAACACTGTTCCTGGGGAGATGTGAACAAATGTCTGTTCACCCCAGAGAGGAAATTGACAACAGACCAAAGTAAGGATATCACCTGTCTTAGTTAGGGTTTTATTGCTGTGAAGAAAATATGACCATGGCAACTCTTATAAGGAAATGTTTGATTGGAGCTGGCTTATAGTTTCAGAGGTTTAGTCCATCATCATCATGGTGGGAAGCATGAGAACATTCAGGCAGACATGGTGCTGGAGAAGGAGCTGAGAGTTCTACATCTGGATCAGCAGGCAGCAGAAAGAGAGAGTGGCCCTGGGCTTGGCTTGAGCTTCTGAAGGCTCAAAGCCCACCCTTAGTGAAACGCTTCTTTCCAACAAGGCCACACTTCCAATAAGGCCACACTTCCAAATAGTGCCAGTCCCTAGGAGCTTATTTTCATTCAAACCAACACACCACCAAAGTCCAACTTTGTGAACCAGAGTTTGATTGGAGTTACTTATAGGAATATGGGTGAGTGGTTACTTACAGGAGTAGATGGCTCAGAGACATCTACTAGAATCCCACTCTATCCTGGATGATGGCTTATGAAAACTGGAACCTGTAGCTTACTGCACAACCTGCAGGCAGTTCAATAGGTTGGAAAGGGTCTCTTCCAGGCAGTTCAGTGGCTCTGAGCTCTTTTAGGCATCTGGGCTCCTCTCTGCTTCTTTCAGGCAGCTTTGCTGGTCAGCTTGGCTGATATGCTCCTGGGAAGTTCACCTGGTCCCTAAATGTCTCTCGGCAGTCCTTATTGCTCATGCAAGCTCAGGAAAAGAGGCGTCCTAGTGTATCTGGTTAATTTCAGGAACTTCCTGAAGTTGTTGTGTTGTTTACTTCCTAGTTTTTACCAGCTTCCCTGTAGTGATATTTTACATCCCCTTAGAACATCCTGAATCTAAAGGAGCTTCCATCCAAGATGGAATGTTTTGTCTCAGAGGAAATTGCTACACAGTTCTGTCCATACTGTGATAGATTGAGAAGATCATGCACAAAGAATAAGGATGAGGGAGAGGAGAAGGAAAAAAGGGAAAGGAGAGGAAGAAGGGAAAGAAAACATGTTCCAGAGTGGGATGGGCACCAAATTCTTTTATTGATTCCACTGTGGCCCTCCACAGCCCCAAACCCTTTGTTTTCTGAATACAAGTTAGGGTTTGTAATTTAGATAGGCTTAGAAACAAATTTACATCCTTCTCTCGAGTAAGAGAAGACTCTTCTAGAGTATAATGGACACATTCGAAGTACCCAGAAGGTTTGGAGATTCATCCTGAATTGATTTGATTTCTAATACCCAGCAACAATCCTTTTAGAGAGTCTACCTCTCAGCAATAATAGTGTAGGTTATTTATTGAGGAAATACAGCTGTGGGGACTTGATACATGCTTCTGTCCATTTATGAACTGCTGCTCTGAGCTGTTATATTCCTCAGAGATGGTCTTCCCTTTAATTTGATTTATCCCTAAACCCCAGTTGCTGTCCTTCTGGAGCAGCCAGACTTGCACAGTGGTGCAATTAACTGGCTGATCCCAGCTACGGGTTCTGAGCCAGCAGGTGTGTGTCTTGTGTCAATGTGGATTGGAGAGCTAAACTCAATATGAACAAGGAGATGGTCTCCAGTAATTGGTGGAGTAAGTCTCATGAGGAGGTTTTGCCAACCAGGCTGGTCAGAGGAGGCAGAGAGGAGCATGGGGAATCTCCTCTGGGCAGCAGAACTTTGAGAGGAGAGGTTTCCTTGGATTGGCCCTTGTGCAGAACTCAGGTATTAGCTTGGTTGCTCAGGATCTTTTGACCAGGGATGATGGGCATGTCTGTGGCTCAATGACTTTAGGAGCACATGTAGCCAGGCCATACTTACTCTTTAATATGACCCGGAAGTCCCGGATTTCCTGTGAACGTCTGAATAAACAATAAATAATTAAAATATTAGCAATGTTTTTTTTTTTTTTTAAAAAGCATTATACACTTGTCACCCCCAAGACTGTGGGCAGCATTAGAACCAGGGGTCGCTTGGGTCCATTAGGCAGCAGGCTGGTGTGGTAACCTAAGGAGAGACTCTTGTGTGGACTGCCTCGTGGATGGGCTGTGATTCTCCATTCTTCATATGAAGGTGTGGAAGTCACCTTTACTGTTCAGACATGCTCCTCTTTTTCTCTTATGTGAGAATTTTTGGAAGGAACAATTTTAGGGTGGGGATGAATTTCATGACAGTAGCTGCCCTATGGCTTATATATAGTACAGGGTCTCACTATTGAGCTTTCCCCTTGTCTGTGTAGTAAGCACTTACATTGATATCTATAGTCTCCTTCCACTCTCAGGCTCCCTTATATTGTCTGAGGCAGTCTGCTCATCTCCTAGTTGTTGATGTGGGTAGTCAGTAGGCAATCCTTTTCACACTTCCGGGGCACTGCCCAGAACTGGGCTCCTGGCTTCCTTAGGAAGTCATCTTCAGTGGATGCAATGTTGTTCTGATCTCTTCTCATTTGAACCAGCCAGGAACAGCTGACCTGCCTGCCTGCCTCTCACCAGGGCTTTGTGTTGGCGAGTAGAGGGAGCAGAAGACCAGCTGGGAGGGAGAGTTTGGGCAGATGGAGGCACTGTTGGCAATGGAGACAAGTGCATGTGGGCAGTGTGGAGAAGATAAGGCCAGAGTCTGCAGGAACGCATACAGAATTGCAGAGAAATGGGGAGAGGCTGATAGCTTTAGGGACTCTCAGAGCTGAGACAGCAAAGGCACTATCTCGGCATTAGTGGTCAGAGTCTCAGTGCCTCTGGCTGCAGTTTCCACATCTATCAAATGTTAAAATGTGGATAATAACTGCCTCTCAAGGCAGTGATGAGCTAATGTTTATTAGCAGGCCAGAAACACCGTAGATCTCTACCTAAGTGAGGTGATTATGTTTTACCCATTCTTATTCTACCTCTCAAGTATCTATTTTCCTTCTGGTTTTTAGAAGCCACTTTTTAAAAAGATGGACCAAATGGGACAAGCCAGGGAAGTAGTCGCTGGGCCTCCTTTGAGCCTTTGACATCTTGGACAGGACCTCTGCCCCTAAGGCAATACTCAGCCCGTTCCTCCACAGCCCGCTTGTTCCCAAACCACTTCTCCACACACACTCCAGAGGGGATTTTCTAAACTTCATACCAGACTCAGCTTTTGCTGAGGAGATGGACACTCAGCTCTGAGAGAAGACTGAGAAAGTGGTGGGGTGTAGCCCTGTTCTCAGCCATGTGTCTTTGGCCTCCTCAGCTCTCACAGGTACAGAATCTCTTGTCTCCTGACCTGTCTCTGTCCGGTCTTTCTTTGCCCTCGCTCTCTCGCTACACTGCTTCCAGGTGACCAATAGCCTTTCTTCTTCCCCTGGCATCCCTCCTTATTTGCCAACTTGATGCCCAGCCATTATGATTCAGCCTTTGTGAACTTGTGAGTGATGAAAAGGCATCTCTGATTACCTCAGAGGAAAGAGGAACTGGGCAGGCGATGTGGCTCAGCAGGTTAAGATGCTTGCCACCTAGTCTGACGACCTGAGTTTGATCCCTGGCACCTGTACCACATGGTAGAAAATGGGAACCAACTTCTGACTTCTTTGTGCATGTACATGTGTGCACGTGCACGTGTGCGCGTTTTCTCTCTCTTACACACACACACTTTTTTTTTTTTTAAGAGGGAATTTATTGATTCACAAAGCTGAAAAGAAACATGCTTTCTGATACTGCTTGACCCAGGTGCTCAGGCAGCACAGGGTCCTGGGAACTCTTATTTCTTGCCTCTTACCCTCATCAGTAAGCTTCCATTTTAGACATGATGGCAAAGACACCCGCTGAGAAGCTCAGACTTGACATACAGACTATTCACATACCCTATGACAAGACTGGACGAAGCTCCAGGCAGAGGCTCAGTAGGTTGTCTTGGGTAATGTGGCCAGTGGTTGTGGCTGAGGGTAATAGAATAAAATGGAGGAGGATGGGAAGAGTATGAGCCTGATTGACAGTCTCAATGTGGGTAGTATCTTACAAGAACTGAGTCAAGGTGTTTTTACTGAAGAGAGGAGCCAGGAATGCCCAGTAGGAAGGAATGGCGTAGTCCAGACCACCTTCCCAGTTTCCTATTATCCCAAGGAGGTTATGTGTTTCCTGCATGACTTGCCATTTTAGTACAAAGGAATGCATTTTTGCTCATGCACTTTTGTCAGAATTCCTACATCCTGACCTTGGCTTGTGTCTCATGGAGTTCAGATCCATGAACCCACCAAACACAAGTCCAGCCTCAGCCTCAGGCAGATGCAACCACACTGAGCAGAGGCTGGGGCTGTGTGGCAGACCTAGGGATTGTGGTCCCTGTGACAGGCATGTACCGTGACTGAATTTACAAGCCCGGATCTCCCATGGATATTGGGGTCTTATAAGACCTACTGTCTTGGGCTACTCTTTATGGACTGAGAAGCTGGTGCCATAGACAGTATGTCTGAATGACTGGTTGTTTGGGAATTATAGCCCAGCGAAGATAGCAATGAATAGTTTAACACTGTAGGGGCTGGTCCTTGCACTATGGAAGAAAAATCAACTCAGAAGCCAGCCACACGGTCTTGATAGCATGGTTATTCCTAAAGCTGTGTTCTTCCCATGTCCAACATCTCTCCCTGTCCTCCTGTGACCCTCAGGCTCCACACTGAGCTAGCACCACACCACCCTTACTGATCTGCTTAGCACTATGACACCAACCGTCATAGAGTCAGACTGAAGAAACAAGGTTACCTAGTTGGAAGGCTGATCCCAACAAGATTGCTATTGCCAGCATAGAACACAGACTGTGGATTGCTTACTGTTTTGACAAATGATAAAGCTTCCAAGTTCCTGCTTGAAACAGTGTCTCCTCTAGTCACAGGCTTGTGCTTTCCTTGGGGAGAAAGCAGAAGATGGCTTCTGGTAGCAAGACGAGGGCAGTGTTGTTACATGGAGCTTTCCATATCCTTGGTGAGGGCAGTGTTGTTACATGGAGCTTTCCATATCCTTGGTGCAGCCCATTGTCTGGAGAGGCTGTGCTAGGCCTCTCCACATGGCTCACTCAGGTAGAGTAAGGCAGGACATGTTGCTGTTCTTGACCTTCAGTTGTGGGAGACCCCCTGAGTCCTCAACCAACAGTGCTATCTGGCTGTCTTCCAGTGAAAGTTGAAGTGACTCTTCTGCAGCCCCAGAAGAGGGGCTGGAAAGGGGGGCTGTGCCTGCGCCGCTTGGGCTCCCTCCTTGAGAATGCCCTTTGCCAGCAAGGCTGGCAGTGGCAGATGTCCTGTGTACAAGTTCATCCTGGATGGATTTGGTGTCAGCTTTGGGTGGCCAGTCTGGAACTTCTTGGAGAGTTCTCTGTAGCCAGTCTTCATTGACCTTTCAATGGGTTAAATATCTATATTGAATCAAGAATTTTTCTGATTATTTAAAAAATAAAATGAACTACTCTGAATAATTCAATTGCCTTTTTTCAGCTTAATTTTTTCCCCTCCCTTAATAGAGGAACCAGATGCGGGGCAGCAGGTAGATGGTAGAGTGTTTTAAAGCTTTTGAAGAGCAAGGTGAGGCTATAAACCCCAGGAACAGATAATGCTTCTTACTCACTATGTGGCTGGAGAGAACTGGACACAGAGGCTGGCTGGCTGCCTGTTCCTGGGCTCCATACCCAGCACTGGGTGAGTCTGCCTGCTTCCTCCTGGGAGGAAGCCCATCTACTGTGATTTCCCAGGGCTTCCATGGAGCTGGTAGGAGGGAAGCATTGATCTGCTCATTTCTGCTTATGACAGCCTGGATTATAGCGACAGGCAGGAATCCAGATGCTTAGTTCCAAAGGGTACTTAAGGTCATGGAACCCAGTGTTTGGTGAACTCCCATGATTCCTACCTATACCAACCACTTTGATAAATTTTTGCCACGTGGGTTTGTTCTCTGTACTAGTGTTTATTCATTTCAAAACTTCAAACATGTATTCCATTGTAAAATCAAGTTTGTCACAGTAGTGTAGAGAAAACCAGATGCATATGATTGAGGACAACTGTTGAGCTGAGTCATTAGTGAAAATGATAAGCTTCAGCATAACCTAAAATCAGCTAATATTTTAAATTAAGTGTTTGAGATGCTAGAGAAACTCCATGCCCAATCTAAGACTTCTACCTTGGGGTAACTGGAGGGTGGAGAAGGAGCTGAGAGGGGCATGCACTTCTCCCCAACACGTGGTAGAACATAGTGCTGCATGAAGCTTAGCTATTGTTGCTTGCCTCTCTGCCTCATATCTGGGAAACCTCATGCCTACCAACCTCTGTTTCTCTTTTGTAGAAAATATGACTGAGTGAGGCTCATGCCTAGATCTTGTGAGCTGTGCTCAGTGATGGCTAGGGTGATAGAGTCAAGGCCAGGTCTCAGACATGCCTGAGGGACTGAAATCAAGGAATTGCTGCCCAGCACAGAAAAACCAACATTCATTTTAAATCATAACTAGAATTATTTGCCAAAGATTTCTCCAAGAAATTAAAGAACAGAGATCCAGGGGCCAGTGGGAGTGGTTCAGCTCTGTAAGCTTTAGAAAAGAATTTAGTTTGGCAAAGTTCAGACAGAGAGGAGATGAGTCAGTATAGTTGTTATAGAAGGCTCTATATCTAAATTAAAATGATGTCATCAAAATAGGAACCTTAAGAAGGGTGTTGGTTGGACCAGTCTTGAAGAAATTTCTAAGAAAGCGAGAGAACTTCTATAAAGGAAGCCAGAAAAATAAGCACAGTACACTCTAGAGGGTGCTCCAGAATAGAAAAACTAAGGATGCCGTGCTCTGGGGCTTCTGGGGTCTCATTGCTTCAGATCTCTGCTGAGTTCTGTACTTCGAGGACCTCCCCAATCCCATGCTTGCTACTCTTTTCCTTAGCAACTGCCTTTTGCTCAGAGGCTTAGGGTGGGGATAGGACACATCTGTACTAGTCTGAACTGGCTGGAATGCAGCTGACATATAGCAATATGGAGTCAAAGGGTGACAAGAAGGCTGCTGCTCTCTAGTTGAAGAACCAATAGTAGGGACTTTCTTCTTTTATGCAGGGCTCTTGTCCCTGGCCTGAGATGTTCTTTAGGGCAAGATTGATGGTAGTGGCTTAGAGTCTTTTCCTTGAGATGGTTATAATCCTCCATAAAGCCAAGAGATGTCCCCAGATGGTTTTAAAGGCTTGGTACTGAAACTGGAGACATGGGGACAGAGTTTTCAATCACCACAGGGCCAAGATTCATCTTCATGGCTCTTCTTGGAGCACTCAGCCAATGCTCCGGCTCAGAAAGGCTTCCGCTGGGCCCATTGGTCACAGAGCATAACTGTGCTGAGTGCCTACAAGCTGTCTAGATGTGACTAGATGAATTCTGATGAGAATCCCAGCAGTGTACTTATACAAGACTAGGTAACCTGGAGTTGGGCTGCTGGATCCTCCTTTTGAGAGGGAAGGGGCTGGTTCCTCTCTGTGAGATAAAGGTATGGTATGAGAATTACATGGTCAACCAATCTGGGTCCTGATGCAGTTAAGGTAAACAATGTTTCTTCTCAGGAGAAGCAGTGCCACTTCCACACTCATCCTGGCAGATCAAGGATAATGGAGGGCCTTGTTCAAGATCACTGAGCCTCTGTTCTAGTTAGATTCCACATAGCCAAGTCTTGCTAGCTGTGGTAAAACCATCTATAAATAATGACCCCAGCCTTAGAATTAATGTTGCAAAATCAGGAAGAATCATCTCCCAGCATAGCAGTAGATCCAAGAACTCAACAGGAGAGAAAGATATGTGTGAATACACTCACTGACTGTGCAGGATATATGGAGTAGAGTGCTATAGGAGATATGTGTTTGGTGAGATGGGCATGAAACATGTATATGCAAACAGATTCAGAGGACTAGCATAAATGAGAATTTACCCAGAAGCTGGAGTCATCCCTACGGTCACTTGACATAAAGGTCCTCTGATGCTTAATCTTCACTATCATGAGACTGGATTTGGAATCCCTGAGGAGTCACACTTTGGGGAATATCTTCAAGGGTGTTCACAGAGTTGAATTGAATGTGGTAGTACAATCCAATGGGTTTAAAAGGTGAAAAAGAGTGCTAGGCATATAGCTCAGCATGAGGGCCTGAGTTAGATCCCTAACACACATACACAGACATACACACACACACAGACATACACACAGACACACACAGACACACACAGACACACACACACACACACACACACACACAGAGCAAGAACAAGAGAGAGAGCTCATTGTGATAGTATATACTTGTAAAACACTTGTGTTGGGGAGGCAGACACGGGACAGTCCCTGGGACTCACTGGCCAAGCACCTTTGTAACCAAATTGATGAGCCCTAGGTCTTAGTGAAAGATCCATTCCCAAAAGACAAAGTGAGTTGCTCTTGATCTCTGGCCTTTTCTACAAACATGCATGTGTGTACCTGTGTGCACACTTGCACACATCCACCCACACATCTGCTCACACACATACGCATGTACACAGAGGGGAAGAAGAGAAAGCTAGTGAGGTGCCAGCATCCCTCTGTCTTTGCTGCCTGGTCAGTCCAATTATGAGTAAACTCCTACCACCTCTACCTCCAGCCACTCCTGTCACTGTGCCTTCCCCACCTTGGTGATTGTACCTTCAAACTGTGAGCCGCACGCCCCTTCTCCACCCCTGAGATCCATTTCCCTTTAAACTGCTTCCATCAGGAATTTTGTCATAGCCATGAGAAAAGTAACCAGTACAGGGATCTAGGCTGATGCCAGGTGAGCTGAACCTCATTACAGGGGAGCTTTACTGGCACCCCACCTGCCTGAGGCTGAGCCATGAGGAGCAATGACTGATGCTTCATTATGTATGGAGCTGGGTCAAGAGGGTTCTGTTCTGAAGGGATCTGTTAGAGAAAGAGCCCTAGCTAGAGAATTCTTGACTGACTTGTGTCCTTCACCAAACCTGCCCAGCCTGCTTTGACGGACATCCTCACCAGCATGGCAAACAAATATATCATTGAAAGTTGGAAGTAACTGCAAAGGCAAGCCAGCGCCTCAGTGCAACCGTGGATCTTCCTTTCAGTTCATTGAATTTTGACTTTGTAAAGAGAGTTCGACTTGGCAGGCAACAGGAGAGAATGTTCGAGTGACTGCTGTTACATCTGACCATGGTTTGGCGCGCTTTCCAATTGGAGATGGCTGAGCGAATGGAAGTAAGGGTTCACGGAGGGTTAATAAAGCTTTATTACAAAAACCAAACAAAGAATTCATGGAATGAAATGATAACGGGGAGCTGTCCAACAATATTCTTTGGGATGTGTCCAAGACTGTAATCAGTGGCAAGCTAATTCAATCCTAATTCCAGGAAAAAAGATGGAGAAAAATGGATAATTAGAAAAGAAAATGGAAACACTAGAGGAATCATACAAACATAAATTAGATCCCCAAATACTGACACAGTTAATCACAGCCAGGGGTGAATCAGACCTCATCCGACCCAAGAGTTGAGTATTTCTAGAAATACACAAAAGAGGGAGGGACCCAGAGGCAATAACCAGCCATAACTAACAAACCAAAAAACACTTGTCAGAAATTAACACCCAAAATGTAAGATAGAAATAACATTTTCATTAACCAGTGGGGATGAAAAATAGACTTGGAAAATGTAACAAAATACACACATGGTTCTCAAAGCCCAATCGCCTCCAGTTGAAATTGCAGCCATAACTTTCAAAAGATTTTTGATTTTTTCCTCTCTCAGGACCAGAATGATTCATTGTATATAAAAAAGAGAACATAGGAAGTAATTAAAGCTATAAAAAAAATCCCAATGATAAAACTCCAGAGTTCAAATGGCTATGCCACAGATTTGCCATGGAGAATCAACTTGGGATTGGGGGAGAATCTGCTCTGAAATGACTGAGATGGACACTGTGCTGGAAGGACCCCATCTTTCCTCCTGAGGCTAGAGCTCTTAGGGGGGGAAGTGGCCCTGAAAGCTTCCCTCCTTTACTTGTCCCAGTGTGCTGGCATTCTACCTCCACCAGCCAAACCACAATTTACTCAGAGGAGAAGCTGGGCTAATGTCCCAGGAACATAGCGGAAGAAATGAAGGTAGGCTGTAGACCTGAGATCTTAGAGCAGTGGTTCTCAACCTTCCTAATGCTGTGAGCCTTTAATACAGTTTCTCATTTTGTGCTGACCCCCAACCATAAAATCATTTTTGTTGCTACTTCATAACTGTGATTTTGCTACTGTTATAAATCATAATGTAAATATCTGATACGTGGGATGTCTGATGTGCAACCCCTGTGAAAGGGTCATTTGACCCTTTTAATAAAAGGGTCGCAACCCATAGGTTAAGAATCACTGTCTTAAAGGCAGGTGTGATCTTCCTAAGAAAGAGCGCTCCCAAGTGCAGAGTTTATTCTGTGTCTCACTTTTGGATGCAGGCTGTCTGGAAATGTGACATCCAGCCATGATGGGTATTGAATGTTCCATCCAGGAAGAAATCATGTGGTCTCCAAGAAGAAATGTTGAAGATGATTAAAGCATTTGAAACCTCCTGCTTAATCCTTATATTTTGATAATTCTGAGATTGCAAGCCTGATCAAATTTAATCCTTTCCAGAAAGAATGAAGTAATGTTTTTAAATTTTTTTTGGAGGGGCTAGCTTTTTAATAATTGTCCTTCATGGTTTGTACTTCAGCAATCAGAATTCAGAGAGAAGAAGTGGGGAGTGTGTGGGGTACTAGCCAAAGGCTTATTGCCTCTTTGGAGACTGGGCTTTCCTATGTAGCCTGTGGTTACTGTGAAGCCCATGGAGCATCTCCCAGCAATGAGAGAGTTGGAGAATAAGTGTCACCTGCCTCAGGAGGGAGAGATGCAGGAATGGTCAAGGGGAGTCCTGCAGGGACCCTCCTGGTGCTGGGCTCAGTACTAAGTGCATTTCCTGCATCGCTTTGTGCAACTCTATGAATCATGAGCCGTATCTCTGATTTGGAAAAGTGCAGAAATGTAGTCACACTGCTGGGCAAGTGGCAGGGGGAATGTCATGTGAATAGAGATCATCCATTCCAGAGCTGGTGACACTGCCCTAGGCCACCCCACTTCTCACCCTCCATCCTTCAGGCCAGGTGGAGATGCTAAAACTCCAGAGCCCAATTCCAGTGTGGGCTGTGGCATCTACCACTTTGCTGCAGTATATTCAGAGAGCAGCCATGTTGTGGAGGGAGGTGAGGATTGCCAAGTTCCCCGTTGGGTAACAAACAGCTGGAAGAATTCTGAGTCTATGAAGGATCACAATTCCATTACTTCATTAATCCTCCAAGAAGCCGTTTTATGTCCATATGCTTGTTATACATAAATGAGCTCAGTCTTTCTTTTAACTCTTTGAAAATATCTGCTTGAAGCCAAAGCTGCCTGACTGCCATTCTCGGGACTGAGGAGTTCATTTGATCAGAAGGTGGTGTGTTCTTGTTGGAGAGAACGCTGGGTTCTAATTAGTCAGAGTTCAGACTGAGGAGCACCAGTCCCGGTTCTGTTAGTTCAATGAAATACCAAAAACCAGCAGAAACAAGCAACAGAATATGATGTAATAATACCATTTCCTTTCAAAAGACTTTAATGGTCAAGATCGTATTTCCTTGGGCTGATCTGAATGCTTTGAAAAGGCTAGAGTTCAGAGCACTGTGGAAAAGCTGTGGGGAAACTCGGTTTGTTCCCTTGCATGTCTTGATTCTCTCCCTACTCACACCTGGCACATGTGGGCACCAGGGAGGCACCCCACGAATGAATCAAAATTGAGCAAAATTTACCTGGTTAGACCCAGTCTGAACACCTATGGTCAGCCAAATCGGCAAGCAATTATGGAAGCTTTATGTGAACTGAGGCATGTTAAAGCCAACATCAGCCCCCTCTCCCCCACAGAGAGGAAACACAATGGGGCACACAGTGACTCCCACGCTTTACTGTGGGTCCCAGAG
Organism: Onychomys torridus; assembly: GCF_903995425.1. Taxonomy (NCBI): domain Eukaryota; kingdom Metazoa; phylum Chordata; class Mammalia; order Rodentia; family Cricetidae; genus Onychomys; species Onychomys torridus. Next base: position 95,059,842 of record NC_050449.1, on the reverse strand, counting down.
GGTGGCACTGCTTAGGTTCTCAGGTAATTGGAACATAAAGCTTTGGATCCTGATGGTGTCAAGAGTTTACTTCAGTTTTCCTAGAGGGTGAAATATGAACATGTGAAGGAGATGCAGCAGATCCACAAACAATATCTAAACAGAACATCTAGAAATGGACACGAGAAACACCCTACCTAGTCAGGATCAACAGGGCGTCTGATGCAGAGCTGACGGAGCTTGAAGACACCACAGTCAAACAACCCTGGAAGAAAACAGAGGTGTATGTGAGGCGGCAGCATAGGGCACAGAGCATCAGCGAACTGCTGACATGAAAAACAAGTCTGAGTGTGATAGGAGGGAATTCAAACAGCAGGCGACACGCGACATTCAAAAACAACACAAGCAGTTGGAGAGTAACATTAAGGATTTAGGCGAGAGCAGTGCATCCCAGGCGCCGAGGACCAAGGAGCTGCTTCCTGGGGCTGTCTTCACATTCCTTCCCCCAGTGGTTTTGGCTGGTGCCACCTTCCCTGTTTCCTTTTAGAAAACTAGTAGCCCCTGCTGTGAGAGGTAGCCCCAAGCTCAGGCACAGCTGCCCAGTAGAGGACGTGCAGTCATTTTCCAGAGTCTTAACTCTGGGGCTCCCTACCTGAGTTTCCTTCCCCTGGAGCATAATGTAACTGATACTATGAGAAAGAAAGGTCCTGTGGCTCAGGAAGTCTGGGAAATCCTGGGGACAGAGAAACCAGGTGGGCTTTGTTACTGATGTCACCTCAGATCTGATTCCGGAGAAGAAAAGCCAGGGTGGTATCCGCCCTCGCCCCCCTGCAGGTGATCCTTTGGAAGATATTAGCTAAAGTTCAGTGCTCAGGTGGTAGAGGGAAGCCCGGCCATGCCTGCTGAGGTGTGTGTGGGGATTGGGGGATGCTGAGGAAGGCCCCTACTTGGGTAATGCTGGGAGGCTCAGCCTGCATAGGTGTGGAAGCGCCTCATGCTTCAGGCATGGTTAAAGAGTTAGTTAATTAAAACTAAAGGATCCCTGGGGGAGGAGGTGACTGAGCCGCAGTTAACGCAGAGAAAGATGAAACGTGGATCATGAAGAAGTAGGATCTACCCCTGGGGTTCAGGAAAAACAGGAGGACTCGGAGGTCCATCCCCTCAAGTGCAGAAGTCATTGGGTCAGAAAGCTCCCTGGTTTATTTCCTGTGTGGTTCACATTCCAAACGGCTGCATCTGGCCCCAGGGGATAGACCCTGTTACTAATATTTATTGAACGCTCCATATTGCGCTGCATGCTTGAAAGGAATGAGCTAATTTACTTCACAAACAATTCCAGAAGTTAAGTATGCATTCTGTCCTCTCACTTCACAGTTGACAAAGGGGAAGCACAGAGAGGTAAAGCTATTTACCCCAGGCCACACAGCCTGTCAGGGGCAGAAACAAGAGTGAAAAGCTCTTTTATGCCATGCCCACTTGCCACATTGAAAAGATTAAAAAAATAAGAAAAAAAGAGGATCCATGGCAAAGTCAATAAGCATTTCCCTCTTATAAATAATAATAGATATTTCTTGAATAACTATAGTCTTAATAGCAATCCATATTTCTTGAGCATTTTATATATACTGGGAGATATACAAAACTTTTGCACTTGTTTGTGTGTATATGCAGGTGTGTGTGTGTGTGTGTGTGTGCCTGTGTGTGCCTCTGTATGTGGGTGAACCTGCAAGGATATGTGTTCACATGTGTGGGGGCATGCTGTTCCTCAAATGTTAAACTCTTCCACTGAGACAGAGTCTGTCATTGGCCTGGCATTCACCCTTTATGCTAGGTTGGCTGGCCAGGGGATCTCAGAGGGGGATCTCAGGAGGACCTCCTTCTGCTGCCTCCTCAGCTCTGGGTGTGGAAGGGCATGCTACCACATGCAGCTTTTTATGTGGTGCCGGGGATTGAACTCAGGTCCTTGTGCTTGCAAGGCAAGCACCAACTAGCAGAATCATCTATCTCCCTGGCAACATTGTTACACATTCTATCACAACTTTGTGGTGGGGAGGTGTCACTGTGATGATCTGTCTTTTCAGGTGAGTTGTGTACCAATGTCATACAGTTAATAGTTGAAGGAGCCCCAGGAGAAACTTAATATATTAATTATTTTTCTCAGAGCTTTGACAAGATACCCAATGGAAGGAACTTAAGGCAGGAAGGTTTTATTCCTTCCAAACAGTGAGGTTGCCTGGCCAGGAGGGGATTGGGAACAACATAAACAGAGTACTACAGATGCAAAAAGGTGTGGAACACATAAGGAACAGTGGCTGTCCACTGCTGTACAGCAAACTTTGCTCCAGTGTGATCCTCAAAGCCGGGTGTGGTGGTGCACACCTGTATTCCTAGCACTCAGGAGGCTGAGGCAGGAGGCTCTCTGTGAGTTTGAGGACAGTCTAGTCTACAGAGTGAGTTCCAGGACAGTCAGAACTACATAGTGAGACCCTGTCTCAAAAACCACTGAAACAAACACCATGCACTAGTTTGCTGTCTAGTTTGGAGCTAAGTAGCTCCTTTTCGGATTCTACCTGGATCACGTACTGATACACTTAGCTGGAAGGTTGCAGGCTCTGCAGTAACCTGACCCCTGTTTGACAGCTGTGCTGGCTGTTGGCTAGAGGTCTTGGCTCTCCTCCATGTGGCCTCTCATTTCCTAGTGGAGGCTTGACTGGGCTTCTTATTGAGACTTCCCCGAAAATCGGAATATCATCCTTCCAGATGGAGAATTCTACCTGTCTTCTTTTAAAGGCACTTGAGTTTCTATTCAGTGAGTACTCTAATATTGATAGCATTCTCTCCTCTGGAGGAGCTTTAAATACTTCATGGATTTGGGCTCATTAATCTTCAGCTTTTTATGAACTCACAGAATGTGTCACCCTGCAGAGTTAAAACCTCAAAAGCTGGGGTTCCCTTCTCGCCACTTCCCAAACAACTCCTTCCCATTATGCAAATTTGCAGCAAGCTGCTTTTCTTTACACATCCCCATTCTCTCCTGTACAAATGGCGTTCTCTTTCCGGCTGCCCTTCATCCCAAACATACATAGTAGCAGATAGTTCTCAGAATGGTCCCGGTGAATCTTGCTGCTCTGCATCAGCTCAGGACTGAGGCGCTCTCACTGCTTCCCTCTGGGCATGGTATTTGTTTTGCATTTTTTCTTTATTTCCCCCCACATTCTTAAAGTGACACTCATGCAAAGGTCATGAGTTCTGGCAGCATTCTCCAGTCTCTACCTGTCTCTATCTCCCTCGCTATTGGGATTATAAGCAGACCTCCTCATCTGCCCTGCTTTTATGTGGGTTCTGGAGATCTGAACGCCAGTCCTTATATTTACATGGCAAGTGCTTTCACCCACTGTGCAATCCCCAGCCCATAATATGTGGTAAGACAAGATGTTTTACTTTTCTTTTTGTTTTCATGGTTATTTTTGCTTATTTGAATTTTTGCTAAAATGACTTAACTATATATCATAGACCTCTAAAAATATAAATAACAGCATTTGGAAAAGAACGAAAATGAGTTAGAAATATTGATCTATCAGCCCCCTCCCCGGCTCCCCATATATCCCCAGTGTCCTTTACTAATGTAGGGGAGCCCCACCAATTCTCCTTAGCCCTGTTCTCCCACAAGGTTAGTCATGGGATTTTGTGTTTTGTATTTCCACAGATTTTTATTCCCATCTAAAGCTTGTGTGTGCAGACCAAACAAAGCCAAATGTCTCTAAATGTTTCTGAAAGTGGTATTATATTTTATGTGTTCTTCTGATTTGTGCTTACCCCTCTTAGACTCCCCCAACCCACTCTTCAATATTATGCTTGAGAGACTCATCCAGGCTGAGATATGCTCCTCTAGTCCATTATTGCCACAGCTGTGTGGCATTTGTTGAATAAAAACATGGCAATTTGCTAATTCTCCCGTTGATAAGCATTTAGCTTGTACCCAGTTTCCTACCATTAAGAAGAACACTACCACTGATGTTCTTGTGTGTGTCTCTTTTGAGCAGAGCTGTCTAGGGATTCCTCTGGCTCTTGAGCTTGTTCCTAGAAACAGAGTTACTAGTCCATAGGCTGTGTGCTGGTACAGACCCCTGGCTAGAACCCAAGGTTGCTGAGGAGTGGGTGCCCCCGCTAGCTTTTCTGTTTAAACTTCAGCCTTCTACTTTGAGTGAGCTCAAACTGTAGACTCACGAAGAAAGAATGAGCATGTTTGTGATGCTCATGATTCTTTGCTGAGACTCTGGACCACATCCTTTTCTTTCAAGGTATACCTTCAAGTGTTCTGTCTTTTGTTGCTGTTATAAACGGCATTTCCATCTTTCATATCTTGCAATTGTTTGTCTCTTTTGTAATTATAGAAAGCATTGCTTTCTATGTGCTCCTTTAATAACTTGTCCTTTTACTGTTTAGAGCAGATTGCCAGTTGATTACCTTGGGTTTGCCAGGTGTATGATTATATTAGCTGCTAATGTTGACTGTGTTTTTTTTCCTGCTTTCCAACCCATACGCCTAATTTCCGAGGCTAATTGCTTTGCCTGCTGCCCCTCCACTATGTTCAGCCACCAAGGTAAATGTGACAGTTTTGCCTTGCTCCTAATTTTTATGGGATACATTCTAGTGTCTTTCCATCATACATTTTGAATGGGAAAAGATGTATCTCTCCAGGGCAGAATGTATGCAGCTATTTTTATTTTATTGTAAATTCTTTTTAAGAATGGAATTTTTAACATCATTAGTAGCTTTTTCTTTTTTAAAAAAATGTGTGTGTGTGTGCGCGCACATGTGAACATGTCAGAGGACAGCTTAGTGGAGTTGGTTCTCTCTTTCTACCTTTATGTGGGTTCCAGGGACTGAATTCAGCTTTCTAGATGGTCATGCTAAGGCCCTTTACCCTCTGAGGCATCTCACTAGCCCATTAACTGCCTTCCAGTACCCATCCAGGTATAATACTTTGCATTTGTTAGTTAATATAGGTGGTTATCAAATATTGAACCATCCTTGCCTTAAAACAAACCCTATTTTATATTTCAGGGTCTTGTTGGATTTTTTTCTGCCATTAATTATTCAGGACTTTTGTATTGGTGCTAAAAAAGCATAAGGCGGGGCCCAAGTCCGCCTGGAGTTCTTACAGCTTCATCATGTGCACTTAGCCACATTTCTTCACAGTCCTGCCTAGAGGTATAAGCCTTCTGGGGGAGTCTGTTCAGCATCCTTGGAAACGAGTGTGGACACAGCCTCCTTTTGTAGCTCATACCATTTCCTCTCTAGCTGGGCTTTTGTGAGTGAAATGGGTGTCACTGGAAGAGCTGTGGTGTGACTGTCACTGTCTAACCAGGCCCCTTTTCTACCTTTCCCTGCTCTCTTTACTGCTTTCCTGTTTCTAAGCAGGTTCTTTTTGGGAGGTTGATTGTAAAGGAGATATTTGGATATCTGAACGTGCGTTTCCAGACAAAGGGGGACTCCAGTGGTAGCTCAACTAACTGTTCCTCACCATGTCCTTGAAAGCTAAGTGTGGCTTAGTGTCCTTGTCAGGGCTGTGGATGTGTCAGTTTCCATCACAGCCACCCACCAGCTGTCATAGCTCTTGAGTTCCTTCCCAGAAATCCATCTTGGCTGACCTTGGCTCCGCAAAAGGGCAGCGTATTCCTGGGATCCTTAGGCCGGCTACATATTTGTACAAGGGATGCCAGTAACAGGTTAACTCTGTGTTAAGAAGAGGTCCCCAAGTCTATTTGCATGAAAAAGGAGAAGCATGGACATTTGTACAGGAGAAAGTAACTGCCCATCAATCACTCCCTGGGTGACCTCTCCAGAGAACAAAGGGAAGTTGGTTTTTTAAGTCCAGGGTTTGTGAGTTCCTGGTTTCCAGTACATGGCATCTCTCTTGGTAGGAGGCTTTTCATTTTCTTTTTCTTTCTGATGGACAAATTAGGATTCTGTTCTCCCCTCCCCCCCCCACCTTCTCTGGCTCTTAGCATCTCTGTAAGTCTCTATTCTCTGCTTTTTCTGTCCCCTTCTGTCTCCTCTCACCCCCTCCCTCCCTCTGTGCTATCTCTTGGTGTGTAATTTGTTTGCAGTCAGGTTGTCTTTTTGATTTACTGGACCTCTTCTCTGCAGAATTATAATAAATGGATTGCTTTGCTGAGCCCTCGCTGGTTCAACACCATTTGCTCAGACTGGGTCAGGCCCCTTGCAAACAGAAGATGTGGGTAGCCTGCACAAAAGCACTTGCTCACGCACACACTATCAGCCTCCTGCATCTCCCAGCCAAATATAATGAAAAATCTCATGTCATCCATCTGAGAACCAATTAAGTTATAAGAACAACTCAGTAAGAGCTGGCCTCAGGATGGGCCACCTCCCCATAGTGCAGGCCTGGGGGCTGATGGTCTCAGGGGCATAGAGATCACCTTGATTACAGACTTAATTAGTTGTGTATGATTAGTGAGTGTCAACTACTGAAACCTGGTTTTGTGTTTGCATCCAGGATACGAGAGAGGGGTCTGAACCTAGATTGTGTTAACTGCATGAATCAGTCTGTTTTTCATCCCATTCTGCCTCAAACACATCTTTGCACTGGGGAGAAAGTAGGAAAACAAGTCAGTGTGCCATCAGCACAAATGAAGAGCCACCTAAGGTGGCCTGAAAGGCCCTGCATGCTTGGTCTCCTCAGTGCAAGCCAAGACTCTCCCTCTCCTCATCCCTCTCAAGTACCTACCCTCAAAGCATCACTCTTGCTGGGAAGTGTCAGGTCCCTGGGGCCATCCGGACTTTTAGGAAGACACTTTGCCTCTTGTCTTCCCCAAACCAGCTCCCTTTCCTACATCAACCCTTTTCTACTTCTCTCCCCTGTCTCAGCCTTAAGACTATTCTAGATGAAGTCCTTCCCTGTCTCCGTGTCTAGTGACAGCTCTCACTGCCCACTTCATCCACATGGACTTTCCTGTGACAGTGGGTGAATCTGGCCCTCTTCTAGACAGACATCTATCCCTCCGGACCGTAAGATGAGTGAGGTGTGAACTCCCACCTACTAAATTCTGAACCAGAACCTGTATGCATGATCTGTTCTTCCTTTCCTCTGCATTGCTGGTTAAGCAGGGCATGAGGTTTCTTCTCACCTGAGCAGGAGGTGTGAGAAAGGATGGGTTTCTTTCAGATTTCGATTCCCTTAGCACGGTGCACATGTGGTTTACTAGACATTCAATGCACTGAGTGAATGGCTTCATCCTGAAGTGCTTTGGCATTCAGAGGACCCCCGTGTCTGCACTGCAGCATTCCACAGGCACAGCTTTGGAAAGAGGAGTTGGACCAGCCCTGAAGCTTTAGTATCTTGAGATTGCTATTTCTCTTTTGGGCCTCCCTCTCTTCATCTGAAGCCCCTTCTAATAATATGCCTTGAAGTTGCTGAAACTGAAGAGCAGAGCCTGAAACTTCCTCCTAGCTTAGAGATCTCTGAAAAGGTCATCTCCACCACCCCAGACTCTAGGAAAAGCAGCACCGCTGTGTGTACATCTCTGATACTTGCATTCTTCAAAGTCCTGATTTCCCTCTCTAATGGCTGTTGATAATACCTGGATATGGGCTTGGTTCTTTCCCTGCGTTCTGGCAAATGAAAAGAATGTTCCAGGCCAACAATTGAGAGCTCTGTTTGGAGCATGGGCTCTGGTGTGGAATACCAGCCTTTGACTGTACCCAAACTCTCCACAGTAGGCTTGTCAACCCTCACTCCTTAGTCCAGTGTGCCGTGACTACTGTAGTGACAGAGGGTGGGGTTGCCTCTGCATCTTACTGTGGTCACCTCTGATCTGCAGAGGAACAGTGAAGAGCTGGCTGCTTTTGTTCCTGGAAAATGTCTCCTTTTGATGGTTTTCTTCCCCCAGCTGGCATCTCTCTCTCTAGTTTCTTATTTTCTTTTCTTCCCTGGGAAGGAAGAATGGTGGCTATTACGCCTGGACCTCATCTCTTCTTGTCTGAGTTCACAAAATCTTCAGCATGTGAAGGTGAACGACAGTCTCCAGTCTCCAGCTTCTGCAGGGAAAAGGTTCTGTGCTCAGCCACATCGTCCCCTTTGATAACCACTCCCAATCTCTTTTGGAGGCTTATAGTCTAAAGGCTGTTGGGAGGGGGGAGCATTTTCATAGTCTTACAACCTGTGCTCCTGTAAGCAACCCTAATAGTGCTCATTGGGTCAAAACAAAGAAAAGCAGAAGAAGGACTCACTGGGAGGAAGGGGAGCAGCAGAAGCAGGAGGAAAAGAAGAGAGTAATAGGAAGTGAGTATGATGATTACATCCATTATGTGCATATATGAAAATGTCACAGGCAGGCAGGGAGATGGCTCTCAGCCAGTGAGAAGAGCACTTTCTGTGCAAGCATAAGGGTCTGAGTTCAAATTAAATCTGGCCATGGTTGTGCATGCCTATAACCCCAACACTGTAGGGAGTGGAGACAGGAGGATAGTGGGGGTCTGCTGGCTGCCAGCCTAGCTCCAGGTTTAATGAGAGACTGTTCTCAAAGGAACAAGGTAGATTAGAGCAGGACACCCGATTTTCCTCTCTGGTCTCTGTGTGCAATTACAGGTGCATTGTGTGATGCTCATACATGTGTTCATCATATACCCCCCCCCCCACACACATATACAATTAAATAAATAAAATGTCATAATGAAACCTGTTATATATAATGAATGTATAAAATATGTTATTGAGATGAAATTAATGCAAAACTGGGTGTGATTGTGATACCTTTAATTCCAGCACTAGGGAGACATAGGTAGGCAAATCTCTGTGAGTTCAAGGCCTAACTGGACGACATAGTGAGTTCCAGGTGAGCCAGGGCTACACAGTGAGACCCTATCTTACAAAAACAAAACAAAACAAAAAACCCAGCGAGATAAATCTAAGTCTGTCTTGGGACAGCACCAGAGACAGTCCCCTCCCCCTGCACCACTTGCTTTCTCCTTGCACACTAGAGGTTAATGGCTACAGGCTCTTAATCCAACTGACTGTGTTTCCTCCCCGTTTCCTGGCTGGCTGGATGCCCTGTGAGTGGAACATCTTGCCCAGGCCCAGAGAATCTAAGGTCCAGAGGCACACAAGGGTGCTCAGCGTAGAAGAGGGAGGAGAGCATGTGCCTGTCCCTCTGGCATCACTGGAGAGAGCCTAGCTTGGAGGAGAATAAGCTCCAACTGTTACCAGTGCATGTTTTTTCCCACAAAGAAAATGAGAATACTCAGGCTTTGAAGTGGAAATTTTCCAGACTTGGATGGAGCTGAACGGTAAAATGTGGTGCTAGGACCTTTTGTGTGTAGATACAAGACCTGGAAACATGCACTTTCTCCATTAAACATGCTCAAAGATCTCTCCAGTACTTATGTAAGCAAGAGTGAATCCTCCATTCATATGCTCCAAGAGGAAAAGCCAAGAATGTTAAGCAGGGCAGCCCAAGTTTCTATTCAAGTTTAAATTGCCAGAGAAGGTGGGCTGATAATAGAGAAGCATGCAAAGTGTCAGCACTTATAAGGGATGGGGAATTTGGTCCAATTCAAAACCAAATTGAAAAGAGCATGAGTCCCATCATAAGACTGCCCCACCTCCTGTAGTCATAAAATCCTATCTCCAGGGCTATAGGGATAGCTCAGTGGTTAAGAACACATACTGCTTTTGCAAAGGACCTGAGTTCTGTTTCCAGGACCCATGTTAGGCAGTCCATAACCTCCTGGAACTCCAGCTCCAGGGGAATCTAACACCTTCTCTGGCTTTTGGAGGCACATGTGCTCATGTGCCCATACACACACTTGTATACATACAGATATATATTATAATTTTTAAAAGGAAAATAAATTTGAAAAATATATATCCAAACATATACTGCTCTTGCCGCTCATCTTTGCAGCTGACCAGAAAGCTAGAACCTGTGGTAGGTTTGGGAGACAGTTAAGGAGCAGGGATATTCTCTGACTTCTTCTGTGTCTGATAGCAGAGACTTGTAGCAGGGATCGCTGAGGAGATGGGAAGACATAAGCCTGTCAGTAGAGTACCAGGTCAGGTTCTTCAGGATGCCAAGAAGGGGGCATGCTAAGAGATGCCATCAACATGGCATTCCCCACTTGAGCATCTCCACTGGGGACCAGAGCCCCTAGTTGTTCCTTCACTAACTTCAGCTCTGTAGAGTCCAAGACCAAGGGGAATCTTGTCGGGCCCCCAGGACCTGGGCCTGAAGACTACTGAGCATACAGCTGGGCATTCAGATTGCTATTTTTGTTATCACCAAACTTGCAGTAGTTTCTAGCAAGTCTGTCCAGGTGGGCTTGCCCTCTTACCTCCAGAACTGGTGAACATAGCTTTGGGGACTAGGAGATGGGGATGGGTGGGGAGCTCCAGTCCATGATCAGCCAAAGTGAAGACCTAAAGCTCAGTGGGCTGGCAGGAAATCATGACATCATTCTGAAAGAAGACAGGGGATCAGTGACACTCCAGTGGGGACGGAAATAGTGATAGTCCCAACAACTATATACGCCCCATCATGAGATCTACTATTATTGACGGCACCATCTAGAGTCAGTGTGTTGGGATCCTCAGTTACTCCAAAAGGAAGGCTCCAGTGATCATTCTCCATGCTAATCTAGTCCACCAACAATGGGGATTAGTGAGGAGCCACAAATGGAAAGCAAGCTCAGCATTCAGAGGTATAGCCCAATTCCAAGTACCTGAGCTGACCTCTGTAGGATGCAGAGTGGAGCTAAGGGCCTGAAGCAGCATGGAGATCAGGTCATGTGTGGCATCTGTATCGTCACCAGTACAGCTGTGCCCAAGTAGGAGCCTGAGGCTACCCAGGGTGATGGAAGAAAGGCATGGGTCCTTTGGTGAGACAAGTGCACTTTGGAGAGTTATCTTGTCTGTTTTGTTTTGTTTCCTTGAAGTGGGTCACACAGGTCATTTGAGGTGAGCTGGATTTCCAGAACTGGGAGGCTTTCTCTGAAGCTCATGCAGAGGTGGGCAGCCACCCATGAGCACCCTGCTGTAAAGTAACCAGGACTCATCATTTCTACTGCAGTGTTGATTGATGCTATGAACCTATGATAGATGAGTGGTCACTTCTCCCTTTAGGGCCTTTGTTCCTCATCACAAACCCTCCTTCATCTTGGCTTGGACACCCTGGGCCTGGCTACAAAGGGAAGGTGGAGGCTGATTTGGGGCACTGGTTCAAATCACTAAGTCTGCAGTCCCTCAAGAGGGTAGAACATTTTTTCTGCTTGGGCAGCTGGAGCTGTCCATGCCATGATCAATGGAGGGTCTTCAAAGCCCCTTCCAGTGGAGGTTTCTCTTCTTACTCTCAGCCAAGACAGCATGGACTGGACAAGATAGCCAAAGCTGGACACTGTGCTTCCCACTAATCACTCACCTTCCCTTGAGTGTTCAGGGCTTAGGGACTCAGGTGGATCCTGTAAAGGCAAATCACTATTTCTCTTCTGCCATCTGGGATGGACTGGGGTGTAAGACTACTACAACTGGGTGGCTGACTGTGCCCTAAGAGGGAGAGGAGTGACCAGATGTGGCCGGAATGGTTTTTGATCCTGGCCAGTCATTTAATTCTCAGCATTCACCATTCCAGGCACTATCCTGGGAGTGGGCTTCGCAAACAAGCACATTTTTAGCTGAGAAGAATCGCTTGATCACAAAAGCACCATGTGCTGATAGCAGCACTGGGCTGAACTGTGTATATTTCCAGCTGGTCTCCACAGGTCCTTTTCTTACTGACCATGTCATCTAAAATCTGAGCCCTATGTAATGACAGGATTCAGCATCTCACTGTGCTTGGTGGTTGGCCAGCCCTGAATACCCTCCCTCCCTGGCAAGCATCTATAGAGTTTGCCCATGAACAGGTGATGTGGGCCTCGGCACGATCTGTAGTCTGGAAGCAAGCTTGTGTTTTCTAGGCACCCATCTGTGAGAGGAGAGCGATGTCTGTGCGGGCTCCATTTGCTTATGGGGAAAACACGGCTGCTCGTGTGGAGATGCCTGCCCTCTTGTTTGTCAGTTTGTTTCCAAGAGGAAAAGTTCCAGGGCTTCTGAGGACATGAAGCCAGCCTCTAGGGGCCCAGAAACACCTTGCTGTCTTCCTTTGTTGGGAGGAAGCTATGTGGTCCTAGCTGTACCATGTGTGAGCATAGTGCTTGGGACTAGTGGGCACAGTCCTGCATGCTCCTGGCACCGGCAGCATGTGGGTAGGGAGAAGGTGGGAGACTCTGTATCAACAACATGATCTAGACAAGGCTGAGTGCCAACTCTGGAATGTCTAACAGTTGAGGAAGACACTGTCTCTGTGTGCTAGTCTGTAGGACAGAGAAACTGAAGAGGGTTTCAGAACCTCCTCACACCATCAAAGGGGCTTACTGGGCACTTCCCGGTGTTAGAAGGAGGAATAAAATATCTTCAATTTGTGACAAGTAAAGTTCCTCTTTGTCTTCCTCAGCCATTGGGGCCCAGGGATCATGGGATGTTTTTACAGTGTATTTTAGGCAGTGTGAGGCTGGTCCAACTGTGGCTAGCTTGCAATGCTCATCCATCCCTGTCAATTTTTCCAAGTTCTTCACTAGGCAGCTTGTTCACCAGCTCTTGGTGCTTTGGATCATTTGCTGTTCCTGTTCCCTCTATCTGGAAAGCCCTTCTGCAGTTATTTGACTGGCATGTGTATTAAATCCTAGTTTAGTTAAGCTACCCCATCTTTTCTCTCCTTCCCACAAGGTGAAATATATGTCTTTTGAAGGATGGCATTTGTTACACCTTAAGGATGATTTCGTCTCCTTCTTAAAAATTTAATTACATATATACCTATATTTATCTATTTATTATATATTTTATGTATGTATGCATGCATGTATGTGGGCACACATGCTGTGATGAACATGTGGAGGTCAAAGGACAACTTGCATGAATCAGTTCTCTCATTCCACTTCATGGGCCCTGGGAATCAAACTCAGGCTGTCAGGCTTGGCAGCAAGCCTCTTTGCTAGCTAAGGCACCTTGCTGGCCCCTTTCCTGCTTTTAACCACTCAGATCTCACTCTTAGATGTGGACCTTTTTGAGGAAATGGAGTCTCCGGGTGGGAGGCAGCAGAGGCTATTTCAGAGTCATGTCTACACTTGCTGAGTTTTTGAGGTGATGGGAAGTTGAGGGGGGCTGCTGGGAGCAGAGATTTTCCTTGCACATCTTCAAATCCCCCACAGGATGTAGCCCAGTGCAGGTGCTTACTAGCTGCTCAATGCTTATAAAGAGTTGAATAGAAATCATACTCTGGGATGGACTTGGGGCCAGGAAGAGGCAGGATGAAAGTGGTGGTTGAGGGAGACATCTGTGGTGGTGGCATGTGGGTAGGGTGGCATGAGAAGTGGGGGTCCTGCCCATTGTGAATTAGACTCAGAGGTCTGAACAGGTTTGGCTTGGCTCATTTTTCCTACGAGGCTCTTACCTGCTAGATTGGCAGCCACCAGTGGCCTGTATGGTGATCACCTTGTTTTGCCACCTAAGCTAAAGCCACTCAGGAGGAAGAAAGGGAGAAGAGAAAGGAGGAGGGCAAAGGTGGCACCCCAAGTAAAGGGAGCCATGCTGCAAACAGAACACTGCAGTGAGCTAGGGCTGCTTGGGAAGCAGGGGCCGAGGTGGAGGCACAGAAGTGCTGTGGGAACTTGGGCAGGGCTCAGATTCTGTCTGTAAAGTGACACAGCCCCTTTACTTCCTCTTAAAGGAATCCAGGAGACAGAGAGAGTGGGTGTGGCACATTTAGCAGTAGCATCTGTCCCATACTGGTAGAGCAATCCGTGTCGCGGGTAACACTGACACCAGTGAAGATACAGAGGGGGAGAGGGGGAGGGGAAGGGAGCACCCCACTCCTCCTTCCAGATGCACAGGAAGCTTTCAGAAGCCTTTGTGTGAGAGACAGATTGGGTCCGATTTTCATCTTAGGGAGCCTGGTATGTTTGTAAGATGGAGAATGGCTTTGGGAGGTACAAGAATGGGGATGAGGTAGCAGGTAGGGGCTGGGGAAGGTAGGGGTCAGGAGAGAGCCTGGAGCGGAGCAGGGATGCCATGAGCACACAGATCGAAGGATGGACTAGGGGGAGCCAGAGAAGGATCAGAGAGAAGAGGTGACAGAGAGGCCAATAGAGGGGAGCCTGGAGTCCAGGAGGGTATATAGGGTTGGGGGGGCTAGTATGAGGATGGTGCTACTTATGGAGGCAGGACGAATCTCCACCTCCAGGGCCCCAAACCAAGCCTGAACTCTGATACCTACATCCTTATGTATCTAGTGAATATATGCATGTAAATGTTATAATATACTCTGTGCATTTCCATATGTGCAGTAAAACAAAATTAAAAATCAGATAAAGATGAAATAAACAATATTTTAAAGTATCTTGCTGTGATTAAAATGGCTTCTTAATTTCATTAGCTGGCATGGTGAGGCAAAATACACGCTTAGGGAGCGGCTCCTCATTAACGACAGTGGATGTATACCCATATTTCAAATAATCTTCTTGATTATTTGATATTTTTTGCCAATTTCCTGTCAGATGTGATTAGGTTATCCTGGCTTTAGTTCTTCGTGTGAGTGATGATGAGCTATTACCCGGGGCAGGGCAAGTGTCAACAGTCTTGGGCTTGTGGCTTTTAATTGTGATATTTAAGTCGTTCAACTTGTGCCCCTTTTGTGGGAGTATCTGAAAGTTGTTTATCCCATTAAAAGTGTGTGTGTCGGGGGGAGGGATTGTTGCTGAAGCTGGAACCCAGGGACTGTGCAGACCAGGCAGGAGCTCTGCTGAGCTGCATCCCCAGCCCCTTTACTCTCTGTTTGAAGAGCTTACTTACACATGCTCTTTAGTATCTTTAGGCTGCTGTATGTCACTCTGACAGTGAACCTGTTTAGGTCATCCTGTCACCGTTCATCAGGTGGCCCTCATAGACTTCTCTCAGGGCACCTTGTTCACAATCCAAGGTGAGAGAACAGGGTCCATTTGTATATTCAGTACTTTCAGTACTACTAAAGTTTAATTTTTGTATTCTTCTATATTTTTGATGAAGTAAGAAGATGTAGGGGAGCTGGCAAGATGGCTCAGTGGTTAAGAGTGCTTGCTGCTTTTACTGGCGTTCAGTTCCCATCACCTGCATAGGGTGGCTCACAAACCTCTGTGACTCCAGTTTCAGGGGATCTGACACTCACTTCTGGCTTCTGTGGACACCTGTATGTGCATACACACACATGCCCGCATAAATAAAAATTAAAATATCAATCTTGCAAAAAAGTATCAACAGGAATGTAGGCATTCCACAGAGAGCTTTGGCCAGAGTTAACAAAATGCATTGTGTGTGTATGTGTCATGGGTGTGCTAAGATGGGCTTTGAGAAGCTGCCAGGTTCCTGCACTCTAGATTCCTCTGCAATTCAGGGGTTGGGTGTGTGTGTGTGTGTGTGTGTGTGTGTGTGCGCGCGCGCGCACACACACAAGGGAAAGGGACAGGGAAGAGTTGACATTCACCCTAGAGGACTCTCCAGCACCCTCATATAGAAGACCAAGCTTGCCCCAATACTTGGGCTATGATGATGTGCACAGCACACATGGGCCCATTTAGCCGCTTCCTAAGTTATCAAAGATGAGTTAGCCTGGGTGGTAAGGGGATGGTTCATTGGTAAAGCTCTTGCAGCTGAGTTTGATCCCCAGCACCTATGTAAAAGCTGGTGTGACTGCTATGTTTGTAATCTTAGGCCTGGGAGTCAGAAGCCCTGGGGTTTGTCGGCCAGTTAAGTCTCACTGAATTGGTGAGTCCAGGTTCAGTGAGAGATCCTGTCTTAAATGTGCATATGTGTATAAAACTGATTTATGCAATGTTGCATGGTAATGCGCTCTCCCCCCCCCCCCCCCCCCCCCCCGCGCCCAGCCAAGGAGCCATAGACTATCTAACAAGTACCCTAGTGATAGTCACAGGAAACCTTCCTTTGAATTATTGGTCAGGGGTTTCAACAGACTACCCAAGCAATAGAGGTTATTGGCATTGTGTTGGTTACCCACCCCCAGACTCAAAGTAAGCCCTTATTGCTGAAGATACTACACATTAGACACAAGACTTGGAGGAATGATCTGAAAGGCATCTTCCTGAGGACTAATTTTCATAATATATAACGGTGCTGTGCAAGCTGCCAAGGAAGGAAGAAAAGCAATCTGTAGTCCCCCCAGCTGTTAAACCCATGACAACAATGACTAGCTTAGCAAGAAGATATCCCCAAGAGTGCAATAGTGGCACTTATATCTCGGGTGTTACTAACAGCTTTCTAGTTGGACTTTAGGCCAAGGCTCTATGAAGGAACTCATGCCAGGTACTGTGAACCTAGCCAACTACCCATGGCTCGAGAGGTTGTAGATGTACCCTAATTAATACATTTACAACCTAACCCCTGAACCCAAGTCCCTGGAAACAGTGTGGAACAGAGGGTAGAAAGATGATAAGATCCAGAGGATCAGGATGCCTGTTACACGGTAGTATCTTTCAGACATGATGGGGGTGATGGTTCCATCAAATCTCAACCAACACCTACATGATCACCACACCAGTTTACATCCCAGAGTAGATGAAGGAAATTTCACAAGGCCCCATCCCTAGATGAAGAACTACAGGCAGCCAATGGCTGCTGAGGGAAGGAGAATCACTTTTCTCCAAGGACCATCACCCTGACTGGTTTGTCAATTGTAGGTGGTCAGCCCTAAACACAGGTACACACAAGCAACACTTAAATGGATTCAGGAGGTTGCACATATATGTACCAATAATAATCATGGAAGGAGACGTCATAAATCTCACAGGGAATTGGGGGTAAAGAGGAGTTGAAATAGGAGAGGAAGAGGTGGAAATGGTGTAAACACAGTGTATTTACATATGAAATCTCAAAAAATAAAAAAGTTATAAAAAATAAGGTAAGGAGGAATAGAGGAAAATACCATTGATCTGTGGCTTCCACATGCACACATATCCATTTGCATACACCTGCACATGTACACACACACACACACACACACACACACACTCACACACACACACACAAATCATCATGGGAGCATTCCTGCCCTTTGCAACAAACAACCTCTGGAAAGGTCTGGGCTTAGAGTCCTCTCCTATCCAGCTGTATTTGTGTTCTGTGGTGCCCTGCAGAGATGGGAATCAAATAATAAATGAAGCAGGTAGAGTTGGAAGGAAAGAGGCTTATGGAATTCTTGAAAGTTGCTCAGTGCTTTCTTTAATCTGATTATTATTCTGTTGCTGCTAAGCCCAGGTCCCAAACTCCTAGGAAACTGATGGGTACTCTCCTAACTCATGGGCTGGGCAGTTTCCTGGAGAGCCCACTATAGCAGACTCTGCCTGGGAAGGGCCTAGGAGGCTTGTGGGCCTAATTGGTTGTTGCTTTAGTGGTTTTGACTGAACATGTGGAAGGCAACGCAATCCTGTTCCTGAATACATTGGCAGTTTTCACAAGAGAAATGGCTCTGGCCCTTTGTACCCTCCAGCCCTGCAAGGATGTTGGCTTTGGGTGGGCAAAAGGGCAGTGCCCTTGACACATTGGGAGCCCATTCCAGGCAGTGCTTTCCTCCTCTGAGGGATCATTTTCTTTTGGAAACTGGATTCTGCCCTCTGATTATCGCAACTCATGGTCTGTTTGGTTTTTCTCTATTTAACTCCCACACTCATTTTGCGCATGAATGAGTACAATGAAACCAGTTTAATTTGCTGTTAATTCCCTGTTTAAAATATTCTCTTCTGTTTAAGGGACATAGCCCCTTTCATCTCACCAAGGCAGCTTGTGAAAGAGAGCAGCTGCTGGCACAGTGCTGGTAGTGGGGGCTGCTGTGGGCGGGGGTCAGCCTGGGCCAGTGCTACTGTGGCCCACAGGATGGGAGGGGTGTGGCAGGTGAAGGAGGTGATAGGAGGAAGGTCTGCAGTTATTGGCCCTTTGTATCTGCTGAGCTAGGGCTGGACGGCTCTGAATGGGGGGTAAGTTTATGAGTGAGAGCTATTCTATGAAGACATTGGTGCAGAGGCTTTGTACAGAAACCAAAGGCAGGGTCTTATGATTCCAAGTAAGTGTGAATGAGGATGTGAATTCTGCAACTGACCACAGAGTTTAGGAAGAAATCCGAGTGTGATTTAGGAAAAAAATGGCTTTTAAGGTTATTTCAAAACATCTAGATATAGTGTTTATACAATTTGTTCAAGGTCCTCTAATGGAAAAGGTCTGGTTTTGACAAATATGTTCCTGTTTGGGTCAATCTTGCCTAGTTCTTTATCTTCTCTATTTTAATTCATGACCTTTGGGGGAATGTAGCCCTTCCCCTAGGTGGTGGAGTGCCAGGTCCCAGACAGGGCTGCATCTTGAGAAACAAATGATCTCTTTGGAAAGAGAATCTGAAAAATAGAAACAGTGGGCATGCCCCCCCCCCAGTCCAGCATAGTTTACCACAGCCCCTCAGGCTGCAAGGAGATGGCAGCTGGGTGGGTGGTACTGAGCCTTTAGAAGGGCCTGCCTCCCTTCACTGGCTGCATCGGCCTCCCTCAGTTAGTGCCGGGCCTCTTTTTCTTATTGAAGTTGCAGGTGGAGGAAGGTTGGCAGACATCAGTGCATCAGTCTTTGTTAACCTTCCTGCTTGAGCTGTAAGGAGTACTGGATGAAGGGGCCCAGGAGACATCACAAAGCTGACACCTCATGCCTGTGAGTGCACAGGCCCTCAGCTTCCCAGCTGATCATGGATTCTGCCCACTGCAACCACTGCTTGCCTCTCTTCCACACTCGGCCCCTGGCCATATTACTAGATGACGAGATTCATCCATCAGTCAGACACATCTGTAGAGAATACCTGCTGGATAAAGGTGTGTGCATAGGCAGGGAGGTCCGGAAGGCCAATGAGTTGGGCGGATCAAAGGCAGCAGGTGCTCACGTGGCTTCATGGGTGATTGAGTGGCCAGAGGACACATCACACGCTTCTTTCCTAGCCATCATTTAAGCAACATGGGAACAAGTCAGAATGGTCCAAGGCTAGCTTCTGGGTCCTAACAGCACATAGCAGCCTGGCCCTGCTGTGAGCACACTCAATACTGTCTGAAGCCCCACCCTTTCTTTGGCAGCCAGAACATTGGTGCTCTTGAAGGTTATTCTTGTTCCCACGTCTCAGCTCCCCTGTCCCACTGCTCTCGGAAGAATTGTGCATTAAGACACTGGTTTACCTGTGTTAATGAGCTCTTACCTAATGGGATCACACAAATGATATTCCCTTAAACACATTGCTTTCCCATTTCTACAGGTCACTGTTTGGGAGACATATCTTCAAGCCTCCCATTCTTCCTTCCTCCCATCCCCAAGTCCTTTGTAATAATTTAGGGAATGCCTTGGTTTTCTTGCAAGAAGCATTCTGTGTCTACCCCAGGCTTTCCCATTCTGTTCTTTTCCTAAGGGTCCTGGTGGGCTGTGCTAGTTAGCTCCAAAAAGTCCTGTGAAGTCTAAGGTGATGAAGGACTTTCTCAGGACATATAGAAACCCTGGGGTTATAATTTTCCCAGAACCTTGACACTGAAGCCAGCTGGACTTACTCTTCACTGAACTTCCTTAGTCCATTGCCCTGGTGCTTATGAAATCAGGGCCTTCCATGCCAAGCCAGCAAACACCATAGCCTTCAAAACCAGTCAGTGGCTTAGATGTCTGCCTGCCTGTCCCTGAGTGCCTTGTCATAATCAGTTACCTCAGCAACTGTGGCTTTCTAGACACTGAACAAGGAGTGAATAGTCATGGTTTGCTTGGGAGTGGTGAATGCAGCGGTTGACCTGTGACCACAGTGAGGATGTGTTGTTGTTCCTGCTGTGAGACCTCTCAAGAGATGCCATTAAAAAATTACCACAGACCTAGGAGCTTAAAACAATGCAATTTTGTTGTTTCGCTATTCTGTAGGTCAAACGTACAAAATGGAGGCATTGGCAGAGTGGGCTCTTTTTGGAGGCTTCCAGGAGAATCTATTCCACACCTCTTGCTGAGCTTTCCTTGGCAGCTGGCAGTTGGCATTCCTTGGTTTGCAGATGTGTGACTCTAATTCCTGGTGTATTTGTTGTTTTTGTTATTGCTGTGACAAAACAGCAGAGAAAAGCAATTTAAAAAGGAAGGGTGGGGGCTGGAGAGATGGCTCAGTGGTTAAGAGTGTTGGCTGTTTTCCCAGAAGCTGAGTTCAATTCTCAGTATCTACATGGCAGCTCACAATGGTCTGTAACTCATGTCCAAGGGGATCTAGTGCCCTCTTAGGGTCTCCATGAGCATTACACACATATGGTGCACAGACATATGTGCAGGCAAAACACCCATACATGTAAAAAACAAAATAGATCAGATCTAAAAGATTTTTTTTTTTTAAGAAAAGGAGGAGTTTGTTGTGAGCACTGTTTGAGAACATAGCCCATCATGGCAGAGGAGCCACCGTGGCAGTCAGGAAGTAGAGAGTGACCTGTGGTGGTGATCAGTTTGTGCTCTCCTTTTCTTTCAGTCTGGTATCCTGTACCACTGATGTTGCTACCCTCATTCAGGGCACGTCTTCCTTCTCCAGTGAAACCTTTCTGGAAAACCCTCATGGACACACTCAAAGTTGTGTTTCCATGGTGACTCTAAGTATAACCAAGTTGACAATGACTGTTAACCCCTGCCCTTGTCCACCCATGTCTTCCCCTCTGTATCAAATCTTTCTCTCCAGGTATTAAATGTTGGGCCCACCTGAATCTTAAGATTATTTCTCAAGATCATTAATAATACCTCAATAACTTGTTTCTGAATAGAGTCACACTCTTGGAAGTATCCTTTTTTTTTTTTTTTTTGGTCTTTCAAGACAGGTTTTCTCTGTAACCTTGGCTTTTCTAGAACTCAGTCTACAGACTAGGCTAGCCGCAGACTCACGGGGATCCACCTGTCTTTGCCTCTGGAGTGCTGGGATTAAAGGCATGAACCACCATCACCTGGCTATGAAGCTGTCCTTTCGAAGGCACAATTCAGCCCATTTCACTGGCTGTTGCTCCCCATCACTGGAGTTCTAATTGTAGTCTCACTTGGAAGTTCTGACCGTCTACCTCCTAAATGCCTTCAATCTTGGCCATGACCTTAGTGTGTGCTGATGACTCTGTCTTAGTTTTTGGTTTTCATCTCTAGCTGTTTTCTAATCTTTCTCTATCCACTCATTCCCAGCACTGGAGGAGTTAGGGACTCAGCTCTCCTTTATGGTGACCAGTTTTGCTGTAGTTGTTTCTCCTTGGTGACCCTCAGAACTGCATCCTCCAGTCAGGGCCTTGCCACTTCCCCATGACTCCCAGGCAGTCCTTGGCCTGTTTCAACTAAGCATCTTGTCATCTGCTTCCCCTTCTGAAGCCTGCTTTGCCCGTTTGCTGCTACACTCCTCGGCCACCTGGTTTTGCTATATTGCATTTTCTCTCCACAGATCTCCTTCATCATGCCTCTGATTGGTGGTTCCCATCACATTAGAGCCTGGGCTCCCGGCCCTTCTGAGCTCTCCCACGGTGATGCATTTCCATTGATGTGTCAAGTCTACAGACCCCCAGCTGATACCCACGCTAATTACACACATTCCTCTGCAAGTTCATTAGTGGCAAATGAGGCTTGTATTTGGCGTGTTTCTCTTGTGGTCCTTTATACCCGTTAGGAAGGACTCAAACTCTTTTTGAACCGAGCTGAAATCAGTTAGCCCAAGAGGACAACATTATAGGCCAAAATTAGGCCAGTCGTCTTCTGTGGGCACACTTTGCTCAGATAGCTTGTGAATATGAAATTTATTTAATTCTGTTTTTATTCTTTGAGTATCCCTAGGGTCCTGGTTGGGGACTTTCTGGAGGTCACAGAGACTTCTGTGGAAGTTTATAGGTACAATGATAGCTGTAAGGGTATTGGATTATTGTACAACAAAATAATGAATTAGTTCATCAAAAATTACAAGAAAAAATGAAATATCATCAATCATATTCTTTCAGCACATTTATCCAAGCCACAGCCATGGGCTGTCCTGTGTACCAGCTGTGACAGCAGTAACAGAGTTCAGTTAGTTAAAGGGGAGATGCTATGATTCACAAAGCCCAAGATACAAAGTTTGTCAGCCACCAGTGTAGACACTATAAGCGTGATTCATAGCACACAGTGGGTCAATGGTAGAGAGAAGCCACTTTGTGTGTGTGTGTGTGTGTGTGTGTGTGTGTGTGTGTGTGTGTGTGTGTTCCCGACCTGATGGTCTCCTCTAGAACCATACCACTTCAAACCAACATGGCACTATGCCTCTAGCAGTCTAGACAAGTCCCCGTTCAATAAATAACATTCTGTCCAGTTCATATGGTGGGATCTGCAGCAGGAAGACCACCAGTTATCTCCTAGCAGTCATCTGAAGATGTGCTAATGCTTGTACAGGCATCGTGAACTCTAAAAGCTAGTCAAAAATGCAGGTCTTAATTGTATTTAACCACGTGAAGATAATGGACAGCATTGGCAAACAGCACAGAGATGGAGTGAAGTAAGAATATCTTCCCAAAGTGTCTCCGGCCCTCTTCACAGAACCTTGGGAAGCACATATGTTGTATCCATTTTTCAGATGAGAAGTCTGGGGTTCAGGGGGGTTGTGTGGGCAGTCCAGGATCACAGAGCCAACATGAGAGCTTATGTTTATTGCATCCATCCCAAGAGCTATGTCTCAGTTGAACCATGGCTGGCTAAGCAAGTGGTGCTTCTAAAGGAGGCAGGGGTGTGTGTGTGTGTGTGTGTGTGTGTGTGTGTGTGTGTGTGTGTGTGTGTGTTCCTCTGCTGGTACATAAAGATTTTTATTGTTTTTTTTTTCCTAAAGGAAGGCCAGGCAGGCAGAAGGTGCTTGGTGAAGCATAAAGAAAACATAACTCAGTTGTCGCTGGCAATTCCGATATGTAACACCAAGCTCTGTGTGTTGGAGAGTGAAGGGGCATTTTGTTTTGCTGAGGTTTGAACTCACAAGCACCTGCCACGGGGTGGGATGGGGGGGACGACACACACATAGTCTCTTTGCTGTTTTCTGCTGTGTCGTGATTGCATGACAGTGTATACAGCAGAGCAACTCTCTGGGAGTGTGGGGAAGGCTAGCCCTTCCCTCCCAGGAATGTCTGCTGGTACTGCTGATAGAAATTTACAAAAAGAAGAGACCAGATATCTTATAAGAAAGGGGAGGGCTTGTGTGTCTTCCTCACTTTAAAAATTCATGAGAATCCCAGGACATGTCCGCAGTAGACATCACTGGACCAGGAGAGTGAGGTCTAATTGAACAAGCCTTTTCCTCATCTGTGTGGTACCCTCCAGATTGCTAGAATGTGGCCTGTCTTCTCCAAGCTTCTGACATGGCACTGTCCTTAAATCCAAGGTCTCTTGGTACAGGGCTAGCAGCCAACAGCTTTCCAAGTATATAGTGGGGGTGCTGGTGGTTGAGATGCTGTGGCCAGGCAGGGGTCCCCTTCTTTGATCTCTTAACTCTATGTCTGACTTAGTTACCCACTAACAGACTCTTATCTGGGTCCAGTGCCTGGACTTAGAAATCCTGTGCTGCAGCAAGCTGCATGTCTCCTCCTTCTGTCAGCAAACCTGTTCTCTCAGACCCTTAGTGTGGGGCCTTCTGTATGTAGAGTCATAGTTTTGGCCATGAGGTCTCTACCACTACCAGTGAGTATACAGGGTGGGTTTTTCCAAGCCTCTGCTGCTCCACTCTGTATCCTCTAGGACTCTGGCTGATGGAGGGGTTGCCCCTTTCTGTTGGCTGTCTTGGGCTTGGTGCCCAGGGCTCCAGACTAGCTGCCTAGAGGCCCCATGGCTCTGTAGGATCCCACGCAGGCAGCCTGACAGGAAGGGGATTTGTTCCCTATGCCTGTCACTCTGAGCTGCTCAGAGGGCAATGGGGCTTTTGTGAGCTCTGAAGTGAACCCACTGGCCCATTGTCTAGCCCAGCTTTCCACAGACCGCCCCCAGTACGGTGAGGATAGGGGTGGGGCTGGGAAAGGCCGGATGTATTCCTGGCCAGGCCTGAAAACACCATTCATCCCAGAAAGCACCCTGTTAAGCAGCAACAGCAGAATAAAGAGGGAGAGAGAAGAGAGGAAGGAGTGGGAAACAAGGAGGGAGGAGGGAGAGGGAGGAGGGAGAGAAGAGGGGCAGGGTAAGATAATGGGACCAACAGAATGGAGAGGACAGATCTGTGGGGACTTCCAGGTCCTGTGGCCCAGTTCTGAGAATGCATGTTGATTCACCTAGAGAGTGGCACACACGAGGGAATGAAGAGCATCATGCCGTGGGGATGGATCTCTTGGTAGTTACTATAGCCCTGGGATCTATCAACAAAAGTGACAGCAGCCCTCCTCCAGCTTCTGGGACCATGACTGCCATGCTAATGCCCGGGGTATCGTGGTTGTGATATAGGGTTTGTTCAGCTCCTAATTGCAAGTCACCACAAGATTGTTATAGCTGTTGCCCAGCAGGCTCTGGGCTGGGACTTCACCCGACCCTTCCATCCCCCATCGGGGATACAACTGGTGTTCCTGGCTAGACTAGAACAAGAAGATAAGAGGACTATGTGACCTGCCTGTGCCCAGATATGGAAATCTGTAGGATATACTAAGGCCAGGGAGAGTGTTTTGTCTGGACCTTTAAATTCATCTGGGGATATTTTTTTTTGTGCAAAAGTGAGCACTGTGAGAGATTTGTGAGGCTCATGGGGAGGACATTTATGGCACTGTGATCATTTGGGAGCTCAGGAAATGCTGGATGCCAGGAGCAAGTCAATGACATCAATCAGGAAACAAACACAAGTCTTCTCAGGCCTTTTTTCTTCCGAGATCTCAGTGATAATAGAGAGGCTTTGGGAGTGTGATTGACAGGAAGAACTAGACATGCTTTCCATGACAAGGAGGGCTGGATTGGCCAAAGGTCCTTCCTGAGGATGGGAGCACTGTAGACTCAGAAAGGGCAGTTGTAGGCCCCCCTGGGAATTGTGCTCATGAGCCCTAGGATTGCATAGCAAGCTGGAACTGTAATCTCATAGCCCAAGCTGGGCCACACTCGGTTGGTTTCTTCATGGATCTGCTGATAGTAGTTCATTACTCCCATCACCACTTCCCCTCAAACTCCTCTACTGATGACAGTGGTCATGTGATTTGTACAAAGAACGGGGCTAGAACTTAGATAGGTCATTACAAGCCATTCATAGCTAACCCCATGCCCCAGGGAACCGTGAGAAACAGCAGAGTGATAGGCACCTGCAGTGAACAGCAAGGCAATCGAGAGTTGGAATGGGATGCCTTAGTGGCTTGGGACACATAGAGACCTTGAAGAATGATGGTCTCCTAAAACCCTGGGACTTTTGAGCCCATGGGTGCGGTTCCTGCATCAGGGATCTATTATCAGACTGGTTACTATTGGATGGTACAGGGCTGTGAAGGTGTAGAGGAGGACCCTTGGGGAGCTTACAGACCCTGACATCATTGTCTCCACATCTTTCTGCATCCCAAGCCAGAGACCACACAGAGTGTGACACAGAGCACAGCAAACTCAGAGCTGGAGTGGTATGGGTTACATCTCCAGGGCAGAGATGGCCAAGGCTGGGTGTTCAGGCAGGCTTCCCCGAGGAAGAGAGGGGCAAATGTCTTGGCCTTAGAAGGATGTGTTAGACCGGCCGGGGAGTCTGAGGTGCAGGCTGAGGCTTTGAAGTTGAGGGGGACAGTTGAAGCAGGTCACAAGCACTGTCATCAAGGAGAGCTGTGCTATGCAGTCAAAGTGGTGGTGTGGCAGTGCTGGTAACGGTAAACAATAAGGGAGTATCAAGGGCCAGTGTCAACCACCTGGCAGGAGCTATACTAATTCTGAGGGCTCCTGGGATCTCCATGGTAGTGCTGTGGACTGTCTTTCTATACTCTGTGAATATGTGTTGCTCCCATTGGCTAATGAATAAAGCTGCATTGGCCTATGGCAGGGCAGGATGGAGCCAGGCAGGAAAATCCAAGAGAGATAGATAGTGAGAGAAGAAAGGAGAGTGGGCAGATGCTGCTAGCCACCACCAGGAGAAACAAGATGTAAAAGTATGGGTAAGCCACAAGCCACGTGGCAAAGCACAGATTTATAGAAATGGGTTAATTTAAGATGCAAGATATAGCTAGCAAGAAGCCTAAGCCATTAGGCCATATAGTTTGAAAAGAATATGAGCCTCTGTGTGTTTATTTGGGACCAAGTGGCTGCAGGATGCAGGTAGAAGAGATTCTTCCCAACCCCAGGGCCTGGGCAGAACTGGAGAAACCTTCTGGCTACACAGTGGAGTGTGGGATGTGTCCAGCCTGTGTTTCCTCTGGCTGGATGCCATTCAGCTACTACATTCACAACAGCCCAGCTCAAGGCTCCCTATGCTGTTATTGCTGCTGCTAGTATGAACAGGGGCTCTAGGGTGAAGCCCTGAGCCAGTACCATCTGAGAACCACTGAACCACAGATCACTCAGGATTGAGAACCCTGGAGGGCCTGGCAGGGAGAGGCAGACAGCAGCAGTGTGTTGCTGCTGATTAACAAGCCCAGTCCACCATCCATTGCTGGCCTTCATTAGGGCCTCTGAGAGTCATTTTGCATGGGCATGTGGACTCTCCTCCCTGCCTTTCTCTGAGGTGATGGATGCCCTCTGGGTGACTGCATCCTGTGCAGAGTAGGAGCTCTTCCCTTACTGCACACAGGAGGGGCAGGAACACTGAGCTGATTATGCATGGTCCTTCAGCACAAACTCATGGTTCTGTCAGGATGGCTAGGGTAAACAGATTTCATCCCCTTTAGACTCATGGGACCAGAAGACTGGAAAATACCAGGCTTCTACATTTTAATGGATCTTTGACACTCCTCGCAAAACTGTCAGTAGGTAAACAAACAGCAGTGGGCTTTTGGCCAGGTCTGCAGTTGGCTTGCTGGACAGTCGTCCAAATGATATCCCCTGGCCTCGAATCCCTGGGGTTCTCTTTCTTCATTCTACACAGGGTGACTAGATTGGGCAAAGGGTTATGACCTGTGGCAATTTGAGTAAGGGGGGATCTGGGAAGATGCTTGGCTGTAGATCTGATTCAATGCACCTGCAGTCTGGGACTGTGTGTGGATGAATACCCAGGCTTCTTAGACCTTCCATGTCTGTTCCTATTGATATGTTATGGCCAATTTGGCTTCTGGATGTAGATATTTGATGCTATAAAGCCCTAAAGACCCATTCACAGAGTTCTCTGGCTGTGATGTAGCTTTAGATATC
The DNA here is from genome assembly GCF_903995425.1 of Onychomys torridus. Classification (NCBI taxonomy): domain Eukaryota; kingdom Metazoa; phylum Chordata; class Mammalia; order Rodentia; family Cricetidae; genus Onychomys; species Onychomys torridus. The sequence goes on along the minus strand of NC_050449.1, from coordinate 95,032,481 downwards.
AGAAAGAGGATGTTTGAGAGGGTGTTGTGTCATCTTAGAGAAGAGAATACAGGGAAGAAATTAGAAAGGGAGCTAAGATTGAAAGAAAGAAGGGCTTCACGACCATGGCCCTTTTGGATATTTATGCTCCCAACAGCTACGTTCCATTTTCTTTTCTTGCATTTGCTCTGGCATTCGTTGTAGGAGAGAAGCTATCAATTCTTAGATTTGCAGGGCTGTGTTTCTTTCATCAACAAATCTCCTGGAGGTGGGAAGTTATGCTATGGGTGGGCAGGCCACAGGAGGGAGATCCAGGCACCTTTGGTGGAGGGGAGTGCCAGGATGAATGCAAGCTTTGCCTGGGCATAGAAGGCTGTATAGAGTCCTATCCTGGGTTTCAGGCTTTCAAGAGAGCAGTCTTCTGCACTGGGATTCCACCTAATGCCAGATAAGAATACTCCTGGATTGATTTCCTTATGAGAATGGTATTGATTGCCTTAAGCTGCAGGAAGATTGGCAGCTTGTAGCAGGAAAGACACCTCTGGGTGCCAGGCTGCCTTTGTTCTGAAGTGCTCTCCTGACTTTGGCCTTTTGGAAAATCCTTGGGAACTATTTTTCTGTTTTCTCACCCCCTTCTCAAGTTCTGTGGAAGCAAGGAGAGTCTTGACTTCAGTTGCTATATGGGAACACTGTGGGCACATGAGACAGTAGGCAAGACAGGAATCTGCTCCCCAGACCCTCTTGATCCCAAACTATTGATTCTCCAACCCTCTTTTCCCAGTGTTAAGCATCAGACCCAGGGGAATCATGCTGTACGTAGCTATAGCTGCTGACCCTGTTGCTCAGTGGACAAGACAGGCTGTGGGTCCTGTGTAGTGTGGAGATCCATTACCTTCTGCACCCATGAAACATGTATACCACTTTGCATAGTCCAGGGCTCCTGCATGGATGTTCATTTCCAGCTAGTTCAGTAAGCCTCTTCCACCAGCCCTGGAAAAGGGCTGTGATCTCTAAGGTCTGGCTGTGGGAGGCCACAGATAGCTACTGCTCTCAAAGCACACTTCAAGGAGGAGGAAGAGGCAGGGTGCAGAGCAAGGCAATATGGTCATTCTTCTAGGTCATAGCCAGTGTCTGGAGCCCAAAAGACCCAGTGCCATTCTTAAGGCATGTCATAGGTTAGGGTATAGACTATATGGTCCTTTGGGTTCCTTCTTGGTAGACTTCCCCACTGCTTCAGACCCAGGTGAGGCCATACAGGGTCCATCTTGCTTTTGAGAGTGGCCATCAGGAAAGGTCATTGCTGTGGCTGCAAATCTCATCCCAAATCTCTGCCATGTGTAATGTATGGGCGTGGTGAAGACTAAAATATCCATGTCTGAGCTGAAGAGTGCTGAGGACTTAAAAGTATGACTGAAGGACTGAGTGTGGTTTCTCAGTCAGCTATGGCTACTGAAGTTGGTTTAGAGGCAGGGCTGGGTAGAAGCAATGCCCACCCTTCACAATGATCATTGGAGTTAGATATCTAGAAGCTGGCCAGGTCTCCCCTGGTAAAGCTAAAGAGCTTGGGCCATGAAGCGACTCTGCTCCTCATTATCAGTCATGCACTCTAACACAGCTGCTCTTTCCAGACCATATAAAACTTTCCAGAAGCTAGAGTAAGTGGTTGGTGAATATTTCACTGACTCCCCTCATTTACCTTGCAAAGCAGATGTTGCTGTCCTCATTGAGAGGGTGACTGAACATTAATTTTAAGGATCTAAGCAACTTGCTTGAGGTCATACAAGTAGACAATGTTAGAGCTAAGGCTCATACTCAGGTCTGTCTACTTCACATCCAGTATGGTCAACATGTTGTCATGGTAGCTGTCCTCTTGTATAGACAACTATAGAACTAGATGGAGAGGGGACCCAAGATGGGGGTGCTGCCTAACCCCAAGTGTCATCAGGAACTTGAAAGAAATAAATGGCACAGACTAAAGAGGCAACTGAGGGGAAATTAATGATGATGCTCTACAGGTATTTCCTCCTTGGTGGGGGTTGTGGTACAGCCATGGCCATGCAGATTACCCGACTCAGGAACTTGACAAAATTGCAAAATGGACAAGCCACTCCCCAGGGTTATAGAAACAGAAACAGCTAGTAGGGAGAGGAGACCCCACCCATGTGAGCTACCTGCAAGCTGTGTGTGTGTGGACCTCCATGGGTAGAGCAAGCTGTGCAGGGAGCTCACAGATGCAAATTTCCCGAGTTGTCACCCATGTTGGGGGTCTGCTTTTCAGTGAGGTGGCTGAAAGTATCACTGTTTTGGTTTATCATTGTTTATGATCGATCTGGGGTAAATATATCTCTCTTTTCTATTTATTTCTTGTTCATCTCTTCCCCATGTAAAGTCCCACAACAGATTTTCATAAGGGTTTGCTTAGAGTTGAAGACAATAAAGATGCTGTGGCCCTTGGAAGTTAGCAACAACCCTGGCTTTCACCATCTGTAGACTTGAAAGGAGCCATGTCACCAGACCACAGCTGTTGGAGAGGGTCACCACCCTCTACAGTTAAGGAAGAAGAGCTGGGAATGTTCATGTGGCCTGTCAATCCCCACATCCCTCATGCTTCTGCTGATGAAGGAGTGCCCTGCTGATGCAGCCTGCAAAGTTCTTTCCAGGATAGAGCAAGTTGGGAGGGTCTAAAGGACCAAATGGACCTATCCTTTGATGGCTAGTATGGGAGACTTTGAAGATATCTAGTTTCATTTACATCTGCATGAAGCCCAGCTATTGTACGGGAGACATCTTACAACCATGTTTCTAAGTGTCTTCCCTCTCTTGTTATGAGTTGATTGTGTTCACTGGGAAAAAAGATGCCCAAGTCCTAACCTCCAATATCTGGCAGTGTGACCTCAGATGGGGAACAGGTTTATTGTAGGTATTAATTAAGATTGATTCACACCAGAGTTGGGTAGATTCCTCTACAGCATGACTGGTGTGTACTTATAAAATGTCCGTAGTAAATGAAAGGAAAGATGTCTAGGCTGAAGGTAGACAAAACTGCACTAACTGGGCGACCACCAGAGAAGGCAAGGGATGCCTCTGGGAGTATGGCCCTTCTGATAGCCTGCTTCAAGAATTCTGGCCTCAGGAACAGGGAGACAATACCTTTCTGTTGTTTTTAAGTCAACTGGGTAGTGGTAGCCTTTCTAGCAAACCTCTTCTAGTCAGCTCTATATCTTATTAGTGGAGCTCCTGCAGAATACAAGTCTACATACTCCCCACCACCATGGGGTCCAGTCATGCATGGGGATGAGGATGCAGAGGTCACCCTGGGACAGAGGTTCCCTTTAATTGCTTGCTATATTTCTTATATATCAGAACTAGGAGCCATAGAGGCCCTCTGAGCCAGAAAAGAAGTGGATCCTTGTAAATGACACAGAAAGTTCAAGGCTGGGCTGGTCAGAGAACAGAGCCCTTCCAAGGCATTTCAACACTTCCTGGTACCCCACCCCAATCTTGTTCCTTGGCAGGAGCTGAGCCTGTTTCTCTAAGAACTTGGCTCAGAAGGGCTTTTGGGGGGAGAGGCATTGGAACCACATCTAGCTTCCTGATCATTCTTAAGGTAGGACCCATGTGTGAACCAGTACTAGATCTGGAGTCCCTCCCAACCCCTTGAGGCACTGTGCTGTGACCCGTGTAAGTTGTGGCTCCTTTTATTTACCATAATTAATTGTACCCTGAAACATAAAAGAGGCAGAAGGAGAAAGGCATGGCAGGGAGGACTCTGCAGCTCTGTATGTCCCTTAAAAGAGCAAATTTCACAGTTTGTATTTCCAATTTGAATGCCTGTTCAGACTCATTCAGTCAGTTAGTCATTCAACAGATGGGTTGGATTGGCTCATTCAGTTTACTCAAGCTTGTTTCTCTTCCTTGCTGGCCATTACCACCCATCAATCAATGGAGACATGCATAATAATAGCCTCCATTTGCCTAAGATTTACACTTGGCAAAGCTAGTAAATAGGTGTTAGTCAAATGAGTGTACTTGAGCTTCTTTCAGGGCTGATGCTATTGGCTGAGGGAGGTGCAGGAGAGGAGGCTCGCTGTTAAGGGACAAGGCCTTTGAAACCTAGCTGAGTAGGTGGAAGTTTCTGTCCTGGAAACTGCTTTCAAGTAACCACAAAGAGGCTTAATATTAATTACAAATGCTCAGACAATAGCTCAGGCTTATTACTAGCTAACTCTTACATTTAAAGTAACCCACATTTCTTATCTATGTTTTGCCATGTGGCTTGGTACCTTCTCCCTGAGTCTGTTGGTGACTCCAGACTCCACCCTTCTCCTTCCCAGCATTCTCAGTTTGGGTCTCCCACCCAATCTCTTCTTGTCCAGTTATGGGCCAGTCAGTTCTTTATTAACCAAATGAGAGTAATAAATATTCACAGTATACAAAAGGATTATTCCACAGCATCACCAGGTTGTGGTTTACTCACTGCTGGGAATTGAACATGTGTCTTTAGGGTTTATTGATGGTTATGGTAGTGGGAGCAGGCATGCAGTGAAACTCATAGCCAAAGCCACAGCTCTATCTTCTCTTGGTGCTCAAACACAATAACTCAAACTAGACATTGAGGAAGTGAGAGTTACTCAGAACAAGGTGGCCCTTTATGGGTAGAGCAAGGGCAGGATTTATGACCTCCTATTTCAGCAGATGAGAGAATGAAGAGGCCATTGCAGGAAGGAGGAACAGCACAAGGAACAGAGAGTGGGAGAGGTTTACTTTGAGAGAGAGTTTGCAGGAGGTATCTCTGGATCAGAGTGGTCTTGGAAGGGCAGACATTAGTAACAAACCCCCAGTCAGTAGAGGGCCACAAAGTAGGGAGGGAAGGTGTGCTGAAAGAGATATTTCCAGAAGATGATGCTAAATTTGTGTCTTTGAACTTTGGTATTGTAAGACAATATAATGACACAGAACTCTTTAACTGTAAAGAGGTGTGCCTATCCCAGCAGAACTTACCTCTTGCTATTCTGTCCCTGCATAAGTAGATCTCCCAGTTGAAGCATCACTTGAATGGGATCTTTGGGTCACACCCAACTGTTTCCTGATGTATCTTTGGGGGCTCACATTCTTATGCACACCCTTCTACAACACTACTGGTATTTGTGTGAGGACAGGCTACTGTCAGAACCTCAACTGTAGACTGTGCCGTGATGAACATTGTCATGAAATAGGGCCTTCCTTCTACCTTTCTTTGGCAATTGTTTCCTCTAGACGAACTCTTGAGAGTGATGTCATTCTGTGGTCAGAGGACCTGATGTTGGATAAAGCTTTTTTTGGTGTGGTTATACAGCCTCCTCCAAAGCTGAATGATTTGCACTGGCAGCAGATGATGAGGATGTCAGCGGCATAGAGGGCAGTTTAGATGGGGCGTCTGGTGAGACATCACTTGGGAGGTGGGTCCCAGTGTGCAGGATGAAGCCTGGACCCAGGGTGCGGGCAATAGGAAAGAAGTACAAAGAGGAAATGGGTGTCTTGAAGGAAGAAGCAATGGAAGTTGGCAAATGTTTTAATAGGGAACTAAGGAAAAGAAGAAAATTGAAACCAAATGCCAGTGGCTGGGGAAATAGCTCAGTTGGTAAAGTGCTTGCTGTAGAAGCATAAGAACCTGAGTTAAGATTTCTGGCACCCACATAAAAATCCAGACACTGTAGTAGCATACATTTGTGATTATTACCAGGAAGCAGAGACAAGTGAATCTCTGAAGTTTGATGGCCAGACAGCCTAGCCAAGTCATTGAGCTCCTGGCTCAATGAGAGACCCTGTCTCAAAGAATAAAACATGAGCCTCTGACCTCTATATGCACCTGCATACACATGTGCATGTACACCCCCATACACAAATATGTACATATGTATTACACACATACAAAAATGCAGGTGCTAATGGAGGGCGGCAGGAAAATTTGGAGGGAAGTTAGTGTGGAGAAATAGGAGGAGAAAGAATGAATGCAGAGAGATTTAGGTGGGTGGGCCCATGGGTGGAAGTTGGGTATAGAAACCTACTTGGAGTACATTCTCACTTTAGCCTTCTGACGCTTTACTGGGCCCATGCTCCAGATTTGCCAGAACATGGGCCCTTTAGTAAGTGCCTGGCTGGTGCACTTAGCAGTTGACAGTCAACCAACTCTATCCCCAAACTCAGAGCTGGCAAAGCCTCTTCCTGGGTTTATTTTGAGCCAATTCAGAGGAACAGGGACAAAATCCTAGGTGGCTAGTCTGTACTGCTGCAGGAGGCTTGGACATGCTAGGAAATTGGGCTTGGTCACCTTTGGTGCTGAGACCCTTGTTGTCAGAGCTCTGGCTCCAGAGGGCCACAGAACATCTGAAGGGCTAGGAGGTGTCATCCAGGGGCTCTAACAAGTGTGGATTGCCCAATGTGCAGGGCTGAGGCTGGCTTGCCCAGTGTGCAGGGCTCGGTCTAGGGTAGCGTGAAGGGCCCTGGGAAAGGCAGAAAGCTTAGCTGTGCTCACTCATGGCTCCTAGCACACACTGGAGTTGCAGCTGGGGTTGGGGAGAGTCACCTTATACTTGTCAGTATAGGCTAGGTCTTAGGGCTGTACATGTATGCATGTGTGCATGTGCATTCATGTGTTTGTGGTGTGTAGGGGTGTGGGGGTATAGTAGTAATAATAGTAGTAATCTGTCCATGTGCTTTCAAGAGCCAAGAACTGGGAAAGGGAGGGAACAAGTGTCAGCTGCCTGTCAGGGCTTAGATGTGCTTACCTATGACCCCACTGTAGTCAGACTTTCTTTGGACCACTAGCTCCCAAATAATGACGCTGAGACATTTTATTAATTATGAAAGCTTAGACTTAGCTTAGACTTGTTCCCAACTAGCTCTTATAACTTAATTAACCTGTTTTTATTAATCTATGTTCTGCCACGTGCACTGTCACCTCTGCTCATTACCATGCATCCTACTTCCTCTATGTCTGGCTGGGGAATCTCTGCCTCTCAGATTCTTCCCAGAGTTCCTATCTCTGCCTGGAAGTCCAGCCTATCCTTTCCTGCCTAGCTATTGGCAGTTCAGCTCTTTATTAAACCAATCAGAAGATGTCTTAGTCAAGCAAGCAAGAATAGAGACACATCTTCACACAGTGTGGTCAAATATCCTTCAACACCCTACTCTTTTAAAATTCATTGTTTGTTAGTGTCCCTGCATGGCACCTTCCTGTCACTCACTAAGGACAGAGCTGCAGATTTCCTTGCATGAGCATTACGTTAGTTTCTGATTCCTGGTTGGCTGCAAGCTCCCCGAGGGCTGCCTTGTCTGTCTGCTCTCATTTTATTTCTGGAGTCTGCACTGTGACCCACCCCCACATATTCCTCAAAAGCTTTTGTCCAAGCTTACCCGAACACCCCTTTGCCACCGCTGCACAGTCCCCTCCCATGGTTCTTTGCAAAGGAAGAAGTTGGGGCTGCTTAAGCCATGTCTGCCATGGGGCAAGACTCTCAGCTTCTTGTGTCCAGGGGACAGGAGCCTGGTTTGTGAAGCACACCAGGCTGTGGCTCCCAGGTTCCGGAGTCTTGTGGGCCATTGAGAAAGGACTGCATGGTGGCACTGGTCCGTGTTTAGTGGGCTTGTCTTATCAAGTACCCATCAGGCATTGCCTCAGAAACAACCGGAAGCCCCTGTTCCCTCATTCTTCTGAGCCTGTGTATATTGTTACCACTGTGGAGGACATTGTAAATCAACTGAATGTCTAATCTATGTCTCTCCAAAAAAAAGAATGGCTGAACTGAACAAAGAGAGCTTATTTATCTCTCCTTTATCACGACAGGTATCTAATTCTCCCTCAAATATCAATACATCCACAGATGCCAATGGAGACAGGAAGAGAAACTGCCATCAAAGCCTGGCAGCAGCTGCCTGCTTTCCCTTAGAGGAAGCCACAGGTTGCTGGGTGGGTCATGAGGTTCTTGTGCTGAAGTCTCTAAAGAAAAATGTCCCTTGGGATAAAGAGTCCATTCTGCCAGGCATCTTCCTTTTGCCAGTCACTCAATTCCCTTCAACCTGCTTGCTCCTCCCAGTGTTGATCTGAAAGCCCCCCCCCATCCCTGTCCATAGGGTAGGCGGGACAGTATACAGTTACTTTGTTTTTCCTTCTTGAAAGCTGACTTCACCCAGGCAAGGAGATCAGCAGGACCCACAGAGGCAGGCACACTGATACCCCTATGCAGAAAACCCTTGCACATTTGCCTTGAGTTCTCTAGTCACCCTCTTGTGGGTGCAGGAGATCAGGAGGCCAGGTGTAGCTTTATTTCCTGTCCATGAGCTTATCCAGGGCACACATCTGTTCTCACCCATTGCTGCATCCTCAGTGTACATCATCGACTCCTCTTCCAACCATGCAAGGACATGGCTTGGAAATGCATCGTTACCTTTCTAGAGATACCTTATGGGCATCCTGTAGGTACCAGTGCGTTGGATTCTCCCCATAGACCAGGAACATGAGCTGGGAATGATGGTGGTACTACAGCAATGATAACACATGCTTTGCCTCCCCCTCCCCCATTATCTTCCCCATGAGACCACATTTTTCAGATGAAGAGGGAAGAGATGGGGTGTTGAGAGCTGGGTCCTGGACCGGTCTTCCCCAACCCAGTGTGTTTTGTTTTTCCATACTCTACATGAGCTCCCAGAGGGGCAGAGCCTAGGAGGTGATGGGCACGAGTCCCAGAGCCCTGTCCCCTGCAGGCATCTTTGGATCTGACAGCAACACATGCCCTTCCAGCTGGTCTGGTCCCCGTGCCGCTGTTTGAGAGCAGAAGTGTTGGTAAATATTGAATTGTGCTTCCCCATAACTCCCTGCCAGAATCTCAATACGCTTTATAAATGCAAACGAGTGGTCGCTTCCTCTCCAGAGAGGGGTAAACCTCCCCAAACCACTTCTATCCAGAGTGGAAAGCTGTAATCAGGAGTGCCCCATGCCAGAGAGCAACTACCCTTAATCACGTGGAGTGGATGGCTCACGTGTCTATGGTCCTCTGTCTCCATGCTGGTCGGTGTGTGGGGTGTAAGGAGATGGATATCTCCTGCCACAGCTTCTGTCCAATAGACTGCATGGAAAATACCATTCATGAGCAGATTCAATTACATTCTAAATTTATGGAATTAACAGGAGCCCCCTGGAAGGTTTGGAAATGAAATCCCATTCTGAGTTCTGATTCGAGACTCCATTTCCTCTGCCACCGTCATCTCCAGCCAACTCAGTGCCCCTTCAGTGAGGTTCTGTGGTTGGTGCTGAGTTGCATTCTGGGAGCTTTTGTGGCTTCATGGCCCAATCAGAAAGTGCCCCCCTTCCTTCTTCAATCCCAGAGCTGCAGGAAACTTCCAGATCTGCCTGGTGGGGCTTGAGCTGGGATTTGAGGCTTTTTGTGCCAGGCTGGGAAGCTGTGTGACCTTTCAGAAAGCGGCATCCCTCTCTGTGCCTTGGTTTCCTGTTCAGTCATATGAGTGCTTTTGTTCCTGCTTCAGACCCACCTGGCAGAGTTATTTTAATGATCACTGAGATGAGCTTCTACATGGGCTTCTGGAGTACCTTCTGAGAAGTGTATTATGTAAATGTGGTGTGTCATTATGATCATTATTAGTGCAGTGAAGTGGAGATGAGGAGAGAAGGGAAGCTTGCTCCTCGCAAGGACCCCAGCTGTAGGCAATTGCAGGGGAAAACAAACTCACGATGCCTGCTCTGGCATTTTTCATGTGGTCGCTCTGGGCTCAACCCTAACCCAAGCCCAAAGAAGGCAAAAGGTACAGCTTTTCCTTCTCCTAGGCAGCTTCCAAATGTGCACTATCACTCCACTGGGGCAGAGATGCTAGCTGTGCTGCAGACAATGGTACACGCTCATATGTGGCAGGGGGAGGCTTTCTGTGGGGCTGTTGGACCTGGCCCTACAGATATCCATGTGCCATGCATTCCACACAGGCTCCTGGTGACCGCCTGGCCCTTGTTCGAGGTCCATGCCGATCCTTCTTTGTGGTCCTTCATTAATTAGACTTGCTTAGACCCTCAGGTTCTTTGAAACTCCTCTAGTGGCTGTTAGCTGTTGAGGCCACTGGCTGTGTTTTCATCTGCTGGGATGGTGGATGTTGGGGCCCTGTGTCTGGAACTGACTTCCATCTTGGGCTCTGGGGCAGACAACCTTCTGGAGTAGCACTGACCAATGAATGCATCAAGGACTTCTTTTCTTTTACGAGTTTGTGTTCGTGTGCGTGTGCGTGCGTACGTGCGTGCGTGCGTGCGTGCGTGCGTGCGTGCGTGTGTGTGTGTGTGTGTGTGTGTGTGATGTTTGTGTGGTACATGTGGTATGTCTGTGTATGTGTGTGTGTGTGATAATGTGTGTTGTGTGTGGTTTGTCTGTAGTATGTGTGTGTGTGTGTCTATGTGTGTGTGTGTGTGTGTGTGTGTGATGTGGTGTGGTGTGGTGTGTGTATGTGTGTGTGTGTGTGTGTGTGTGTGTGTGTGTGTGTGTGTGATGTTTGTGTGGTACATGTGGTATGTCTGTGTATGTGTGTGATAATGTGTGTTGTATGTGGTTTGTCTGTAGTGTGTGTGTGTGTGTGTGTGTGTGTGTGTGTGTGTGTGTGTGTGTGTAGTTGAACATGCACCCATGTGTGAAGGCCAGAGGTCCGTGTTGGGTGGCTTTGATTGCTATCCACTTTATTGAGACAGGGTCTCCTACTGAACCAGGAGTTCACCATTTTGTCTAGACAGGCTAGCCAACCAATCACCAGGATCCTCCAGTTGATGCCTCCCCAGTGCTGAGATTATGGATATGTGCCCTGCTTTTATATGGCTGCTAAGAATCTGAACTCAGTTCACCACGCTTGCATAGCAAGCCCTTTATCCACCGAAGCATTCCGGTTATGATACCAGTCATCATTGTCTCTCTTCAGTTCATTCCCACACTTCACCTCCAGTTTCTCTTTAAACCTTTAGTTTCTGCCTTGAGGCTTATTTCAAGTCCAAAGATTTTAACTCTGCTTTCCACTTTTGTATCTCTTTCCTGAAGCAGTGAGTATGGAATGGCTGTTTACCTGGTGTAGGGGAGGTAGTTGGAGGCCAGAGAGAAAAAGGCCCATCTGTATCTACCCTCTGTGTTTTCTGCATTCCTGCAACTGGGATGGGCTGTACTACTCTGTGGATATATCCATACTCTTGAGAGCCTGAATGAGTAAGACACCTCCACCAGAGTGTGTGGGTTGTCAAAGACGTCACTCTGGTGGGGTGCTGGACCACACACCTGTCATCTCAGCTACTCAGGAGACTGAGGCATGAGGATCACTTGAGCTCAGGAGTTCTGGGTCAGCCTGAGCAACACAGCAAGGCCTCATGTCATAGGGAAAAATTGCACCTCTGGAACAATTTGATGACCATCTAGAAAAACCATATTGACTTATACCTTCTATGATATATCCAAAATTTCTAACTCAAAATAAATCATAAAATACTAGATGAAAAAAAAAACTTTTTACCTTTGGGATGGGCAAAGAATTCTCAGATAGGGTAGTAGACTATGAAAGAAAAGCTTGATTGTAGTTGTGAGTTTTCCTGGTCCTGCCCAGCTCCCACAGCCCCATGGTTCCACAGCCACTCAGACCCAATGAACACACAGAAGCTTATATTAATTTTGAACTGTATGGCCTAATGGCTCAGGCTTCTTGCTAGCTAGCTCTTACATCTTAAATTAACCCATCTATAAATCTATACTTTGCCACTTGGCTCATGACTCACTGTTATCTTTACATCTTGCTTCCCCTGGCGGCGGCTGGCAGCATCTCCTCTGTTGTCTTTCTCCTTTCTCTCTCTCTAGTTAGAATGTCCTGCCTAACCTTATTTTGCTTCACCATTGGCCAAACAGCTTTATTTATCAACCAATCAGAGCAATACATATTCACAGCATACAGAATGACATCACTCATCACTTGATGAATTGGGCTTTGTCAAAAGTGAAAACATGGGCTTTTGAAAAGACACTGCTAAGAAAATGAAAGGCAAGCACCCGACTGAGAGTAAATATTTACTAAGTGTGTATCTGAAAAAAGACCAGGGTCCAGAAGATACAAAGACCTGTGAGGAGACCACAGGAAGGCTGGATAGAGGTGGGAGGTGCTTGCCTCCCCAATCAGAAACTAATACAGTGAAGTGGATACTGAGGGACTGCTGAGGGAGTAATGGAAGCCCTGTGAGACAGGGAGACCTGGGTTAGCTGCCCAGAGAGGGGCAAAGAACAGCAGGAGCCAGGACTCTGAGCCCATGGTTGGGGAGATGACCATTTTTGGGGGGGAAATGGTCTATAGAACAGTCCTGGAAGAACCCCATTTCCAGGGACAACTGCAGTCTAGCTATAAGCGAATTCCATAGTCATGATCAGCCAGGGATAAGTTGAGATTTGCTGCCTGGAGTTTGCACCATAGCATTTTTCAGAGAAGGAACCTGCATGATCTTCTTCCTCCTCTTTCTTTGAGTACTAGAATGATGCAAGTAGTGTCCTTTTGAGGATAGAGCTACTGTAGAGATTCAGATGCCTCTCCCCAGTGAGAACATAAACTTCTGCCTGTGCCCATCCTGGGTGCCCTGCAAACATTCTCCCAAACTTGCACAATGCATGAAAGCTTCATGAACTCAACCAGACCTAGCAGTACAACTGTGACTCCAGCATGCAAACCTGTGTAGTGCCCTGTACAACAGGGACAGGTAGTTCAGCACAGCAGGTGGTGCAAGCCCCAAGACCCAAAGAAACAAAGTGCTTGCCTTCTGGGATCCGGGCCTCTCCAGCCCATGCCTCCCTGCCATTCACTGATGCTGCCAGCATATACCACTACTTCCTCCTATGGTCCCCCATCCTCTAGTGCCTTCAGAGTGCACCACTGAGAGGCTCAAGGGCTTGCCTCTTATTAGATCTCTGCTACCAGCAATGCTCACCTCAGTGAGGTTTAGGGACACATCCCTTATACTCTTCATGTTCCCAGTGCTACCACTGCCATTATAGGGGACCATCAGTGACAAAGGTGCTCATCCTAAGAAATTAGCTACTAAATTCTGCATCCCTGGCATTGCTATTCTCATCACAAGAGTCTATGTAATAGGTACCCTACCACCACTGCTTTGTGCACCAGTCACTACATCCACTTGGCTGCTAGAATGTCCCTGCTCCCATACAATCTGAAATCAGATGGGCCCTGCTGTCACATGCACCATCTTAAAAGCTATTGATTCTAGCCAAAGAATCTATATAGAGACTGTACTGTGGCACTAACCTGGAACTAAATCCAACTCAGTCTACCAGACAACTACACTAAGAAACATCTTCAGCTGAAAGATGTTCATATGAAGGCTGTCCTTCAATTGGATTAGACACATAATCTTTGGGATGTGCAAACATCAATGTAGAGACACAGTAAATATGAAGAAGCACAGAGATACAATGCCTCCAAAGGAGTATGCTACTCTCTAGTAAAAGACCCCAATAAAAAGGAAAATGATGAGATGCCTGGCATGCGATTCAAAATAATGATTCCAGGGACACTCACTGAGAATCAAGAGAATACAAACAGATAAGTCAGTGAAATTTTAGGAAAACAACTCACAACATGAATGAGGAACACAGTGAAGGGATAGAGACTGTGGGAAAGAGTCAAGCAAAGTCTGGACTGAAGAACTTGGGAAATCAAATAAAATAGAGTTAAGAGCCGTACTGACAGACTCCATCAGAAAGAAGAAAGGATTACTGAACTGGAAGCTGAGTCTTTTGAAATATCCCAGGTCATAAAAAGCAGGGAGCGGGTGCCTTGAGGGCTAGGACTTTTGGAGCACCATTGAGCAAATTATTTTAGAATTATCAGTGTTCAAGAAAGTGAAGGGATGGGGAAAGACACAGAAAAAGTGTTCAATAATAGTAGCAACCTAACCTTGGGAGAGATACAGATATCCAGGCCCAGGTGGCCCAAAAGATCTCAAAAAGATTTGACCTACAAAGGTCTTCTCCATGATGCTTAGATGCAAACTATGAAAATTACAAGACAGAGAATTCTAAACACATTGAGAACTGCCAGATCATTTTTAAGAGACACCCCCCCCCACACACACACACCTGCTCTGGGCAAACTAATAGCAGAGTTTTCTTTGCAGAAACTTTTTATAGGCTAAGAGGGAATTATATGGTACATTCAAAGTTTGAAAATATAAACCAATCTGCCAACCAAGAATATTATTCCCAGTGATATCCACATTTGAAAGTGAAGGGAAGAAAAAAGTTGTCTCCAGACAAGCAAAACTGACAGAATTCAGTGTTACCAGACTGCTCCTTCCAAGAACATTATAGAAACCATAGAATCACACAAAACAGAAAGACAACACATGTTCAGAGATTGGAAGAATACAATACCTTTGTCAGAATGTCCATTCTACTTAAAGTAATTCACAAACTCAATGTAGTTTCCATTGAAATACCAATGTCATTCTCTTCAGAGCTAGAAAAGACAATCACAAATCATGTAGAGAGAGACAAGATTCAGGATACCTAAAGCAGTGTTATGCAAAAGAATGAAGTGGGAGGCATCATAATGCATGACTTCAAAACATACAACAAAGCTACAGTAATCAAAACAGCATAGTATAAGACAGCTAACCATTGACAAAGGCTTCAAGAGTATATATTGGAGAAAGGACCGTCTCTTCAATAAACAGATCTGTCAAAGCTAGAAATACACACGCAGGAGAATGAAACTAGATTCCCACTTCTCAGAGTGGCAAGAGAACAAGGGAGATTCCTGATGTCAAACTTTGGCCTCCACACATACACATGCACACATGTACACCCATGCATATCTGAAGACTCATACACACATGTGCTCAGCATAAACATACACAGGACATTTTTTTTGAGGGAGGAGAGAAAATTACATTCCTACTAGTGAGAATGTAATTGAGCAAGGTCACTATGGAAAACAGAAGGGGATGACTCTCAAAAATCTGAACTTTGACTACCATATTGTTCAGCAACCCCATGTCTGAATATATATTCAAAAAGGAATGGAATCATTATGTCAAAGAGAAACCTCATGCTTGTGTTTATTACAGCATTATTCACAATAGCCAAAATGTGGGATCAGCCAACATAGCCACTGATAGACGAATGGAGTTGAAAGATATGATATATATATATGATAGAATACTATTGAGCCATGAAGAAGACATAGTATGTAATGTTGGTGAAGATTTGGAAGGACTACTACTCTCACACAATAGCTCCAATCTGGAAAAGAGTAAATATATGAACAAATTGTAGTGCATTCATAAAATGAGATTCCACAGCAATAAAAAAAACAATAAAGCTGAGTGTGGTGATACACTCTTGTTCTCCTAGCACGCAAGAACTGGAGAGTGTGGAGAATTGTGAGTTCAAGGCCAACTTGGACAACACCATAAGACCCTAGCTCAGAAAAGTTTTTCCCCACCCAAATACCAACAAAAATAATAACAAAGGAAAAATTATCATATTCTCAAAATATGAGTACATCTTGAAACTATTATCCTGAAAGCAGCCAGATAAAAACAGTACAAGTATATAATTTAATTTCTAGAAAATTAAAGACAATGGATTTTACTTTATAATGACTATGGTTCAGCCATTGCCTAGGGGCAGGGATAGAATGGGTAAAAGCAAGAGGTTAAGAAGGCCAACAGGGGATAAAAAAATATTTACCTGTGCTTATGCTGAGGTTAAAACAGTACATTCCTGTTTTGGACTTGTTGTTTGTCAAATTTTCTAAGCCCCTGTCAGGTTATTAGGGAAGAGGGTGGGCATATGTCTGGCCCAGGGGCAAAGAGACTTGTGGGAAGAGATTTAGTGAGCAGTTGGTGTCTGGGAATTGCCATCAACAGGGAGGAGGCAGGGGAATTTGTGGGGAGAGAAGAGAAGCTAGAGAAGCAGTTAGGTACAGAGGAGGATACATAGAGGACCCAGTAAGGCTAGAGGAAGGCAGGTAGTTTGGCTACTGGGTC
The DNA here is from genome assembly GCF_903995425.1 of Onychomys torridus. Lineage (NCBI taxonomy): Eukaryota > Metazoa > Chordata > Mammalia > Rodentia > Cricetidae > Onychomys > Onychomys torridus. The sequence continues at coordinate 95,016,448 of NC_050449.1, read as the reverse complement.
GGCATGGCCCTAAGAAAGGCCCTGGGTAGTGATATAATGTGGGTAGATGCTGGATGTGAGGGATTAAGATGTGAGTGCAAAGATGGGTCCTGGCACACAGGTAACTGAGGAGTTCTGGAGGGAAGAACATGAGGTCTGCAGTGGGTCTCAGCAAGCTCTGTCCCCTCACTGTGTCTTGGTTATCACAAAGGAGGCTGAGTATGAAGACACCCAAGGCTGCCACCACAGCACCAGCATTGGCACCCGCTACTGTCACACATAGCTTCATGCACTCTTCTCTTTCTGATTTGCAGAAACATTGATGGACACAAGGACAGCCACTGCAGAGCTGGGATGGACGGCCAATCCTGCCTCTGGGGTGAGTATCAGACCAGCATCCTTCAGTCCTCCAGGGAGGTCCTGCGTCCATAGGGTAGCTTGGAAGTGCTGGGCTTTCCTAAAGGCATATATGTGGGGAGCAGTGCACAGAGGGAATGTTGGGTGTACTACCTATCCAGAGAGTAGCACCACAGGGTCTCAGAGCTGCTTCCTTATGTGTGGCATAGAACATCTCATGACTCAGTCTTTCCAGACAGCTAGCTCCTGAGCAACACAGACCATAGATGTGTCAGAATGGGGACTTTAACACTAATTCCTTTGTAACACATCAGAGATCAGCAGTGCCCACAGGGCTGCAGAGAGGCCTAGAGCATGAGGAAGGGCCTGGTGGTCAGAAGTGCTGAGACTGTCTTGCACCTGGAGCTCATCTTAGAGACACATTCTTAATTCATTTGGTTAGTGTACATGTACCTGGCCAGACCCTATAGATATGATGAACAGCTTTGGGATGCTCATGGTCTCCTGTGAAAGCCAAACCATGTTCATGGATAAGTTAGGGTGTATCTATTCATTGTGACACTGGAGAGATCCATGGAACACATATGACACAGAGTTGGAAATGAGGAACCAGAGGGGGGCAAGAAATCTTCAGAAAGAAGGTTCATGTGAGCTGAATTGGGGGTGGGGGGGAAGTTTGACAAGCAGGGAATGGAGTATTGGGGAAGAAGTTCTAGGTAGGAGGGACAACTGGTCAAATGGTGGGTAATGAAAAGTCATGAGGCACAAGTCTGTGTGTGGAACACAGAGATGTGGGGAGAGCATCAGGATGAGTTGGGGCAGATTAGAGCTCAGCACAGTCAGAAGGTCCTTGGGTTTTTAATCTTCCAGGAGATGGAGAGATCTGGGCAACAAAATGAAAGGGCCACCCTGATGAAAGGGCTGTGGAGAACTGCTGGAAGAAAGGCATGGAAGGGGCTCCTTCAGCTGCCTTGGGTGCATCAGGAGAATCAGATTTAAATGCTCTAGTCACAGAGCCCTTTGAGAAGAGTGAAGGAGGGGGAGTTAGCAATGATGGACCACAGTGAGATAAAGGGGTAGAGAAGATGATCACATATCCTGCACAGTGATTGGCTGGCTCTGGGGCTTAATGGCAAAGGGAGAGTGTAGGGGGATGAGTAGGCTCTTCTTCCCATTCAAGGGGTGAAGTCAGGTAGAGCAGGGTGGCCCTTGGTTTCTTCACCTGCCTTTGACTTTCTTTGTTCCTGTTTTTGGTAACATGTGTGGTCCATAATGGATCTTCAGCACAATAAGGCCTCCCCTTATCATAAGACCTCCTCAGGTAGTAGGTCAGTGGTACTCTCAATGCGTACTCCCCAGGGCTTGCACTTCCAACCCCACCCCAACTCTTGCATTTGCAGGTTGCATTACCAAGAAGTGTAAGTACCATGCCTTGGGTCAGGATGAAGCTAGCAGCCCCCAAAACAGTGAGTTAGGACCTAGCAAATGACCCAACTGGAGAGGTTTAAATACTGCTGGAAATACTGTAGGCAACCAGGGGAAATCAGCCCACTCCACCTGGGACTTCACAGGGAAACTGATGAGATGACCAATCTAAGATGCCTGAATATCCTAAGCTTGTTCCCTTCACAATCTCATTATTGTTGGCTAGCTTGCATGTCTTTATAAGGAATGTATATGATTTGTAGATATCCTCCTTGATTTGTTTTTCTTCTCCTTTCTTCTTGTACATAACTTCTGTCTTCTTAAACATTCAATCTTTCCCAAGAAAGGTGTTCTTTGAGGGAGACATTCAAAGTCAAGTGATGCCCTTTAGAGATGACAGATGCCTGATTGCTCATAGTCTGCCCTTCACACTGGTTCCTAACAGGGCACAACATTTCTTATAGGGATCCTACAACCAGATAAGTAGTCAACTGATGCTCAGAGAACCTGCTTAGTTTGTCTGGCTTAGACCAACCAATGGGATGCTTAGGCTGGTCCTGTGGGGGATATCTTAAAGACTATGCTTCCATTCTATGCTCCTTCTCTCCCCTCTCTGTTTTCATCCTGACTAGAGGCTGCCAATGCTGGTAACTCATCAGTGGTTTCCATATCCAACTTTGCACCTTGTCTTGGATTCTCAGTGACCGTCTGTCTGAGCACAGCACATGTAGAACTTACTCCCTTTTCCTTTTCTCACCCCCACACATAGGCTTACAATCACCTTAGTACACAGCCAAAGTGTGAGATCAGGAATAATTCTTGACTCTTTTTATCATAGTCCCTCCTCTGTTCACTTGTCCCACCCTCAGCGGCACCATCTCTGTATACCAGCTCTGTTGTCCCTTTCCTGCTCCATCATGGGTCTTCTAGGTGTCAGGGAGGTTTTGGCAGCAACACCCAATACCATGGCAACATTTATATCTCTAAGTTACTGTTTGATTCCCTTCTACCTCATCACCCTGCTTTCTAGACATACCATGACCTCCAGGGCACAGAACCTGGTGTATTTTCCCACCATTAGGAACTACATCTGCCCTACAAACAGACCTAATGTATATTTGTTGGAAGTTTCTGATTGTACAAGTGTTAATGGCACCATTCTTGGAGATGAAGGACACAAAAGAAAGAGCACACTGCATGGGAAGAAGCAGATTTAGCTGTGTCTCTGGGGCACCCACAGGCAGGTACATTTGACCTTGTGGTAGTAGACTTCTCTGAAGTGCTCTGCTCAGTGAGGTGGGAGCCCACGATGTGGCTCCAGAATCCCTGGCAGAACAGTTGAGTCCTCTGGCTGTGTAGCTACACTGAAGGGTCAGATGCAGAAAGATGAGACTAGGAGCGACCTGGGAAGTGGGAGGAAACCAAGAGGATCCTTTCATTGACATGGAGGAGAGGGTGTGTCAAGGAGGCAAGAGAGGCAAAGGCTGCTGGGTATGAAACATACCACCTGTGTGCAGCCCTAAGGACCCTGTTGGTGACCTACATGGATGGTTTCAGAGGGAACCAGGGTAGGAGGCATGAAGCAGCAATTAAACAGTCTAAGTCAGAAGGAACTAAAGAGAGCGAGGGTGTGGCAATGAAGGGGGATGAAGACAGTGTGTGACATGGAGGACCAGAGAACCCAGGGACACATTTGCCTTTGGGGGAAGCAATTCCTATTCTGCTAAAATCCAAAGATAGAGTTCAAGGTATCTGGAAAGGTCTGTGTTCTCTAAGTAGGTGAAGGAAGCCATGAAATAGAGTGTGTCCCAACTTCTCACCTTCTGCCTGGGATTGGGACTGAGGTTTTAGACAGTGAAGTTGAAGAGTATTGAAGTGTGAAAATTTAGAACGTGGAGAACATTTCTACCAACTGCTACTGACCATTGGAGAGAGGCCAGGCAAGCTCAGAAGGAATGTGGCTGAGGCTAGGGCCAAGCTGTGAGTGAAGGCCATCCATGCATACGTGTCGGGCCAGTCTAGGGGATCTCTGTCACCTGCCTGACTCTGCCTGGAGGAGCTATGGCAGTGGATGTACCCAGAGTTACATTGTGCAGTTGTCAGGGTGAGACTGAAGGGTAGAGGAGCTAAGGACAGGGAGAGGCCATTGGCATCTTATGAACTGACTGCTGTGACCAGACGGAGTCCTGGTGAGGCTGTAAAACAGGTGCACAGGCCCATCTGAGGCTAGAGTGGGAACAGAAGCTGTGGCCTTATGTCAGGGGTAGGATTTTAGGCGTAGCCTTCAGAGGTCCCAATTTAGGGCTGGAACAGAAGATAAACTTCAGACCCAGAGGAGCTTAGGTCACTTGAGAAGCTAAAAAGACATGGTAGGTAGTTCATGTCTACTTAGGACCCAGTGGAAAAGATAGTGGATACAGGCCTTGAATTAGCTCTGTATAGTCAGTAAGCCATCAGTTAATCAAACTGAAGAAGGCAACTGGGTGGTATCAGTATGTGGGCCTGGAGGGAACATTAGGTTTGCTGTGTCTTAAAAGGGAACCACTTGTTCTTCCCAAGAAGGAGACAGCTGGCACTGTGGTGGACGCTGTCCACAGCACACGGCCAGCTTGTTGGGCTCCACAGAGAGAGCCTGAGACTCTGGTTTATGTATACCTCTGCTGTTGTACTTGAGAACAGCCTTGGGCTTGGCTAAGCACCTGTACCTAGCCCATAAGCTGTTTTCAGCTCTGTTGTTAGAAAGCTGACTGTAATAATTACATGTCAAAATCAGAACATACTTATGCCAAAATTCAAACTCCTGCTTGGTAATTAAGCACTCGCCTTTAATGTGAGCCTCTTGGTTTAATCAAAATCGCATGCTTCCTGGTAAACAGAGGGAAGGGGTCAAAGTCACAGAAATTGACAAAGCCAGGGAGGTGCTGAGTTCCCATGTGAGGACATCCCAGTGAAGTTCTCCAGGAAACCCCTTCCTAGGCTGGGTCCATCCTTGTCCTGTCAGCCCTGCACAGTGTAGGACTTCCGGGCAGTGGTGAGTTCAGAGAGTCTGGGGTAACCACTACACTGTAAATGGAGGCCTTAACGGATGCACGTTCCTCTGCGGTCCTGTTTGTAGGTGCTGCCTGGCCCTTTCTGTTCTTGCCTTCCTCCACGACCCTATGCCCTGCATGTATCATCTCTGCTCCATCCCCTCTGGTACCCTCCTCGGTCCTCCTCCCACTGTGGCTCAGAGGTCACAATACTGGCCTCTCATGGTCTGCCATAAGGAAAATAATTTGTTCACATTTTCAAGGCCCAGAGGATGAGTCTACTCTAGTTCCATGTCCCTGGTGCCAGCCTAGCAGGGCACAGGCACCAGAAATATCTGTCAGTTGAGTAAGTGATACTTCTTTGCATCTGTAACCCAGGGCTCTACACTAAGAGATGCCCAGGGCAGGTTCATTGTAGCCCAACAAAGAGTTAGTTCTAGGCCTTGCAGTATCCAACTGTCATTAAAGAGCTAGTTAGCAATGCAAATAGCACCACCTCTGAGATGAGTCTGATGGAGGAGAATGGACACCCAGAAGGTGTCCTTCTTTTCCAGCTCTGACTGTAATGAGTTAGAGGCAAGTCTCGGTCCCTCTGAGAGTCAGGCATATTCAGTTTCCTTGTTGGAAATCCACACCCAAACTCCCTTTACTCTCAAAGACCTTAGGCAGAGCTCACCTACTCTTGCACCTGAGCCATGGATGGCTGCTTTTGTGTCAGTTCCTGTGTCTATGATGTGAGTTTCTAAGAGTGAATGTCTATGAAGTTCTCATCTTCAAAGACTGCTTTGTGGGTTTCCAGACTCCATGTGCATCTATACTGCCTCTCGGAATCACCTTCACAGCTGGTGGCATGTAGAGTTGACTATTTTAATACTAGCCATTCTTCACCAAGGCTTAATAGAGAGAAATTGGAAAGGGGATCCAGAATCAAGCCTGGCAATCAGTGAACGGGGCTCCTGTGTGCTCTCTGTATGTAATCAGCGTGTGTGTGTGTGTGTATACACACACACTTGTATGGATATTTTATGTGTGTGTGTTTGTATATATGTGTATATATATGTACCTATATGTGCCTATTTGGGGTATATAATTTATATGTATATATGTATATGTGTGTATACACACATTTATATTTGTATGTATTTGTGTCTGGGTACATATATGTGTGTATATTTGTGCATATGTGCATATTTATGTATGTATGTATGTACATTTGTATCAGTGTATGTGTGTGTATCTGAATACGCATGTATATTTATGTGTCTATGTTTATGCCTGTGTGGATATAAGTGCTTGTGTGTATATGTGTCTATATATGGACAGATTAAGTTAAATGTGTTTTGCCCAGGCCTCTCTAGGCAGTTCTGTGGTGTGCTGGCAGGATTAGCGAACTGCTAAACATCTGTAGCCAGATGCTGAGGAGGGAAAGAATCCTATCTGAAAGTCTATATCTGACCATCAACTCTCTGCACAAGCTGCAGGCAGGTGTAGGGATTTTCTGGGTGTCCAGGTGTGGACTATCTTGGCAGCCCTGACTATGTCTCCATCCTCAGGTCCTCCAGGTACCCTTGCCAGCTGGCTCTCCTGGGAGTGAGGAAAGTGTACTCAGGAGAGAAAGCCACCCCAATAACTGCCTGTCTCTTCCAAGGCCAAACAAAATCAATTCAGAATTCTGTGGGCTGGTGAGTGACAAGCCTGTGGAGCAGCAGCCTAGGCCCCAGGCCATGACATCAGATCGCTGCTCACATTCCCACTTGGCTGATTCCCGCCTATGCAACCAGGGCCGGCTCTCTAGACTCCCTCCCTTCCTTCGCTCTGTGGAGCAACAGCATCACACAGGACAGGGAGTGGGTAAAGAAGTTTTCTTTGGCACCTACTTCGGAAGCACTAGCCTATTATCAGCCCTCTGGAGGGCTGAATTTTTTTTCTCCTCTTCCTTTGATGACTCAATCCTGCTAATTAGGACAGAAGCGCCCGAGCTGAGTTAGGGGTAGATCTAAGTGAGATTTGACTGCGGGTGAGCGAAAGGGTTTTTGTGAATGGAACTTCCCCTGTTTGACTTTGGAGCCTTGCCAGGAGCAGGAGGGCCGAGGGTGGGGCTGGCTGTGCTTTCTCATACTGTGTGCTGGTCTGAGAGCATGTAGCTTGGTGGCTGGGTACTGGTAGCTACCCTCAACATGCACTTTGCTTTAGTCAGGACTTTCGGTGGCCAGTGACAGAAAAGCACAAACCAGTCTCGGAGGAAGCAGTCCCGCTCATGACTTGGATGGTCCAGGTGGCATGAGGTTATAGGTTGGGCCAGTCTAGATCCTTGGGGTGAGCTGACTTCCCTTGACACCCCACTCTACACCTGTCCCTTTCTTTCCTTCTTTTCTACCTCCTCCCCAGTCTTTCTCTTGCCGCCTCTCCCACAGTGTTGGGTATTGGTCTGGCACTATAGCTCCTCTTTCTCACAACGTGTCTGCAGCAGCTCCTGCCCTTTCCCATTGTCTTCCATCTTTCTGCTAGGAAAGAGGAAACACCTGCTGCTGGATGCCTGGCCTTTGTTCTACGTGGGCCTCAGTGGCTGGGTTTGGATTCTGTACCCTCCCTCAGACAGAGTACTTGTTGCTCACATACAGCCTGTGTCTACTCAGTGGTGTTGAACTAGGCCCCATGGAAGCCCAGGGACTGCAGGGAAGGAGGAAGAGCTCCGCAGGGGGAAGCAGGGTACAAGTCCTGGAAAGGCTATTAGATGGTAAATAAAAATGGAAAACCAGAACAAACAACAAGCCTAACACTGTGGAAGAGGCTGCATGAACCAACCACTGAGATTTCCCAGGCTCCATGTTGCTGCTAAGGAAACTAAAATGAGGAGACACTGATACATTTCCTTAGATCACATGGCTAAAAAGTGTCCCTGTTGTCCTTTAACCTCTGCCCTTTAACCTCTGCTAGACTGATCCTCTATGGCACAACGAATGAGATGCCTGCTTAGGACAAACCGCAGGTGTGAATTGTGGAAGGCTCAAGCCGAGTTGCCCAGGAGGTCCGGGGATTCAGGCGCAGTGTGTAAAAGGTTTTATTTTTCTCCCAGTACGAGACATGAATGGAATCCTTCCTTTAGCTGTTACCCAGGAATTAGTATGGCTTTCTCAGCCAAGAGAAGCCAGCCCTCCTGCTGGTGGCCTCTGACCCTCTGATCTCTCCCTCCTCCCCTTCCTTCTTCAGGTAAACCACTGAGCTAAGGCAGAGCTCTCCACCCTAGGTCTCCCACCCACTCTTTATCTTTTTCTCTCTCTACCAAAAGGCCTGTAATTAGGAAACATTAGCAGGCTCAAAACAGCTTTCATACCTGAAACATCCTCCCTAATTGCACTCAGCCGAGCTCTTCCCTGGCTATTAATGTCACTTTTATGAAGCAATGAGGAGCAAAACACCCAAGGCACTTAAAACATTTTTTATATAATATGCGTCTTTTAGGAATGGAAGTTTAAAATCACCTGCCTGACAGAGACAGTGATAGACAAAGGCATGGGGGGCTCAGGACTAGAGTCAGGAGGTGGAGCCTCCTGCAGGAGATGGAGGGTGGGCCAGGAGATTCTGAATCTAAGGAAGAGGCCAAGAGGCAGGAAGGTTGGTGGGCACTAGATGGAGCCTCAGGGGAGGAGAGTTGGGTGGCTTCTTCTCTCTCTCTCTCTCTCTCTCTCTCTCTCTCTCTCTCTCTCTCTCTCTCTCTCTGTGTGTGTGTGTGTGTGTGTGTGTGTGTGTCTTGTGGGGTGGGTGGGGGTAAGGGGGTTGAGAGAGCCTTATTTCTAGTTTACTGGATTAAGGAACATTGGGAGTTGTGCTTTCCAGAATCTTGACATCACACTAATTTCCTGTCTGTCCCTTAGAAATGACTCACAGACTCATTAGAGTTTGTTATTATATTCAGCCTACTAGGTCTGTTCCCAAACTCCAGAAGTCACCTAAAAAACCCACCTCTCTCTTTTTGGAGAAGACATGGCCCCCAAAAGAAGCAATTGCCTGAGTGGCTCACCCGTGATTGTCAGGTTCCAACTCAGGTTGGAACACGCAGGCAGGTGGGTCTGTGTGTCCCTTTCCCAGGCCACATCTGGCTCATTTGCACCCTAATAGGTGTAACCCATGTTGACTAGGACAGATGAGTGTCTTGTCTTCTTTCAACCCTTCCATAGGAAAGTTGTCCCAGCCCTGAAATTCTTCTGCAAATGGCATGTTAGCCTGGGGGCCAATTGACAGCTCTTTCTGCTTTAAGGGGTTTTTGGGACAGTGACAGAAAGCAGGGTTCCTGAAGCTTGGCACCAAAATGGAGCAGACTGGATCAGCTCTTCCAGCCTGATCTCACAGCCACTCAGACAGGAAGCCTGAGTGAAGGGCAAAACGTTAGAAGAAGATGAGGCTGAATTAGGAAGTTGTCAAAGAGGTCAGGAAGATAACTCAGCTGGCAAAGTCCCTGAGGCACAAACATGAGGGTATGAGTTCAGCCCTGGAGCATCCACACAAAAATTAGACTTGCCATGCACCTGAATCCTAGTGCTGAGAAGGGTACCCACAAGGTATGGCACAAGGGATACCACGGGGCTTCTGACATGGCTTGCTGGCCCACCCAATCAGTGAGCTCCAGATTTGAGAGGGCTCCTGTCTTGATAGATACGGTGGCGAACAATTGAGGAAGGCACTCAGTATCAACCTCTGGCCGCTACACACATGCACATACATATGCATGTGTACACACAAACATGCATGCATATGTAAGACCCCCCCCCCCCACCCCTGCCCCACACATGGCTTGAGAGCATACCTAGAGAAGATGCTCAGGAGGAAACAGGTGAAGGGAATGTCAGGGTCATCAGAAGGAAGTGAAGACTCTGTGCCTGGCCCTAGGAAGGATGAGTCTCTGCAGAGCCAGGGCAGCTCCCTGACGAAGGCTTTTTTCCTTCTCACCCACTGTGTTTATAAAGGAGCAAGCCCAGGATTTGGAAGCTGATGTTCTGGGATCATTTCCGTTTTCTGCTGAGGTCTTTAACCTCTCTGGGTCCATATTCTACATTTGTGCCATGAGAGATTTAAGAGTTTATTTACGGAGTGATGGGAAGATTGAATTTTGTTTACCTTTTTTTGTAAACCACAAAGCTGAGGGTGATACTGCTTGCCTGGCAGCACTGACTCTCTTTAGAGAGGCTCAGCTTGGGTGGAAACGAGAGACATTTCAGCCTTTCTGCTAGGCCATTTCTCTTGAATGAAGGTCAGAGGACACCCCCTGCTATTGGTAGCAGGGTTTCTATTCACTTCGACCACTACTGGTCACCTTCAGTTAAACACTGGCCTGGAGTACCAGGTTCCAGGACGACATGTGTCGCCTCACTGACTCTCACCAGGACCCTGAAGGTAGGTGACATTTCATCCATTTTTCAGTGGTGTCCTTAAATCTCAGAGTCATTACTCAAAGTCACAGCACTGAGACTGACCCCAGGCCTATCTGACCCCAGAGCTCACTCTTGTTCCACTGTCTGTGTTCCACTGTATGAAGAGGGGACCAGAGATGCTTGAGGAACCAGAGGGCAGGTAGGCATTGAGCAGAGGCCAATGTTTCCTAACACTTTACAAAGGGAGACAGGAGATTGGCTGCAACCGTAAGTGCACCTAGAGAGTGGTACTTGGGAGTGCCAAATGAGTCACGTTTTGTTTTTGTTTTTGTGTTTTTGAGCAAACTTGAAAGGGGCAGCGGGAGCAGGTGATTTGTGATATGAAGGTTTAGGGGCAAAAGACAGTAAGTCTAGGGGTAGCATGAAGTGGGAAGCCTCACTCATCATGGATGTGAGCCCAGGCCAGAAATCCAAGAAGATATAGGTGTTGTCTGGAGATGGTGGGATCTAGGCAGTGATACAGGGTCTTTCATGGGTCTGTTCCCATCCCCTAAGCCTTGGTAATCATTCAGAAGTGAGGACACTCAGAAATGGAAGGAAGGCTGTGAGGGGACCTCAGTGAGCCACCTTGCTTTATCTGGTGGCTTTGGTGTTGGTTCTGTTTGATTACTTCCTCCTGCTTTGGATCTCTCTCTCTCTCTCTCTCTCTCTCTCTCTCTCTCTCTCTCTCTCTCTCTCTCTCTCTCTCTCTCTGTGTGTGTGTGTGTGTGTGTGTGTGTCCCAGTTCGGCACATCTTCATGCACTTGGTCCTGAATCATCATGATGGACAAGGAACTCCCAGCCATGTCCTGGTGTCACAAAGGACAGAACAGTTGATGTGAGGTCAGAGGAAGGATTCCGATTTGGCTTGCTGACTGAGAGCTCTGCTCTGAATCCTATGCGACCAATGATAATGGATTGTGTTTGCATTTAGGTATAGACAGTTCATTCATTATGCAACAATAGTGAGCCAGGGGTGACACACTGGGCAATCTTAAAGTTTCTAGGACTTGTTTGTGGCTAGTCACATCTACATGGAGCTGCAGGTGGAGGAAAGGCCAGGCTGATCTTAGATATTTAGAGTGGCCTAAGCGCAAGCCCTGGATGATGCTGGTGTGCCACTATGTACTGCATGGCACTAGCCTGAGAGTGTATGAAGTAATGGGCTCAACCTGGGATCTGAATTGTCAAAGAGACCCTGGAAAAGGTAGAATGTGTTCAGTGGTTTTCGATGAGTGATCTTGTCAATCAAGGAATGCTTGTGGATCGAGGCACCTTAGTCTAGAAGTGGTCCAAAACCAAGTCCAGGAAGCAAAGGAATGAGGTAATTTTTCTCAGTAGGCATCAGAGTCCTCCACAGGCATCCTGGCACCAAGTTCCAGCAGCCACAGGAAAAACATGCTGCCCTAAAGCAGGTTATAGGAGGTGGCCACATTCCCATCCAGTTCAGGAGAGGGGGCGGTAGACTGGAGTGGGGAGACATCCTTCTTCCCAGGCCAGATTTATTTCACTTGGACTCTGAGAATGGGAATGAAGCCAAGAGCCCCTCCTTCTTTCCATGGCTGGCTCTCTTGTCTCCAGGATGGTTCCAGCTGGCCATAGCCAGCATGGCCCATGTACTGTGAGCTCACAGAATGAGAAGCCCGTTTTCTCATCCCATGACCCAGTGTGATGGACCAGCTTCAGGTTGGCCTCTGCTAGGCATTCTGAGCAGCGATCCCCCAAGCTGAAGGAAAATGCCACTGGTCTCTCTAGGGCTAACTCTGTGTCCTCCATCAGTGGCACCAGGGGCTGAGCCAAGCTCTATTAGGCAGCTGGGGCCTGGGACCTGCAGCTCCCGCCCCTGCCTTGTCGAACAAGGCCGTGTTGGGCAGCAGTGCGAACCACATTCAATAGACAGCTTAAGATAATCACATGTGTGAGGTACTGGGATAATAGTAGCTGAATACCCTGCCACCGTTGCCATAGTGACCAGCCAAGCACTGGCTCCCCTCCCTTTTTTTTTTTTTCTTTCTTTCTTGTTTTCTGGACCTTCTTGTTATGGGGCTAGCTGGTGGGGTGGGGGATGAGTTTGGGAAATGGGAAAGGGGAGGGTAGACCCTAGAGGGTCAGGCCATTATATTCTCTTTAAATCCCCCAGTTGGAGGTATTTTGAATCTCAACAGAGACAGAGAGAAACAGTGTCTTAATCCCCAGCTCCCTGTGAATTATTTAAAAGGATCCTGTCAGAAGGATGAATTTGTCACTGTTGCAGTGTCAACAGCAGCAGCAGCTGTCATAATGGCCAGGGACCCCACTCCAGGCAGGGCCTGGTACACCAAGCTGCTGCTTGGTGGAGCTTCCCGTGGCCTGGGGGTGTGTGGACCAGATGCTCCTCCCGAGGCCCAGACCTGCAGCGTCAATGCTGTTGTGGATGTGCTGGCAGATCCTGGGGTATGAAATGTGTCAGGCTACATAAAGGAGCCTGTCAGCTGGACCTCAAGCCTTCTGGGAGTGTGGTGGCTCCCATGGCATGGGGTCCCTGAGCAGGGAAGGGAGTTCCCTCTAATCCAGAGTAGGGAAAAGGAGTCAGTCCTCATTTGCCCTCTGTGAGGGAGGCCCTGACCAGCACTCACAACTGGACGTGCACCTAGGTCCACACACATGCACACATGTACCCATATACATATGATGGCCATGAAAGGGGAAGCATGAGGAGCGACAACCAGGCAGTCAGCAGTGAGCTGCAGACCACAGACTGGTGAGGGAGCACCAAGCCCACCACGCCCGTCTCACCAGAGTCCCCAAAGACTGTGACTTGGGTTTTTAAGCACGTCAGCTATAAATCCTGTTTAATCCTCACAGTCATCTCGCAGACTAGGTACTTTTAGCTTATCTGTGCTGCAAAGGAAGAAACTGGTTTGGAGATGTTTGAAGAGTTGCCTCTGGTCAACCAGCTGGGTCTGGCTGAGCCCAGAGTTGGTGAACTTCCCTGCTGTGCTACCCTCCTCATGATCTGGTTCTGGGATGGGCAGGACCTCGGGCAGGTCTCAGTTGGTTACCTCCTAGCCTCATCTCCTTCCAGTCTTCCTGACTCTGCTCTTGGAGCCATGCTGGTATCCTGGTTTTCTGGGCAAGTACTAGGTACTTGCTGTGGGGAATTTACCTTTGTTTCCTGTTGGACAGTGCCTTAGCGCCAAGCTTGTTTGGTAAACACAAATAATGCGTTTTGGTATCTGGTGTACTCACTCGGGACCTTCTCTCTCACCTCCCCATTTCTACACCATCCAATAGTGGGGTGACATATCCGTGTTCCTTTAACCCCTCACTCATATGTCTGTAAGTGATCCAGTCAACTCATTGCTTCAAGCTGGACTTGGGTAGAATCATTTCTTTGATTCATTGTTAGTGCCCCATCTGGAGTGGACAGACATTTGTTCATATCATCCCCTGGAAAAGTCATATGGTGAAGTCATACAGCATTAAATGCTATTAGAGAGGACATGAGGAGACAGAGGCAGAGGCAACTGTGAGTGGAGGTGGGGCATGTGCTTTAAATGGATCTTGTGGAGTTTTGCTTTTAGACTAAAATTTAAAGGCTGTATTGGGTAGCATTATGTACACATTCTCCATATCCTAATTGTGCCCCCTTACTCCTCAGAAACTCTCCAGCACTCCAGAGAGTGTATCCATGCTACGAATCAGGGGTTCAGAGAATTCTGTTTTGTGCCCCACAATAGGCAATATGAAGTTCTTTCAAGATGCTGGCCATAGACAAACAATGCTCTGTGAGCCACCCTTCTTTACTTCATGGGCTGTGGTGATGTGTGAGGAGGGGCATTCATATCCTTCCTGTCCAGCACATCTGGGAGGTAAATTAAGCATATTGGGAGGTGAGCTGGTGCTCAGGCCGCAGGGGAGCCATTGGGGAAATGTTGCCTTGGTTGGTTGGTGTGTTAAATGATAGGTCCCTCTGGGCATGTAGGAGTTTATGCCCCAAGGACCGCCTTTTACATTTTCATTAGCCTTCTAGCTTGTCTAATCTCCTAGCTCTTTCAGGCTTAACCTACCGTCTACGCTGAAGCTTCTTTCTTGGAGTCTACACTGATTGGTGAGAAGCTAGATGGTGGCGTCTCTGGCCCATCTGCTGCCCTAATGAATCTGTGGGCTCCTCTGTGCTTGATGAAGTTGAACACTGCTGGAGCCATGTTCAGAGAGGCAGCCATCTCCCCTGATTGGGCAAGGCCATCACATTTCCATTATTGTCCCACAGGGCACAGTGGCGACAATTTCTGGTGACATAGCAGCTTCCCCTAACAGCAGGTGATGCCCAATTACAGACTGCAGAGTGGACCCAGAGCCTCTGAGCTGTGTCCAGTTTTATCTTCTGTGATCTGAGCTGGTGGGTGATGGAGACCCACTGAAAGCCTGATTGAAAGAAGATGGTCAATGCTGAAGTAGACTGGGAGGAAGCCTGGGAAATTGTCAGAGAGAGAAGGGCTGCCGGTTGTCTCCCTGGGTCTGTGTGGAGAGGGAGTTTGGACGTTTAGTTCCTACATTCTGCTGGGCACAGGGTAAGATAGTTTATCTACGATCAAGATGGCTTCCACACCCTGTTGACTCAGCTAGAGGCAGGTCTTGAGGTTAACACAGTAATGATGGATATTGTACCAGCAACAGTGATTGCTGGTAGGCAGTCAGTGGTAGCTGCTGAAGACTCCACAAGAGTTACTTCCGTGACCTTGGAGGCCTCACCACACCCTGCAAGGAAAATAGTATTTTGCAGGGGAAGAAACTGAAGGCAGAATGTTGTCTGTGGTCACAAGACTACAGTTAGCAGAGGTGAGGCCACCTGGCTACCTCCTAGCTGTGTCTCCTTCTAGTCTCCCTGACTCTGTGTTCTTGTAGCCATACTGCTGTACCAGGCTACTTATCCTGGGCATTTGTTCTTGTGTTTGGAATGGACACCCCCAGCCTGGCTGGTAGGTGTCATTCAAGTTTTCAGAAGCCCTTCTCAGCCACCCCTCACTGGATGCCATCGCTTATCTTCCCACGAGCTCTGTACTCTCTAACAGCCTGTAATACTATATGACTTTGTTGCATAACTTCCCACAGGGATTTGAAAAAAAAAATAAATCTATTCACCTCAGATAGGACACCAATGACAGATTCTACCCCAAGACTAACAAACAAAATAAAAATTCAACAACAACAAACAACAAATAAATAAAATCAATTCCACCCAGTCAGTTCCAGCATGGTGAACTAATTAAATTCCTGGAGATTACTTACAAGAAAATGAATGCGGAGTTGCAGCTGAGCGAGTGATTCTATAGTAGCTGTGTCATTAAAAGCCCCCATCACCAAGGGTGACAACTCACCAATGTTATACCTCTGGAGCTCCATACAGCAGGCAGCTTCACCCAAGTTCTCCTCCAGCAGGTCTCTACTGCTTATATAATCTGGGGAAAGAGCCTTGGGAGTCTTGGAACTTTCTGGGCTTCCTGAGTTCCAAGCTTCTTATCATCCTGGGTCTTATGAGCCTTTCTCCTTCCTCCAGAAAGGAGAGTTCCCATTTAGAGGAAGTAGCTACACAGCTAACTTTATATTTGTCTTGTTTGTTCACTTTCTGGTTCACTGTGTTACAATGTAAGGTCCTCAGGGACTGTGGATTTGTTTTCTGCCGTGTCCCCAACACCTCAAACATTGTTTGGGGGAATGAGTAGATTCTTCAGTCTTTTCCATTCATGATTTTTAGAAATGAGTTCGTTGAGCAGTCTACGAGACAGGTTAGAATAGCTGGGATCTTGTCAGGCTAACAGAGGCCGAAAAGCTGATTTTAGTAAGTGTGTGTGTAAGTGTGTGTGAGAGAGAGAGGGAGGGAGGGAGGGAGGAAGGGAGAGAGGGAGAGAGAGAGAGAGAGAGAGAGAGAGAGAGAGAGAGAGAGAGAGAGAGAGATCATGTGAATGTATGTGTATGTATGTAGGTGCAGGTGCCCAAGTATGTGTGTGAGCACAGGTGTGTGGAAGCCAGTAGCCAATATTAAGTGTCTTGCTCAATCCCAAGTCACCTTATGTTTTGAGACAGGGTGTCTTATTGAACCTGGGAACCAATGAGATCCAGGGATCTGCTCACCTTTGCCTCCTTAGCTTTGGGTTTCAGGTGTGTATAGGCATACTTGGTTTTTGTATGATTGCTGGGGAGCCAAACTCAGGTACTTGGGCTATGTAGCAAGCATACAACTAGCCATCTCTCCAGCCCAAATTTCAATTGTGTTTGCCCCTATCTTAAGTAAAAGTGTCCAGAGGAGGTGAGCCTTTCCAGCAAGCCTTGCAAACATGGCTTGTGGAGGTTGTTAGGTTGTGGCATCCTGGTGGTTAGTGAGAATTCTGGGAGTGAGGGAGAGGCGTTATAATACTCCAGGGTAGGGCTAACTATCAAGTCCTTCTAGAGCTCCTCATGCTTTTCTGGTTGAGATTGTCTTCAGAGATCATGTAGAAATGGCCCAGATCTCTCAACTTCACTGGATTCTTCATCTTTGACCAATAAATATTATTGCTTAGTCTGGTCATCAACCTCATCTATCAAAACTGACTACAATTGACCTTTGCATGCTTCTAACCCAAAGCCACTCTTGTAGATAAAGAATGTATCAGTATCTGGAGTCTGTTCTGAAAGTCAGTGTAGATAGCCTGGTGGGAAGAACTCATGATAGTGGTCTTGAAAGGGGAGAGGTTCATACACATATATGAGTTTTGATGTCACTTTACACACACACACACACACACACACACACACACACACACACAGAGAGAGAGAGAGAGAGAGAGAGACAGAGAGACAGAGAGAGACAGAGAGAGACAGAGAGAGACAGAGACAGAGAGACAGAGAGACACTCACATAGAGTCACACACAGTCACACAATCAGCCTGACAGCGAGTAGTCAGTGTTCACTGTTCAAATGTCTGTAGACACCTGGAAGCCCCTCTGGAACAACAGACCAGCTCTGACTTCCAGTAAGTAGGTCTAGCAAACCTAGAGCTTGGAGGTACCCGAACATGTCATTCCCATTCATCAAAGTCATAGTCCAAAGGCCTGAGCAAGTATTTTCTAATGGGTGTCATTGTTTTCTTTATTATGCTTATCTCAAGGACAAACGGGCTATTTGCATCAATAATAGTGCCCTTTGAAAGGCTGTTACTAGTCTGTCTGTGTGATGTGCAAGGTGGATTGTTTCTTCTCCTTATAAAGCACTATAGTAAACCCCAGTGCAGGACCAGTGGCCAAGGAGGCAGAAACAGTATAGCTTCACTCATGGCCTCTGGCTTTCAGCATCTTTTAAAATAATTCCTTCATTGTTTGAGATTATTACATCATCTCCTCCTCCAAACCCTCCTGTGCACTTACCCCCATGCTCACTTTTAAATTCATGCCCCTTTTCTTTGTTGATCTGCTCAGTCCATATCATATATACTTGTATGTACATGTTTTTTCAGGGCTGACCATTTGGTATTGGATAACTAATCAGCATGCTCTTCCATGGGGAAGACTATTTCTCCTGCTCTCAGCATTTCTTAGTTGACTGTAGTTCTTTGTCGAGGGCTGAGGCTCCATGAGCTATTCCCCCTTCCACATGAGTGTGACTGTTGGTGTCTTCCTTGTTCAAGTCACGTGTAGGCAGACACGATGGTGAGACTTAATGGTGTGATTTCTGACATTTCTAGGAGACACAGTAAGCTTCTTGTTCTTCTGGCTCACTCTTACAGCCTTTCTGCCTCCTCTTCCACAGTGATCGCCGAGTTTGGGGAGTTGTGTAAATATGTAAATATGCCAGCTGGGACTGGGCTCCACAACTCCAAATTTTTCATTGATTGTGGTTTTCTGTAATGGTCTCCCCCTGTTGTAAAAGAAGTTTCCTTAATGAGGGTTTTGGGACTACACTTATCTGTAGGTATAGAGATAAATATTTAGAATGCAGTTAGGGATTATGCTGGTTTGGTAGTAGTTGTAGGCTCTCCTCCAAGATCTATGACTTCATTTGCCCTGGGTAGTTGGCTAGGTTTCTAATACCAGACATGATTTCCCTCTTGATGAGCAGGGCCTTCAGTTCAATTAGAAAGCTGTTGATTACTGCCAAGGTATGGATGCCACTAGTGAATACTGAGGGTTATCATGCCATGCTGGTCATTGTTGTGGTTCACAGGTTTTACATATAGGACTGTTGGTTGCTTTGGTTGCTTCCTTTGGTAGCTTTCATGCCCCCTTCTGGTACTATGAAATCTAGCTTTTTTTTTTTTTTTTTTGGAGAGCTGAGCACTAGAAGTATAATGAGGAACTCAACACTGTTCCAACCCTTTACCGGTATGGTCATGGAGGAGATGGATTTGTGCTCTAGAAGATTCATAAGGTCAGAATAATTAAAAAGTGACTGGGAGAGTCATTGGGAGGGGAGTGAAGAGTCAATGGTGAAAAGGGGAAAGGAAGAGAACACTGGTTAGAGGCACAACAGAGGAGAGAATAGAAGAAAGATTTAGTAACTGATCCCCTGTGACAAACAGAAATGACACCAATGGAGAAAGAAAAGCACAGAGTTCCTCCTATAGGGAATTTGACTCTGTGTGGACATGGCGTTGCAGAGAGCAAGGTGAGTTCCAAGTATTTGCAGGTAATGTCCAGCAGGCAGCCTGTTACACAAGGCTGAGCACTGGGGAGCAGTGAAACTGGTGATATACTCCATGGCAACGGAATCCTTGTATATGGATGAGATCACCTAGGATGAAAATGAACTGAATACCAAGGAGACCTATGGATTTCAATGGTCCTAGACATTCCCAGATAAAACACTGTTGTTGCATGGCACCAGTGGTGTGAAGTTCCATGCATTGAATGATGTTTCTTGTTGACATGAACTAATGAATTAGTCAAAACACGATTTCATTTCCTCAAGGAGCTCACAGCCCAGTAGCAGAAACCAAAGTCACACACACAAAGCAATTAAAGAGTAGTTGGAAAGAGTGTATTACCAAATGTTAAATTGTGTGGAATAGACTCACCCATGCACGACGCCTTCTGAAAACTAATCTCCATCCAGATTTAAGCTGGGGCCGTCATCACAGAGGAAGTGGGGCCTGAGACTCCTTGAAGGAGGGACTGTAGAGAACTTAGTCCTGCTGTGCGTCTGCCACCTGACTTGTGTACAGATATTACAGAATGTCCTCATTCTGTCTGCTTGGTAACAGATCTTATCCCCCTTGAATGGTGTCCAGTCAGGTCTGCCATTCTTTGCCTTTGTGTAGTAGAGATCAGGTGGTTGTAGAAGGCAGATTAGGTGAAGGTGTTAGGGTCTGTCAGAACCTCAGCACCAGTACTAAGAAGTGGGCATGGCTTCTGGGCCTCCATGTGAGAGGAAGCGCTCTTGGCTTGAGCCCTTGACGTCTCTTGCCACTATTTTCTTATAAAACAGCAGCAGTGATGACAACAACAGCAAAACCAAACAGAAACAAGACAGACCATGTAAGCATCATCCCCAGGTCGGTGGCTTTGGGAGTGGAAGAGAGAGGCCAGTTGGGAGAAATAATCACTGTTCTGCAAGAATGGCCAATTGTGCTTGGACTTGCCGAACACGGTTGGCCTGATGACTGCTGGACAGGTCTCCAGTGTGTTGCTTGTTCACATGAGACCATCTAGGATAAAAACGGGGTGAGTGCCAAGAAGAGCTGTGGATTTCATTGGTCCTAGACATTCCCGGATCAAACACTGTTGTTGCATGGCATGGGATTCTGAAACCAAGAGTCTCAACCTGTCTTTGGGACACTTTTAGGTACCACTACGGTCTCTGGTCCCAGTGATAGGGATGTCTCCTTGGCCACTTCTAGATGCTGTCTTTGCCTCCATTTTAGCATCATTTGTTCATGCAGAAACAAGATAGACTGAAGGAATACTTGGCACTTGGTTTCTTAGACTTCTTCCTTTCGACACTGTTTGACCCAGAAGAGTTTATGCAAACGTGGTACATGGGCCCATAAATCAGGTTTGCGAACCAAACTTTTACTGATAGTGATCACAAAGAAATTTATTTTAAAATGATTCTTTGTCATTTATATAATCTTAACATTTATTAAAGACAGATACAAATTTGCACACTAATGAGATGGGTATGCTTGCATGTTTTATACATAGAGAATTAACTCTTGGCTAAATACTTGATACTGCAGGACATGGAGCATCTTCAATATTTCAAGGTTGATCAATATTTCCCACTTATGGTCATCAATGCTGAGAACACTAGTTCACATAAATTCAGACTATCAAATGTCAGAAGTATGTTTAGGGGCATTTCAGAAGTTGTTGAAATTCTGTCCTAATCCCAAGCCCAAGTTCACTTAATGATTTTCTTTTAAAATGAAATTCAAGTCAGCGACTCAAATAGCAGTTTTAAAATTTAAACATCCTAACAAAATAGTAGAACCCAAAGATGTGCTGATTTGATGCATGCTGAGGAATGATGGGTAGGAAAACATTGTCTTTGTTTTCTGTAATTCGGCCATCCTGGCTTAACTGACACAGTGTAGAACACTCTTCTGTACCATAAAAACAGTGTTTAGAGCATACAGTTGGCTCAGATCTGAGCTGAGGTGTTTGGGTTTGTTGGCCTTGTGTGGTGTGACATGTGTGGAATGAAGTGTGCATATTGTGTGCACAGAATGAAGGCAGCAGTGAAGCTGAATGCCACAGGATGTGGAGCATTGCCAGAGAGATTTGAGATTCGTTACATGTCGATTTTGTGTTCATCTTTGTTCCTGTGTATGCAGAAGCCTTTTACTATTGTTAATTTGTGTGTGTGTGTGTGTGTGTGTGTGTGTGTGTGTCTGTGTGTGTGTCTGTGTCTGTGTGTGTGTGTCTGTGTGTGCCTTTGTGTGTGAGAGAGAGAGACCACCATGTGCACTTGTGTCATCCCATACAGGGTGGTGACCCACTACCTAAGAAGCTAAAGTATAGAAGGATAGAAGAATGAGAAGGGCATTCTGGGTAAGGGGATAGGGTGAACAGAGGTGTGGGCTGCTGTGGGCATGGTATTTTTGGATGACACAGGCCAAGTCTGCATTGTTGGAGAGTTGAAGTATCAACTGCCCAAAAGAATAAAGTTCATTTTTAGCTATAGTGATATTTATTTATCTCTTGTAGATATCCTCATTTTAGGCGTATAATTAAATTATTATAGTAAATTTGCAAGGTTTGTGATCATCATACTCCCATCTCAGAACATTCCCACCAAACCAAAAGAAGATTCTTACCCACTTGTACCCATTTGCAGTTGTTTTTTTTGAGCTGAGGATCGAACCCAGGGCCTTGCGCTTGCTAGGCAAGCGTTCTACCACTGAGCTAAATCCCCAACCCCTTGCAGTTATTTTTCAGAGTCCTCAGGCCCAGGAAAAAATACTTTTCAGTTTGTTTATTTGGCTCTTCTGACTGTGTGTGTGTCTAGGGTCATTTAATGTGTGGCCTTTTGAGGCACATAGCTTCCTTCACTTGACATAATGTCTTTGGGATTTACCCCTGTTTTAACATGTATCAGTAACTTACTACTTTTCTGTTGCAAATAATATTCCACTGTATGGAAATATTATACTTTAAGAACTTGCTACTTAATGGATATTAACAAAGTTGTTCAGTCACATTAAAGAATTAAATTGAGAGATCCAAGAAGAGGGGTGTGTATTGAGAGACTGATGTGCAGTGAAATAGGAAATGTACTCCACAACTAAGATTTTTAGTAATTGTTGGTAAGAAATTCGGTCTCAGTGAATGGCTCCTCACTCCATCACCGCTGTGCAAAGCTCTCTGTTCAGTAGATCCTGGAAAAGCTTACTGAGTATGATCCTCAGAGGCATGGCTGGAAACAATGATGCCTTGAGTGAATAACTATGTACATATCTGATTTTATATGTGAAAATTTATCTGAGGAATGATCTTTCAACTATAATTACTGAGCCAATGGCTGTAATTTTTGATTGGAATGATACGAATTTACCTTCCATCCAGTTGTGTATCAGAATTCTTTTATAAAGATTTAGTTTCAGTTTATGTGTCTTTGTGTTTGCCTGCATGTATATATGTGCACCACATGTGTGTCAGTGCACAAGGAGGCCAGAAGGGGCCATCAGATCCCCTAGAACTGGAATGTGATGGTTGTGAGCAGCCATGTAGGTTCTGGGACTTGAATCTTGGTTTTCTGAAGGGGAGAAGATGCTCTTAACTGTTGAGCCATTTCCTCTGCCTGTGTATCATAATTCTTATCTCCAATATCCTTTCAAATACAGTGTGTTTAAACTTCTATTCTTTAACCACCACCACCAAAAAAGGTCAAAGCATGCCTAGACCATTTTTGCAATGCTGGCTGACATACCACATCCTGTCATGACTGAGAGGTGTGTCTGCATCCCAATGAGCTGTTTGTTGATATTCTTTGCCTGTATGTCTGTTTTGTTACTGATATATAAGCTGTCTATATATTAGGGGATATTAATGTGTTACTCATGATATATTATAAATAGTTTTGAGGGTTTTCTTCATCAAGCTTTCCCTATTTCTTTTCTCTTTGCTTACGAAGGTTTCCATCATGCCCATTTAAAACATGAAGAAATTGGTGAAGTTGAATTTTTCAAATTATGGCCTCTTGAGTTTTGTGTTATGATTAATATAGAGAAATTGTCCCTGTGATTTCTCTTGGTATTTTTATGATTTTGTTTTTAATGTGTAGCTCTCTGATTTATTGGGAATTTATTCTGAAATAATGGATGGAGGATAGTTGAGCTAGCTTTTTCTAGATGGTTACCCAGTTGTCCAAAATTTGGAAAAAAAAATCATTTACTTTTTCCCACTGATTTGAGTTTAGGTTAACATTTTCAGTGTTCAGAGAAGCAATTACATCAAATTAAAAATGAAAACAAAACCAAAATGATCCATTTCCACTTCCTGGTATCTTCTCAGTCACTTCCTTATTAAGACTTGGCACTTTATTTCTTTGAAGTGTTGCCAGTCTGCTGAGCTACTCGTGGTACTTTGCTGCTGTTTAGTGGCTGCAGGTAAAAAACCTGGTCGGAGTTGGGGAACAACACTTAGAACTGGAGGCTGGGAAGTGGCCACTGAACAGAGAAGTTTTGTAAGTCTGCCCTTGGACATTACAGGTTAATGGTACCAAAATTGGTGCTGAAAAGGAATCTCTTTCAGTCAGACTATCCAAGGCCCATAGGAACTTCTGGCTTTTTAAAGGAAAGGCACAGGGAAACCAGCATTTCTAAAAATCTGAGCTATTCAAAGATAGTGTGAAAGATGTTTATGGGTCACATGGACCCTTGGGTCTGGTCTATTCACCGTCAGTGAGAGTCTCCCCTGAAATATCTCTCCTGGCTCTACAGGTCTCCTTCCCATCCCGTCCTTTTTGACAGCTGGATGTCAGTGATCTCCAGCTGTTTCTCTCATGATCTTAGGCCTCCTCCAGCCTAGTTCCTACTTTGAGATATCTTCTAAACATTGAACTTTGGTCATCTGGGTGTTTCCTCTCTAGAACTATGGTTTAGAACTGTGTCTCTGTGTTTTCTGTGCTCAGGTTGAAACCCCAAGTTCTCATCATGTCCGTCCCTTGGATTTATCCCTACCATGCCTACTACTTCCAGCTTTGTAAGACTCTGCCACATGAATGACACCAGCTTGCTTTTTCCTACCACAGGGCTTCAGTATTTGTGTGCCTTGGGGCACAGATGCTCTGCCCATTTTTGCCCCTAGGATATACACACCTCTCCAAGACAACTCCTCTCCATCCACCCTATCCACTTGGAGACTCTTTTGGAAGACTTTCCTGCATTTCATGTACATTCCCTTTCTTGGTACCTCATAACCTCCCATTAATTAACACAATTGCAATTATTTAGTTATTTTGATAATTTTCTGATTTCTGTCCCTGTCCCTCATTCCTAAGCTTCATTCTGCTGTATCCCCAGTGGCTAATGGAATGCCTGGCATAAAGCTGACGTTTAGAAAACATTTTCCACTGATGAATGAGTGAGGTTTTGTAATAAAGCAATGAGACTGATGTGGTGTATCATCAACAAATAACAATGTTTGTCCCTCCCTGCTGGGAATGCCAGCCCATCCTAGTCTGTTTCCATGAACTGAAATCTTCTCTTTCTTAAAGCCCTCCCCATCATAATTGCTACTTACCCTGGAAGGCATTTATCTCTCCTCTCGCCCTGTCTTCTCTCTTCCTTCTCCCACCCCCACAGCACCAGCTGACAGGAGAAGAATGGAAGCTGGAGAGAAATTAATGCGCAGCGCTGTAGTCATGGTCTCCTTTCCCCCCACACCACGGGGGGCTATTTTCCTTTCTCTCTGTTCCTTTCTACTCTTTCCTTTTGAGCATACAGCTCTATCCCCTCTAATTTGATTTGAGCACTCCCTTAGGAGCTATCACAGAACCAATTAGATCTGTGGAATTTTACAACTTGGGGTCACCCAGTATGATTCCTCATTTTACAGACGAGGAAACTGAGGCCTGGAGAGGTTAATGTCTGAAACGATTACCTCTGTTGGGTCTTACAACGCTAATCAGCGTCATTTTCGAAGATGGATGTTCTCAATAGCCCGCCTCTGCTGAGTGAAATCTTCATTCTGTTTATCTCAGGACGTTTAGTGGTAATGGCCTTGGCATTCAGGTGAGCTTTGTAGCTAGGACTTCCTTTCCCAGGCAGAGCTGCATTAGTGTTGGGTGGCCAGAAGCTCTGGCTGTGACTAGACCTCAGCTCTGAATGGGGTCCATGCTTCACCTGGGCATCAGCCAGAGGGCCCAGCATTTATGCTGAGACCCTGCTGGAACGATGGATCTTGAGACCTGCTGTGTTTAAACCGCCCCCCCTCCACAGTCATGTCGGGTCAGCAGGGAAACTGTTTCAAAATGGTTCTAGGAAGGGAGGGAGGCCTGAAAACGATCTGAAATGCTGTCAGCAACTTCTTCCTCATCTATTTGCTTTCTGGTTTCCAAAACCCAGTCGAGCAGAACAAAACTTCCACAAACACATTTAAATAGAACATAACACAGTCTTTAAGAAAGAAAAAAAATGGCTCCTCTACATCCAAAGATCAATAAGAAATTAAGCAAAGCCCAGGTGAAGTTTGACAGTGTGGATTTATACTCCACATGAGCTATGCAGAAGAGCTTTTCCTCAGCTTGTGTCCCTGCCACTGGGCATGGGAACAGGCATATCCTCATGTGTGCACAGTATCTGTTCTGGTGCTGGGTCCAGATGCTGGATGTCCCTTTAGGGCCCTAACAACCACTGGTGGGACGGGATGCTTCAGTGTCCATGTGTCTAAATTCTTACAGGTGGAGAAAGGGTAGAGCAAGGGTCCAGCCTGGGTAGTGTGAGCTGGAAGCTGGGAGGTTTTCCAGAGTTGCAGTTATTCCAGCAAAGATGGAAAAGGCATCCTAGGTCAAACGCCTAAAGATGGAGCTTGGAGGTGGAAGCCACTTGCAACTTTGGCAACATTAAAGTCCTGGTGTTACACGTTGAGCAAGGAATGGTGCTAGGGGCCAAAAGAGTGACCGAAAGGAGCTGGGGATATAGTTCAGGTAGCGGGGTGTTTGCCTAGCATTCACAAAGCCCAGAGTTCAACCTCCAGCACTACATAAATAGCTATGGTGGTCGTTGCCTGTTAATACCTTTGGGGAGGTAGCAGCAGGTGTATCTATGTAGCAAGTTCAAGATCAGCCTATGCTATGAGAAAGAGGGGGGGGATGCTGCAAATCAAATGACAGATGGGATACTGGTTGCTTTATGGGAGAACTGATACTTTATCTAGGCAACAAATCAAGATGGACCTTCAGTCCCCAAGGGTTTCTGGAAGGAACTCTTCAGAGACTCTGGCTGGAACAGGAACTAGTACTCTCGGAGGGCTGAGAGAGTCCGGCAATCCTGGATATGTAGGTCAGCTCTCTAGATGTCCCTCTGTTGTCCCCTCCACCCTTGACACTATGTGTCTTCCTTTGTAGCTCCAGGGAAAGGGACTCCTTCAGTTATTAACTTCCTCCCATTACTCGCTGCAGAAATTCCCTTCTGGAAGTTTTTAGGTGATTCAGAGCACCATCCCTCCTATACAGCTTCTCTTACAACTGTGCACCGTGGAGGAATTACATGATGTCTGATTAGCTATGAATTGGAGATAACCAAACAGCTGTGAGACTCTTGTAGGCCTTGGAGAAAATGCGCTGTTCGCCACTCTTCCTCTGCTACATAAAGATTCTGGAATAGGAAGTTCTCTTTTCAATATGAATCAGGGTTGTCTCTCCTGGGGTAAGCAATGGCCCTTCCTTTCTGAGTACTGCCCTCCTACATTGCTCCTCCATCTCATCTCAGCTTGAAAATTTTCACACAGGACCTGAATTAACTTCATTAAGAGCGTCTCTTAGCAGCCTCCATCGTTTTACAGTCTAGCTCTTTCAAAAGAGATCGCTCTTCTAAAACAAATGCTTCTGATAATCTAAGTTTGTCGAGAAACTGAAAAAAAAAAGTTTCTCCACATGCTTTACAGAGGTATATGAAGGAGTTTTGCCACCATAAAGATATTAGGTTCACAGATGGGGATGTCTGTTGTAGAGTTCTTTTATAACTGGATCTCTAATTTATAGAGTGGAGGCTGTTGGCAGCCAAGAGTCTGGTGCCTGCCCTCAATAAGGTACAATAAAGGTTACACATATGTACACAGCATGAGATTTCCAAGTTTGATGCGGGGGTCCTTCCTTCCTTCCTTCCTTCCTTCCTTCCTTCCTTCCTTCCTCTCTCCCTCTCCCCTCTCTCTTTTTCTTTTTAATTTTTTTTTGGTTTGGTTTTCTGAGACAGGGTTTCTCTGTGTTGCAGCTCTGGCTGTCTTGGAACTCACTCTGTAGACAAGGTTGGCCTCGAACTTATAGAGATCTACCTGCCTCTTCCTTCTGAATGCTTGGAAAGAAGGACGTGCACCAACCACTACCACCTGGCTGAGGGAATACTTTCTATAATTAAATCTGTTGTATTTAGGGGTGGGTTGTAGAGAACTAAGATGCTGAATCTCAGGCAATCTTTAAAACACAGGCATGGCTACATGAGCTCCTTTGGTAAGTGGAACAGTACAACTGGTGGGCTCTTAAAGCCCCTCCAAAGCTCTGGGACTCTCTCCTGGGTTGCCTCTTTTGGTCTTATCACTCTCTCCTTTTCTGATTTTGCATGTGTGTGCCTGCGGCCCGCTTGAGACAGTGGGAAGAAGTCAGTGGCTATGATGAAAACCTGAACACCATCCGTACTTACCAAGTGTGCAACGTCTTTGAACCCAACCAGAACAACTGGCTGCTCACCACCTTTATCAACAGACGGGGCGCCCATCGCATCTACACAGAGATGCGCTTCACTGTGAGGGACTGCAGCAGCCTCCCAAATGTCCCAGGCTCCTGCAAGGAGACCTTCAACTTGTACTACTATGAGACTGACTCTGTCATTGCCACCAAGAAGTCAGCCTTCTGGTCTGAAGCCCCCTACCTCAAAGTTGACACCATTGCTGCAGATGAGAGCTTCTCCCAGGTGGATTTTGGGGGAAGATTGATGAAGGTCAATACAGAAGTCAGGAGCTTTGGGCCTCTTACTCGGAATGGGTTTTACCTCGCTTTCCAGGATTATGGAGCCTGTATGTCTCTCCTTTCTGTCCGTGTCTTCTTCAAAAAGTGTCCAAGCATTGTGCAAAATTTCGCAGTGTTCCCTGAAACCATGACAGGAGCAGAGAGCACGTCTCTGGTGATTGCTCGGGGCACATGCATCCCTAATGCAGAAGAAGTGGATGTGCCCATAAAACTCTACTGCAATGGGGATGGAGAATGGATGGTGCCCATTGGGCGCTGCACATGTAAGCCTGGCTACGAGCCGGAGAACAGCGTGGTCTGCAAGGGTAAGTTTGGGGTTCCTTAAGTGTCTGCTTCCATCCCGCCTGGGGAGGTCCAAGTTCATTACTTTCCTGCTTCTAGTTTGGGATCCTTCAGGAAAAGAGAGAGCCTAGTGGTTTATTATGAATATCAGAAGAACCTCTGTCCCCAATTCTAGGCCTCATGATTTCCCAGTTGTGGATCAAGTGTCTGTATGCATGGGTAGAGGAAGAGAGATGGGAAAAATTCTCAACAGTGGGAAATTATTAAATAATCACTTATTTATAGTTAGTTTGGGAACACGCATTTTCTGTCTCTCTCAGTCTCTCTCTCTCTCTCTCTCTCTCTCTCTCTCTCTCTCTCTCTCTCACACACACACACACACACACACACACACACACACACACACATCTCTCTATGCATCTTTCATCAGCCTCAAGCTCTGGGGGGCATGGAGTATTTGGGTTGTCATGGACAGTTCTCTCAAGGGTAATTGAGAAGTGACTGAATTTGGAAAATATTTTAGTTCATTTGAGTCCAGCTCCCACAGCTCTGAACTTGGTCTTGAAGCCATGGAGCTCATTAACTCAAAGCCCTCTGGCTTGACTGTCTTTCTCCAGGGGCTCAATGCCAGGCCCTGGAAGGAGATGAAGCTACTGGGACAGGGATGCGAATGTTCCATGTGTGGAGGTACCTTGGCTTCTGAGTGAGGCAGACTGACACAAACTTTGCAGGTTGGAGGCTTAAGTTATTCCATGCTTACGGTAGATCTCTGAACTCTATAGTGCCTTTGTTCAATATGTGGTAATCAATATGCTGAACTGGCTCCATTTGGTCCCAGAGTGGATGGAAGGGTCTAGAAACCCTGGATCTCTTGTCTTGTCTACATCATTGGAGCTGAATATAGGGTGATGCTGGGAAGAAAAGGTGAGTTCCGTTATTAAATCTTGCTTATGATCTTCAGAAGTTTGGATTGTTTAGAAAGGCCTGGAAATGATCATCTTCATTGTGTTGTAATTCAAGGGTTTCTCCCTCTCTTTTGCAGTTTGGGAGCAAAGTTAGCTCCTTCTCCTTTGCAGGTCTCCTGAAAGCACCCTCCTGGTCATCCTCTGGTGCTGCTGGAGCACCCAGCCAGCCCTTGTCTGCTTCCTTCCCTCCTTCCCCAAACACCTGCCTGTGAAATGCCTGGCAATGGATTTTGAAAGCCCATCAGCACGCGATCCCATGGATTCAGCTAATTGCCTGGGCTGGGGCCTTCGCACAGCCTTTCTGGGGCCTGCTGGGAACACAGAGCTGTGCCATTGTGTCTTTATTGGATTTCTTGGTTCTGGGACCCATGATGGATGGCATGGAAACAGAGGGGCGAGCGCGCCAGATCCAGTGATGAATCAACGCAGACAGTTTTAAGACCAGCCGGGTCTGGTCCCACAGAGCTCCTCTGTGTCCCACAGGTTGGGGGTGGGGCGAGGGCACCCTCTTTGGCATTCTTCAGGGTCTGAGTGGGGACCAAGACACCAAGCTGTCTTAAAGGCACAGGTGCAGCGGCAACTGAGCATGCTTGCAAACCATGCTGGAGTGCATTTCTCTGGCTTCAAAGGGCTGCCACACGGAAGTTGCTGGCGGGGGCTCCCTCTCATTTTTCTCATTATATCTTGAGCAGAATGGCAGGGATGGGAGCAAGCATTGATTGGTTGTGATTTAATTGGGACTCTGGGAAACAGGCTCTCGTTTCTTTGGACTAATTGGAATGTTACTCTTTTGGGGGGCTCTGCTGTCCACACTGCTTGTCAGTCACCTCTCATGGTTGTCCTGGGAGGGCCTGTGGGGACAAATATGTAAATGCAAGTTCTTTCTTTTCATTCTTCCTTCTTGGCCCAAACCGCTCTTACGGGCTTGCTTGGATGTTGCCAATCTCCGACTGTATGAACATGGCTGAACTTTACATGTAACTACTTTTTGTAAACTCAGTGGAGGGTGGAGGCAAGGGGGGCAGGGCATCCTCACTGCACAGGCAGCTACATTCTGGTGGCACTTCTGAGAGTGTAGTGTGATGAGTTGTGTAGTAGCATGGTTTCTTTGGCTCCATAGCCTGGCTAAGCCCATTTCCCTTGGAGACCAAAAGAAACCCTTCACCTCTGTCTCAGAAGCTTGATATTTGCATCCTCTTGATTGCTGGTCTGAGAACTCTGATGGCTGAACCAGATTGCTCTGTTGAGGATTCACAGAGCAGTGCCTGGGAAAAGAGGGGACCCATGCCCTGTGTATATGGAAACTTCAAAAGGATGTTGTACCCTGGGGACAGGCAGTGAGTGTAGAGATCTGAGGTTGGTCCCAGTGCTGTGTTTACAAGGTGAGACCTCCAGCCACATGATATGTGCATACTGGGTTGCCAGGTAGGCATTGGGATCAGTCCTTCATGATGATTCTGTGGTGGCCACCTCGTAAGAATAGGATCGGGCAGAACCGTGAATGGCAGAGACTGTAGGTGAAAAGCAGTGGAGGTCCAACAGCTGTTCTGTCCTGACATAGCCTGCAAATTCTTGTTGCTTAAATCGCACTGTCGGGAGCCTGATAGTGTTGTGGTTCTCACCGTGTGTCAATCCTTTACCCCCTGGGATATTTGCATCTGAGGCTTTGCCTATAGAGAATCTAGACTTTGCCTTACAATCTACAGAGTAGCTGTAGAAACAGCATACATACTTACTCCTTTTTGGTTCCCTGTTGTTTTTTAAGGAGTTAGTGTGCTGATGGGCAAGGAACCATATTCTCTGGCTTTCACTTCCCATCTACTAAACCCACGTATCTGTCAAATTCCTGGTGACCAGTCATTGGGTTGTGTAGAGGCACCTGGAGACCAATTAGGCAGCCCAGGCAGCCAGGAACAGTCCTGGCCTGGAGCAGTTCCTGTTATGGAGAGAGAGCAGCAGACAATGAGGACGGCAGGCAGAAGCTGGGTGGTAGAACTTAGGTGTTGGCACATGGCTCACATACTTTCTAGAGGGTTCTGTGGCTGAGGATCTGCCTCTGACTCATCCTTTCTGTAGCACACACACAGGCTAGGCCCATCAGGCAGAAGCGCACAGGCATGTTGGTCCTACCACTGACTCTGACCTCATCATGTGTCAGTCAGTATGAAATTATTAATTACTTGGGAGTCAGCTCATCTATTTCAGCTTCTGGTCATGTGCTCATAGTTTAGGGGATTAACAAGAAAATACAGCTTTCTCTCTATCTTTGTGCCACATTCCTCCTGCTAGAGTTTCTAGTGAAGTGATTCTTTGTGTGGGCCCCATGTGGCCTAGCTCTCCCTGTGCTGGCAAGCCCTGAGCTGGTGCTGGGCAAGCTTTAAAATATATTGGCTAAGGTTAGCCTAAAGGAAAGATGGTGGGGCTATGGCTTAGTCAGGGTTTCTGGTGCTGTGATAAAACAACATGACCCAAACCAACTGGGGTGAGGGCTTGTATTTCAGCTTGTAACTCCCAATTGTAGTCCATCATTGGAGGGAAGTCAGGGCAGGAACTCAAACAGGGCAGAAGCATGGAGGCAAGAACTGAAGCAGAGGCCATGAAGGAGCGCTGCTTAATGGCTTTCTCCCCACAGCTTGCTCAGCCTGCTTTCTTATAGAACCCAGGACCACCTGTACAGAGGCGGTATAACCCTGAGGGAGCTGGGTCCTCCCATGTCAATCATTAATCAAGAAAATGCTCGTACAGACTTGTAGATGTAACCGTCTTGTTAAATAAGAAACACAGAGCCAGTTGCAGAGTTAAAAGCCAAGAGGTCAGAGCAATAGCTGAGAGCTGAAAACCTTACCCTTCACTGCTGCTCTGTCTTTCCTCTCCGTCACAGACCTACTTCCTGTGTCCTGTCTTTTTTATAGACTTCTGTTCTGTTTTCTCATTGGTTGTAAACCCAGCCACATGACCTCTTCGTCACTGCATGTCTGTACAGACCTCCAGGTCTTCTATGGTTGGTATTGAGATTAAAGGCGTGTGTTGCCATGCTGGCTGTATCCTTGAACACACAGAGATCCTGCCTAGCTCTGCCTCCCAAGTGCTGGGATTAAAGGCGTGTACCACCACCACCACCACCGCCCAGCTTCTGCTATGGCTTGCTCTGACCCCAAGGCAACTTTATTAACATACAAATAAAATCACATTTCAGTACAAATAAAATATCACCACATAGACTTGCCTATAGGCCAATCTGACCGAAGCAGTTCCTCCATTGAGATTCTGCCTTCTCAGATGTGTCCAGGTTTGTGTCAAGTTGACAAAAACTAACCGGCACAGGGCTGGAACTGACAATCCTAGGTGCCTACTTCTTCTGTCAAAACATCAGGCTGTAACGTACATTCTGGGTGCCCAGGGCTTCCAGAGCAGGCCCTAGCTGGGGGGTTCTGTTCCATCCTTGAGTATTCCCTGAAGGGCTGACTTTGCAAACACTCTTTAAAACTTCCAGAAGATTCTGCATCATGGGCTTCTTTTCAGTCATGGGGCATTAGGTAGAGGGGTGGCTGTGGCTTGGGAAATAATTGTGCACACAGCTCTGTCTATCATGCCCTTTGCCCATGTTCCTGCCTGTCCCAGGTGCCTTGACCTCTGGCAGGAAGGAGTGATCTATAGTGTTCAGAGAAGGCTTCTGACTTTAGCAGATGGGACTACAGGCCAAAGGCTAATTGACTTGGTGCTGTAGCTGATCAGGAGTCCCAGAGGAGTTCTGAATAGGGGAGAGAGGGCTGGGAGGTTGACTGCCCAGAAGTTACAGAAGAGAATAGCTATTCCTGTAGAGAGCCAGCACTAGCTAGTAGGTACCAGAACCCCCCAGCATACTAGCAATGGCACCCTTCCTGGCAACGGACAGGGCCACACCTTTACAACTCGTATCCCACTCAGGCTTGAAACTGGTGTTGTAGCTGAATGTATCTGGGAAGCCTTGCAGCTTTCCCAGGGAATTCTCAAGACCAACCATCACCAATCCAGCCATGGATGCTGATGGGGCCTTTGAACGTCCTGGAGATCAGAATGATTCCCTGTTCCAAATTGTTCCAAATTGTTCCATGGCTCTACAGCTCCCCACCTCTCCATGGAAGCTGTGTGCTGGGGTTGGCATCCCTCCCTGTGCAGGCTCTACCCTGACATCGATCCAAGGGTCTCCTTTCCTAGAATGGCTGCATCTTTACCCCCACCACGCACACCAACTGGGAACCTTTTTCTTTGGTAATTTTCTACCTACATGTAAATTCCTCCATGCATGGAAACCCAAGGGACACTTTGAACCTTTCAACAATTTCAATGCCTTTTGTCAACTTGAACAGTTGAGATGAGCCACTTTATAAGCCTAGGGGAGTTGAGATGAAAAAATCTGCAAGATTTGAAGGGGGAGAAAAATGTGTCTAATTTAACTCCAAGGAGGTTTCTAGGGCCTATTCCCATCCCCCTTACGGTTGTTGGCCTCAACTTTGGGTTCCTTGACAGTTCCTGTGGAGGTTCTGCAGGAGAAAGGAGAGGCCCCAGGAAACGGTGTATATTTGTGTGCAAAGGTGTTCCCATGTATGTGCACATGAGTCAGGCCACTGTGCTGGCAGCCATATTCAAGGGCACTGAGGGGCACTACCACTTCCCCTGGCCCACCAACAGCTGGAGAGAGAAAGTCCACAGCCCAGATGGCCTCTCCTCAAGCCCCAGGGAGACCAGCTATTCTCAGGGCCAGGGGAGGCCAAGGTCATTAACACTGCAGCCCTGTAAGATGAGCTTCATAATAGGATTTCCCAACAGGCTACTTCATTTAGAAACCACCCGGGGCCTCCTCTGCTTCCTGCAGTGGCCCTGCCCAGTGCCCTCCAGAGAGGAGTCATATGTAATTGACTGGATGTAATGGACTGTGACACCATGAACAACAGTGAGTGGAACTGGAAGGATGCCCCATGCTGCACAGCCACCAAAGTGTTGGGCTCTAAAGGTAGCCCTAGGATGTAGGTGTCAGGTTGCAAATCCTCTGTACCTCCCCTTCCTGCTCCAGAAGACCCCCACTCCACTGTTGTTGACTAAACAGTCTTGACCATCTCAGGGCAGCCCCATAACCACTGAGTGATAACACCCTTCAGGCAGGAGAGCTGTCTGGAAGGAAGTATACATTTTTCATTAAGCCTGGCCATCCATGACTTAATAAATATGCATTATGATATGAGTGGTGGAAATATCTCTGGTCTGGGGGTTTAGTGGGTGTCTGAAGGCAGCTGTTGACTGAGCTGTCATCTGCTCATGAAAACCTATGAGGTCTGAAACTGAGTGAGTGAGTGAGTGAGTGGCATGGGTGGGATTTGTCCATAGAGAAGACTATTGTCAGTCCTAGGATTAGAACTCAGGTATTAAGATGCTGCTACCTTTTGCCTTTGGTTCTCAGATTAGACTAGGCTGAAGTTAACCACCCTTAAAAATATGTTTTCAGGAATATTGACCTTGGTTTTGCTTGTGGTTCCTGGCTGTCCTTATACAATTCTGTACCATGTGTCTGCCCAGGGGTTTTGTTGGTTGTCATCCTCTTGGCTGGACTCAACCCCTTTTTCTAGAGAGCATGAGAATGTTTTACAAACCATCTAAGTAGCGCTCCATTTCTGGAGGGTGATCCCAGCTTCCTGGCCTAAGGCTTTGTGTCAGAGAAAGGGGAGTGAGAACATGGTGGAGTCCAGATGTGACTTTCTAATCTGCATCAAGAACTCTTCAAGGGCTGTGTTGTGGCTCAGCCATACTAAGCATGCTGGTCTGTGGGTGCTGCTAGAACAGAATGCCACAGATAGGGTGCTTTAGAACGCTACAGGTTTGGAGCTAAGGAAGTCCAAGTCCCAGTCTTTGGTAGATTCAGTTCTATAGTGAGAATTCCATCTTCTGCAGAGGAGGGCCACTATGCCCTCCATGGAAGAGAGGTGGAGGAACTGTCCCAGTGTTGTGAGGACTCAGTGTTGTGAGTGCCTTAATCCCATTCACAGGCTAGGGACCTCATAATTTAACCACCTTCTTAAAGACCCACCTCTTAATACTATTGCTTTGTAACACTTGGATTCGAGAGGGACATTTTTCATGTAATAGTATCCTTTGCTTTCTGCCCCATTGTTCTCTGGTGCTGGGAAGTCCCTTGCTGCAGGTTCTGAGCACACACTTTCTTGAACAGAAGGGGAGTCACTGAGAAGAAACTTACTCTGAATCCTGTGTCTTTTGGTTCTAGGCCTCCCCCCACCCCAGGGAACTCAGTCTTTATTGTTTTATTTCCTGTTGCCATTGACAACAGTGTTGACAGAGCCCTGATGCTCCTGGATCTTCCTCAGTGCAGTGAGATGGAGACAACCATGAAAAGTCATGGTAAGGTTGTGGCAAAGGACACCGGAAAGCCACCCAGAGCAAGCCTTACTTTGCTATTAGGGCTTTGAAAGGGATATTGAGAGAAGTAACCTCAACCTTTCTCTAGAGATAGCTTGTGGCCTTCAGATGACCTGTATATACTCTCCTTGCTGCCTAAACTATTAGTTAGCTAATAAAAGCAGTTGAAACTCTACCTTATTTTAACAGCCATGTGGTGATATAGGGTAGACGGTTCCTTCTGGGATGTAATTTAATACAGAATATGGCAGGGATTGCTTTGGGTTCTAGATGCCATCCAGGTGTCAGAGAGCATTTGCCTCCTAGGTGTTTACTCAGCCTGCTGAAGGCTGTGTCCACATACCTGCAAGTAGGCTAGCCTTGTCTCTGCATGCAGGTCCGTAAGGACAGGAGCAAATCAGGTCACCTGCAGCAGGCTCCAGAGGTAGGAGTTTCCACAGACCACCTCAGCAAGCTTCTTGGAATGACATTCAAGACCCAGTGCAGCCAGGCGGTGGTGGTGCACGCCTTTAATCCCAGCACTTAGGAGACAGAGCCAGGCAGATCTTTGTGAGTTACTGGCCAGCCGTTCTACAGAGCGAGATCCAGGAAAGGTGCAAAGCTACACAGAGAAACCCTATCTCGAAAAACCAAAAAAAAAAAAAAAAAAAAAAAAAGACCCAGTGCAGTTCTGAAGCTCATTAGGTGGACAGGAAATCAGCCTGTCGGTTTCTGGTTGGTCCTGGTTTGGTGAGGTAGCTCATTGGCCCAGGGCTTTCAGCAGCAGCACATGTTCTGGTCACAACTAAGCCACGTGCTCTTCAGGTGCGTGCCCTGCTTCTGTATCTGCAGGCCTCCATGTTTCTGGCTTTCCTTTCCTGTTCTCAGGTCTTGGTTTAACTCCAAACATTTTTTGCACTCTTAACTCTTAGGAAGAGCCTCCATAGCCAGAGAATGTTGGAGCCACATGTGGAGTGTTAGTCTGGAGAAATCTATAGAGCAGAATCCTTCCTGGCCAAGTCAGGGCCCCAAGGTTAACAACCCTATCCATCCCATCTCATTTCTTCCAGGTATAGAACTCACAGTCCCCAGGAAAGCCTGGTTCATCTTTGAGTTTTTCTTTCTTGGGATAGAACTTTTATGCAGATCTGGAAAACATTCCAGATATGTAAATTTCCTTTCATGCTGCCCTCCCCGCCCCTCCCCAGCCTTTCTTACTATTACAGTTGAAAATTTCCCTTGCAGAGGATATCTGAGATTTGTTCACTCAGGACACAAACAAACCCTTGACCCACCCCACTGGGCACTTGACAGAGGACATGTACCTGGTCTTCACAGCTCAGTTCCTACTTTACAATGAAGGTTAAAAATGGTTTGTGCTGATTGTTATTTCATTGTGTTCTATTTATTTATTTTACTGGTTCTTCATTTATATACATTTAGTTTTCCCCTATCTCTTGCTATTTCTGAGCAACACTGGGATAGATACCCTTGCGTATTAATCTTTGAATTAATATGTGAGAACATCGTCAAGATAAATTCATTAATTAATTTACTCAATGAATATTTATTGAGGACTTCCTTTGTGCCAAGCACTTTTCTAGGAGCTAAAAATGCAGCAAATTCTCTGAAGTAAAATTGCTGAGTCAAAGCATATACATTTTTAATTTTGATAGATATTCCCCAATTGTGTTCCCTCAAAAAGGCATATTCTACCAAAAACTTTTTTAATTAAGAAATTTTTTTTATTCATTTTACATACCAATCATGGATCCCCCTCTTCCCTCCTCCCACCCCTCCAGCCATCCCCATCAACCCACCCCTCATTCCCTCCTACAAGAAGGTAAGGCCTCCCATGGGGAGTCAGCAGAGCCTGGTACATTCAGTAGAGGCAGGGCCAAGCCCTTCCCCCTGCCTCAAGGCTGTGTAAGTTGTCCCACCATAGGTAGTGGACTCCAAAAAGCCTGCTTATGCAACAGGGATGGATCCTGACCCTACTGTCAGGGGGTCCCTTAAGCAGATCAAGCTACACAACTGTCTCGATTATGCAGAGGGCCTAGTCCAGTCCCATGGAAGCTCCACAGATGTTGGTCTAAATTTCAAGAGTTCCCACTAGTTTGGTTTTGCTGTCTCTGTAGGTTTTCCCATCATGATCTTGATGCCCCTTGCTCATAGATCCCTCCTCTCTCTCTCTGACTGGATTCCTGGAGCTCAACCTGGTGTTTGGGTGTGGATCTCTTCATCTATAAAGTAAAATTGCTGAGTCAAAGCATATACATTTTTAATTTTGATAGATATTCCCAAATTGTGTTCCCTCAACAAAGGCGTATTCTACCAAAAACTTTTTTTTGCACCTACCCACACCTGTAGTGTATGTGTTCTACCAAGATAAAATATCAATCATTTTTATCATTGCCAATCCAGTAGGTGAAAAATGGCATCCCACTCCAGTTTCAATTTGCATTTGTCTTGCTGTGAGGGCTGTTGAGCGATGGGAAGTTCTATAACTTGCTGAGGCCCTGGCTTGCTAAAATGCAGCATGGAGCTGGGTGTGCTTGGATGGTACAGTCTGGAGTCCTCTCCCTCTGGTCTCCTTCATCTTCATCTGTCCTATCCTTCTTGCTCTGCATGGCCTCCTGCACATGCTCTCTGCCCATCTTCTATGTTTCCTGCATTTTACACGCACCCATTCAGGAATTTCCTAGACAGCTAGTGTCTGCAGAACGGACAGGGCAGGAGCAGGCACCGGATGCTGGAGGACTGTGTCATTCTTATGATCTAGTTGCAGGAAAGCCAATGCCCAGTCTTGTGGGAACACC
The DNA here is from genome assembly GCF_903995425.1 of Onychomys torridus. Lineage (NCBI taxonomy): Eukaryota > Metazoa > Chordata > Mammalia > Rodentia > Cricetidae > Onychomys > Onychomys torridus. The sequence continues at coordinate 94,978,155 of NC_050449.1, read as the reverse complement.
CTTTATTCTCCCCTTTCTTCCCCTTCTGCCTCTGAACTGGGTCTGGGATTCTCTACTCTTTTCTGTTTATTGTCTCCTGGCTCAGCCCCTCCACTCCACTCCCTTTACCATCTTAACTTACCTCAGGACGCTTCCATTTCTGCTCACCCTGGTGACACACTCTTCTTAAATCAGACTTCAGCCCTCACCTCCGCCAGGTTCCCTCCCATTTCACCAACCCATCCTTTCTAGACCTGACACCCCCTTTCCCTTCCCAGGCAACTTCAAACCAGTTCACCTCCACCTCTGAGCAGGTGTCCTAGGCTTGGCATTCTTCCCGCTGTGCTGAAGCCCTGGCCCCGCCTCTGTCTCAGCCTGGGATGCTGCTCAGTGTGGCTGTGAGCATCTTTTGATTTTTCTCTTCCAGCTCTGTGGCACTACTTTCTCTCTGGACCATGGACTTCCCTGCCTCCTTTACTTGGCTGAGTCTCCCTCTTTCTTTCCCTGCCTTCTTCTCCTTTCTGCTCACTTTTATTGCCCCTTCCTCCCTCTTTCCTTCCTTTCTCACCTTTTAAAAAAAAGTAAATGCATTCATTGTTTTAAATGTATTGTTTTAAAGAAAAACAATAGACGAAAATATCAAATCAAAGCCCCAGCATGGGGCCAGCAATACCAACGCGGCTCAGCAGGTAAAAACACTTGCTGAAGGACCTGAGTTCAATCCTCTAATCCCATGGGAGAAGGAGAGAAACAGACTCCGGGAAATTGTCGCCTGACCTTCACACAAGCACTGCAGCCTGCATGCTCCGGCGTTGCACATAATAAAAATGAATAAAGGTTAATGCATTAATGGTGTATGTTTGAAAGGATGTAGGAGGGTGGTTATATAAACTTTAGTATTGCCTTCCATTCCATTGCCAGATTCTGGTGGCTGTGACTTTGGTATGCAGCATGCTTTTCTGGGTTGTCTTGCGCTGAAATGCTACCATAGCATGGCTGGGGTGTGGATTACCGGATCCCCTTTTGACTTCATCTCTTCAGTCTTTGCCAGGAGAGACATTTGGTACGTATCTTCATGTTTCACTGAAGATTGAGGCACAGAGAGGCTCAGTAGCTTTCCCAAGGTCATGTATAGCACAGGACTCTAGGCACTGCTGTCTCTGTTACCTGTTACTCCTAGCTAGAGAGGAGCTGCGATTCACTTCAATTTGTTATGGGAGGTGGCTTCAGTTAGAAGCCTCCACTGAGTTGCCCAGAATCTGACCTGCACCTGGAGATTGATTTCAGGGGTCATATTCTTTTCCTGTGGGCCAGAAATGGACCAGCAGTTCCACAGAGTGGCCATAGCCACTGCTCAGAGTGAACTACCATTTACCTAGGTCCAACTCCCAGTATCTTCCCCTCCTTGAAAGCTCTAATAGGCAGTGGCCACGCCTGTGCCATCTGTCAAGTGAAAACAAAACACATCCAAAGCAAAATGTGTAAAAGGAGGGTGCGAGCCGCAGAGGGGGCGGGGGCCCTCCATTGAGAGAATGCCTGAGACAGCGTCTTCGCCTGAGCAGTGAGGTCTGCTGAAAAACCCAGAACAGGGCTCCAGGCAGGCGCTTTGGGAGTCGAAGATGGCAGAACCAGATGGAGACAGTTACCAGCAATGGCAGAGGCCTTGTCTGTCTGTTGTCCAATACAGCGACACATTGTGCACAAACACACAGAACAAACCCAACAGAACGACCGACCACACACCCATCCGTTATGAACCCCTTTCCCTGGAAGGGGCTGACAACATACCCGTTTGACAGAGGACATAAGGTCAGTGCAGCGTGTGTATTTCAAGTGGAAAATGACAATCTGCTCTCTGTGTGAGACGGATGGAGCGTCTTGTGGAATTGTATGGAATATGTAAGAGCTCTGCCAAATCATGAGCTTGGCAAAATCCGCCTGTTCTGGGAGCTAGGTGATTTGGGGGCTTGCATTTGGTTTCCGGGTCTGTCACACACATGCCCACACTACTCCCAGGTTGGAGGCCCCTGTGACTTGGAGCGCTTCTCTCCTGATTGGCTGTCAGCCCTCCCTCCCCGCTGTCTTGAGCCAAATTTGTTTGCCCTGCTTCCTTTCCATCCCCTCCATTTTCTCTGCTCTCTCATCTGTCTTCTTTCTAGGTGGATTCCAGAGAGAGAAAATCGAGAGCTGCTCACTGGTGGAGTTTTAATAAACCAGTTTCCATCTCTGCTCCTGGTGGCTCTTATTTTCCCCCTCTGGGAAACTGTTTAGATTTGAATTTCCATTTACAAAATTAATTCCTTCTTAGTAAAATATAGGAAATCAATGTCTATCATCGAAATCAATTGCAGATATTACAAGAGTGATTTTGTCATCAGAATAATTAATATATAACCATACATGTTCATAATAATATCATTAATTAAGTTATCTTAACTTTGAAATAATCTCCATAGAATTCCCTGGTGCTCTGCTCTCATTTAGTTTCTCGCCTTGCACATCATTTCTCTCAGCTTCTCTAACCCCATCCTTGATTTGTCTGATTGGTAGGAATTCTTTTCATCCCTCTCCTCTTGCTTCTCTCCGATCTTTCATTCCACCCAGAAGTTAAGAGCCAGTAGCCCATCTGTTGGTTGCTGGATGTGGCAGACATGGTTGGGAGTCACTGGTCTACCCTGCAGGTTGATGGTTCCCTTCTCCCATGGCATGTCTGTCCACTAACCCAGCCTCCCTGCTTGCCTACGAGTTATCTCTGATGAAAACAATTATTTGGGAGTGTTTTTTTTTTTTTTTTAAATCATTGATGATTGGTCTCATCAGTTTCCCCACTTTTTTTTCCCATCAAGGTATGCCATTCTCCTCTGATCCTTTTTTTTTCTATCACAAGACAAGGTCTGCTACGTAGCCCAGGGTAACTAAATTTTCAACCCTCGGCATCCTGAGTGCTGGGTTCACTGACGTGAGTGACCCTCCCATCAGAACGCCCTTCTCACCCATCATAATCTGTAAGTGAGTGATGAGTGCCCAAGCAGGGCAGCAGTCCTACCTCTGACTTGCTACGGGCCTGGAGGTCACAGATTTACCACACAGAGGCCTGATGGCAACTGTGCCCAGGCCAGGGACACTACCCACTACCCACTTCCTCCTGACCTGGGAGAGGGGGATGTTGGCAACTGTCTCCAAGTCTTCTGTGTTTCCCGTGTCAGGTCTCCTCAAGCCTTCCTCTCCCAGTCTCCTTCCCTGCCTGCAACTGTGTGCTGGTCCCTCCTTCTGAGCCACAAAAGGCTCTATAGACAGACATTGTGTGCTGTTTGCCAACATGGGCGCCCGGGCACACAGAGGGGCGAGGGAGAGGCCGTCTGCTCTCCCCTTTCACACAGACCTCTGCTTTCCCCTTTTATTCTCTTGGTCTTTGAACACACATACAAAAATTAAAGAAAAGCAGTTGCTAATTAGAGCTGGAGAATGTGAGCCTGGAAGAGAGGCCAGCCCCTGTGCAAATCAGTCCTTTCTTTAGAGCCAGTGTAGAAAGGGGGAGGGGGAGGGCCAGGGAAGGATATTTTGACAAAATAAACAGCAAAGCTTCTTCAAAATGCCAAAGAAGGCTTTGTCTTACTTTCCCCTCCTAAGGTGGGAGAAAACCAGAAGTGACAATTTCTTGTGAATCGCACCCCCCCAGCACCCCCACCCTGTATCTCCGCACCCCTGCACCCCCACACCCCGCACCCCCCACCTACCCCAGACCTCCTTTTTCACGCTCACAGTCTCCTAGTTAACAATAGTCTCCCTTTGGGGGGGACCTTTAAGTGTATCTTTTTATTGATAACTTTTGTTCTGGCTTCTGGAGAGTGAGCAGTCAAAGCCTTGTCTTCCCAGGCAGGGCCAGCTGCACCCCCCCACAGAAGCAGCTGGGGCACTGGGAAGATTCAGCTTGGGAAAAGGCTCTGGAAAAATCAAGATGTTCTTTAGCACGCACTCCCCGACTGGCCCTATCTCTAGGTGGGGCCCCCATTTGTGCTGTGTCACCAAGTTTACCCAGAGCAACCATGTTGGAGTACAGGCTAGTGTGTGACCTGGGAAGCAGCAGCCAGTATCAGGACTGGCTTTTCTCTTGCCCAACAGCAAGCCGGACTGATAGATAGGTCTGGAGATGGCCAGAGTGACTGACATTGCAGAGCCCTCTATAGAAAGGGCAGGTTGGTCCCTGGGGATGGGGCCTCTATGGGACACATTTTCTGTGAGCATAAAGTAAATGGAGCTGAGGGAGTGGGCACAAATATCTAAAGATTTTGTGTTAAGAGCCTTGGATGTGTTGAAGAGAATGAAATAGGCTGGAAAGGTGGCTCAGAGGATAAAGATTTCTGCTACCAAGACTAATGACCTGAGTTTGAGTCCCCGGGCCTCACGTGGTAGAAGGAGAGGACCAATTCCTGCAAGTTGTCCTATAACCTCTGAGACACACACATGATCCCTTCCCATGCTAAAATAAAAATTACAGAGCATATTCTTAAATGAAATACTTTTCTGATCTCTTGTGAAATGTAAATGAGGATCGTGGATGCTTTACTACAATACAGATTGGACCTAAGTAGTCAGGAAGACAGGACACAGGATATGGGAAGGTAAGAGAGTAATTGGTTCATTTCTTTTACAAGGGCCTTTAAGGCAGTGGCTACATCAGAGAAGAAGGAATCTGTTTGGAAAAGTGATTTAGATAAGGGAGCTCACAGGAGGACGCTGGCTTCTTTCTAATACATAAACATACCTTGGGCATTATTTATGTATTATTTCTAATACATAAACATACCTAGGACAAGGACAGAGGTGCATGTATCATGCAGTGAACTGTGGGAAATCCCTGCTGACAACAAGCCATTGATGCCCAAGTGTCCTGAGCTCTGGTGGTTGTACATGGCAGGGACATATGTGTGCATGCATGGTGTGTGTGTGTGTGTGTGTGTGTATGTGTGTGTGTGTACGCCCAGGGGCTCTGCTTGTCAACTGCTGTTTCCTGAATGATCAATAAATATTTGAAGAGCAAAGAGGGGATCCCCAGGCCTCCTGGCTGCAGAGAGAGAAGGCCCAATCACAGCGGGTAGAGTTCTGAGGCCAGCAGCAGCCAGGGGATGTGAGTCTGGCCTCCTGCCTCACAAGCTCATCAGGCAAAACAGGTTTGTGGAAGCTAAATGCACCCCAAGCTCTTTTCTTGCCCACCCGCCCACCATATTGTTGGAGGCTAATAAGAACTTAAGCAATTAAACCATTTCCCTTTCAGTCTCAAAAGTATTTGCTCCTTGAAATTTAAGCTTTATCCCTCTCCCTCTCATGCCTCTTGAAAGAAAGTGCTGTGATGCCCTGGGAAAATGATCTCAAATTCTAATCAGTCCTCCATCCTGGGAGTTAGAGGGACTTGGAGATGAGGTTGTGGGCAGGGCAGAAGCAAGGCCAAGGGGGACAGCTGCTCAGGAGGCAAAGCCAGCTAGAATGGAAGCTTTCAACTGGCCCAATAGTGCTTTGGTGCCAGGGAGAAGGCTTAACTTATCAGGAGTGGGGGCCAGGCAATCCGAGAAGCAAACTGAAAAGAGACAGGGAGAAAAGAGGGCTGATTAAGCAAACTGGGGTGCGGGCTTAGTTGCTTCCTGTGTTTTCTTCTGGGGGGTGGGTGGAGCCTAGTGGGGGGATTCTCTGCACCCTGAATCTTCCCTTACTTTCCACCTACTGTTCTCATAGGTGACATCACTCTGCCCAAGGCATTCTCAGTAGCAGGTGGAGCAAACAAATGCCTGACACTGTCCCCCTGGGGTCTGCTCTGGAATTTCTGTAGAGGATCAGGGAAATTTCTGTTTGAATGGGTGGGGATGGGCCTGGCAGGCTACCAGCAGAGTGTTTGCACAGCAAGCCCATGTTCTCACATGGACAGGTTCACAGGGGAAGGCAGGGGATGGAGTAGGAGGACTACTTCCCTGTCTAGGAGGCCCTGGCTGGGGAGAATCCATCAGCCCTTCTGATTGAGGAGAACGTCTCCTTTCAGTTCTCACCTAAAGTACTACTTTATAAGTCTAATGGGTTCCAGCAGACTGTCCTTCACTTTATCCATCTCCAAACCTCCAAGGTTCCTGCTCTATTTCTTCCCACAAAAGCAAACTGCATATCCCACGTCCGTCTCTGGATCAAGTCAGCTTCTTTTCTTTTTCTTATGACTGTGTTTCAGTTCCGTGGGAGGAGCTGCTGAAATCTACAGAGATGAGGTAAATTCAACTTTGTAATATTTAATATTATACTTCCGTGGACTTCCTTTGTGAATACTTGAAATACACCCCCTCCCCAATAATAAGAAATGCAAGCCAAGCTGTTAAAATATCTTCCTCTATTGGTTGCTAAAAGATGTGACCTGCTTAAGCAGAGGCCTTTTAAATACAAATCAGAAATAGGAATTTGCAGTCTGAGCACGGCTTTGCCCCTGGTGTGGACCAGAACTGGTCAGCATGCTTGTTCCTGAAGCAGGGATTTGCCTGGGGAAAGCCACTTTTTTTTACCCACTGGCTTCTCCCTCTTCTCTCTCACACTCTTTCAGAACATCCTTGCTCTGCACCAAGCCTGCTTGTAGGCTTCCTGGCTGAAGAGAGAGTGTCTGCTTCTTTGTGTCTCCCTCTGAGCCTGTGCATAGGAATTTTAAGAGATAATATCAAAATGGGGTCACAGACATTACACCATGTTTTAAAGGTTTGCATTCAGCAAATATGTGCTTTGAACGTAATAATTGAAGTATTCTCTATTATGTGACAAGAGGAGACTTGGGGGATTTATGAAATGTTCTTGTTATCTAAATGGATAACGGGACACAGGGTGGTGGTGTCATTTCAGTCTGTGAGGGGATTCTCTTGGATGTGAATCTGAGGTCTTTCCTAGATGGAAGGGGGTGGAATGCCCCTCCTTACATTGTCTGTGATAGCCTTGCTTGGCCTTTGAGTCTGACTGACGTGGGCCCTGGTGCACCTGCATAGTACCATGTTATTGACAAACAATTGATAAATCTGATACCCATTGAGTTATTTTCTTCTTTGGGCTGGGCAAGTACTCTCCTACCAGAGCCCCTGCCTTAGTAGTCCTGTGAGGTCACCAAAAGAGGACATATGGGTGACCAGACACCAGAAGGACCATTTCTTACTGCCTCCCCTGCCTTCCTGAGACAGAGGGAGGACCTTGATGATGAAGGGAAAGTCTAAAGCGGATTCTTCCTAACAGCTGAGGTGTGGCTCAGGGGCAGAGCTCTTACCAAAGCCTTGGGCTCTGTCCCCAGCACTTTCAAAGATTTTAAAAAGGCTCTTGGCTTCTGTCTGATGGAGGAGCCAACTGTAGGTTTGGCAGTGGGAGGACAAAGGGGTAGAAGCCATCCTTGTCTGTATTCTGCTCTTTCAAAAAAGTCATCTGAGCAGAATTAAAATATCCAGGGGCAGCAGGGGCAGCATCAACTGGGGGTTTTCAAAGAGCCCGGATAGAAAAAAAAAACCCAGAGACTATTCAAACCTGGGGCTAACTGCAGCTCCAGGCTCAGAGGCCTGAGCTGGGAGAGTGCTTTATCACTTCAGAGATGCTGAGAAGTCTGCTCTGACCTGCCTGAAGGAGGAGAGCATGTCTTAGGGAGGGATGACCCAAAGGTCAGTGGAGCCAGTGACTCTGCTGGAGGGACAGCCTTCAGAGAGTGCTGTGTACTGGTTTAGGTCCGCTCTAGGTCCCAGGGAGACATGTCATCGTGCAGCCAGTTGCAGTGGCCTCTAACCAGACCTTGTCCATCTGTCTCCAGATTTATCTTCCCCAGTCCCAAAATAAGCAAGTCACCCGCTATGAACAAATCTTTCAAATTCCTCATTGCCTCTGTCTAGGAGCAGGCACATTTTCAGACAAATATTCACACATGCAAATACATACACACACATAACACACACACACACACACACACACACACACACACACACACACACACACACACACACACACACACACAGAGAGAGAGAGAGAGAGAGAGAGAGAGAGAGAGAGAGAGAGAGAGAGAGAGAGGAATACACCTGCACATGCCTATCACAGGCACAAAACCCACTATGATTTAGAGTGTGAACTCAGGGTCCTGAGCCATCCCTTACTAGCTGTATGACCCCTAGTAGGTTATATCTCCTATCTGTGCCTTGTTTTCTCCAACCATAAAATGGGTATAAGGTAGTCTACCTTTCAGGATAGTTGCGAGTGATGAATAATGAGTGCTTTGTTTAATGCTGACCCCCAGAGACTGTTCACCATGCAAGCACAGCTCTGATAGGCAGCTTTTATACAGACCATGCTACCTTTCTACCCACTCTTGCAACAAAAAGTCCAAATTTTAAATCTTATCAATCCTCCAAGGCCTATCTTAACCCCTAGACATCTTTCATAAAGAGTTTTTAAGAGTGTGGAGACAGAAGGACCAGGAGTGCAAGGTCATTCCCAGCTACACAGAGATTTAGAGGCCAGGCTGAGATACATGGAACCCTATCATCCCCTCACCCCCAGAATTTTGTTTTCATAAAATGACTTCTGACTTTTTTCCAATACCAGCTGGACGTAATAACTGAGTTTTCTGATAGAGCCTGCCTCCCACTATAGTACCTTATCTGTCTTCCTGTGTCCTCTTTGTCCTTCTGTTTCTAGATTCCTAAGGCTGGGGGATGGCTTCTGGAGGGAGTGGGCAGTCCCAAGGCTTCCTTCTTGGATCCACTCACCACGTCCCTTCTCCTGGGAGGAGCCCTCTGCACTGGCACCAGCCCTGTGCTCTGCGCCTGGCCTCTCGGCCCTCCTGCCTCCTCCTCTCTCCACATCTCTTCCCCTGGCCACCACAGTTCTAGCTCTGCTCCTGTTTCCTCCCCTCTCTCCACCTCTTCCCTTTTGATTCTCCTTGTTTCTTTGACCTCCCCCACCTCTCTCTTAATGAGAACTTTCACACATCATATTGATTTGGAGTTTTAAAAAGCCAGCATTGATTTTTCTGGGGGACTTTTCATGATCTTATTTTTAAATGTAGGAAGAAAGCTGTTTCAAAAGCTGTTGACTCTGTTCTATTGAGTTAGGGAGTCGATGCTGGAAACTCTTTTCTGGAGACTTGGAGAGCTCAGGGACCTCAGATGCCACATCTAATGAGCTGGGGGTCAGGATAGTCCTCCATTTTGCAGTCCTGAGTCTGGTAACAGAGCAACTTGGGCAGGAGGAGAGCTTGTCCTCCAGGCCTGGATTTGAGGACAGGGCTCACGAGAGCATGCACAGAGAGTGAGTGAACACACACTTCAGAGGAGCGAGAGGTGGGCTTAGGCAGGAGAATGGGTGGGAATGTCTCCCTATGTTCTCCCATGTAGCACTTACCAGCTCAATACCTGCTGCGCATCTCTGGCCTGGGCCGAGTGCTTTCTCTACATGATCTCATTTAATCATCCCACTAACCTCAGGAGGTAGATCACTGTGAGTCTGAAGACACTGTAAAGTCAGTATAGCACATTCTTTTTAAAAGAAGAACTATCGGTAATGAGAAAATACCAGAAAACCAAGTTGGACAAAGTGAGCAAAAGACATTTTACCTAGTGGAAGGTGTACATGTGCACCTGCATACAGCCTGCACTGCATCTTCTGAGTATGAGGCTGGGTATGCACAAATGACCCAACAGGACCATGTGACTAGATGAGGATATTCGAGGAAGTGGGAAACCAAGGCAGGGAAACAAGTTGATGGATGGCAGAAAGTACTGATGTCATGGTCAGAAATGACCTCTGTGGACCATGTGGCTGTCAACAAGTCTGATCTGCTCCGAAGTCCCCATCCGTGGGTACTATAGCCACTGGAACCAGCTCATTCCTTTCATGAGTTCAAAGATCCAGGGCATTAGGTAGGGGAACCCAGGGTTTCTCTGCTTCTGGCTCCTGGGCAAGGGCAGAGAGGGGGAACCCAGAGCACAGATAGCTGGACTGAGACTCCCCTGGTCACTGCAGCCTGGAGTCCCCAGTTTTATGGGAGATGAGCTCCTCTCCTGGCCCAATAAATGCAGCTCTGGGCTGGGACCATTTGTCAGAAAGGTGAAAGGCAATTCAAACCTACCTGAGATGACAGGGAACTTTGGCCAGCTTGCCAAATTTCTAACATGCGCAGAGATAAATCTGAAATGCTACAGAACCATTTCTCTTGTGTGGCTTAAATGTGTGTTGCTTTTCTGGTAGAGCTAGTTTTTTTGGGGGGGATCTTCTCCAGAAGTTACCCCATCTCTTATGTGCTTTTATAACACCTATCATGGCTCAGACATTTCTTCTAGAAACACCACACAGGTTTCCATAAACAGCCCTTAATAGGCCACCACTCTGGAATAACAGTGCTGAGTGTAGGTGGAGACGAGGCTTGTCATTCAACACCTGCCTGATTTTGTAGCCAAAGACCAAGAGCCGGCAGATCCTAAAGCAAACGGCAGCCCAGATGGAGGAACCTCCTTTTACCATTTACCTACACTCCTGATCAGTCTTGTGGCTTTGACTCCTGTGTGCTGCCTTCTCCATAGAAACGTGTACCCAAAGGCCATTTATTTCTGGTGGAGAGTTGTTTTGTCAAAATTCCAAATACGACCATTTAAAATAGTCTGTTACATATGCTCCCGTAAAGCTGGGGTGAGGCATCCAAAGCTTCCTTATAAGTGTTTTGCTCCTGGGAGAGACGTCGTCTAGCTTCTCCATCTGCATCCCCACCTTCGCACTCACCAGAGTGGAAGAGCAGAGGTCCTTGACGCTGCTGTCCCAGGCTCACTTCACACTGGAGGAGGCCCCTGGCAGAACTTCAGCTTGTGCCTCACTCTGCATCAGTCCTGATGGCCTTTGCTGAAGCAGCTAGTGGGCCAGCATGTGACAGAAGAGGGTGCTCCAGAAAATCCCGGCTCCCAGCCTGGTTCTTCCTGCAAATGGGTGGGTGCTAAGGAAGGACGGGCTCATGGGAAACAATTTCCTCCCTGGCATGGACTTCACGTTCTGCATTCCTGAACGTTCCCAACCTGGCCTCCTCTTTGGCAGAGTTCTGAGTATCCATTCCCTCATTTTCTTATTTCTTGAACAGGCAAGGCCCAGAACATGCTTGCAGAGCACCCCCAGTGACAGAGAATTGTCCCTCTTTTGTTCCTTCCCCTCCACTCTATCTCCCCACCTTCCTTCCATCTGGACAGCATTTCAGTCCTTTCTTCTCAGAATCATGGGCCATGCTGGAACCTGGGAATTTATTCCCGGAAGGGAGGAGAAATGCCCTGGTCTGGGATTTCATTAGTGTGCATCCCCTCTGGGCTGGTTCATTCTCTATCCTTCCCCTGGGTGTTTCCTCTCAGCCTTCTTCTCCCCTCACCATCAGAAGGACAGCCTCTCCTCATCCCCCACTCTGCCTGTTGAGTCCCCACTCCAGCTGTCCAGAGATACACAGAGAAGAGCAGAGGCTGGGGGCTGGGCACATAGCTTAGTTGGTGAAGCACATGCCTTGTAAGCACCAATGTGGTATGCTTGGTTCCCAGAACCCATGTGAAAAACCAAACAAAACATTCCTGGTGGGTGGATACTTGTAATCCTGATGCTGGGGAGGCAGATCCTTAGCTTACATGGTGAGTTCCAGGCCAATGAGACACCTACACCCTCCAAAAAAAACCTCAAGGTAACAGACTAAGGAGCAACAGAGATTGTCCTCTGGTTTCCATACATGTTCTTGTATGCCTTTCCACATGAACACACACACACACACACACACACACACACACGCACACGCACACGCACACGCACATGCATGCACACGCACACGCATGCACACACACACAGAGGGCCAGAACCCATTGAACACTGGAATTCACCCAATTCCTTCTCTCAGGAACAGAGATAGTCTCTCACTGCCTCTACCTGTGAAGACCACTTTTACCCACAGCCTTTCTTGTCTTGTCCCTTTTCCCTTGTGTCCAGGCACATTTGAAGGAGTCCAGGGGATGGCATCCATACTGAAGGTGCTTGGCATTTTCCAACAAACTCACTATAGTCTGGCTGGATCACTTCCCAAAGGGAGACAGTTACTATTTGTGGAGCTTCAAAATTGAGTATGTGTCAGGGGGTCACATGGCTGTCCTTACTCCCTTTGGAGAACCTGCCCCTTTTCCCCAACCCATCAATGTAACAAGTCTGCCAGTTCCACTATGGAAGAACCCTGGAGCCCTCAGCCTCTCTCCCTTGCTTACTTGAAGGCCATTGTGGTGAGGCCATCTCTGGTCTTGTTGGATCCTGTCCTCATTCCAGGATGCTTTCCACAACAGTTCCAGGAATGTTCCACCCTGTCTTTCTGTGGGAGAGTCTTCTTTGGGTCTCCTGTCACACTCATGACCATGTCTGAATGCCCTACCTTATTACTACACAGTGCTGAAGGAATCTCAGAACCGAGTCTAGCTTCTCATATCTCCATGTCTCATAGGCACCAACTCCTGCATTTCCTCCATCTTTTCCTTCAACTGGTTCCACCTCAGGGCTACAGTGTCGGAATGGCATCAGATAGCTCCTGAGCCAGGTACAGTTGGGGGTATTACCAAGCATGAAAAACAGATGTGTTGAAGGAAGGAAAGGAAGGAGGGTTGGAGAGAGGGAGGGAGGAAGGAAGGAAGGAAGAAATGATCGATGTTGGGAGATATCCAATAAAGAGAAAGGAGGCCACACTGCTGCTGTGTAGCCTCAGAAGAGTAAAATAGCACCTGCTGTCCTCCGTGTCCTCCTCCATGGTGTCCTTACAGAGGGTGGCTCTATGGCTTTGGCCCTGGTATCTAGAAGCCAGCAATTGCTTCCCCATGATATGTGGAGAAAATAAATAAAAAATCATTATCCTTGAGTATTTTTCTTTGGGGAAAGATATATCCTCAACTTATATTTAGAATGGTATGCGGTGTCTTCTACCCTGTGATTTGACTGACAGGAGAAGTATATTTGAGCTATTTTTAACCTAGAAATCTTAAGAAGAAATCTAGTGATTAGATCTTTTGGAAGCTATTGTGTGCAATTTTATAACTTTGGTAAAAGAGTATGTTTAAAAAGAGAAAAGAAAAAGAAAAGCCAACCAGATTGATATGTTTCAGTTCTTGCAGCTTTAGACTTTTGTTCCAGATGAATCCTTTGTCTTCAGAAAGGGATAACTGAGTGTGTGTGTGTGTGTGTGTGTGTGTGTGTGTGTGTGTGTGTGTGGTGTTCATGTGTGGTGTGTGTATGTGTGTGTGTGTGTGTGTATATGTGTAGTTCACTCCATTCTTTGTAAATAGCTCATGTTCTTCATGGAAGCATTAGAAGGGGCTGCTTTCACTGTACTGACAGTACCAATAAGCAATTGTACAGGGCTTAGCAAGCCACACGTTCCCATTTTCCTCAAGATAAGCTTTGGAAGGAATTATTGCTGTGGGGACTTGTATCCTTGCTCGTTGGAAGAAACAAATAGTAACAGGGAGAGTGACCAACACAAGATCCTCTGGCTAACAGGTGGCAGTTGGACCTTCATTTACTTATTGACCTCTTGAGCCTCAGTGAGAGGGTTTGTATTGCTGCCCTGTTGCCCTGCTGGAGACGTCACTTGGTGGGGCTAGGTTTTGGTTACCTGCAGCTGCACCGCAGCAGCCTCAGTGGTTGCATAAGAGGGCAGCTGCCTTTCTTATGCACAAGTTTCTCTGCATCAGGATGTTGGACAAGTGCAACCAGACATTATTTCTGACCCATGGACTGAGACTTTAGCTGTAAGCTTAGACCAGCCTGGAGATAGAATCTTCTAGATGTTTATTATATGGGATGATCAGAAAGCAAAACTTAGCAGAACCAATGGGCTATAATCCTTACCCCTAGCCCAGGTGGCTTGGCTTTCTTTGTAACTTGGTGGCTTCCTGGCCACTGAATTCTTACATGGCATGTAAGGGTTCTGAAAGAGAATGTTCCAGTGACAAAGGCAGAAGTTGACATGACTTTTATGGCTTATATGGTTTGAGGATTCTCTGCCCAATGCTTGTAAGCCATGGCACTGTAGGATCATCTGACATGATCCTAAAACACCGAAACTCTCTAGAAGGCGACCCACTAGGCCTGATTCCTGGGGGTTCAAATCACTTTATTCTCAAGCTTTAAGAGTTTGCCTCCTTGAAGGCTACACCAGGAAGATGAGCATTGCATAGTACATCAGACTGTCTAGGTCTTCCTCCTTGTACCATGCTATTGTCCATGTGTTGGGATCTCCTGAAATATATGCTGATAGTGGCTTCCTTCTTGACCATCAAGTGACTCTACTAACTGAACTTGCCTATTTCATTTCCCACATAGTACTTCTCTCTCCCCAACTCCAGGCCATGCTAGATTTTATTTTTATTAGGTTTTAAAAAGCTATTGGACTTGTATCAGTCAGCATAGGTGAGGATTTGCTACAGTAACAAGCATTCTTTCAAATTGTAGTGCCTTGAAACAGAGCAGTTTACCGCCCCCCCCCCTTATTTTGTACCTTCAGAATCAGTTCCCTATTGCTGCTAGTCTTCTGGCAGAGGGAGAGAGAGCTCCTGGTGGGTGCTGCATTCACAATTGCAGGCACTTGTTTTAAGTGATATACATCACTACTGTTATATCTGTACCAGTGAACCTTTGGTGGCCCTGACAAAACCTCCAAGATAGTTTAAAAGAAGGAATCATTTAGTCTAGCTCACAGTTTCAAAGTTTCAGTCCCTGGCTGGTTGGTCCCAGTGCTCTTGGGCTTGTGGTGGTATATCACAGTATATCACAGGGTATATGGTGGAATAAAGTTGTTTATCTCATTTGTGACCAGAAAGTAACAAGAAAAAGGGGGCAGGACCATGATTTTAATATCCTCCTTTGAGGGCGTGCCCACAGCAATCTGTCTTCAATGAAGTCCCACCTTTTAAAAGTTCTACCACCTCCCTACAGTGCCACAGCCTGGGGACCAAGCCTTTAGCATGTGCCTTGTAGGGGACATTTAAAAATCCCAAACCATAGGGGATGAGGCTAGGACTTGGCCAGTAAAGTGTTTGCCTTGCAAGCATGAAAACATAAATTCCATCCCTAGAACCCATTTTAGAAGATAAAAGGTGAGGTCTGGCACAGTCCTAGCCCTGGGGAAACAGGTTCCTGGTGTTCACAGTCTAGGCAACCTCCAGAGTTCTAGGCCAGTGAATGACCCTGCCTCAACAGTAGTGGGAATGCTGGAGGGATGGTACTGGCTGCTGTCCTCTGACTTCCACAGGGACATATTACATCCTGGTGCACTTGCGCACACATAAATATGACCATGCATAAATAAAAGACTAACTGATTAAATACATAATTAAAATCCAAACCATGATAGCATCTCATTGGCTGGAACTATATGGCCACATTCTGTTGTTCTTTCAGCTGAATCAGTATCACTGGCCTCACTTGAAAATGTTTTCTTTTTCTCCTTGTCTCCACAGTTTCCTTCAGGATGCATGCCACATACCACCCTCCTCTACTGAGTGTTTAGCGAGCATCTGCCCTGAAGCCAGATGAGGTTCTCAGTGTCAGAATTATGGACATGCACAAGTTTTTAAGAGGTCATAGTGTAGCTAGAGTTGTTCAGACTCTATTCACACTTGTTTTTCAGGCTTTAGACACTTCAGGAAGACAGTGTTCATGATTTTGTCAATAATATATCACTGATGGTCCTACGTAATAACAACTATCATTTAAGTATTCTTATTATGCTTATGATAAGCTAGACACGTGGTTAATAATGGTAGGCTGTGTGTTGCCACTCATGACTGAGTAGGTTTAGTCTTACCAGGGGTCAAGTTACTTATCCAAGGTCACACAGCTACCAAGTGGCTGAGCGAAAGTCAAAAATTTGGGTTAAATCTATCTGTATTCCTTAAAGGCACTGTGGTGTTGTGTTTAGCCCAAGCTGGCCTCAAACTCCTGATCCTCCTGACTCTGCTTCCTGGGTGCTGGGATTACAGGTGTAAACCACCAGGCCCAGCAATTTACCCCCAACCCATAGACCCTGGAACAATAAACAGACAGAGATGATCTCTCTGTAGTATACCAGGTCCTTAGCAAGCAGGGGCAATGTAGAGAATTCTCTGCATTTGGTTCTTTTTAATGAATGAAGGGGAGCGATGGAGAAGAAGGGAGGGAAGCAAAGAAGGAAGAAAGGCAAAAAAAGGAATGAAGTGAGGGTGTCCTTTCCCTCGGAAGGTAAGTGTCACAGCTTGCTTGGTGTGACTCTTGGGAGGAGGCAGGCAAGCTCACCTCCTAAGTAGGGTGTTTGCACAGCCCTGGATTGCTCTAACCACTTACCAGTCCTTCCTCCGTCTACCAGCATGTGCCTCAACAGGTCTCATTACCACCAAAGAGGCTCTTCAGTCTACCACATCGGAAGCGACTACAATTAAACACGCAGATGTATTCCTCCTCACTCGGCGGCTACTGCAAAGGAAATATTGTTGAAAAACATGACAACTCAGTATCACAGCTCAAAGAAGCTGGAGGAAGGAAGAAAGGCCCACAAAGGAGGAGCTGGAGGGAATTCTTAAAGGTCACTCTCTGATTCTGTGTGTGACTTTCCAAAGCGATGTTTGAGATTAAAAAATAAACTGTGAATATAACAATTATGGCGAGCCTCTGCCCTGTGCTGCTGAATAAGAGTTGACAACGGGATCAACAACAGGCGACCAGGCCTGAAAGCAGGGGCCTTTTCTGCTGCCTGGCCTCGCGTGCCCAGGGCCAGTTTGTTTTCTACTGTTTCTCAGTCTTTATCAAAAGGACAATCTGCAATCTTGTGCTGTTCTTATCTGTGCTGGAGCCTTAGAGGTTGTCCTCTATATGGACATAAAGCTTAGTGTAACCTAGATTTTTGTAATGTGGCTTTCCAGTTTTAACAAGGAGGTCCCCTACTGCCTCAGCATCTTCAGTCTGTAACCCTGGGGGTCAGGTGGCTTTGTTCTGTGTTCAGTGCTTGGTCAGTAAGTATGTGTATATTCCCTGTGTACGTGTGTGAGTGTGTGTGCGCATGACCACGTGTTCCCTGGTGACTGCTGGGTTGTCAACTTTGGTCGTGGAGATGGTATGTAAGTACCTAATTGCATTTGCTATTTAGTAATTAACCGCTTGCAGGTGCAACTGGTTGTGAGCATGGTTCTGCATGTGTGTCTAATTGCAGGTGTAAAGTAGTCACCTCTTCTGTTCCCTTCATGGCTCGATGGGGCTCCATGCTAATTTTCCTGCACCATCTGCAGTTAGACTCATCGCTGCCCAGAGTGGCTTCTCAGGAGAGCAAGCATGAGGTAGGGGGAGAAATACTCTTTCAGAGCAAAGGGGGAACCAGAGGTGAAGGGAAGCAGGTCTTTGTTCCAGAGAGTCTGCAGGAAGCCAGAAGCTTTGCTAAGGAGGTTCTTCCCCACAAGGCAGAGCTCTAGCTGGGTCTTGGAGCTGTGTAATCCCCCACCCCCCCAGGGCCTGACATCTCGTGTGAAGCCCCTGATGGGGCCCTTTCTTGCTAAAAATTCTGCAGTAGTGACCCCAAATCTCATAGACAAAGCTGCTTGACCGAAGCATGGACAAGTATTCAGGAAGCTTCGATTCCCTCTGCAGTATTGTCGTCACAGAGGTGACACAGCCACACCCACCATGTGAATTCTGTACCTTTGATTTCAGCAATTTATCTGCAAAGTGTATGTTGAGTATGTGTGTCGAAGGGAACACCCTCCCCCACCTCTCTCATGGGACTCCTTGTTTCCCTGAAGGCTAAGTAGATGTGACTTCAGTTGAGGATTTGCCTGGAGAAGGTCAAACAAATGCCATATCCTGCGAGTGAGCAGAGACTCTTGGGTGGCTGTAGAGAGTGTTTTCTCATCCTCTCAACACAGAACTTACCATGGAAATCCTAGGGTTGGAAAATAACCAAGGGAGTGACTCTGGACTCTGAACCTTACTTCCCCACATGGGCCTTTTTTCCATATTAGTGTAAGATAAATGCCCATGAGCAGCCTGGGGTGACCTCTTCTGTATGTGGATATCCTTGTAGGTCGCCAGTGATCACCAGAGGTAATCTCCCTTCTAGGCTGATTCTCTTTTCCTACATCAAAGCCACCACATCCAGGTAAACCGTGTGAACGGTGACCCTGGCAGGAGCTTTCAGGGAGCTGTATCCACAGCTTTGCTTTAATGGGATGGGCCTCAGGGAAGGGAGGACTAGACAGGAGCCAAAGGAAGAATGAATTCCAGTATACCTGGCAGTATACGTATGGTGGTGAGCAGGCAATGAAGTATAATACCATACTTTCCATGAAACCTCTCCAGAAGAGCTAAGGGACTTCTAGGTCCCAGAGAGGGAATGGACCTCACCCACCCACAGTGCTCATCACAGCTTGCAGTGGGCCATGCTAGCCACACTGAAGGTGAGTGTAGATGCGAGCATGCACTTCTAGGAAATGGAGGATGCAGGAGAAGTGGGGCAGGGAGAGAAACTGCAAAAGAGACAACTTCATGCACTGAGTGGGAGGGGCAGTTACCCACGGAGGAAATGAGCATGGGGCCTTGGAGGTGAAAAGAGCGATGATGTAGCAGAGCTGGGTTAGATCACACTTGGCCTCATGGCTACAGTGAATGTATGTCATCAGCGTGAGCTTAGGTGTCCTCAGCAGGGAAGTGTGGATGGGCAGAGCTTGGGTCAATGGGGACCACCACACTGGTGGAACGTTTTGGGTCAAGCCATTCTATTACAATATTGAACCTGGCTTCCTTGGTTTTAACTCTTGAATTCCTTGTCTGGGCCCTTTTGATAGCCCATCCTATAATATTCGGTTTGTCTGCTAGGCCCTTGGTCTGTTCCTTGATTTTTTTTTTTTTCTGTTAGCATCAAGGTGAGCTGGCCTTTATACTTCCTTTTACCACAGGTTCCTTGCAAACAAGAAGAGGCTGTTGCTATATCTTTTGCATCTCAGGCTGCTACTCATGCCTCAGATTTCTTTTGCAGAATCCTATTCCCTGAGCAGACGTGAGTATAACCTTTCTCATACATCAGCTGAGACAGAGCAAACCCTCACTAAGTATTTACCTGAGTGACTCATCATATATATATATATATATATATATTTTTTTTTTTAATTATGGCTTATGTTTTTTTTTTTGAAACAAGGTCTTTCTATGTGGCTCAGACTGGTAGACCCTACCCTCAGCCTCACCAGTGCTGTGATTTCAGGCATGCACCACCATGTCTGACGTTGTATTGTTTTCTCCTATTTTTAGTTTATTGAAGTGTGTTTCTAACAAGCACCTGACTCTTATCCAGGCTGACTTGCTCAGTGTTCAGTGTTACCAGTAGTGCTTGTCTACAAAGACACCATAATGCTCAGATGAATACAGTGCAAGCCTGAACCACTGGCTTGTTCACAGTGGCAAATAGCTTTAAGTCCTTCTAGGAAGCTCCTACTCAGGAGTCACATATGATCCCAGCCTGGAAGAGATCATGTTAGAGAATGGCCATCAGATACACATTCAAATGCTAACAATTTAGGAATGAAATACAGGAGGTTTGCCTGTCATCCATTGTCTTAAGGTATAAATTCAGGATTAGCACAGCAGATCAGGGTATAGTAATTCACATGCCATCTCATTAGTCTTACTTTACAATCACAAGACTGTCTTTCAGACTCTTGGAGAATTTGAATGCTGGGAGGATCTCTCATGATTATCCCACGAAACCATTCTTTTGACTTGGGAAACCTGAGTATATTTACTGACAGTGGGCCAGTTCTGTGTTTTATCTCTTAGCTGGTGACTTTTAACTCATCCCTGTCAAGTGGAATGCAGCCTAAATGAGGCATTCTTAATTGCCCATCCTCTCAAGCAAGCATATGCATCAATATGTGTTCTCTGTGTGTGACAGTGAGCACCCCAGGACTGTGGAGGAGGAAGGTTCCTGATGTTAGTATGAGGCCAGATTATGTTCAACCAGTGGAGGTCCAGTAGAAAACTTGAATGTTCCAAATCCTTTTAGAATTCAGTCCAGCCCACAGGTATGGGCTTTGAGACTCAAATTGGTCCCTAATATTACTGTGGTATCATAAATTTCCACTTAAGGATAGTAACACACATGCACACACACATGCATGCATGCACACAAGAGATCTACTTTCTATCATGAATGCATCATTTCTTAAAGGAAGATAAATTTAGCACACACACCACACACACACACATACACACACACACACACACACACACACACACACACACACACACACACAAAGAGAAAGTACAATACAATCACAGAATGTAAACATTCCAGAATGCATTCTTTGTGAAAATCCATGAAAGTTTCATTGCTCTGAAGATCCTACTGCATTACATTTAACCCTTGTGTACACATGGCCTTTTCACCTCAGTAGATTTACTTGTGGAACTGACCTTAGGATAAAGGGCCTTCTCATCCTTCCCCAGAAACTCACTGAGATACTTATCCATGCACTTCATGCATGAGAGACTGGGCACTCACTATTATCTGGTGATAGCTTGTCAGGACTGGGTGAGCGTGACAATAGCAGTAAACACAATTGATAACATTTATTGGATACACAGTAGACAAGTACTATCTTAAGGACACTATATGCATTAATTTATCTAATCATGATAGGTGTCATGGGCTGACTGACTTATGTTTCCACAAAAGTCCCTTGTTGAGGTTCTACCCCCCAATGTGATGATATTTGGAGATAGGACCTTGAAGTAGACAAAGATTAAATTAGGTCAAACGGGTCAGACCCTCAGCCAATCGGCTGGTATCTTCTTACAAAGAGACATCAGAGCTTGCACTCTGAAGTTACATACACAAAAGATGTTATGAGATCAAAGCAAGGAGATGTCACCTATAATCCATGAAAGTAGCCTCCCAAGAAACCAGCCCTGCTGTTACCTTGATCTAGAATTACAATCTCCATCACTGGGGAGAATAAGTTCCTGTTGGTTTAGCTACTTATGTATGGTGTTTTGTTAAAGCAGCCCAAGCAAACTAATACAACTTAATAGAGTATGTACCTTCCTCAGCTCTGTTTTTCCAAGAGGACCTTGAATAATGAAGTTGTAACTAGCTTGTCTAAGGTGGGATAGAAATTTCAGAGCTTAGCTTTCTTCCATGGGCTCAGTTAGTGCTCCTCAACACTAAGAGGAAAGGGATATCTAAGACCTTGCCATTCAGTTAAAGCCAGTAGCTCCATTTCCCTGAGCCTCTGTCCACAGCTGTGCCTTGTGAGATTCCTACCAGCACACTGTGGCTGAAGCATGGACAGTGAATATAGTGTCTTGGACTGAGAGCTGGGCATGGGCCAGAAGGGAGCTGGGGTGATGCAAATGAAATCAGATGAACAAATTAATGCCTAGTATTGGCTTTGGCATCATTATTTTCACCATCATCTATAGTCATGGTACACTCTAACTTATTCTCTCAAAGACGAGCACTCAAACTAATCAAATGAGTAAACATGGGCACAACTAATCTTTGTTCTGCCCTATAAATTGTGTCTTGAAGTGTTAACCACTCTAATAAGAGCATTCACAGTAAGTGATGTGCCATTAGATTGAAGGAGGGCCACCAGTACCAGAAGATACACATTCTTCTTCCTTCCTGTTTATTATAGCTGGGTAGCCATAGTGATACATGGTGCAAGTCTTTGGGTACTGTATCAGTGTGGTGTTTACTTACATCACTCTCACTGATTTGTAGTACAGTAATCCCTCCCAACCACAGGTTCTTTTTTTTTTTTTTTTTTTTTTTTTAAATGAAGCTCTGGAATTTCTGTTTCAAGACATTCAGGTTTGGAGTCACTGCTTTGGGGGATAATTTAGAATAGAGAAACTGATGGTAGTAGGAGCAAGCAGAGGGTGTGAAAGGCAGAGGTTTCATAAACAGACTCAGAGGAAGACTTGGGAGTGCCTTCCTGTGTCTGTGTAGAAAGAGGGATGAGACATGTGTGGTCTGCCATCAAGTCCAAGAACAGACTCTGTTGTGTTTTAAGGGGACTGAGAACTTAGAGCAAAACTCTTCTAAGATGGGTTGAGGATCCTAGTAAGGCATCAAAGCTTTAAATTATGACACATCCTTGGCATCGTGGTGGAAGGAAACAGAGAGGCATGGTCTAGTGCAGGTGATGTCAGAAAGGCTATGAAGATTTGATTGGAGGACACGATGAATTTGTGTGGCCATTGACTAGAGCAGAGGAAAATTATAAATACCCACTGAACTCACTGAGAGAGATATTCTGAAAACATGTTAGCAAAGAGAGACTAATGTGGAAATCATAATTATAATATTAACATATTCAAAATACTATTGATGTTCTTCATATGTGACATTCCTATATTAGAATAATGACTTTTGTTTTTATTAAAGTTAGACACTTCTACCAACATTTTAGAGATGGAAATATGTGTATGTATAATATGTGAATAATGGGAAAATTTAAAAAAATACAAGATAATGCAGCAATTGCCAATCTTGAATTTAAGTCAACCTCAATTTAGACATTTTTCTATAATCTATGAGTATTATAGTTAGAAAAAGTCATAACTAACTTTAGAATGTGATAGTTTTCTTTGTATGTTTGTGTATGTGTGTGTGTGTGTGTGTGTTTGGTACATGTATACACATGTTGGTGTGTGTGTGTACACTCACACTGTGGTGATTTTTTTTTATTTTGCAATTGCATCAATCCCAGGGATCCCAGATTAGCCTCAAACTCATAATCCTCCTGTCTTCCTGGGTCTGCTGCCTAAATTATGGGAGTTCATGTGTACACTCTTGTACATACCCTACTTTAAGAATACTCTAAAATCATTGAGACTGTTATTTTGTAATAGTTTTCTCCCCCGCCATCCTTCCCTCCCTTCTTCTCTCTTTCTTTCCCTGCCTCCCCAAGGTCTGTCTAAGAAGCTCAAGCTGGTTTTGAACTTCAGCTCTTCCTTCCTCCATCTCTGGAGAGCTGTGGTGACATGCCTTCATCCCCATACTTGGCCTAAGCTTCATATTCAATACAATTAAATCCTAGCAAGGAAAGTTGAGAACACTAGTGTACCTCTATTCCTTTGCTTCCCTTCCAAGTCCTTGATAATTTAAAGAAATATATATTGGTGAAATTATTAAGGCCACTCAACGTAGTTAAAAGGGAGGTTTATTTTGTGGTGTAACTTACAAATGAAGGGATAGGTAGGTTGTAGGGTCTAGCAAAGGTATGGCGCAGTCTGGCAGTGTTCTCTGGAGAGCTCTGCTCAGTCTACCTCCAGTGTCCAGGATCCAGGCACCAAGAGATCCTTCTCATTTGGATCCTGGGTCTTCATTGTCCTCTCTTGGGCCCGCCTTGGAGGCATGACCATTACTGAAGCCTCAGTGGGGGTTGGAACTTCCAGGCCAAGGCTAGAATGGGTACCCACTACATTTTCCCCTTTTGTCTAAATAAAAAGGTTCTAACCTAATACAAGACTATATACAAAGAAATGGTTATCAAATATTGTCCAGGAGTAATGAGGGATAATGACCTAGATGGAACTACAACCAATGCAAACAATATCAAGCAAGAAACACATACTAAAATCCAGGGAAGTCTAGAGCATGGGTAGATGGCATGTTACAAATATCATTCCAAAAGGTGTCCTATCCTAAAGAACCTGAGTCTAATACTTAATATATTCTATCTAAGATATCTTTATATATATATAAAGATGTAACTATAATTGCTTGTCTTCAGTCTCATCAAAGACCTGGGAAGGAATATAATAATACCTGAGAAATGGGAGAAGGATGCAAGCAACTTTCGGGAGTCTTGCAAGAGTAGACAGAGACAGCTGGCAGCCTGAACAGTCACCTAATGTTTCTCAGCATTGTTGGTGCATTCAAATTGGCTACAGGCCTAGGGTATCTGACAGACCATTTTCAGAAGCAGGAATTCTGAAAGACCATCTTACCCTGTCTTGGCAAAGTACAGTGGTCGCTTTCCTTGTGTCCCACTTGTCCAGAAAGGACAGCATTCATACTGTCAGCATTTGAGGCAAGGGCAGTTCTTTGTCCAGTAGGCCATTTTGTGCCAAGAAGACAAACTTCCAAATGGAAATGTCTTAGAAGCCCAACATTCTCTCAGGATCAAATTGGTGCTGCCAGAAGCAATTGTGTCTCATGTCAACAGAATTCTAAGTTATTTAAATGTCATAATTGAAGATTACCTGTCCATCCAACCTATGGATCTATAAATCTGGATAACCTAACTAACATAACTATAGAGATGACTATATAGAGTCACTATGATGGGTGACTATAAATCTATAAGTCCTATCTACCTAGAACTAAGGCTTCATGTAAACAAGGCAAACAGTCTGTAAGCAAATTTACAGTAAAAGAAAAATGACTTTAAAATTGTGACAATACACAAAATATCTTTAAGAGAGGTAGGAATGTATAGTGCAATATGCAACATGATAATAATCCTAAATATATATCAGTATACAGAATATCTTAAACAGAAGTAGAACATACATACAGTATGACAGATATAAATTTACAATTGTATCAATATACAAATATTTCAAATAAGAGTAAAAATATGTATACATTAACAAATATTTTTCTGTATTTGTATCAATATACAAATTATCTTAAACAGGAATATAAAATAGTTTATATTTGTATCAACAAATATATATATGTATGTATATAATTTAAAGAAATATATATATATATACATATATTCTACCATCTTTGATTGTTTAGTTTTATTTCTGTGATTTAAATAATGTGATTACTTCCTGTTGTTTCACCAGACTTTCTCTAGAGGAGATTCATTAATTTGACTTTCTCTTACTTGACTGTATTTTATCCTTAAATAATTCCCCTGACTTACACCTAAAATAAACAAGCAATCCCAGACACTTGGCTACTTGGCTACTTGAGGTCCTACAGTATTCACAGGAGGACCTGTCTGGAAACTTGTCTAAAGGGAGACCCAAGGCTAGCTTGTGTGTTCTTAAAAAGGTGACTCTTTCTTTCTTTGTTGGTTGAATAATTCATAATAATTAAAGCTTGATTGTTGATAAGGCTTTGCTTTGGACCCCGACTCTTCCTTCTATCTATTCTCTTTCTCTCTCCCTCCGTCTCTCTCTCTCTCTCTCTCCCTCTCTCCCTTTCTTTCTCTCTCATTTCTGTCTTTCTGTTGTTATTTGTCTTTGCTCTTTTTTGGGGGGTCCCGCCACCCAGCTCCCATATAAACCACACACAGAGGCTTATTCTTACTTATAAATGTTTGGCCTTAGCTTGGCTTGTTTCTTGTCAGCTTTTCCTTAACTTTAATTGTCCCATCTACCTTTTGTCTCTGGGCTTTTCCCATTCTCTTATTTCTGTAAATCTTACTCTTACTCCATTTTTTGCTGTGTAGTTGGGTGCTTGGCCCCTGGAGTCCTCCTCCTTCTCTCACTCCTAGATCACTTTTCCTCACAGGTTTCTCCTTCTTTATATCCTCTCTGCCTGCCAGCCCTGCCTATCCTTTCTCCTGCCTCGGTATTGGCAGTTCAGATCTTTATTAGACTATCAGGTGTTTAAACAGGCAAAGTATCACAGCTTCACAGAGTTAAACAAATACAATGTAAACAAAAGTAACACACTTGAAAATAATAGTCTAAAACATTTCTCTATCTTTTCTTCCTTCCTTCCTTCCTTCCTTCCTTCCTTCCTTCCTTCCTTCCTTCCTTCCTTTCTTTCTTTCATGTGTGTGTGTGTGTGTGTGTGTGTGTGTGTGTGTGTGTGTGTGCACATGTGTGTTTGTGTGTGCGTGCGCATGCTTGTGGAGGCCAGAGGTTGACATAGACATCAGGCATCCTCAATTGCTCTCCACCTTATTTTTTGAAACAGGGTACCTCATTAAACATGGCAACTCCCCCCGTCACAGCCCCATGCCCAATTTGGGCATGGAGTCCTGAAGGATCCTCTTGTCTTCTCCTCCCCAGTGCTGGGATTGCAGGAGTGTACCCATGCCTGGTTTTCTACATGGGTGTTGGGATATGACTCATACTTGCGTGGAAGATACTGTAGCAACTGAGCCTCTCCAACCCCTCCTCTTTTGGCTTGCTCTGGCTGGGTCTCTCCAGGGACAGCAGTTGGCCTCCACACACTATTTCCTTTGCTGGTGACTCACTTTTCACCTATTTCTTTTATGTCAATAATTCAATTCTATAGTCATTTCTACCTTATTAGTTTTATAATATTGCCATTTTGATCTATAATTTGTTTCCTTAACTCTGAAATCTCTCTTTTAAATTTTATTCTGTTGTTTTATTGTCTAGTTTTTGAGCCTTTGTATTATTGAATTCTGAAAATAAGCCCTTACGGATAATTTTTTTTCTATTTTGGGTGCTATATTTTCTTCTAGCCTGCGGTCCTTTTCTGTCTCTTTCATGCTACATTTTCATATTTCTTTCTTACTTTTATGTGCCCAATAATGAGCTGGCCTCATTGCCCTGCCATTTTTTTCCTACTGTGCTCACTTAACAAGGCTAGTACTGTGCAGACTCCTGTGGGCTCCGCTGTGGAGCAGGTCCATTCTCTTTAGCTCTCCACCCACATTACCCAAGGCCCAAGTGTCTTCACACCTCAGCCACAGCTTGATTACCCAGGCACACACCTTTCTCTATCTGGGAAGGGGTTCCAGGAGGCTAAGCTGATGTGAACAGTCTTTGATGCTATAGACTTCTTCCCTCTCTTCCCCCTTCTGTCTGTCTGTCTGTATCTCCCCCATGGTGTGTGTGTGTGTGTGTGTGTGTGTGTGTGTGTGTGTGTGTCTGTGTGTGTGTGTGTGTCTGTGTCTGTGTGTGTGTGTCTGTCTGTGTGTCTGTCTCTTGGAGGTTTTTAAATGCTTCCTACTGGAGCTGGGCCTTCTACAGTTTGCGATGGGTTGGGATGAAGCCTTTGTATTTGAATGGTTTTCCTAATGACACCTGGAGACCAACAGTTTATACTTTTCCAACCTGCACATGAGAGGGTTCCCATGGAACTCTCAGGACCTTGATCATATGTTCTGCTCATGGCCCTTAGATATGAGCAGTACCCATTCCCCAGCCCTCTTCCTCCTGCTGGACTCCCCCGCTGTGCACCCACTTTGTGCTCCTTGCCTGCCTCACCCCTTCCTTCAACTTGAGGCCTTTCTAGTGTCTATCTACCCACTCAGGTCCTTCCTCCTTTCTTTCTGTCCTTCTGTAAGGCAGATAGATCTCAGCTCAAATGCCAAGTTCTAGGGAGCATCACTGACTTCTCTAACCTGGGCAAACCCTGTATTGTAATTTACTGTGCACTGCTCTGTTCCACACAGGGGCCTTTCTCTCCCACTTTTCAGGACCTCCCAAGGGGAGTGAGGAAGCTAACAAGCTGTTCATTTCCAAGGCTGTTTGCTTCAGTTCTCTGTTCTCTCTCTCTCTCTCTTTCTCTCTCTCTCTCCCCTTCCCCACTCAGCCTCCATCTTTTCTAACTGCATTTTGAAAACTTTAATTGCAGGCCACCTTTGAGGACAAACTGGCTTTCCCATTTTACTTTTCTAATGGTCACTCTGTAAATGAGTTCGATGTTGAAATCTAACAAGTAGAATGGGACCATACAGGTGATGTTATATGGCCCTGGGGACGTTGTTCAAATGTGGGAGGAGGGTGCTCAGGACTGCTGTGGGTGAAGGTGAGGCTGAACTGTTTTTAGGTCTTGCCTCTTGCAGGATGTCACACATCAAGCTGTATTCTGTGGAAACGGGGTCTTGCCTCTGTGGACCCATTGTTCTAGCTCTCTGTGGGCAAACAATGGGTGCTGAGTCTCCCCCAAGCTCCAGGACAGTGTTGCCAAGCCTCCAGTCAGTGTGGGGAAAGAAAGCTTGTTTGTGCTCTTATTTCAGGAGAAAACAGGTTAAAACAGACATGATTCCATAGATATCTACAGAGCTACTTGTATATGCCAGAGGCTGCCCTAAGCATTCAAACATCACAAAATGACCCCTGTCCTATGGGAGGACTCCTCCCAGGACTTTGCACTCAAGTTCCCTGGGGCTGCTGCTATGACAGTAGATTCCTGAGGGAAACTGAGTCAGGGTATGATACAGAAGGACAAGTACAGAGAGGCAACCTAGGGACAAGCTCAGATCTCTGTTTTTTAAATCTGTTCCCCAAGAATGCTTAAATGTCTTCTCATGACCCAGGCTACCTGGTTCTGCCATGGTGGTCTACAAGACCAGTGATAAAGGGTCATGCTCCTAGTTCTTTCTATGTTTCTAGCTGGTAGACTTCAGGCTCCTTCCCATGGTCCTGGGTGATCTGAGTGGAAGAGCTATCTGATGGGATTGTCTCTCATCATGCAAGAATGATGTCCTACCAGGCTGAAGAAGTCCTTTCCCGACCTCACCCACCTTCTGCTGCAGCTGCACGCCTCTGGAAACCCTCAGCCTTATTTGGATGCCGGGCCATCGAGGTCTAGGGAAACAGATCTCTGGTCCCTTGGAGGGGACAGCTAAACCAGCAGGCAGCACACTAATGGGGGCTGTGGGCTGCATAGTACCTGTATGTTATAAATGCCTGGCCCAGGAGAGCCTCCTCAGTCACTCAGAGGACAACTTTATGGTCCAGAAAGTAAAGAACTGGAACCAGATCAGTTTGTGACAGGGAGCAATTAATCAGGGATGGGAGAGAGTTTGGCCCAGGAGCTCAGAACTTCATAAACCATCACAGCTCTGGACCCAAGGACCGGTTCCCACTGAAGCCCCAAAACATAAGGGATTGGGGGCTGTGCAGCCTTGGCCTAGAGTACAGTGGAGTAGGACGTCCTGCTTCTCCCCAGTTCACAGCCCTCACCTATCTGCCTGTGATTTGCCTGTGGCAGCTTTTGATGTTGTCTTCTCTGGCAGGGTGGCTTCGGCAGCTTATCTACCAGTCACCTATCAGTGTTGCCTGGTTTCCTTAGCATGATGCTCAGGGCTTGTGGGATCCTGGGTTGGATTAACATCCCATTCACACACACCTCACTCATTTTCTGACTCTATGGTTCAACTGTGTTAAAGTCCTGGGATTCTAGGACCATAATGTCATTCTTGCCTCTGGCTTCTTTGTAAGCTCTTGATTCCTGTTGCCTTGAGGCCTCTTCCTGGTTGGAGTAGGAAGGCTTGCCTTTTATCTTGTTATCCTGAGGGCTGTGCTGCAGTGTTCCTTGTCCAATATAAGAGTGAATGAATAAATAAATGATAAGATAAATAAATGATACCATGCTGGGGGTGGAGGAAAGCCAGGCCTTCCCACTGTATCGCCTCTCACCCCTTCTGATCAGGATGCCTCTGGGGCTCCAGAACTTCCATCTCAGGGTCTCAGATTGCACCCCTTATCTCCTGTCCTTATGCACCTGTTCCTCACCTAGGACGCCCTACTCAGTCCCTGGAAGTGTAAATGCTGACCATATGTCCTCTGTCCCCAGATGTGCAGACAGCTGTA
This sequence comes from Onychomys torridus, assembly GCF_903995425.1. Lineage (NCBI taxonomy): Eukaryota > Metazoa > Chordata > Mammalia > Rodentia > Cricetidae > Onychomys > Onychomys torridus. The sequence goes on along the minus strand of NC_050449.1, from coordinate 94,948,632 downwards.
TTGCAGCAGTTCCTTGGTGCATGTTTGCTATATTCCTATGGCCTTTTGCATTTTAAAACTTTAGTGTGAGGTTAAGTACAGTCTTCTGAAGCTGCTGGAGAGATGGCTCAGTGGTTAAGAATGCATACTGTTCTTCCAGAACCCACATAGGGCAGCTCACAACTGCCTGCAACTCCAGTGATCCTGTGCACACTCCCTGCCACAACTACTTGCATAATTAAAATGAAATAAAATATTTTTTGTAAAGAAATAATACAGACTCATGTATTCTTCGTCTGGTTTGTCTGTACCAGTGATAACATCTTGCATAATCTAGCCATAATTTCATACCTATATAATCGATTGACTGTCATCAGATAGCAGCTTTGTGTGTGTGTGTGTGTGTGTGTGTGTGTGTGTGTGTGTGTATCACTTCCTTGTGTGTGTCCATGTGTATAAACATGTGTATACATGGATGTAGAGATCAGAGATCCACCTTGGGTCTTGTTCACCTGAACCTGTTCATCTTGTTTTATGAGACAGTATCTCTCACTGGTCTGGGGTTCGACAACTGTGCTAGGCCAGCTGGTCAGTGAGCCTGAAGGAGCTGCCTTTACCTTTTCTGAAGTGCTAGGATCACAAGCATGTACCATCATGCCTGGCTTTTTCTTTTTTTCTTTTTTCTTTTTAATGTTGGTTCTGGGAATCAAACTCAGGTCCTCATACACTTTTGCGATGCATACTTTAGGGACTAAGGCATTTCCCCTTAGTAGCCCTGGATTCTGTCAGCTGTGTGGAATGGGCACCATGAACCAGAACCTAAAGCATCCTCAGTGATCCTTTCTTATACAGCCATGGTATTATTCTCTTTCCTCCCTAGTCCAGGAACCAATCTGTTGCCCATCTCTAGAACTGTGTCATTTCAAGGTGCTATATGAATTGAGTCATACAGAACATAGCTTTCAGGAATTGACTTCTTCCTTTTTTGTTTTAGTCAATATTATTCCCTAATGATATACCTAAAGGAATGGGTGTATATGCCGTGTGCATTAATAGTTTATTCCTTTTTATTGCCCAGTAATATTCCACTATTGGATATACTAAAGTTTGTTTAACTATCCATTCACCTTTTAAGGACATTTGACTTATTTGTAGTTTGGGGGAAGTTATAAAGTACTGTGGATATTTATGTACACATTTTGTGTGAATAGTTTTCACTTTTGGTATATAACCAATAAGCATGGGGAAAGATGTCCAACATCATCAGTCATTAGGAAAATGCAGATTAAGAGCAAACCGAGGACTCAGTGCCCACTGTTAAGGACAGGTGAAATAAAAGAGAATGATGACAAATGCAGGCTAAGGATGGAGAGAAACTGAGTGCTGGTGGGACTGAAAGGCAGCAGGGCAGCCACCCTGCACCAGGGCATCCAGTGGCTCACACAGCTGGCCTGCTTATCCTGTGACTCATCCATTGCCCTATTGGGCATTTTGATTATACATTAACAGTTCACAGTTCAAGCATTGGCCAGGGAGATGGCTCGGTGGGTAAAGGTCCTTGCCATGAAGTCAAACAACCTGAGTGTGGTCCCTAGGACTCACAGGATAGTCAGATAGAACTGACGCACAAGAGTTGTCAACACATGAGCACTCACACAGACACACACACACACACACACACACACACACACACACACCACAAATAAGTGAGTTTATGCCTTAGTTGGCACGAGAGTCTCTTTATCAGAAACAATAACATATGCTTGGTGCATTTCTAAGAGTCCTGCTGCCTCTGCCCCAAACCATTGTTGATTGTTGTCAACCATTCATGTAGCCTACTTCAATTTGCATTCATTGTTATAAGCCATACCTAGTGAGGTGCTCATGTATTTTTTAATAATTTAGTGGATAAACCCAAGAGATTTGATTTGGGGGTTAAGGTTTCTTACATTTTTAGACTTTTGATAAAAAATGATGGCACACCATTCAGAAGTGATGTGTTGATGTTGCCTTGTATTTAAGATACCCACAAGAGTGGCAGGCTATTGTTACCCAGTGTTTACAATTCCACTCTCTGTAATTGTTCTGATCATTTCTTAGTCCAATAGTTGAACATATTAAATCATTTTTAATTCATTTAACATCCTGTGAAAACACCATTATGTGTGTTTGCATATTAATGTTCATGTATGTGCATCCATGTAGAGGGCAGAGGTCAACCTCAGGTGTTCTTCCTCGGGTGTTGTCTACTTTGGTTTTTAAGACAGGATTGTCTGTCATTGGTCAGGAACTTACTGAATTGTCTAAATTGGCTGGGATCCACTTGTCTCTGCCTCTCCAGCACTGATATTTCAAGCTTGTGTCTGTGTGGAATATTAGTCAAAGATATGTTACATTCTTTTATGATGTGGAATGTTTGTTTAATGATGCAACGATGTGTTGCATTCTCTTATGTTGCATTTGTTTAGCTCTGTAAAGCTGTGTTACTTAACCTGTCTAAAATAGCTGATTAGTCTAATAAAGAGCTGAATGTCCAATAGCAAGGCAGGAGAGTGGTAGGTGGGGCTGGCAGGTAGAGAGAATAAATAGGAGAGAAGAGAAGAGGGAGGAGTGAGAGAAGTAGAAGGAGAGAGGACACCAGGGGCCAGCCACCCAGCCACACAGTCAGCAGCGGGGTAAGGAGTAAAGAGATACAGTATAGAGAAAGGTAGACACTAAGAGGCAAAATGTAGATGGAATAATTTAAGTTAAGAAAATCTGGCTAGAAATAAGCCATGCTGAGGCCGGGCATTCATTCATATGTAAGAATAAGTCTCTGTGTATTTATTTGGGAGCTGGGTGTTGGGTCCCCAAAGAGAAAAGAGTAAAGAGCAGTAAAAAACAAACAAACAAACAAAAACCCAAAACAACAACAACAACAACTACAAGTGTCATCATACCTAACTTTTAAAAACAGATTCTGAGGATTGAACTCAAGTCCTTATACTTACAGAACAAGTGCTTACCAACTGATCTGTCTCCTAAGTCCTCAGCCACTTTTATTTTAAAAATTTAAACTTTTATTATATTTGTTTTATTATGCGTGTGGGTGTGTGCATGTGAGGTAGTGGTGGGGTAGGGTGTGTCTTCCAATTGTGGACTGTGAAGGTCAAAGGATAACTTACAGGCATCTGTTCTTTTACCATATGGGTCCCAGGGATAAAAACAAAACAAAACAAAACAAAAAACCAAACAAAAACAAAACAAAACAAAACAAAACAACAAAACAAAACAAAACAAAAACAAGACAAAAAACCCAACCAAACAAAAAAAGCAAACAAAAACCAAAAAAAACAAAACAAAAACAAAACAAAACAAAACCAACCAACCAAACAAACAAACAAAAAAAAACCCAAAAAACCAGGTCCTCAGGCTTGTTGACAAGCACTTGCAATAACTGAACCTTCTCACCTCTCCCAAACTTTGGAAAGTTGGACTAAAAAACTTTTCATGAGTTTCTTCTATTGTGAATGCCCATTTATATTTGCTATATGCTTATATGTATGTTATTTATGTATTTTGCTATTGATGTCAGCATTTTATACTACTGTCATATTGATTTTAATTTTCTAGTTTGAAACATTAAGAGTAACATCTAACATTGCTGTGTATTCTAATCCTCTAGCTTATTTCAGTTTGTGGGCTGTAGGTCCCTCCTTTTAAGGTTCTTTACTCTCTAAAGCTACACAGTCTTTCACAGCAGGGACTTCTCTTGGACATTTAGGACAGAATGAGGGTTCCCCTTACTTTTCGGAAGCTAAGTTGTATCCCTGCCTCCCTCCTGAGCGGATCTCTCTTGCCCTCCCTCGGGAGGTCCTACTCAGAAGACTGTCGCTGAGACATCTGAAGCCACCCTTCCAAACACTCTCAGTCTCTCTCTCCACTTTCTCCCCGTTTCTGACATTAGCGTTCTTATTTTCCAGTGTGCGTCTTGTCTTGGGCCTCCTTTGCCCGACTGCCTGGTGAGCCCATCTGTCTGCACACAGAGTCTCTATCTGCAGCTCCGTAGTGTTTTATTACATTCTATCTCCCATTTCTCTTCTGCTTCATTTGTGGCTGATATTTTAGGAACTCTCATTATCTCCACGTGGTTTTCCATCCTCTGGTTCCCAGATCTCCCACCTCCTGCCTCCTAACCTCCACTTCCACACTTGCTTTCTACATTGCCGACTTGCTGTTCTGCACCTCGCGAGCGGGTTAGTTCTTCCTTGCCAGTGAAGCGGCTTGGTTTCTGTGTTTACTGTGAGTTTCCCTGCAACCCGTCCAGTTTGAATCTATCCTCCCACTCATCTCGGCCTGCTGCTCTCCCTTCCCTGCTACTCTTCTCTGGCACAGAGGCCGTGATGGTTCAGTACACTGCGAAAATAGTAAACTAGTAAACAGCTTCTTGGTTTTTTCCTACAGTATCTCATTTTTAGAGATGACTCCATTCTTGTTATAGATGGTGTTTTCCCCTTTGCTCTGAGGAGGATAGGTCTAGCTGAGACTCACTGAGGTGAGCGCTTGCCCTGGGACTTTATTTCTGCCCACTCCCAGGGTACTTTAATTCCTTCATTGGTTTTTTCTTTTTTCTTTTTTTTTTTTCCACCAGCCTTGGAGATGGATGTGTTCAGGTGCCAGTCCAATTTCTCATATCTGGATGGTTTTTCACTTGATGTATCTCTGCTCTGCTCAGGTCACATATTCCTTTGACCTACAGCATCTGCTTCTTTGATTTCTCTAGCTCAGTGCAAGGTGTGAAAAATACAGTACCTGGCATAAGCCACTTCCTCAGTGCTGTTCTCTTTATTCCCACAGTGATGGTCCCTAGAGACTAAAGGCTCTCAGAACATATCACTCCCCTCCTCGTCAGGGTGGGGTGGGGTGGGGGGGTGTCTGTGCTTGGTACGGTCATTTTCTGGAAGGGCAGATGAGGATAAGGGTGGTACGGATGCTTTCTGAACTTACCACATGGACAAGTTCCCCCTTAGTAGGAGCCCAGGGTCTCCAGGGACAGGGGCACAATAACAGTACATGGACGTTTGCTGCCCTTCCTCCGTCAGTCACTTTCCGTTGTTGACGTAGAATCATAAGGGCACATGTGTCTCACCACCTGGCTGGGTTTGCTCATCTCATCTCTTACCCCACCTGACACTGGGGCAGCTTGTCAGGATTGGTTTAAAAGCAGGTGCTGGTAAAGGTTTGACATTTTTCTGACATCTTATTTTTGCTGAAAAATTGTGAGAACTTTGGGCCTTGTGATCCTTATTTTGGGCCCAGATTTTCTTCATATATTGTATTAACTCCTGCACCTATCTCTCTCCTTCCCCATTTCTCTTTGAGCTTTTGGAAAGAACAGTTATTAACCATTGCACCAACAGCATCTAACACAGTATCAGTCGTGATGTTTAACATATGTATTTTAAAATTGTGAATTGGTATGCTATTGTTGAGAGAGAGGAAGGAGAGAGGGAAGGAGGGATGGATGGATGGAGAGAGAGAAAGACCCTCTTGGGCTCTGAGGGACATGGCTACAACAGAAGGAGAAGTGTGAGCCCATGAGATCAAGATAGGGCAGGGGAGTAGAGCAGAAAGTTTGAGGCAGACAGAGCTTATGGAAGAAGTAGGCTGGCCCCACGAGGTGAGATCTGGCTGAGAAGGGTAAAGAGCCAAGTGGATCTGATCCCAGATTCATCTCTGGTGACCCTTTGTTTTAGAAGCACAGTTGAGAAAATCTCCTCTTGAGTCAGCAGGTTGAGCAGGGTGAATGGCAAATAGGGAGGAGTGAATTCAAGAAGGAAGGGAGAGAGGTGGATGGGAATCAATCAGTGGTGGAAGCTGTTCCCTCCCCAAATAGTGCTGCGGGGGGTGCGGGGAGGAAACCGCTTGCTGTAGGGGGTGGGGGCAGCTGCTTGTAGAGAAGTATCTAGAGATGCTGAGATGTGTTCCTCTCTGGGCTTGGGCCTTAGTTGAAGTGGAGGACCCAGATGAGGTGAGGGAATGGCAAAAAATGGCCCAAATCTGAAGGAAGAAAGGGAAGGATGAATGGAGGATCCTGGCACCCTCAAAACCAGCCTAGGATATAAGAAGTTTCTAGACATGGCATTGGGCAGCTCCACCAAAGCACTTTGTTTCAGGTGGCTTGCAGCCTGCTCTGGCACTGAGTGCCTTTCCAGGGCACTAGAGGAGAATGGCCCTGGGCTGGGGAGATGGCTCAGAGATGTGAACTTATTGTACAGACATAAAGGCCTGAAATCAAATGCCAAGAACAGACTCAAAAAGCCAAACATGGTCAAGTGCATGTGTGACCTGCTGGGAGTAGGGTGGGGGTAGCGACAACAGTGGAGTCACTAATGCTTGTTGGACACCACCCTCACTCCATGTTTAGTAAGAGACCTTTTCTGAAGGGAATAAAGTGGAGAGTGATAGTGTAGGATACCTGATGTTCTTCTGTGGCCTCAGTGAACACATGGATGTGAGTACCTGCACACACACACACACACACACACACACACACACACACACACACACACATATGAAAGCACATACATATACTATACAGATAGACACAACACACACAATAAATATTTTTTTAATTTATTTTCTATTAAGAGATTTTCTATTCATTTTACGTATCAACCATGATTCCCCTGTCCTCCATCCTCCCACCTCCCAGCCTTCCCCTGCAACCTACCCCCTATTCCCACCTCCTTCAAGGCAAGGTCTCCCATGGGGAGTCAGCAGAGCCTAGTACATTCAGTTGAGGCAGGTCCAAGCCCCTCCTTCCTGCACCAAGGCTGTGCAAAGTGTCCCAGCATAGGCCCTAGCTTCCAAAAAGCCAGCTCATGCACTAGGGACAGGTTCTGGTCCCACTGCCTGGGGGCCCCCTAAACATTTCAAGCTAAACAACTGTCTCACTTATCCAGAGGGCCTAGTCCAGTACCATAGGGGTTCCTCAGCTATTGGTCCGCAGTTCGTGTTTCCACTAGTTTGGCTAGTTGTCTCTGTACTTTTTCCAGTCATGGTCTTGATATCTCTTGCTCATAAAATCCCTCCTCTCTCTCATCGATTAGACTCCTGGAGCTCCTCCTGGGACCCAGCCATGGATCTCTGCATCTGCTTCCATAAGTCACTGGATGAGGGTTCTATCATGACAGTTAGGGTGTTTGGCCATCCAATCACCAGAGTAGGTCAGCTGAGGCACCCTCTTGACCATTGCCAGTAGTCTGTGGTAGAGTCATCTTTGTGGATTCCTGGGAACCTCCCTAGCACTCTGCTTCTTTTTTCCTCCCTAAATAGCCCTGAGTGAAGCTCTCCCACAGACCAAAGCCTTCACCTCTCTGGTCAGGGGTTGCTCCATCCTTCTGTCTCCAGATGTCAAGATTATTGATGCACAGTAAACTGTGAAAATTGCCCTTGTCCTGGGTCCCTGGTCCCAGGCACTTTCCAGGAATTGCACAGTGGTTTTCTCCATGCTTTTGGGTCTAAGCCTACCTGTAACTGGAATTTGGGTACCCACTCGAACCCTCCCATGTAGGTTACAACTGGGAACTGACTGAGAAAGCTGAGTGTGGACACTCTAGCCTCTGCTTATGATGTGTATCTCATGCGTGGGAACGAGGCCTCACTTAATTAACAAATTCATCAATAAATCAATACAACACTTTCCACGAGCCTCTGAGGTGTCAGATATTGACACTGTTGAGGTGATGGGATCATCCTGGCTGATGAGAAGTGTGTGTGTTGATCAATGAGGGAGCTCACATGAAGTCCTTTAAGGAAGAAAAGTTTCATTCAAGAGGCTACCAGTCCATTAAAACCAGAGGCAGAGGGATAGATTAAGTGACCCCTGGAACCCTGTCCTGGGCAAGTACTTTCATTAGAAAGCAAGACCTACCGTTGTCTTTTCTTTTCAGTATTCTTTATTGCCTTTTCACACAAATAATTAACCATGCAAAATTAATGCAGCATATTCTAGAACTCAATTCCTGTTACTACTCTCTGGAGCACTTGAACCGTGCCCTGGGGTTGGCATTGTTACAAGAAGCTTTTGACAAGAATAATGCTGGATACTGTGCAATTGTGTGATCTGGCCTTCCTCGCATGGCTCTGTGTGTGCACATCAATTACCCACATTCGGTATAATTTGTCTCTTTAAAAATCACACCTTCTATTTCACCCCAAGAAGATAAATGGATCCTGCTTCAGCCCCAGCTCCATTGATTTTTTGTGGTCCTATGGTGAAGCTATTATCAACACTAATCTCCAACCCTGCTAGGAGCCAGGAAGGCCTTGGAATACAGAGCAACTATTTCAGCAACTTTTACCTTCATTCTCGTTCCTCTGGCTTTTATTGCATGTCCCCTCGTCAGCTCATTTTCACATGTGATTTGATTATCATCCTGTGATGTCTGTCCACTTGGTTCCTAGCAGACACCTTTTGGACAGATCCTACCTGGAAGAGGACAGCAGAGGCTGCTCCTGACATAGAGTGCTGACCTCCATCAGGCCAGGGCATCTCTATACCTTTGAAGCACCACTCAGTGGCTTTCCTCTCCAGTGGGCTAGGTACCAACAGACCTGGTTCCCACCCTCCCTTCACCTTCCAGATCTCCACATGACTTTTCCAGTTGCCAGAGGAAGAAGAGAAGAAGTGGGCATTGAGGTGGAGAAAGTTGGTGGCATCAAAGAGGCTGTTGACAGTGAGCTGTGTTTGAAGATGCCACTGGTTACTTTTTAGGGCTTGGAGTGATGGATGTCTCCTACCTCCACTTTCCAAGGCTGCTATCACCTCCTTCTGCTGAACTCATGATGCATTACCAGTCTTTGCATATGTTTGTGTGTATATGTGTGTATTTCCACATGCAGGTACATGTAAGTGTAGAGGCCAGAGGTCATCCTTTGGTGTTAGTTCCTAGGAGCTGTCCACCTTGTATGTATGTATATATGTAGTATGTATATATGTATGTATGTATGTATGTATGTATGTATGTATGTATGTGTATGTGTGTGTGTGTATGTGTATTTATTTACTTATTTATGAGACAGGGTTTCTCAGTGGGACTTGTGGTTCTGCACCTCCCCATCACCAGAATTAAGCATACACCACCACACAAACCTTTTATCTCAGTAGCTGCTGGAGATTGAACTTAGATCTGGATGCTGTGTGACAAGTACTTTACCAACTTTGGCATCTCCCCAGACTCCACACTCAACATTTTGAGAAATCACCCACAGTATAAAGTATTATTAATGTTTAAGAAGGCAGAGCATTCAATTCATTTGAATATTTCCATCAGTATAAAAGGCATATAGCAAAGCTTTCATTGCTGCTGAACCCACACCCAGTGACCTCCTAGGGTGGAGGTGGCTCTGGTGGAGCCTTCCACAGACAGTGTGTGCATTAGACAGGCACTCACTGCTTCCCCATACTGCAGCTGCCACTGCTGCTCCTCTTTTTCTTAACTAGTTACTTACTAATGGATAGAGTGGTTATATGTAATTTTTTGCCGCCAAAAGAATTATGCACCCAAGAATTGACAGCAGAGATTCAGATATTGATATCAGTGATCACAGCAGCATTATTCACAGTAGCCAAAAGAACTCTGCCAAGTGCCTATCAAGATAGGAGCACATAAACAAATTTGGTATACAAATCCAACGTAGAATTATTCAGCTATAAAAAGGAATGAATTATTGCCATATCTGTAACAGAGGTAGCCCTTGAAAACACAATGTTAAGTAAAAGAAGCCAATCATGGAAGGGAAATATTGTGTGATAGGACTTCCATAAGGTACCTAAAACAAGCAAATTCCGTGTGACAGCAGAATACAAGCTACCAAGGGTAAAGGGAAGAGAGACGTCGGAGTTATTGTTTGTCGGTATGGATTTTTGTGTTGGGAATGATGAAAGTATTCAAGTATATAGATAATGGTGATAACTGTGTCATGGTGTGAATAGATTTTATGACACGGAATTGCACACTTACAAGTAGTTAAAATGAGAAATATTATGTTATGTACATTTTACTATCACAAAATTACAATAAAAGATAGGAATATACTGCTGATGCACAAAGTAAAATGTATGGCGCAGTTCAATAAAACATCCTGCAGGAATGCAAGTATATATGAATAAGACATTTTCAGAAGTGGGGGTATGGGGGTAGAGAGGATATGCACTGTGTCTGTTGATGTAGTCACTGAATTTCCTCCCTCCCAAAGCTTGTGCTATATATTGCTGTGATCCATGAGGTTGTGTGTGTGTGTGTGTGTATGTGTGTGTGTGTGTGTGTGTGTGTGTGTGTGTGTACATGTTCATGTTGGATATGTATGTGCACATGTGGGTGTGCAGATCCTGGGAGCCCTCAGTATCTTCCTCACTTGCTTCTCCATCTTCTCATTATTTGAGCTATGGTTTCTCATTGACTCTGGACCATTTTATGAGGCTGGCCATGAGCTTCAGGTATCTGCCTATGTCTCTGCCTTCTTTCACCCACAGCTCTGGGGTTACACACTGGGCTGCAGTGTGCCAGACTTTTAGGTAGGAGATGGAGAACCTAAACTTAGGGTCTCATGTTTGCACAGTAGGTGTCTTCCCAGACTCCAAATATTTATGTTTATCTTGAAAACTAGAACATGGTATGCTTATACGTTCAATCTATGATTCTTTATGTGCTTATGCTGTGTGGATTTGGGCTGAGGTCATAGACCATAGTTACTTTGGTACCAAGTCAAGACAGGAGCAAATAAGAAGCAATGTAGAGGTAAAAGGGAGGCTGGCTGTCTGGGGCTTGAAAGAATCTCTACCTGTTGCCTCACCTCATCATGGGCATTATAGAATGTCAGGATGCTGCTTGAAAGAGGCCCTCAGAGGTCCAGCTGCTGAGTACCATAGTAATACCCTATCCATATTTCAGCCTGAGCTAGTGACAGGAGCCTACCCCTTCCTGCTTCCTTGCAAAGGGTGTGCTCTATTAATTTATCCTCTTGGTGTATTCTAGTCTCTGATTTTCAACATTCTGAATAACCAGAAAAAATGCAGTCCTTCTCTCAGCAGTTCTTAGGCCAGCTGCTTGCAAAGATAATACTCGAAATAAATGGTAAGTGGGTCCATGAACTAATGAATGAACTCAAGTCCTGTGAATGCTAATCCCTGACATTCTTATTGCCCAGAGAAGGTTCTTCTTGAAGGTTAAGAGCTGGAGGATGGAGGAGTGCTCAGAAATGTCTCCTAGATGGGGTGTAACCCTTGCACTCATGAACGCAAAGCTGCTGTGGTTACCTGCAGAAGATGGAGGCCTTCAACATCCCATCATGGATAGGGGAGGGACTCATGAGGTCCCACCCCTCCTTAAGGAGCTTGTGGCAGTTAGTATGTGCTGGGAGAGGGGAATCGTTTTCTTAAGTGATGTAGCCATTGGTAAGCTGTTCTTGCTCCTGTAAATAACCTCTCACATATTGTTAGGTATCAATCACTAGGACAAAGGGCTAATGTAGGTGCCTATTCAGCATATCAAAGTGGACTTGCTCTTCAGGTTCTCCCAGCATCCCTCAGTCCCTACAAGTTACAGGATATGGCCGGCATACCCTGCCCCCTACCCTAAACTTCTCTAGCTCAGGGGCTGGGCTGCCCATTTCTCAGCCGCCCTTCCCTATATAATCCAGCCATTTGGGTTACCTGGCACCTTTTGTCTATCCTTCACTCTCCTAGACTCTTGGCTCTGCCCTCTCCTCACATAGTCCAGCTCAGGGTCATGTTCATGCTGGGCTCTCCCAACTGTCTCAGCCTCTGGCCATGCTCTCCCTCTTATCTACAATAAACTTTCTCCTCCACCATACCTAGGAGCAATCATGCCCTTCGTTTTTATTTTTACGTTCATGTGTACTCATGCAAACAACCCAAATTAAACTCAGTGGCTAACAGAGAAGGAAATAAAACAAATAAAAGGCATGAAAATAGGAGAGGGCTTGTTGGAAAGAAAAAGTTGAACAGGAGTAAGAGGGGGATGAGGGATAAAAAAAAATGACCAAAATATATGCATTTACAAAATTGTCAAATAATAATAATAATACTTTCCAAAAGAAAGAAAGGAAGGAAGGAAGGGAGGGAGGGAGGGAGGAAGGAAGGAAGGAAGGAAGAAAGAAAGGAAGAAAAGAACCCAAATTCTTAAGAAGGGATTCCTTCTAAATTCCGAGGACAGTAGGCGGGTCCTTTTGGGATGCAGCCCTACCATGGATTAAAGAAGCTTCAGGTCACCTTCATGCCTCACTCTCTTCCCTACAGTAGGCTGCAGAGCCAGTGCTGCCCTCCCACATTTGAAATTTATGCCTGTCTTGTATAAAGAACACCTTCCCTTGGCCTTGGTCCAGAATTCTAGTCCCCAGAGATCAGTCTGAATGTGAACTCACTCACTGGCATTTCCATCATTTCTTCCAGCTTTCTGTCACATCTAGATTTGATATACATCCCATTAAGTATTTCACCTCCGTTTTATGGATTAAAAAGTTGATCGGGTCAGGACTAAGGGCAGTGCCAGGTGATGCCACCCCATTTCTCAAGGCGACAGCATAGTTATTTAACAGAATTATTACTAATGGGATGGCTGGGGCTTCACCAGCCCTCATATCCATGACAAAATCATCAGGGATTCAGAGGCTCTGTTAAGAACGGGGGTGACGGGCACTGTGGGTGAGCTGGAGGACAAAACAAGGCAGCAAGGGTTAGTCTGAGTGCCAGCACCAAGGAAGAACCAGGTGGCAGACTGACAATAGGGAGCATTGTGGACCAAGTGTGACCTAAGGATCTGGAACTGAAAGAGGAGAGAAGCTAGATGCATTCAAACAGGTTCTAAAATTTGAGACTATTAACATGGTCTCTGTGTTCGACACTTCCCATTGTTCGATGTACATCTGTGCTGTAAACTGCTTTAGATGTCATGCATTACAGTGAGGGAGCCATGAGGATGGACATTGAGACAAGAGAAAAGCGAAGTAATTTTCCTCAAGTTGTACCACCTGAGCTTAGGCTCAATGAGGGTGCCTCCAGATTCGATGCTTTTCCCTATACTGTGCAGGGATCCAAGACAGTACCTTGAGGACAGTAGGCAAGCACTCTATCAGCGAGCTACACTCCTAGCCTGGAATGTGTGCTCTCTTGACCACTTCCCTCCACGTCTTTGGAAAGCTCATCTCAGCAGCCATCATATTGGTAAGCAGTTTCCAAAGACTCTTCTGCTATCCACAGCTAGAATGTGCTTCTGAAATGAAGTTAGAAAATGCCAGGGATCCAGGACCATATAGCAATCTCTCCAGGACCAATAACCCTGAGTAATTTCCTCTCAGCAAAGTGGGGAAGGCGGAAGTCACTGCTATGAGAGGTTGTTGAAGAGTTCACCTGAAAAAGTGTCTTAGGCTGTTCCCAAGGGTCTGCGTGACATTTCTTATGAAAGGGGGGACAACGGCACAGGGGCCAGTAGAGGGAGAGTTGGTCTAGGAAGGTAGAGGCCACTACCTGGCCCACTACCCCTCAGTTGTTTCGTCTGTGAAGGGACAAGTCTGGTTGAAAAGCAGCTTGATGGAGATATTTTGCTGGGAAAGCTGAGTGTCCCTTGAGATGGGTGTGTCCAGGTGACAGCATGGTGAGTGCACCCCATGCCTGTGGGCTATTTATTGGAGAGTCATGTGCTCATGGCTTGATTCTCCCATCTTACTCTGCTGCAGAGCCACAGGGTGTGGATTGCTTTCAGCGAGAGCGACAGCATAACCATACCCTTCCTTGGCTCAAGAACTTGGGCTCAGAAACAGGTAGGAGAGGAGGAGCCTGTTGCCCGGTAGCTGCAATTAGCATCACCTGGTCCTCCGACGCCTGGTCCAGGTCCAGAGTCTGATTCAGTTCCTTCAGGATCAACCAAGAGCTGTTAAAGAGTATAGGGCCCACTCAGAGCCTCGAAGGAGCCCAGACCTTGGGCTCTTACATCTTATTAACCTCCCAGAAGTAAGTCTGGAAGCCAGCCGTTTGAGCCAGTGGTGTGGAGCACAGCTCTGAGGGTCCTGTGTTAATGAGCCTGTGTGCGTTGTTGTGTAGAGAATTTGAGGGCTTTTCTTCACGGCCTATTAGAGGTGATGAGAACTGGATAGGCAGGCCTTGGTGGCTCTAGGAAATACTGAAGATTGCCACAGCTAGAGCCACAGGCAGTGAGCTTGGGAACCTTTTCTCTGGAGATAAAAGGAAGGGTTTACAAGCACAGAGAAACTTTTGGCTTCATTTTTAGTGTGTGTGTGTGTGTGTTTGTATGTGTGTGTGCATGCATGTGTGAGTGTGTGTGCATGCATGTGTGAGTGTGTGTACACCACATGCCTATATGTGCATACATGGGGAGGCTAGAGGACAACCTTGGGTTTCATCTTCAGTAACACAATCTGCCTCCTTTGAGACAAGATTTCTCATTGGCTTGAAGCTCACTGTTTTAGCTAGGATGGCTTGCTGGCAAGCCCCAGGGATTTGCCTGTCTCAGCCTCCCAGGTGCTGGGATTGGAAATGCAAGCAACCACATTCATTATTGTTACATGGGTTCTGAGGCATGAGCTCAGGTCATCACGCATGCATAAGCAAGTACTTTGCAGACTGCGTCATCCCCTATGCCCCAGAGATGCTTCGAATGGAAAACCGAGAAACACTGGTAGACCCATCTCACATCCTGATGGAAAAATGTTTAGGGCTGAGAATAACTACATTTTTGTTTCCAGTTTATCACTTAATTTGGTTTCTTTTAACTTCATTTAAATAGTATTTCTTTTGAGATTTTTGGAGTATAAGTACTATTTAGAGCATTATTTAAACCTGTTATTAGAAATGGGCCTTTCTAATTGCGCATTTAAGACTTTTTGTGAAACAACATATGCTATTATTTGTTTTTTAAAATTAAATAATAGATGAGAGTACACACACACACACACACACACACACACACACACACACACACACACATCCCAAAATTGCTTCCCACTATCTAGAAGAAACCATTAACACTTGGTCCATAGCTCTCTGATAGAATGATAGCTAATTAGATCAATTCAAACAGTCTTGCAAAAATAGAATCATACTATATACATTTTAAATTCAAAATAGTATGTTTAGTTTGATTAGAATTTAATAGACAAGAATTAAAACAATACTTCAAATATTGCTAAATTTCAGAAATGTCTGAAGTTACCCACCCCTGCAAAAAAAAAAAAAATCCTGCCAAATTTCTTCTTTAATGGGCAGAAGCCCAAACTCACTTGTAGTGTTAAATTTCTCAGCTTCTTGAGCCCCAGCTGCTCCCTCACCTCCACCCCAAATCTCTTGATAGGGTTTGGGTTTAACTGTTGGGCACTGTTATCTTCCATTTCCTGTCTCCATGTCCAGGAGTCTTTGCTCTTATCCACTGGGTGACCATTGGCTGTCCTTCTGCTTTATTCCAAAGAGTCATTCTGTTCAGAGGTTAAATTTATGTGCATTGACTTGGTGTCTTCTTGAAGTGAGGATTCTGGTACATTGGGTCTGAAGTGGAGCCCAAGGGTCTGTGGTTCTGGAAAGTCCCCTGTGATGTCAATGCCTCTGCTCTTGGATGGAGAATTGCTAACAGGTTGTGTTTCCTGTACCCAGTTAATCAGGTTCCATCTGTCATTGTCCTGGTTAGTTTTTTGTCAGCTTGGCACATGCTAAAGTCGTCTGCAATGATGAATCTCAATTGAAGAACTGTTTCCATCAGATTGCCTGTAAGCAAGTTTGTAGGGCCATTTTCTTGATGAATGATTGATGTGGTGGGGGGCGGGGCATGTCCCACACAACTGCATCCAATTCCACCTGAGCAGGTGGTCCTGGGTGGTATAAGAAAATGGAAGGTAAGTGGCTTTCCTCCATGGCCTCTGCTTCAGTTCCTGCCTTGAGTTTCCATTCTGATGTCTCTGGATGATGGACTCTAAGCTGAAATAACCCCTTCCTCCCCAAGCTGATTTTGGTTATAGTGTTTATCACAGCAATAGGAAGCAAGCTAAGCCAGCCATTTTTTTTGTTCCCTCCTCTCTACCTTCCCACAGCTCACTGCACTGAGTCTCTGGCATTTCAGTTCTTGAATTTCCTTCCCTATTAGTGTATATGGCATGGTGGAAGCTTGCCTGGGTAAATTTAGCACATACACAGGTCACACCAGTGCCTTTGCTCAGAGTCTGTGGACATGGCTTTGGTGTCCCTGCCGGGCACTGAGCACAGGCCATCGGTTGTTGCTGAGGTTGGTTTGTAGAAAGTTTTGCTTTTACCTTTCTTAAGTCATTTGCCTTTTCTGTCTGGATGCCCCAGGAACTCTTTTTCCCTTGACATTTAGTAATTTCTCTGCAATGGCCAGAGATGTAGTTTGACTTTTTTACAGGGGCATTTTCAAGCCCTGACATCAAGAAAGCCTTCTTCCATTTGTCTCTGAAGGCTCTTGCATGTTTTACGTGATCTCTTCTCCATGTACTAATGATATACACAGCCTGTTGTGCACTGGGGTCTGGCTTATGTTGATTATTCTGTGAGCTGTCACCCACTAAGACCTTTCCATCTCTTCTTGAATTTTCATTCAGTTATGAAAAAACTAGGAACAGAAACAGAATGGAGAATTCCCTCTGACTGTCCCATAGATTCTAGCCTCTCCTCTACACTCTCAGGAGGCTACATCATCTCTACAAGAAATCTAGGCGTGTCCCAGGGTCTGAGGTCTATAGCAGCATCCAATGCTCTTCCATATTACATTACCTTCTCCGCTATGTGGTTGGTGGTGACTGCCATTTCTGCACCCTGACAGTGCATTGCAAATATTTTCAAGTGGATAAAGCAATATGAACTACACTTGACTTGAATATTCTTGCTCTTTTGTTATTCCTTGCTAGAAAGCCATTAGGGTCTCCTATGTACCTTATGGGGGCCATCTATCTGTACCTGGTGAACATTTCAATGGGGTGTTCCTTAACCAGCACAACTAATGATGAAGAGGCAACACTGTGTTCAAATTCAGTACCTTGAGGGAAGACTGAGCATCAGGGATCATAACTTCTTTAAGGCGCAGCCTTTGGCTTAAGCCACAGGAAGCCCATTCTCCTAAGGTGTCATCACAAAGTTTGATATGGGTGTGAGTTGCCTGGTTTTGCCTGCCTACTGCCAGGAGAATGCCCAGTGCTACCTTCCTCAGAGGCTGACTCCAGGGATGCAGTACAAAATACCATACATTGAAGTGGCTTTCCTCCCATGGCTGACTTGTATGTGGGCCCTTGGGACATTTTCTATTGACTACGTTGTTCTAGAAAGTTAATGGACATATATCTCTTAGTAAAGTAAGGAACATACTGTGTTTTCTATGCATATTCAGCCACACCTATGTGGGAGGAGACAGTGAGCTGCAGAAGTTAATTTCCTGTTTTGGCTGCAGCCACTGTGTGATTCAGTCTGTTGTGTTTAGTCATAATATCTCTTCCATATCCCTAGGTAACATGGCATTTATGCCAGCAGGTGCCTCTGCCTGCATTGCCCTGGCTCTTATAGTTGGAGTGGGTCGATCTTGTGAGTGTGTCCCAAGTGAGCATGTCCAGAGGAGGGAGAGTCATCTGCACAAGCTTATCAGCTTGTTTCTCTGCTAAGTTTGTTTAAAGGGCTGATGAGGAACTGGAGAGAAAGTTGGAACACATTAACTGTACTGCCCTGCTCTGGAGGGAGAGGCAACGTCACCCATAATGCCATGGGTTATGTTTTCCTATTCATATTTTATTACAAGGAGATGTTGCGATGGTTAATCTCAGTAGTAACCTTGATGAGATCTAGAGTCACCTGAGGGATGAGCCTCTCGGCTGCTGTGACGAGTGTTATCTTGATTATGTTCAGTGATGTGAGAAGACCTATTTTGTCTCTAGGTGGGACTAAACCCTGGGATAGGGGACCCTGGACTGTATAAATGGAGAAAGTGAGCAGAGCCCTAGCATGCATATGTTCACTATTGTCTCTCTGATTGTGGATCCAGAGTGAACAACTGCTTCACACACATCTGACATCTTGACTTCCCCGCCAGGATGGATGATGCCCCCAAACTGTGAGCTGGAATAAATCCCCTTGCCCTTAAGTTGCCTTTGTCAGGTATTTCACCACAGCAACAGGAAGAGAAACGATGGCAGGTACTGCTGGCTGGAAATATTTCAAAGTGACTAAAACTTCCCTTCTCCAATACACTTACAAGCCGTGATGTCATAGATGTCACTGACACGGCACCTATCCTCTTGAGAACAGAGGATTTTCCTCGGCAGGTCCTCCCAAAGAGTCCTAACTTTTGCCCCATTTATGTTTGGGCCAAACAGTGTGTGTTTGTGTGTGTGTGTGTGTGTGTGTGTGTGTGTGTGTGTGTATGTGTGTGGTCATCTCTGTTGGTAAGCTGAATCATAATTGTTGTGTACCTTGCTTAACTCCCAAACAAGAATGACTGCTTCCGTGACGTAGACCCTTAAGGAGTTTATGGGGTGGAGGGTGTCACTGCGCAGGATCAGTGTGTGGCCTGCACTGACAGTGCTTGTGTTGTGATGGCTGATGGTCTTCACAAGTCCATCAAGACAGTGTGGAATCGGTGTGCCCGCTGGAGGATGGAATTTGAGCAGACTGTGGCAGCTTAGCCGCTGCATCTCTACTGCGTACCCAAGAGTCTTTATGTCACAGGACATAGCTGGAGAGCCAGGTGGTTTTGACAGACACTGAGAAGAGTTAGGAGTAGGAAGAGGAGTTCTTGAGAATCCCAGGGCCAGGCTGTGTTAAGAAAAGAGAGCCTCTGTGTCTGTCCCTCACCCTCTGCCTCTATAGCCATTACACCCCCCCGCCCCCCCCCCCCCAATTAGCCTCATGGCTCAGATTCATCTAGCTTTGGAAGGGTGCTTATCTTATTTCCAAACATCTCCCTCTCTCTAGAAACTGCCTCCAGCTTCCCTGGTAACCAGGAGCTAAACTTACGTTGGCAGCAGCATTTCTTCTTGGGTGTGGATTTAGCACATTGTAAACACTAGATTTAACACTGACTCAACAGCATATCAGGCAGAAGAGCTTATTCCTGTCCCCACCCGTGTGTGTGTGTGTGTGTGTGTGTGTGTGTGTGTGTGTGTGTGTGTGTGTGTGTGTGTGTGTTGTGGTGTGTATATGTGTTTGTGAACCTGTGAATGTGCACAAAAGCCAGAGGAGGACTTAGAGTGTCTCTGTCACTCTTGGCCTTACTCTTTTGAAACAGTTTCTCTCACTGAAGCCAGAACTAGGCGGGTGGCCAGCAGGACCCAGAGATCCCTCCTACATCCCACCTTTCACAGTGCTAGGATTACAGGCACACCTATGGCCATGCCTGGCTTTTTACACAATGCTGGGGATTTGAACCCAGGTCTTCATGCTTGCACAGCAAGTACTTTTAACCACTCAGCTCTCTCTCCAGCTGCTTTTTAGTGATCTGATGAATAAGAGTGTTCTAGTAGTTGAGGATGGGATGCTATGTTTCAGAGACAAATGTCCAGTGGGTAGGAGAAAGGATACCCAGAACCTAGGTATGCTTTCCTGCTTGAGGATGGAGGTCAGAGAGGAACATGGAGGTAGGGTAAAGGAGTGGACCCCCACCCCAGGGGAGAATTGGGAAGATTTGGAGATATTCCCCTCTCTTCTGCAGAGCTTGAGCCTGGCCTCTGACTTCAGTTCCACTACTTGGAGGCAACTGCTTAACCCTCAACTGAGTGGCTGAAGGTGTTGGGAGCAGTGAGACATTGTGGCAGCATGGGTCACAACAGGTGTATCTGTGTCCAGTGATAAAGGCACAGCTGCAGAGGGGCCACTGGGGATGGATGGCACAGTTCATATGGCCTTGGCTTATAACCTAGGATCTGCAACCCAGCCTGCCTTGATTTGGAGAGCTATGAGGCTTCCCAAAAGGCAGCCTTCCTGTTCTATCTTTACTGTAGCCAGGGATCCTGACAGATACAAGGGTGGTGCTGAGACTTTAGTCAGCCCAGTATTTCTGAGGGAAAAGCAGCCTTTGGCCAGAAGACCTCATGCCATGGGTGGACTGAGAAATGCTCACTCATAATTTAGAACATTGACTATTGAACAGCAGGCACCGGGAGAGGAGAAATGCCTTCCAGTTCCCAGCTCTTACAGATGCTCCACATTTTGAAACCTGCCTGCTTCGAGGGAGTATGTATTATTGTTCACAAAGCAGGTGCCCACAGGACTTTGTGGGATGCCACTTGAAGCAAAGTCCTGGCTAACTCCACAGTGACAGGCCACCTAGGGCCAGTTTTCACATAGTTATAAATCACCCACTCTTTTATGGGTTGTTATAACTATTTCTTCCAGGTTTTGCTTTCTGGTTTTATTTTCCTTTCTTTTTTATTTAATAGACCTCAGGAGGGAGAGAATTTCTGGTCACAGTCAATCACAGGTTTACACCTCTGTCTTCAGGGGCCAAAGGACCTGGGATGCTGTGGGTGTGTGTGGGAATGGATACAGAATGTGCTAGGAGTTCCCAACTCCAACCCCGTTCCTTTTGTACATGGTAAACCATGCTCACCCCTTCGCATTTTTTTATGGATCTCGGTGTGTTCTGTGTCCTTCTGTGGGAAGACAGCAGCTCTGGCTTCCAGTTTCCTTGCTAAGCTTCATGTGGTCAGGTGCCTTGCCTGCACTTTCCTTCATGTCATTGAGCATCTTGGTCACTAGGAGCCCCCAGACTTCCTGGGGCTCACTACTGACCCAGGGGCATTTGACATCTATCCTAAAAGGCAAACAGCAGCCTTGGGAAGGTGGTGCATATCTCCAAAGCTGTGATCTTTCAGCCTGAATGAACTTGAAAATAGCCTGTAGCCTTTCTATTTCATTAGCATATATTGATTTTTTCCCCAAGAGTCTGGCTTCATAATGACATTTCATACAACTATATCATATACTTTGACCATACTCACCCTCCTTTGCCTTTTCTGCTCTACCCCTCTCCTCATAAAGAACGACAGCAAAGAGAATGCTGTGGACCTGGCATGCTTTAGCTAATAATCAGGGAAGGACTTTCTGAGGAGGTGACACCCGACTTGGTCACTTTGAAATGCTGTTGGCTAAAAGTCCATTTTTAATAAAACACACATACACAGAATAAAAAGCGTGAACTCGGGATGGAGCGGTGGGTATGTCCGGCCCAGACTGTTCCTGGATGATGCTTGGGCTGAGGTTTACTCACAGATCAGGGCATCCATGGCTTGAGTGAAGTAACGCACAGGTGATCCCACCCACCAGTGCTCTGACCAGTGTGTGCAAAGCACGATTGACAACGGATTCAGCTGGGAGGAGGCCAGGGCTGAGAAGAGCTGCCACCTCTCCAGGGCCTGTTGAGAAGCAGGATCAAGCCAGCAGCAGGTTACTTTGCCCATTGCCCAAGCCAGCCCAGGCAGACAGGTGCATTGTCATGGCTACTGAAGCCCAGGCCTCACAGCCTCCCACTTCTCGAGAAGATTGTATTTCTCTTCTTTCAAGATCAAAATATAACTTTCACTGCCCCTCAGCAATGCCTCCATTCACTGGCTGGACATTTCCCTTAGACACCACACAGATGTATTTTGTAGGATTCTGGCCAGGGGAGTTCTCTACCTCCAGAGATTTCCATACTACCCTCCCAACAGGGCCTTTGTTTCAGCCCCTCCCTTACCTCCAAACAACATCCTTTCTGTCTCCACGCATCAGCTGGAACTTAGCTGGAGAGGAGGAGGCAGAATTGACAGTCTCCGTCCTTAGGCAGAATGGGGAAGATTGTTTAAATTTAGGCCTTACCCTCACAGAATGAAAACAAGCTATTTTTAATGTGAGTCAGTATTTGTTATTGAATTAAATATAAGTACAGGACACTTCTCCTAATTTATAACACAGTGTGGGTGCAGAGGGCCTGCGTCATCATGCCCGCCTGCGCTGGCCGGGCAGCTTCTCTACTTCCTCTCTCTGCTCATCTATCTTGGCTGTCTCTTCCCAACTTCATCAAATGTGATGTGAAAGAAAAGGGAAATGCAAGGGAAAAAAAAGAGATTTTTTTTTCCAAGAGGCAAAATCAGATTTATACTAAGGTAATTAAATGTATAAGAGACCAAGAAAAAAAAGATTGCAAATAGTGTGTGTGTGTGTGTGTGTGTGTGTGTGAGAGAGAGAGAGAGAGAGAGAGAGAGAGAGAGAGAGAGAGAGAGAGAGAGAATATGAGCATGTGTATAGTGAAAGAGAATAAATCATCATTTCCCAGGCAGCCAGAGCCCTCTGATGAATCTTAAATTCAGGTGCTGAGGAGGCAGAGTAGGCATGGGAACCAAATGGAGCTTTGTTTGGCTGGGTTCGCTGGCACTGGTACTCCCAGCATAGCACCTGTTTTGGAGGTTCAGCACTTGAGTGCTGGGGATAGGGACATGGGGGAGATTACTTGCTGCTGTGACTAGTGGAATCCCACATCCTTTTCTGTCTACTCTCTCCTTCCTGCAGAACACCCCTATCCCAGTGTGGTCTCAGGGACCTTGGCAAAGCTCCTGCCAACTGGACACTAGTCTTCTTTTCTTGTCTGTCCCATCGATTAGAAGCTGAATACACTGGGGCCAAGGACAGTATCTTCATTGTGACATTTCCAAATGGTTGCCACGGGGTCTTGTCTACCGTGTCACTTAATCAGTGTTTATTAGATGAAATGGTAGAGGGAATAAAGAAGGAGAGATGGAGGAGGGGCCCAGCAGGGACCCTTAGGCATTCATATGCATTAAGGTACTTTTACTGGGCTCTGTCACTGACATTGATGCTAATGTCAAGGACACAGGTCCATGTACTGTGTCTAGGCTTTAAGGTGTGTGTCTTGAGAGCTGTGGAGAAGATGGGAGACCATGAGAAGCAGTGAGATGGGAGCTAGTACTCAGTTTGAGCTGTGAAGGTGGGCAGTTTCTTGATGTAAGGGAGAATGCCCACTTCTTAAGGAGTGAGGCCTTTTGGCTACTGTAATGGATAAATTGAACTAGGGCTGACCTCTAGGGGTGTTTCCTGGACGCAATGCCTAAGGTGACCTACTCAGTGCTCCTCCTGCTCAGGATCTTGCTTCAAAACTTCATTCAGTTTTGGCCTTTTCCCCATCTCTGCCCTCCTTTCAAGAGCAAGCTCTTATGTTACCTTCCTCCTCTTCTGGGCCCACTACAATCCCAACCTCCTTTGTTCATTTGTTGTTTATGTTTGTATCATCAGCTGACCTAAAATTTACCATTTAGTTTAGGCTAGTCTTGTAAGTGTGATGCTTTTGCCTCTGTCTCCTGAATGCTGGGATTGCAAAGCATATGCCACACCCAGCTCCACTTCTCGAAGGACCCCTGCCTCCTATGGTATCTTCCCAGCTCCACAAAAGCCTCAGATGCCTCAGAATGTATTCAACAGACTCTGCATTCTTTTACAACTATGGCCATAACCCCATGCTGAGGTCATTCTTTATACTCCCTATCTAATCCACAAGCATCATGGGATATGCCCAGCATCTTATTTTCTTGATGACACGCAGCCTAGCTTTGTAGCTGTTAAATGGATACAGGGACAGTTTCCTTTGCAAGCCAGTTTACTGACCTTCTTTGTGACAGGACTGAGCACAATCTGTGTGTGATGGTCTCATCTGGTCCTCATGGCTGGGTAGGAATGGGGGGTCTTGACAGATGATGGGAATACAGGGACAGGAAGTACAGGCAGAAGGACTAGAAGGATGGACACCACAGTGGGAGGTCTGTATGCAAACAGTGTGTGTTCACAGTGACCTCCCTGCCATTAGTTTGATCATCACAGCCATTACGTGGGCTCCCTGTGTCACTTCCCTCCAGCATAAGAGATATCCCAGGTAGCAGGCAGGTAGGCTGGGTGTGGTCTCTGGAGACATGAAGTCACACCAAGGATTTTCCCCTTGGATTCAAGGCAGCTTATAGAAGAAAGAATTATTAGGTTTACAGTTTCAGAGGGTGAGTCCATGACTATCATGGTGGGGAGCAGGTAGATAGTCTTTAGTCTTATTAATATAATCTTTGGTCTTCAAGATGTTCCTCATTAATATAATCACCAATTGGAACAAAAAGACTTTCAACTCAACAATGTCATCAGCCTTAGTCTTTGAGGGACTCAGCTTCCTAGGCATGAGAAGCCCTAAATGAGTTATAGCATTTAGGCAGCTGTTGATGCTTGGATGAGAATGGCATCCATAGGCTCATATATTTGAATACTTGGTCCCTAGGGTGGAAGTTTTTGGGTAGGATTAAGAGGAATGGCATTGTTGGAGGAGATGTGTCACCTTGAGGTTTCAAAAGCTCATGCTAGGCCCAGTCTCTGTCTCTCATTCTCTCTCTGTTGTCTCAACACATAAACTCCTAGCTACTACTCCAGCAGCATACCTGTCTATCTGCTGACAAGTTCCCAACATAATAGTCATGGACTCACCCTCTGAAACTGTAAACCCAATAAACTCTTACTTCTACAAGCTGCTTTGATCATGGATGGTATCTTAGCATAACAATAAAAAGTCACTACAGAAGTCCTTGGTAGGGCTTGTAACTAAGGCTAGGTTCCCACAGGAGTTGGGGGCCTTTGAAATGGCCTTCACACAAGGACACAGTGGGTGGGGGCAAGGCAGATACTAATCTTCCAAGGAACTACATTGGAGTTATTCACCTTTTCTGGCCAAAGACTTCTCTGTAGATGAATATTTCAAGAAAATACTTTTTTTTTCTAATATAGAAATAAAGCAAGCCTGTTGTAAGAAACATGGAAGACATGGGAAATATAAAGAACGAAAACTACCCAGAAGTACCACCATCTGAATAATGTCTTCCAGCCCTTTGGTATATTTCATTTCAGCACTGTGTGTGTGTGGGATCATATTGTAAGCAATTTTACATTCCTCATTTGCTGAACATTACATTGTGATCATTTTCCCTGTCATTAAATTTATTTGAAAACATCATTTTTAATGGATTCATAATATTCAGTCTTGTGGCTGATCCATAATTTATTTAGTCATTTCTCCCTTTTTGAGCATTTCATTTCTTTCTAATTTGTGAGTATTACAAATACCTGCAAATAATGATGCTATGAGCATCCTCACAGGTGTATGGGCACTTTTTGTTCTCACTCTTATAGGTCACTGATTCCTAGAAGTGAATTGGAGGGAAAGTGTTTGAGAACAGGCTCAATGCTCACTGCCAAGTTGCTTTCCAGGGTGCACACATGAAGGCTTTGTCTACAGAAGACGAGAGTGTCCCTGTCCCCACACCTAAATCAAGAATACTGTGTCTTAAACCTCTGCTAACTAAATAGAATGAACCCTGCTAGCCAACTTATTGTCTGTTTATTGATTTTTGCCTAAATGTCCAATGAGGTGTCAGTATTTCTCCCATTTGGTCATTTGCTATTAAATTTTTATAACAATTTTATTGAGAAGTAATTCACATAACATATAATTCACCCTTCAAAGTGTACAATTCAGTGCTATTTAATATATGCACAGGGTTGTACAACCATCATTATACTTCACTTTAAAGCAGTTTCATCCTACCCAGAAGGAACCCGTACCCATTAATAGTCTTTTTTCATTCCACTTGAATTCCCCGCCCCTCATCCCCATCCCTAAGCAACTGCCAATCTTTCTTTTTGTCTCTATGGATTTGCCTATTTTAGGCATTTCATATAAGTGAAATCAGGCAATTTAGGGTCTTTTGTAACTGGCTTATTTTATTTACTGGGCATTGTCAAGCTATCTTGTACCTCAGATCATTAATGTTTTCCATTGTGTGTGTGTGTGTGTGTGTGTGTGTGTGTGTGTGTGTGTGTGTGTGTGTGTGTGTGTGTGTGTGTGTGTGTGTGTGTGTGTGTGTGTGTATGTGTGTGTGTTTGTGTGTGTATGTGTGTGTGTGTGTGTGTGTGTGTGTGTGTGTGTTTGGGTGTGTATGTGTGTATGTGTGTGTGTGTGTGTGTGTGTGTGTGTGTGTTTGGGTGTGTGCGCATATGTATGTATGAATTTGGCAAAGCATATGCCACTATGGGGCTGTGGAAGTCAGAAGATAACATGGGGTATCAAGTATTGGTTCTCGCCTTCCCACTTCTTTGAGGCAGGAGGGTTCTATTGCAGCTGCAGAATGGGCTCTGAAGCTTCCAGGAATTCCCATCTCCTCCTCTCATTTTCCCATAGGTGTGCTCAGACTATAGACGCATGCACTACCTCATCTAGCTTTTAGGTGGGTTCTGGAGAACTTGGGATGTCAGGCTGGCAAGACAAATACCCTACTCACTGAACCACCTCATAGTCCCTCCCGTGATTTGTAACAGCAGAAGTTTTGACTTCTCTGGTGCTGTCTGTTTTGAGCATTCCTTTTGTAATCTATCCCCTCCACGGGATTTTAATGCTTAGTGTGTCCTTCGGTTAAATTTACAACTCTATTTTCTGCTGTGCTATAAAAGAAAAGCCTAATGCTTTGTTAAAACATTAGAATAATTAAATCACAAAGCCATGCATGGATATAGTCCTATTTCAAACGGCTTTAGCTTTTGCGTTAACTCCCCTGTCCACCTGGCATGTGTTTCAGTAAACAGTAGTAGGGTGAGAACCTAATTCTCTTTATTCCCCAGAGCCAATTGTCCTAGTGCATTTGCTTCTGCTGCCTTCTTTGTAATTTATTAAGTTCTTAAATGTGTCTGGGTCCGTTTGGAGACTTCTGTTACAGTACTTGGTTATCAGTGATCCGCACAGGGCCAAGCTTTGAATTGTAACAGCTGTAAAGTAGGAAAGCAGAGCTCTGCTGAGAAGGGCCCTCCCCTGCTTCCTTTCTAGCCTTTTTAGTTTCCTTGACCATGCTTTGACCTGATCTGGGGGTTCTTTGGCCTTCTGTTCCTTTTTGCTTTTTTTTTTTAAAAACAACAACAACAACAACAACAACAAAAAGACCTTTCCTTTTGCACCAAGTAGCTGATAGTAATTTCACTGTGCGCTTTCGAATTGTATGCTCATTTGAGAGTTGATTTCGTTCAGTCTTCCAGTAAACATGCCTCTCATTTTGCCAAACCTCATTTTCTGTGTTTTATTATGTTCTTAGCTTTTTTCATTTCTGCGCCACAGTGTAGGACAACAACGATGCCTTTGATTGCTCCTGATGTCTTTTAGCGCTATTGTGAGTGGATTTTTAAAACTAATTATTTCTGGTCTTGCAGAAAGCCCCCTCTCCTCTGCAGTGGTTCACGTTTCTGAACTCTGTTTTCTAATTATATGATATTTTCAGGTTTCTCCCTCGCAGTTTCTGGGTCTCTAATCATGCTGTCTGTAGCAATGACGATTCCTTACTTCCTTTCTAATGGTTCCGTCTCTCATTTCGGTTTCATTTCGGATGGCCTTGGCCTGATCTTCCCAAAGAGGGAAAGACATCAGTGAGAGGGAAGAGGCTCATTTTCTCCCTGATTTTAATGGAACTGCCTTGCATTGTCTCTCCATTAATAATGCTATATGTTTAAAAAAAACTGAGGGAAATATGTATCTTCAACAAATAGTGAAGAAGAGCATCTTACATATGTTTTAAGGGAAACACATTGCTTTCTTGCTGACCAATTGACATGAATACAATGATTTATATCCATGGAACTATTACTTCAAGTTTAGCTCATTAGATTCTATCATTTTGTGCGTTGTTTGGCGCCCTGAGCTTGTTCTTAGATGCACGCATATATACTCATGTAAATATTTCTCCTTCTTTATTCATGTTGACACGTGTTTGTATAAGATTATATACTAACTAGGAAATGAGCTAGATAAAAATTTATGTTCTTTAATGTAGCCAACAGTTAACATAGCATGGAGTTAACTGTCTCTTAAGTGTTTGAAAAATCTCCCTCTGAAGCTAGTCAGCCTTGGGCTGGTTCTCTCAGATTTATGGTTTGGTAGGTTTTGTTTTGTTTATTGAATGACCTCTTAAGGTTTTCATCTTTCCTGTGTCGCACTTTGACATTTTTCACTTATGGGAAAACTATTGAGCTGGTTGAAGTTTTCCCATTATTAGCACAGGCTATGCAGACATGCCTTTTAACCCCGGAAAGGAAACACTGCATTTCTGGTTGCCTCCCTTTTCTTGTTACCTATTCATTTCTTCTCGTGTATACAGTAACTGTGTAGAGAACATTGCATTCCTATGGGTGCAGCCGGTCACCTCCTGCCTATGCTCAAATTCCTCATGCAAATTTATCACTGTGCGGGGTTGAGTGGTCCATCCAGTGCTGCCTGCTGTAGTGTCAGAGCCCATGCATCTCTTGAAACATCTTTGTTGCTCCACGTTTGACAGTGGGTTGGTTGAGTATAAATGTCGGGCACAGTATTTATTCTTCTATAAACCCAGTAGTTACTGACCAGACTCTTCTCCCCTTTGTGTTACATCCATGATTGAAGTTCTTCTCTGGTTGCTTATGTTCTCTTCCCACCACAGGTCAAAACAAAACATGGAAACCAAAATAGTAATAACAGAAAGGGGCAAAAAAAAAAAAAAAACTCACCCCAAATCAAAACAAAATTCTGAACTAATGTGTGTGTGTCTCTCTCTCAGTCTGGAGAGCTCATTGATTTGTTTAGACCAGGAGCAACCTCTGGTATTCTCCTGTCTCTACCTCCCAAGCATCGATTACAGATATGCATACCTGGCTTTTAACATAGGTTCTAGGGATCTGTACTCAGGTCCTTTGGCTCCTATAACAAGTGCTGTATCTACTGAGCCATCTTCCCAGCCCATCCTTTTATTTTTTCCTCTTATCTATGTACCTACTGATTTTTAAGTCCTTAAATAAAACAATATTACAGTAGTCAAACTCAGTGTATTAAATTTTGTTTCTCCCTACCTTCTCTCTCTCTCTCTCTCTCTCTCTCTCTCTCTCTCTCTCTCTCTCTCTCTCTCGTGTGTGGAGAGAGACATTAGTATATTTGATTATGCAATTTGATGAAGAAACACATTCTTAGTGTCTAAAATAGAAACTAGGTCCTGTGCAGGAGAAAGATTTTCTCATCCTCAGCACTCATGGGTTTGGGTTTGGGGAAATTTGTTGTAGATACTGCCCTGCACATCCTAAGATGTATATAACTGTGTCTCTGACCTCTGCCCACTAGATGACACTAACATTTACACCCTCAGGTGACAGCCAAAAACCTCTCCAGACATCCATTGTCAAGAGTTTCCAGGGTGGGGTGGGGGTAAAGAAGTTATACCCACATAATCCCTTTCTCAAATCTGACATTGGTAACGAGGTCTGAGGAAGCTCTCTCTCTCTCTCTCTCTCTCTCTCTCTCTCTCTCTCTATATATATATATATATATATATATATATATATATATATATATATATATATATTATATATATATATAACTGAGACACAGCTACTGAATATTTCCCCTGTTTTAGTCTATATTTTGACCCAAGGACAAAATTAGGAAAGAAAATGGAGAAAGAAGAGGAGGAAGAGGAAAGTATGAAAGCAGTTGTGTGTCTCCTTCTGTTTTGGGGTTCCATTCTTGTGCCATTGTAATTGGCAAAATCCCTGGAGTTTTCAGTATGTGTCAAGCTGTCGTCTTTGTAGTAGCTTTTGAGTTTTTATTTCCAGTTTTTACTGATGTTTTAGTGGGAATCTGGGAGATACATGTCGGCCATGACTGTATAGCCACCATTTCCTATCATTCTCCTTTGTAGTGAATTTTCTCACCCTGTGCACTTTTATACTCAGTCTTTAAATGACAATCCCTGTTTCTTTGGGGAACTCTTTTTTTAATGTTGGTGTTTGTGGTGATTCTCACCGGCTCAGGCTGTAACTCAGAAAATGCCCAATGAAGTGGTTTATTGTGGGCTGCCCTGCAGAAGGGCCTCTCTGCAGACTTAAGTTCACTCAGTCAGTGCTTCTGGTTGCCAGGGCATATCAGACGCATACTCTCAGCATACATGGAGGTGAGCCATAGATTTTCATCTGCACCTAGTTCATTCCAGAACCTAACTGGAAATCGTCTGTAAATGCAAAATGTAAAATAGATTCTGTTGGGGTTAGCATGGTGGGAAGCCCCTTTGCAATGATGAC
Source organism: Onychomys torridus (assembly GCF_903995425.1). Lineage (NCBI taxonomy): Eukaryota > Metazoa > Chordata > Mammalia > Rodentia > Cricetidae > Onychomys > Onychomys torridus. Next base: position 94,918,487 of record NC_050449.1, on the reverse strand, counting down.
TTTGTCCAAATTCTTCTAAGAGACTTGGAGGAAAACACCAAAATGGTTCCTTTTGGGGCTGTGGGTTTTTGTAAACCTGGCTGTGGTTGCGCCACCTTTTACTCTGTTTTATCCCAAAGAGAGGTGTTCTAACTAATCCACTCAGACTGCCATCTTCAAAACCTTTTCATCTCCATTATTTAGAAAGAGAGACCGACAGCTATCACCCCATCAGGGCAGGCATTGATGCTCAGGGCATGCAAAGGAGTTGCATAGCACTCTCTTCTCTCATGTTTCAGTGGACCTGCTTGTAGGAATAGGAGCTTTTTATTTGTTAAATTAAGTTTTATTTTTGTCCAAGTAATGGATTAAAAGAATTCAATGAGAAGATCTTTTTTTTTTTTTTTTGGACCTGAGGATCAAACCCAGGGACTTGTGCTTGCTAGGTGAGTGCTCTACCCCTGAGCTAAATCCCCAACCCGAGAAGATCATATTTGAATGAAAAAAAAAAGCTTCCTGTTGCCTTCTCAGCCCATCCTGTTCCCTAGCCCTTAAATCTGCTCCTCATGTGTTTCAGCTTGTAAATTGTGTGCACATAATTGGTATCAGTTTAAAAATTGGTGGCTCTTGACTTCCCTTGATGCCTGAGGAGGATTTGATTCTCTTATTTTGTCTCCTCCGTCTTCTTTCCCTTCTCCTATTGTTTATCCCTATACCTATTTTTTATTTGTTCTATTATTTATCTGTAATATTTTAAGTTTTACATATGAATTTTTGACACTTATGTATATGTAATACAGAGTGTATACCCATTTTGTTAACTATATAGAAATATATATTTATGGATATACTTAAGTAACTTTGTGATTAAATCCATGATTATCTTTAGATTGTCATATTCATGCAATTGTTTTTCATTACTGAGCCATGCAGAGTGACATGGTTATATGGTTATTTGCATATATATATAGTATATATATATAATATATATATCCATAAAAATTGGGTTGATCCTTTCCTCCCTTTTTAAAAATTCGTTCATTTAATTTTCTATCTATTATAATGATTTTATTTTACTTTTTACAAACTGAACCAAATCTGTTCATAGATAACAAATGTCATCTTCCAAGTGCCTGGACGGTCCAGAAGACCTACCCCCACTCCAGATGACCCAGCCCTGCCCATGTTACTGTTCTGCTTAGATCTCATTTCCTGTCTTGCTATATATTCTAATGTGGACTGAGATTTGCAGGGGGCACACTGTCATACTGCCTTCTCTTCTCTCCTGAGTCTATGTCTTCATCTTTATTGGCTCGTTTCTCTTGTAACCTGAGTACATTCTCTGGAGATTTTTTTTTTTTTTTATTTTATTTTAAGTGTGCTTGGAAGGCACAGTCTGTATGTTCACCTGTCTGAAGAGACCATTACTCTGCTCTGTACTTCGAATGTCTAGGAATGAATTCTGAGTGGGAATCTCATTCCTCTGAAATTAGAAGGCACTGGTGTGGCTTCATCCACTTGCCAGTACTGCTGTAGGGATGTCCAGTAATAATCTAATTTTCTTGATTTTGTCTTCAGTTTGGCTCAGCTCTCTTCCTTCAAAGTTTTTAGTTCTCTTTTGTCTATGAAATTTTGAAATTTTATGCTTTTTAAAAATGCACCTGGGTGTTGTGTGGATATTTTCATCTGGTATCTAATGTCCTTTATCATAATAAAATTTGTTGTGGCACTTTTGGGGAAACTTTGGGTCCATTTATTTAGTTCTTTCCTTTATTTCTTAAACAGGTATAAACATACTTTGATAGGCTAATTTAAAAGAATCTCTCTGAATTTTTTTTATTTTTCAGTGTTGTTATTATTATTGATTCTGAGATGGGATCTTATATAACCCAGGCTTTGAACTTACTGTGTAGCCAGCTGAGAATTACTAAGAACTCCTAATTCTCTTGTGTATATCTCGGAGAGTACAGGCATGCATCACACACAGAGCACTCTTGTGATTTATAGGCTGTTTGCCCATCTTCAGCTCCACCACATAACCTCTGGACGGCTATGCTTTGTACTGGCTGTTGTCTGTCTGTGACTCTTTCATAGAACTCTGTTCTTTTTTCATCAGTGTACTATCTCCTTACCTTTTGGGGGATAGTTATCTTAATTTTAGGTATTCCCTTCAGTTATCTGCTTTGTTATCTTCCACCTTGACCTCCTTCATACTTTCAGAGTTGCCTTTGTCTGATGGCAGGCTTAAACAAGCACATCTGAGCATGCAAGCTGCTGATTGCAGCATGAGGCACTGAAAGATGATCAAAGGTCTGTGTGGGCCACTGGAGCCTATTGGTGGATGGATGCCACAGCCGCCGCTGGGTGGTGGTGTGGTGGCAGGATGACCCGTGATCCGTTCACTGGGCTAGTTAGAGAATCTAGAGATCTTTCCTCAGATGTTCCCAACTTCTCTGATTTCTCCAGTCACCTGACACTTTATGTGTGGTGCCACAGTGGTAAAACATCCCAAGCCCCTCAGAAGCACAGGGCACTGCTGTCGCCATTCTTCAAAGGTGGTGTCTACCCTGCTCTTCGTGTGCTGAGTCTCCTCCTCCTTCCCTTTTGTCCAGGAAGACTTTAAACCTTTTCAATTCTACGCTGTCATTTTAGTGAGGGTCCTGCAGCAAGGAATGTGTTTGGACCAGAGATTTGGATATAAACGACACTAATGGCAAATTTTCATCTTCTTTAAGATGGAGACTCACATAGTGAGGCAAGGAAGGGGGTCCTTCCCTAACCAGGACAGAAAAGGGCTGAGAGCTGACGGGCCTCGGATAAGGTGTCTTTTCTGCTAATGCGACAGTCAGGGATCATTTACTCTTGGTTTGACTTAAAGGCAGAGGGACAGATGATGAACTCAAAGCCAGGATCACCCTGAAGACCCGATAGCACATGCCCCTGAGACGGGTCACCTTTCCTTGGGAGCCCGTGTCTTCCATTCTTACAGCCACTGGAGCCCCCCTCCCCAATTGCCTGTCAGTGCAACCCTGCAGGACTCACGCCTGGCAGAGTTCATATGTCCGTTCTCCATCTCCCTGACTCAGTAGACAAGGCCTCCTGGGGTGTGACTATGAGAAACAATGAACTTGAGCTTTGGGAGGCTCTAGGAAAGGAATCATTATTGCCTGAAAACCTACTGTGTTCAGAGCTCAGCCTTCGGCATGCCACACAAGTCCATCCTTCACTGCGCGTTTTAATATCCTCCTAGGAAGATGGAGACGGCGAGCCATCCTTGAGGATGTCTAGGGAAATATGCTTTAAAAAAATGAGAAATTGTAGTTTCTGAATACACTGTTTGCAAATGTGTTGAGAGGAGGAATCAGGAAATGAAGACCAATAAATCAGTGATTTCCTGTGGTACTGAGAAGACTCCATCCAAGCCCAGTGCTTGTCTGCCCCAGCTCCCCAAACACTCAATGTGTCACAGATTCAGGGAGTGTTGTTGCCGGAAGGGGCCCGAGAGGGTCTAGCTTGGTGCCTCCCCCTGCATATTCTGCTGCAGAGGTGCTACTATGCCGAACATACTCCCTCACACCATTAGTGTCAAACATTCATCAATACTTAAACATTCATTATTCAGAACTTCATTTTTCTTCTCTTTCTCTCTCTCTCTCTCTTTATCTAGAGAAAGAAAAACAGGGTTAGCAACTGTATCCAGTATTCCTGGATTTCTGCTGGAAAGAAATGAGCCACTTCAAAGCTGAGCTGATTTACTGGATAAATATATATTTAGGCATTTGGGGACTTTAAATGTATATGATTTACCAGAGAAATAGGGGGCATCTCTCAGAATCCACTATGCAAAGAAATATTGACACAATTTCAACTGTATGTTTATATCTCTGATAAATCACCCTGCCTCCTTCAGACCTTCATGCTCCACTGGACATAAAATATGCACCTCCCGTCTGGGGAGGGCAAGGGGCAGCATGCTTAGAAGTCCAGCCAGGTCTACCCAAAGCGTCTCATAGGGGAGGCGCCCATGTTTCACGGAGGCTGGATCAGGCTGCTGCGTGAGGCTGCAGGCTCTGGACTGTGTGTCTATATAAACAGTTTCTGAATGCTGTGAGAGACATGTGCTGTCAGCTGGGAGATGTGGGGAGATTGGAGGTTGAAAACCCATGCAGCAACCTGGGCAGACGGATCCTGGGGGAATTGATAGTCAAGTCATCTTGTGCTTTACTGACGAGACAAGATCTCAAGTTGCAGTAGCCACAGGGACCCTGGACAGAGACTCTGCCATAGCAGCTGTTGTGATGGCAGCAGGTGCTTGCAGATGTCCCAAGATGGGGCTTGTGACTATGGGAGCAGATGGGGCCCCAGCTCCTGTAGCTGACTTCTTAGTATGACAATGTGTCACCTGTTTGGGCTAGGCCCCTGACTGTAGGGCCTGCGTAAGACTTTTGACCAGAAGGAAGAAGAGCAGCTGATAGGTCCCTGAGCACAGCTGAAGGATGCAGTTTCCCTGTGACATCCCAGCTCGAGAGACAGTCTCAGTGTTAAGCAGTGACTTGGCCTGGAGAGATTCCCCTCTGAGTGTACCCTCTTCCTGCTGCTGGCCAATCCCATCTGTTCCCAGAGCCAGCTTTGAACCTCAATTCTCCACTTCTGAATTCTGAGTTCATTCTTCTCACCCCATTATGGTTTCGAGTCACATGGCTTTGTCCTGGGGGGTCTGCAACCCACCTGGAGCAGGAACAGGTTGTTCCAAACAATCTTACTTCCTTCTGTGTTTTTCTCTTCCCCAGAGAGGCTGTGTGGCAACCCGCCATCATCCCTACTTCAGGCTCTAGGGTGTCTTTTGTCCACAGGGCTTTGTCTGCTGTCCCTTTCCACTAAGAGGAACTGGCTTTTCACCTACAGAGCTGGGATTTCACTGCCTAGTACCATAGAAAGGGAAGCCAGGCTTGTACAGGGAAAGAAGAAAATGCTCCTTATTCTAAGCCAGTATTTACAATAATTACATATGATGGTAAATGGAATTGGGAAAAGTGAATTACCTTTAATCAGGGGGTCCTTTATTCTTAAAGTACACCCTAGGGAGAGCGTCCTTGGCTAATTAGAGAAGGAAGCTGAAATCCAGTGTGCTGTGTGCTTAGACCTGGAACCCCAGTAGTATCCTGCTCACCAGTGCGGCCCCTCTCCTGGGCACTCCCAAGGGATCTCAATCCTACTGCGGGGGAAGGCCAGCAGCTGGAGACCCGCTGCCCACGGGCCTGTGTTTCCTGCCACCACAGATGTCCTTCTGTAATGGTTAGTCGTCAGCCACCCCAACGCCTCGGAGCCCATGCAGGGGCCAGGCCACCAGCCCATGGGGGGGGGGGGGCTCTTCGGATAAGAGACCAACACTCTGCTCGGCCAACAAGAGGAAAACTCTGACAGCCAAGGAAGTTAGCTGATGTGGCTTACCGAAGTATCTAGTCTGGCTAGATTGACAACACCGAGGAAAAGTGTATCCAGGCACCCAATTTCTTTGGGCACTAAAAATGTATCTCTATCACAACCCTCCCTCCTTCCTTCCTTTGCTCCCTCCCTCGATCCCTCGATCCCTTCCTCTCTCCCCTCCATCTTTTCATCCATTCATCAATTCCATAGTTATCTCCCAAGTTCTTCCTACTTGACTGTAGGCCAAAGACTGAAGACATAGCTGAGAAGCTACTCCTGACCCCCAAGGAGAACATCTTTGGGTGAAGAAGACGTGGAGGTCATTGGCACGGGTGGCATGGTGAAGCTGATGGAGCGTCTCTTAGGAGGATTGGTGCCTCCCACTTATACTGTAGCTAGTGGGCAGTGAATGACCTCAGGGAGAGCTGACCAGTGCCACCAAGCTGCTGAGAAGAGAGGGAAAAGGACACAGAGGATTGCTGTAACATTACGGTCTGAGAAGCAGTCTCAGGGCACTTATCTGGTATTCTACATCAGCTGAACTTCACATAGGGATAGTTGATCAAGGAAACAGAGGGACTGGTACACCCTTGTCCAAACTGGCCAGGGGCAGGGGCAGTTCTTGCAGGCCTGTGTGGCTATTTTTGCTGTTTGGCATTATCTTCAGCAGTTTTGGGGTGTGCTACTATGCCCCGAGATGGAGCTAGATGGTGTCCTCAGGCTTGTGTCAGTTGGTTGCTGCTGCCCCCTGCCTTAGGCTTTGTTGTCACACCTTTAGAAGGTTCTCCTGACTTAGATCACACAGCAGTTGATATCATGGTCTCTCTCTTCCTCAGGATTGCTGCTTAGACTTGGGATAATTCCCTAATCTCTCTGGTCAGTACAGTTCTGTGCTTCCTTAGGAAACCTATAGGATTGCAGGCTGAGCTGGTATCATGCAGCCAGATTGAGATTCCCCAACTGTGAAGCCAGAGGTAGGATATAGGGGATGCAGACTTCTGAAGGTGGCCAGTGGCGTTTGAATGTGCAGTCATGACATGGCCATTGGAGTTGCTTTCTGTTTCTCTGACTGATCTGTTCAGACAGATGGATCCAGGCCAAGTGGGAAGGAACAGAGCCGAGGGGTTGCTATCTAGACCACAGACAAGAGGATGGTGTGATACTCTGTAATCAGACCTTCTCAAGATGGGGAGAAGTGGGATGGGGCATCCTATCATAGGATGCAGCCACCCTCAGGCCAGGCTCAGCATAAGAAAATTAGCACACTCAGCAGGGCTAGAGCAAGAGCCCAGGCCTGGAAGCAAAACAGAGGTTTTCAGCATGGTGAATTGCTCTGAGACTCAATCTCCTTCCTCCAGATGCACAGGGAAATGAGATGTCTACCCCTTGTTTCAAATCTCCACGAGGCAAGAAGGATGCTAGCATCATACTCTGGCCTTTGGGGGGGATTTGATATAATTCTCCCTGGTCTTGGCCTCAAAACTTGGGAAAGGTTCCAACCAGCATGGAACTGTCCCTGGAGGACAGATGATTTGTAGGAAAAAAAGCAAGGGGGGGGGATACTTTTGTCAGGTATGAAAGGGAGAAAATGACTGCTTTTGCATGAATTTGGCTTTTAAAGGTCATTGTTGTTACCTTCCAGGATAAACTGTTGGAAGAGATTTAGAAGTCATGTAGACCCAGACTGTTTACTAATGGGAAAACTGAGGTTCAATGAGGGACAGTGTAGGTGATCCGTCCTCATCCTTCAGCATCTAGATGTTGCTGTTTAGTTGGGTGTGCTGTAAACTTGGTGGAAAAGGAGTAGTTGAGCAAGTCAGAACGTGGTATTGTGTCTGTGCTACTCTTGGGTCAACAGTATTGGACAAGCCGTTAGGTACACACTTAAAATACGGATTTCACACTTCCTGTGTGTGTATCTCTGTGTGTATGTGTTTCTGTGTGTGTGATGTTTCTCAGTCACCAGCTGGTTGGATGATTCATGAAAAGTTTTTAAGAATTCTCCACACACCCCCACCCATGTGTATGTGTGTGTGTGTGTGTGTGTGTGTGTGTGTGTGTGTGAGAGAGAGAGAGAGAGAGAGAGAGAGAGAGAGAGAGAGAGAGAGAGAGAATGTATGTGTTCCTATGTGTACACATGCATTTGTAGAGCCAGAGGTCAACATCTGGTGTCTTCCTCACCCATTCTTCACTTTATTTTTTTCAGATAAGGCTTCTCACTGAACTTTGAGTTAACTTGTTCAGCCAGCTAACCAGCAATCCACAGGGGTCCTCCCATATCCACATGTCTAGTAATTGGATGACAGATATGTTTGGCTGTCCCCAGATTTTATGTAGGTCCTGGATATCCAAACTCAGGCCCTCATACTTATACAGCAAGCATTGTCCTGTCTGAACTACCTCCCTAGCTCTGAGTCTCAGGAATTCTGAAGTTAGGGTTAGAATAAAAATTTCATGTTCTCCTAGCCAGGCCTCACCCCGTTTTAGGTCATGGTTTTTGTTTGGGCTTGTCCCCCCCTCCAGTCCTGATCCTTTTATGATCTTCCCTGAAATACAGTGTGAGGGCTGAGTTAGTCATTTACAGCTTTAGTGACCGGTCTCCGCTTTGGTGGCATAGCCTAGCCACGCTGTGGTGATGAGGAGCCCTGAGGCAGAATCTGCAAGGGCTCAGAGGATATCAGTGTCCTAGCAGGTCACTGTTCTGCCCAGCCCCAAAGATAATGCAAAGGAGAGCTCTTTCTAGACTGCAAGACACTCTGTATTCGAAAGGCATTCTTCTTAGTAGCGTGACGAGGAGAAATCCGCCTGAATCCTCATGATAACAATTTTACATCTATAATTCCTTCCTCTTCCTACAGCATTGGAATTTGATGGGGATTAGTGGTGGCCAGCTGCAGAATGCCCAGAGCCCCTTAGGAAAGGCTCAGCCGGGACTTTATTTAATGAATACCTTCAGAGGGGATTTTCTTTTGTGACGGGAAAAAAAACCCCGGCACTGGCTTGAGGGGCTTGAGGCACCTTCCTGGGGCTCCTGGCAACCAAGAGGAGAGGGATGATATCACTCCTTAGAGTGTAGTGCTTGATATGGTTTATAAGGGTCAGTGGAAAAATGAATTGTGGTACTTGGTTTCCGGCCTTCACTGAAGCTACGTCGTCAGATGGGTCTCCTCAGATACAAATATCTCCCCAGCTATCTCTGAGCAGGCTATCCTCTATAAAGAAGAAGCAGAGGGTCCATACTGTCAAGTTCGGCAGACAGGAAACCAAAGACTTGAAGCATCAGATTGGAGATGCTGAGAGAGGTTTTCAGATAAAATCCAGGATGCCTGGTTACACGGACATTTCAGAGTGTGGCTGTCCCTGTCTCAGCCTGCTTCTTGCTGCCCTGACAGGAGAGTAGTGGCTGGGTTGCTGTAATATGTAGAAGTATACTGGCTCACAGACCTAGGAGCTGGGACATCTTGGATAGAAGGGCTCACTACCTCTGACCAGGACCTTCTTGCTGTGTTTAGTGACTTAGGATGAGGGAGGGAGGAAGATATGGAGGGCAGGGAGACGAGTGTATGTCAATGGTTCCTTTTAAAAGATTCCAACTCCTATAATAACACCATAAATCTCACCCTGAGGACAGAGTCCCTCATGGCCTAATCATCTCCCGTGAAGTTCCTCCAGACATTTGCATTAGGGATTAAGTTCCCAACACAGGATTTGGGGGTGCAGTCAAAACATGTAAATGCCAAGTGGATTTCTCACTTGGAATAAATATTTAGTGCATGTCCCATGCAATATTTGGAGCACACACACTAAAGGCTCTCTGTGGTTTGTCTGAAACTCCCATTGGGCTAGATGTCCTGTTTTTTTACTTGGTCTATTCTACAACCCTGCTGAGGAGGGCTTCCCTTCTGCTGTGGTGGGGCAGGGTCTTGCTCACTGAACTGGGTTTACTGAGTTTTCAAGGCAGGCTTCCCTGGGGTGCAATGTATTTGCACTGAGGTGGGCAAGATGTCCTCTCACTTTCTGGTTCATGCAAACACCAGGTGCATCCTCCATATGATGGATAGATGCCTTATGACCCATCCCCTAAAGTTTCTTCCATAATCCTTTGGACAACTTCCCACAGCAAGCGAATGCTAGGCTTCTAAATTACATTTGTGAGAGCCCAGTGTCTGCATGCAGGACTTTTATCCTCTTGATTGTGACCTATATTTATACCAAAAGGAGTAGAGGATATTTGAGCATCTAATTAGAGTTTGATAATTTTCTCTCTTGTCTTTTGAAAGTTAGTAACTAAGAGTAAGCTGAGGCTAGAATGGGGTTCTCCATAATGCAAGTGGCCTCTCTTAAGAGTGAGAAGTCCCCTCCAGGATGCATGGTGCCTTCTGAGGCTGAGGCTTCACTGAAGACCCACCAGCTTTGGTTCCTCACGTCCCCCAGGCTCTCATATACCATCTCCTGATTTGGCCTCCTATAGAGACCATCCCTGATCACCCTGTCTGGGGAGGCACCTGTCTCTGTGTCTAGTTTATGGAAGGGCTGAGAACTCCTTGTTCCAACTGCCCCTTCCTCCCCCATAGAAGGTCTTGTTCCATCTTCACACTGCATAGGCATTCTCTGCATGGCTTCTTTTGATGGAAGTCTTTCATATCCAAAGAACTTTATCTTCCTCTGGCTGGATCATGTCTTCATGCTAGCTGGACTATCATGCCTTGGACAGCTCAAAAGCCCTTTCTTGAATTAGCTCTGGGGATGGAGAAGGAGGATGAGGCTAACATGACTATTCCCCAGTGCTAGATGCAAGCAGCTGGTACAGTAGAGGCTCCAGGTCAGGTAGTGCTGGCGCCCAGTGATTCCCACTCCACCCCTGTTCATGTCTTCTGAGCTCTTCACTTGTCTGTGGTTTAACTATCAAGGCTGGGCTCATGAGAGCAAGTAGGATAGTAATTGATTGACAGGTAGAGTTTGTATAATGCATGTCCAAGCAGTGAATTCATCAAGAAATTGATTCTAATTAAAATGGAATTTGGCTCACTTTCAAATTACTGAAGGGAAGGAAGGGAGAAGGAGGGAGAGAGGGAGGAGAAAGAGAGAGAGAGAGAGAGAGAGAGAGAGAGAGAGAGAGAGAGAGAGAGAGAGACACTCACCAATTTTTATTGTAGCTTCCCAGGATGTCAAGGGGCAGGAAGTTCTGTATATGTCACAAGCAGGATGGTTTGTGAGGAGTCTTTTGTTACCATTGTTACTGTAACAAACAAATATCTCCTGAATGATGTGCAAGTGTGACCAAGCTGTGCTCTCCTGGAGGTGAGCAGCTCTCCCTGTGTCTACCAAGGGACCATCCCTGTGGATAATGACAGTATTTAGCCTCAGCACACAGAGCTATCTCAGCATGACCTGTAGGAGTAGCAGGACTTAGTGTGCAGCAGAGTAGAGATTAAGAATATAGCTTCAGGGCTACTGAGATTGTCAGCTGCTAACATGCTTACACCAGGATTTTAATTCAATCCATAGTGTCCACCTCAAAAAATTCCTTCATAGTTGTATGCATGTAATCCCTGAGCTGGGGAGGTGGAGACATGCAGATCTCTAGGGCTTGCTGGTGAGCCAGCTTAGCCTACTTTGGAACTCCAGTCCAGTGAGAGACTCTCTCTCAAAAAAGAAATATGGATGATGGTGTGCTGGTTAGTTTATTGTCAGCTTGACACAAGCTGGAGTCATTGGAGAAGAAGAAACCTCAGCTGAGAAAATGCCTCTATCAGATTGGCCTGTAGGTAAGCCTGTAGTGCATTTTATTAGCTAATGATTGATGTGGAAGGGCCCTGCCCACTATGGATAGTGCTATCCTCTGGTCCAGGGGTGTATACGAAAGAAAATGGAGCAAGCCAGGAGGAGCAAACAAGTAGACGACATTTCTCCATGGCCTCTGCTTCAACTCCTACCTCCAGGTTTCTACCTGAAGTTACTGCCAGACTTTCATTCATGATGGGCTACTGAAAGCTGAAATAAATCATTTCTTCTCCAAGTTGCTTTTGGTCATGGTGTCTTATCACAGCAAAAGAAACGAAACTAAAAATATTATTTACTTTTCTATTGCTGTGAAGAGACCCTATGACTGAAACAACTTATAAGAAAAAAACATTTAAGTGGGGGCTTGTTTATAGTGTCAGGGATGAGTCCATGACCAGTATGGTAAGAAGCATGATAGCAGGTAGGCAGGCAGGCATACCCAAGAAAACTTAGAAAAGAAAGCATCTAATTTGGGGCTCAAGATTCTAGAGCATAGTAGAGCCCATGATCATCATGTTGGGGAACATGGCAGCAGGCAGACAGACATGGCACTGGAGCAGTAGCTGAGAGCTTATATTAGATCAGTAAGCACAAGGCGTTGAAGTGGGGGAACTAACTGGAAATAATACAGAGTTTTTAAATCTCAAAGGCAGTTTCCACAAGGCCACACCTCCTAATTCTCCCTAAACAGTTCTACTAACTACAGAATAAGCATTCAAATATGTGAGCCTATGCGGGGCATTTTCATCCAAATCACCACAACTGATGAATGACACCATAGGTTTCCTTCTGGCCTTAATGGATATGCACATATCTGTGCACATACACATGCAGGTGTACATGTATGCACACACATACACATAGAAATGCAGATACACATACGTGGCTTTCAGGTCAGATAGAACCAAGGTTTCAATCCCAGATCTGTTCCTGTATCACTCCTGATTAGTATGGGACGCTTTTTCTCACTCCCACCCCCGAGTCTTTGGAAATTCAGGTAATTTTGCTTGTTTCCTAGGGTTGTTGAAAAGATCAAACAAGATAATGCAGGCAAAGGTCGTCTGCACAATGCCTAGTCCTTCATGAATGTTTGATAAATGGTACTGATTATTACTAGAAAACATATTAATTAGGCCTATAATGTCTGAACACATTTGGCTGTTTTTAAAGTGATGCCATTTAAGCTAAATTAAGTCCCTGCTTAATTCGACTATATTCTTAGCTCATGCATTACAATATAGAAATGGGTTTTCCCTAAATGTATTTTTTCTCCCCCACTTTGACCTTTGTGCTTTTAATATTTTGAGGCATTAAACAGGCTAAGTGGTTGTTCAGGGGCTGCCTGAGAAATGCAGAGGAATTTAATGCTTCTAAAGCATAGTGGCTATGAAATACAACTCCATAGAAGCCCCAGAGAGCCTTCAGGAGGTCCTAAGGACACTTAGAGCTGCCCATTGCTGTGCTCATATTTGTGTGGATGGTGCAGAAAACCACTACTAAGAAAGTGTGCTACTGGCTGACTAGGGTCCAGTCTCTAGTAACACCAAAAATGTCCTGGCGGTCATCATGTCCTCTGCCCCCTGCTAGTCAGATAAAATAAAATAAGATGAAATAAAAGGCACTATCATATAAGAATTTCCTTAACAAACTGGCCAAAGTTGGTGATTTTATGAAGTCCTCACCCTTGAGCCTTTAATATTCTGTATGATGAAATGTTGAGTGCTGATAAAGGGCCTCACCTGCATATTGGAGTGTCCGGTTGTCTCAAGCAGAACACTTGAGTTGCAAACTGAACCAGTCTCTGTCTGTCTCTGCCTGCCTGTCTGTCTGTCTCTCTGTATGTATGCGTGTGTCCATGCCTGCACATGCATATGTGGAGGCTAGAGGAGGATGTTAGGTCTCTAATTCTATCATTCTCTAACTTCCTCCTTTGCAACAAGGTCTCTCACTGAACCTGAATCTATGCTGGTGGCAGCAAGCCCCAGTGACCTCCTGTCCCTGCCCTCTTTAGCTCTGGGATTCTAGGCAGACATGTGGCCACACCTGCCCTTTTCATGAGGACTGAGGTGTGAACTCAGGTCTTCCTCTTGTACAAGAGATCTTTCTCATTGAGCTATTTCCCTAGCTCCAGAATACTATTTTTACTTGAAGAAATAATAAAACACAAACTATCCTGACTTGCAAATCTTTTCTTGGAAATAAAAGAAAGGGCTCCTTGTTACAAGAACTACCAACAATTGAATTTGAAATTTAAAATAAAAGTTTGGGTTTCAGTAAACCTAACAAGTACCTGTTACTTAATAGATCATTCTGACAAATATAATTTTGTTTATGTGACAGGGTCTTATGTACTCCCTACCAGCCTTGAGCTCTCTATATGGCCAAGCATGACCTTGAATTTCTGATCCTCTTGGTCCTACTTCCCAAATGCTAGCATTGGAGGTGTGATCCACTGTACCCAGTTTATGCAGTGCTGAGAATAGAACCTGCTAGCTGGTTCTTTACCAACTGAGGCACATCCCCAGCCCTATAGTTTTATGATTTCATGTATCAGCATTCAGAAGATCTGCATAACTCAGTTCTGGTATTTATGAAATGACCTAGAACTGAATTATTCAGAAAAAATTCCATCAAAGTTCGAAATGGATGGCTGCTGTTAAAAATGTAACAATGCAAATATTTCATCAGTTAAGCTTAAGGCACCATCTTTCACCTAGTTTTGTGACAACATCATTGTGCATCTGTGAGGTCATTTTTCTTAATTTAATTAAACCAAGGTAAAACATCATCACGTTGAGTACAGAAGTAATGGGGACCCAGCTGCCTTCAGTTGACACAGACATAACATGCTACATGCTACATTTGAAGACAAAAGTATGTTCATTAAAACTTTTTTTGTGTTGCTATGTGATAAATCAATTATTAGCATCCTTAAAAAATGGCCAATGGTCATCAAACTCCTGTTGGTTTCATGGGTAGGTTTGACTCTTGAAATTTTTTTTTTCAAATTTTTATTAAATATTTTTATTGTGTTAAGATCACAGTTAAAGTACTTTAGCATGTTATACACATGAATTACATGTGCAATTTTTAGAAATATCAAATTAGGTATAAGATTTTGAAGAAATTATATAAATGTATATATGTCATTACATATCACAATAGTGTAGGAGTGACGTCCTTAACTGGCCATATGCGATCCTTAAAGATGACTTCTCAGGTTAGTTGGTGTCCTCATAAAAAGATGTAACTGGGAAGATGGCCCAAGCTTGGCAAACATTTAATGAGTGAGATGGTAGATTGTCTTTCTATGTGTAAATCTTTGGTCTTCTGGCTTACAAGATTACCTAAAACACCAGGTTAAGACCTTAGGCTCTGATACCAGAAGTGTGTATTTTCTGTCCAGGTCTGCCTTGTGGTATGGATCTGGTGAACTGCTTGCTTTCTATTCTAAGGTACTAATAATCTGAGTGAGGAGTGTTGATTTCCTGACACCAGACTAGACCTTCTAAATCTGAAACTTTGGGGCAGAGCCAACAATCTGCGTCTTGACAAGCCCCTCAGAAGACTCTGAGACCCATAAGTTCAAGGACTTTGAAGTATCTTTTATTCTCCTCTGTCATTGAGACTGTCACACTGACTCCATGGACTGCTGACAGGTCACACGAGACTACTCTCTGGGACTCAGCAGTGAGGCCAAAACACTTAGGAATTAGTGCATTCCTTATTTTAAAGGAGGAAGATTAGGCGATGTTGTGTCTACTTGTCTTGCCCAACTCTCCTTGCCCACAGACATGACCCTAGCCCACATTCTGTGGCTTTACGCTCCGGATAGTGAGTGTGGCTCACTCAGGAGGAGCAGAAAGTCACGCAAAGCCATGGAAGGACAGGTTCCCAAGGCTCCTCTTTTCTTCTCCCCTGTCTTGTGAAAGTCTGTTGACCTTTATTTCTGAAGCCTCACTGAACTCACCCTAGTGTGGAGCAGTACATAACAGACCAGTGAACTAAAAAAAAAAAAAAAAAAAAAAAAAAAAAAAGGCCTTGATGGGGTTGGAATAGGAAGAAGAGATGTGATAGTTTTGAGAAGGGTCAAGAGAGGAGGAATGCCAGGCAAATTAGAGCAAGTGACCTTTGCAGATGGCAGCTGGGGAGACAGAAGGTGAGATCCTGTCACTCCAAATCGAGACTTTGACAAAGAGACTGAATCAGTGCCCTGGCAGACAGGTGCTTGAGCTTCCTGGTGTCACACTCACAGGCTTGGCTTATCAGTGGACCCATTCCTGTGACCCTATTCAAGGTCTATTGGCATTGGCAAGTTTTTTTGCTAATTGGAAAAGCATCAAACTGCACAGCCAGCAAGACCTATTGAGGATTCAGGGCCTTTGGAGGACTGGCTGACCCATTAACTGCTTCTTCTCCACTAAGCACCCGGAACTCAGGGGCAAGGGTGCATGTGTGCAGTGCCATCATTTATTCATTCATTCATTTATTCACTGGCCTTTTCATCTGCCCTTAACAAACATTTAATTTTTTGGAAATATTTTGATGTTCAAAACTGGAAGGTAGGAGGTTGGGAAAGAGCTTAACCAGTAAATTGCCTGTCACACAAACATAAGGGCCTGAGTTTGATTCCCCGTACCCAAGTGAAAAAGCTGGGTATGGTAGCACATATCTGTAATCCCAGGTCTGAAGAGGCAGAGACCAGAGGATCCCTGGGGCTTACTGGCTTACTAGCTGAATCAGTGAGCTCTGGGTTCAGAGAGAGACTCTATCTCAAGAAACAAGGTGGCGAGTGATTGAAGAAGACAGTGTTCATCTCTGTTCTCCACACTATGTATGCCCACACACAAACACACACATAATAAGAGGGTATATTGTATAATCATGGGAAGATACAATATTGTTCATCACTCCACAAAGCATGGGTATTCCCTCCCCCAAAACAAGACATTCATCTCCAAATGTCAACAGTGGCAAGGCTGATAATTCCTTTGGAGTGGGTGTTGTGGATTATAAGGAGCAGAATGGCTAACTTGTCACCACATTCACCACTCTGTTCCAGTATGTGGAGATCCAGTCCCCTGTGGCATGAAGTGTCACACTGTCATGGGTCCCAGAGGCTTCTGCTTTTTCCAGCTTTGTGCCTTGTCATCAGAGTGTAGGTCATAGGAACAGCTCACATGCCCAGCCACCACTTGAGTCATGCTTACTTGCTTGCAGTGTAAGCTTTATTACCAAGCACACATTTCTAGCAGCCATGTAGACCCATGGAGCTCAGCATTCCAGCCCTTTGCTTCCTTTGGGAAACTGAAGCCAGCTATCTACCATGACTCTACAGAAGGCATTTCTGATCACCGTGTCCTTGGGATCTTCAGGGTCTAAATGGAGTTGTACCCTGTTTATAATCACTGTCTATGCTTCCTCTTGCCTATCAGTAGACAGCTCCCAGGTTCAGAAGCCAAGTTAGATGGAGATATAATCAGGTTTTATTTTTGCTATTAAGAAATGCATTGCCTTGTCTAAATCTTTGATTCCTATTACAGCTTTAGTCACTTAGTCTGTTTTGATGTTCTGTTATAAAACACAGGCATTCATGGGAATGACAGTAGTGCCATGATTCTTCATCATACCCCTGGGAGTTTACTGGGCTCTGCTCAACACTTCTTCTTCACTATCCTTTATACACCTGTGCTCAGATGATTGCTTCATCTGGAGTAGTCATTAGAGTGTCTTCCCTCATAGTTCTGGAGGTGTTGCTGACTGTTAGCTAAGAAGTCAATTGGGGCTATGTTTTATAGTATCCATACCTGTCCTTTCTTCTACACCATGGTGGCTGGATCTCAAGAGACAGAAATTAAAATCATTTTCTGAAGGCCTTGGCCCAGTAAGCAGCGTAATGTAGAGGCTGCCATATAAAATTGTTTCAACACTCTTAGTGTCTAAATGCTAGGAAAGACCTAACTCCATTTCTTCATCAGAAGAACATCAGGTACTCAGGGAGCCACAATCCAGAACCTCTACATCCTAAAGTATGTTCATAAAGGTGTGAGTATCTGCCTGTCCATCAGATTGTCCTGAGAACCAACTTTGACTCAGGTTCTACTTGGGTACAAAGATGACTAAGCCAAGCTTCCTGCCCCTCAGGAAACTGTGGTTCATGAACTTACTTCTGAGTCTTTGATTCTGTGTTCTGGGTACTCTTTCTGCTTGGTAACTTGACAAAGGGCAGAGTCTGGCTTGTCCCACAGTCCATGATATGGCTTTCCTGTGAGCTTCTGATGTAACTCCAGGAAAAGGACCCTGAGAAGTCTCACCCTGAGAGTGAGGCCTGCCTCATCCTTCCCTTACCTTCACAGTCAGTGCATTCCCTTTGGAGTTTAAGTTCATGGGCAATTGGGTTTCCATTGCTTATATCAGCTTTGGTATGAATCATTGTCAGGTAGCAAATTGTAAGAGAATACAGACAAATGCAAGCCATCATGGATGGATGGTGGAGAGCTTCCCATATGTGCTTTTGTTTTATTTACTGACTTGAGCCTACTAACCTTGGAACTAAGTATGACTCATTTGTGAGGGTTCTGAAAATATCAAGACTGTTTACAGCCGTGTTATTCTGTAAGTCAAGTTACCTAAATCTATCTCCAGGTGTCACATACATAATGAATAAAAGGACAATCTTTTAAGTTAAAATCAATCTATATTTATTAAAACCATGTTATATTTTGAATGTTTTCATCTCTGTGAATATGTGTACAATGTATGTTTCTGTGTGTTTTTACATGTGTGGCTAAAGGACAACCTTGGGTGTTGTTTTTCAAGGTCTACCATTTTGAGACAGGGTCTTTTGCCATTGGCTGCCATGTACATACACCAGGCCAGCTGGCCTGTGACTCCTGAGGTTCTGTGTCTGCCTCTCATTCCATAGTAGAGGCATGCAATACTGGATCTGGTCTTACGTGGATTCTCAGAATCCTAACTCAGGTCCTCACACATGTGTGGCCAACACTTCATCCACTGAGCCACTTCCTCGACCCACATTTTTCATGTTCTGATAGAATAGTTCAGATGTCTATCCTTCAGTCCTAGCTAAGAATCTAACTATCCTTGATTTTCTAGGACTCTGCAGTCTTCATTTTGAGAATGGCTAAAAGGAAGAGAAACAAGAAACCCACCACTGTGCTGGCAGGGACATTTCAGTCCAGCCTACCTTTACCCTGAGTTGGGGTCCTAACCACCTTCCAAAGTTTTTTTTTTCTTTTTTTTAATAAATAGAGGAACACGACGGACCCAGAGATGTTATTTCCTAATGATAAATTTCCCATCCTTCTCCCTATGATTCTCTTAATGACTTAGTGCCTGGGAGGTTTCCTACCTGAATTTAGGAATGGCTCGAGCGAGCTGTCTTCCTTCCAAATCGTTTCCGATCATAGCTTCAAGATTGATTAGCACCTTGTCTCCTATTTCTCCCCACCTAAAGGCATCTTTGAGAGTGGCATGCTGAAAAGATGACAACAGGAGGGACCTACAGAATTCATAAATGGCTTTGACTGTGTGGGCTTTGATGAGGCAATATGGAAAATGATTGCATTAAGCATTGCTATTTATTTACTTGACTTTGTACAGGACAATCAATTTCACCACATTCTGGGCCTCCTGTCAGGAAGTTAAACGGCAGAGAAGGCAGCTGGATGCATCACCTCATTGCTCTAAGAGATGCTGTCACTTCTCAAATCGCTTCTGAATGTTTATAATAAGGCTATCTTTCACTCCCATCCAGAGAGAGAGAGAAAGAGGGGAGAGGGAGGGAGGGAGGGAGAGAGAGAGAGAGAGAGAGAGAGAGAGAGAGACAGAGAGAGACAGAGACAGAGACAGAGAGACAGAGAGAGAGACAGAGAGAAAGACAGAGAGACAGAGACAGAGAGACAGAGATAGAGAGAGGAAATTCTCTCTGGTTGAGGATAGAACACTGGAGAAGTGAGGTATGACTAGGAAGAGATGACTAGGTTATTTCTTCTACCATATGAATACATTGTTTCTATAGGTTACATACTAATGGTTTCATATGGGCCAACATCAGGGCTGAGCACATGCCATTTGACAAGACAGTGTTAGTCTGTCTTAGGGAAACAAGGGTTGGTTCTATTTATGTATCTAGAAGGAAAACTCTGGACCCTTTTAGAGAGATCTGAATGGCCAGGATTCATTCAACAAAGGACATCATAATGTTGTCATGTGAAACAGTAAGAATGTGAAGTGGGCCCACTGAGTGAGCATCCTGGGTCAGTGCTTGCTTCCCTGGTGTGTGTTGGAAGAGTATTTTCAGGGATGCTTGAGAGTTGGCCATCATGATAGGTATCTTTTCCAAGATGGTCTCTGAGTTGAGATATGCTCTAGAAACCTCTCGAGCAGAGTAAGTCAAGTCAGAGATAGAAACTGGAACTCCACTAGCTTCTGATTTAAAGGGAGAGTGTGAAAAGAAGATGGCATTCACTCACAGGGTTTGCATTGGAGTTAGGCTTTGCCAGCTCTAGGCCAAAGCAAGGTATTGCCAAAGACTGTCTTTCCATCTCATAAAAATATAATTGTGGGACAGTGGCTAACTTCATGTGTCAATGCGGCAAGGTACAGGATCAGATATTTGGTCAAACACTGTTCTAGATGCTGCCACGAAAGTATGTTTTATGTGAGATTAACATGTAAAGAAGTAGACTTTGACTGAAGTAAATGACCTTCCCTAATGTAGGTAGGACTTAATCACTAGAAAGTATTAATTTTACAAAAGCAAAAGACTGGGATGGGGAGATGACTCCTAAAGTGATCACCATGGAGGCATAAGGACTTGAGTTCCATATCTACCTCTGGTCACGGTGGGGAGGGCAAAGACAGGCAGATGCCTGGGGTTACTGCAGCCAACCTTGCAGAAGTGGCAAATTCTAGGCTGGTGAAAAATACCCTGTCTCAAAAAGCAAGGTTAAAAAAGCCAGCATCCTGAGAAATGACACCTGAGGTTGTCCTCTGACCTCAACAGACATGTTTAACTACATGTGTATGCACCAGTATACATATGCACACACATGACTAAATCCTCACAAAGACAAAAAGATTTTGCCAATGGTGACTTTCTTGTTTCTGAGTCTTTAGCCTGCAGGCCCCCCTTATAGCCTTTGAAATAGCCATCAACCATAGTGTGTGTGTGTGTGTGTGTGTGTGTGTGTGTGTGTGTGTGTGTGTGTGTATGTATGTGTGTGTAGGGGAGATTGAAGAGTAAAGAGAGGGAGAATGTTATGTTTTTTAAAAATTCTCCTTCAAGCAATTCAGTTCTGTAAGATAATTTTAGTGTTATCATACTCATCATTCAAGACACAGTGCTTCTATACTGGCTATGACCAGATGCATGATTCCTTGAGCTCAAGGAGGCAACTCTCACTGCTGGGCCCCAGGTCCCTGAGCAAGGTGCAGCATGCAATTTGTTCCTATTCAGTGACCATTTCTCTTCTTGTTTGAGCCCTAATCCTGGGGCTTAATTCTGGATTCTTTGTGGAGGAATGGGGCTTGACATGGAACTGAAGCAGAACGGGATGGAACAGAAGATGAGATGCAGCCTCCTAGAGAGCTGGAAAGCCAGGCATAGAGGGGAGCAATTGAGAGTGCTCTGAAACATGCCAGGAAGGGGCACCACATGCTGAGGTCCTCACTTCATTGTGCCTGCCAAGGCTTTAAAGGACATTGCACCCCAGTGGAAGAGGGAGTGCACCTCCCTCAGGGCCAGACACGGCTCCTTCATTTCTGGATGGCGCAGATCGCCTAGACACAGCTCAGAGAGACCTCTTGGTGTGAGCTTGCATGGCCGTTAGCTCAGAAGATCTTCACAGATTTATTATGAGATTTACATCATATACATATTTATCGCTCTTTTTTTCCAGATACCACACAATTTTCACCAACTCTGCATATTCATTCCTCATAAAGTCAGATTTATCACAGGACTCGATTTTCCTCTCTGCATGGGCCTCATCCCATCCATGTGTTTCTTCACTGTGGAGGTGCTTCTTTCAAAGGCCGGTGTTGGTCTTTCTGCTCCCTTCTCCCCTTAACCTCCTTCTGCTTTCATTTCAGTTTCAATAAGTTAAAATGTTAGTCTGGAATTAACAGATGTCTACTGTCAAAAGTGTGAGAAGTTAAATATAATGAAGAAGTGGGCAACAGAGTGTATACAATTCTGTTGGCATTTTGGTGTGTTTTCTTTCCCTTGTAGACTCTTTGTCTAGTTGATGATATTTTGGACGTAACATTCTCTTCTAAGCATGTTGATATGAAAAACAGAATCGAGAACCTTTTTTTTTTTATGGCTGCCCATTTGGCTGTCTACCTTTGGGTATTATTATACCATTTGCTGAACAATTTCTCTAACGTTGGACATTTGGTTTGTATCTGTTTTTCCAAAAATGATCATGCACAACACTTCAGAGAACATATTGTACCTAAATCTCAGCCAGCCTTTTGAGTTATATATTTGGGGATCCTCTCCACCACAGCACTGGCTCACATCTATCAAGTTCTCTCCAGGGGCTCCGTCCGTTCCCTGCATTTACATGCTTGTTTCCGGCTGTAACCTCCTGGAGTTGGTGCCATCACTCTTGTGGGGTTGTTTTGTTTTGTTTTTTTGTTTTGTTTTGTTTTCTCATGAGAACACTGAAGTACAGATCAGTGACCTGTCCACTAAAGCCACCCTGTGAGTGACTGAGCTCACCTTGGAGAGCTATCTTGTTCCCAACATAGTCATCCACTCTACTGGCAGAAGGCCTAGGTTCCTTCCATGACTTCTTATATAGACTGTCAAGTTGCTTTATAAAAGTAGCTCTAGTCACTCTCTGAGCTGAGCAAGCCTGTCTCTGTATGTCTTATTTGTCCACAGGGGTGTTAGATGAATAGGGTCATGTATATAAAAGTCCAGCATAAGCCTGTCATACCCATAGAGGACATTTGCCTTCACATTGGTGCCAACAGGTATCTACCATTCAGGGGGCTACTTGCTGTGGATATCGCTCTGTGTAAATAAAGTTCTGATTGGCCAGTGGCCAGGCAGGAAGTATAGGTGGGACAAGAGAGAAGAGAATTCTGGGAAGTAGAAGGCTGGAGAGAGACACCGCCAGCCGCCGCCATGAGAAGCAACATGTAAAGACACTGGTAAGCCACAAGCCATGTGGCAAAGTATAGACTAACAGAAATGGGTTAATTTAAGATAAAAAAAGTAGATAACAAAAAGCCTGCCACAGCCATACAGTTTCTAAACAATGTAAGTTTCTGTGTGCTTTCTTGGTTGGGTCTAAGCGACTGTGGGACTGGCGGGTAAAAGAGATTTGTCCTGACTGGGCCAGGCAGGAAAACTCTAACTACAGCTACTCTGCACAGGTCTGAAGAAGTGTGACTTGTACAGGAACCCACTGTGGGCAGGCCAAGGAGGGGCCCATCTTCTATCCTGCATCTAGGGATACTCTTTTCTTCTCTCTATATTTACACTCCTTTCTGAAGCCCAGAGTACAGGAGTGTAGGGAACATCACAGTGTTTCTCTGGGTCTCATTCTCGGGTTTCCTTCCCACTATCTGGTCTGTCTTGAAAGTTTCCACTCTGGCAGCCTACCCATCATACAACTTACCCTCAGGAAGTATCTCAGGCTGCCAGTTGTTAAGTGGCCATTGAGCCAATAAGCTCAAACATCACAGGAGCATTGAGTTCTTCTCAGCAGATCCAGTGGCCCAAAGGGCTGGCTCCATCTATTAGGCATGAAGAAGGTAGGGCTCACTATGCAGCAGGGGACCTAGGCACTCAGTGGGTTTCTGAAATCAGAGAGAACCCATTAGAGGTAGAGGGGATAAAATGCTCTCTGCCTTATTCCCAAAGCTTAATTTACCTGCCACCCTCCCTCCACACACACCACACCCCCACCAAAGAACCAGAGCTGGCATGAAGGTGAACTCAGGTCTGCTGACTTTCATCCAGGGCACTTCAGAGCACAAAGAACCCCGCCCACTCCCAGGCTCCCCAGAGCAGCATCAAAGCCAGCACTAGGAGAAAGAAGTTGAATTTGTCTTTTTTTTTCTATTCTGATCTCATTAGATTTCCAATAGACTTCATGCTTTCTAATGCATTTTCCACACAAAGATGCTTGGGGTTTCTTGGAGCCCTCACAGACACAGATGAGACAGGCGGGCTGTGGGGGGAGTGGATGCAAGGCAGGAGGCTGGGCTCTGCAAGCACGGATAATTGCTAGCAGGGAGCCTTGGTTGTAGAGGAGGCAAGGTTGGATGCAAGCCTCAAGGGCTGCTGCTCTGGGAGAAGACTCCTGGAAATATGTCTGGTATTCAGGAACAACGGCCCCCTTCCCCACTCTGCTCTGTGCCCACCTGTGCAGACTGAGGGAAGAACATCTGCTTGTCTAGAGCGGAGGGACTGCAAGTCCCCTTTAGGCCTGCTCAGTGACCTCTGATAGAGCAGCACCCGTGCTCAGACCCTCACACGCTTCTAGCTGCCACACCAGGAATCTTCTGATACCAGGAGTAAGTGAAGCCTGGGCAGAGGAGGGAGCTAGGGCAGAGGACGGGGCTAGTGCAGGCAGGCTCCTCGACAGATGGAAAGATGAGCTCCTGGTGCCATGTGCTGCTCAGGATAACTTTGGAGAGTGTCCTCCAGCCTAGTGGAGGACCCCGCATGAGGACTGTTTATAGGAAAGGAGCTAAAGGAAGGAGAACAGAAGCCAGAGGCCAGAAGAAATCTGTGGGGGAGCCTCTGTGAGAGGCAGACGGTGATCTGGAGCCTCCAGTGTCTAACACAGAGGCCCTCCCTGCTCAGAGCATTCCCCCACTCCACACAGCATGGCTGTCTCCATTCTCCTTTGTCTTTCTCTTTTCCCTCTTTATTCTCTTCTCCTTTGAGGAGTTTCTGGTGTACCTCAACAGTTAGTTACAGTTATCAAGTCCCTGATGCCTTAACTCCCAGTTCCGTATGCTCCCTAGAACCAGATGACCCAGTGAAAGGGCTACATTATGTCTGTGTCACTGACTTGACTTGTTTTGTCTCCTTCTTTTTTCTGTGCACCTCTCCCTCTGTCTCTTTCTCTGTTTGTTCATTTGTTGGTGTGTGTGCATGTGTGTGTGTGTGTGTGTGTGTGTGTGTGTGTGTGTGTGTGTGTGTGAGAGAGAGAGAGAGAGAGAGAGAGAGAGAGAGAGAGAGAGAGAGAAGGGGGGTGATGAGGACAAGTGTGTGTGTGTACCTGAGTGGAGCCCAGAAGCTGATGTCAAAGGTCTTCAGTCATTATTCCCTGACCCTGTATTTTTTAAGACAGGGAGCTCTCTGGTTTTGCTGGACTGGCTGGCCAGCAAGCCCCAGAAACCTACCTGTCTCTGCCTCCCAGTACAGGGTTTAGAGTTGCATGCCCTATGCCCAGCTTATTTTTTAACTCTAGTTCTAGGAATCAAACTCGGGTCTTGATGCGGGTGCAGTCAGCCCTTTCCCGACATACAACCTCCCCAGAGCCTCCGTGCTCTGCTCTTCATTTAACCCCTCGTCTTGTCTCTTCTCATCTTCCCCACTCTGGGGAAGTCTAATTCCCCCCTGTCTGGCCTCCTTCCACCCTCAAAGGACTCGGCCATCTTGGAGCTGGCTCCCTTGTCCATCTCTTCAGAGGGGTCCGTCCTGTCACCTTTCCATTTTGGTCACTCTTCCTCCCAGGTTCTCAGAGCGTGGTGACCACATTGTACAACGCCACAGGCAGACCCCCGACACGTGTGCATTGTGTCATGCTTCTATAATGACTACACACATACTGTATGAGACACAGCTATACAAAAGCATGCCCTTTCATGAGACACCCCAGAAAATGGAGCCCCAACCTGCTCAGGCCATGGTGGGAATCCTTTGTCTTATAGGTTAGCAGCCTCCATTTAACTCCTTTATTTTAGAGAGTTTATTTTTCTCTCTCAACTGGAAAATCACATTTGATCAGCTGTAGAGAGCAATCACATACTGAAATATTGGATTTTGCCCACAATGTGCCCCCTCCAAAGCCAGTGGTTCTCTGGGGTGAAACCAGACCTACAGGGTGGGTAGGAGAATAGGCCAAGTGAAAAATGTTAGCTGGACCACACACAGACAGATTGGGGGACAGAGAAATGAACCTGGAAAAAGCCAGGTAGTGCTGAGCACAGGAGCCCCGAGCTTCTGGGTTGGGGCTGATGCATTCTGTCTGTCACTTAGTCTCCTGGGTTGGGGCTGGTATTCTGTCTGCATCAAAAATCTTTCTCAGTCCTCTCCTCTTAACTTCACTTGATGAATGTGGCAGAAAGTGAGTGAAGTACCCTCATCCCAGCACTGATGTCTAACTCCTCTCCTAACTGGGCCGTGCTGGGAATGGGAATGATGGCTTTCCTGGCAGACACTGGATTCTGCCCACCTTTCTTCTGTCTCTGCCTCGCTGTCACTGAGCATCTCCATGCCTTAAAGAGGAGGGCCAGGCCCCACTAGGGGCTCTGTTGCCAGCTTGTGTTTATTTCTTTTACCACTGTTGCAGTTCTTGGGGGAATATCTTGGGCTTTTCCTCCCTCAGGGTATTAATGCCACCTGGAAAGCATCTCTTGGCCTTTATCCATATTAACCTCTGAGGTAGGCATCATTCTACCTCCCTGCAGGTTTCTCCATCTAGTCTACCCGTCTCACCATCCTTGGTAAAGCCATCAACTCTAAAATCTTCTCACCTGGGACTGGCTGGTCCCCAGTATCAGAAGCTAAGCATGCTTCTTCAGCATTAGCTGTCACTGTCTCGTCCCACACAACTTGCCTTGTGTACTTGGGGCCCTGCCACAGCATCCCAAGCCCCACAGAGCTCAGGTTCCTAGTAGATGGAAAGAGTTTTCAGGGAGGGGTTCTGTTCAGACTGATGCAGGATGCCTGCTGTGTATCCCCTGCAGGACTCCTCAGAACTTGCATAGTCCAGTGTGCTGTCCACATTGCAATAGTTTAATGGAGAGACATTGGTGACAGTGGCCAGCAGATCTGGCTTTCAATACAGTTAAGTGTGACATTGTCTCTGGAATTGCTTGATACAGGAAGCTTTTCTTTAAGAAGACCCAGTGACACCTGAGCAGAACGCAATGGAAAGAAGGGGTGAATGAAAGGCCTTAATCCTTCCCATTCATGTCCATGAAAATCCAAGCCTATGGAGCCTACCAAGGCGGTTGCATCAGCCAGCATTTCTCATGTACCTTGTGCATGGTGTCCATCAGGCTGGTCCCCTGTGTCCAGTGGCTTCTTTTTTTCCTAATTCTGTCCTAGGATAAGAAACCAGAAAAACGTAGGCCCAGCTTCTCTAGCAGGTTTACATCAAAGTCAGGAAAAATATCATTACTGATGGAGTCGCCTCTGAGTGGAACACAATCATTTACTGCTCCACGGCTGCTAAGCTGACATTTAGAATTCAGGTGTCACTAGGAGTGCCTGAGTACCACATTCCCTGGGATATTGTGACATGGGTCAATTTTCTCCTGCAGGACTGCTCCCTGGCAGCTCACACTATTACAAGCAGGTCTACCAATTAGCTTGAACTCAAGAAACACAGAGTGGAGAAAGCAGGAGGGAGAGGAAGGAAAGGGCCATGGTGACAGTGACGGGAGAGGAGAGAGAATTAGGCAGCACCTTACTCCTGCTGCAAAGCCTGTCAGTGTGTCCAGTGTTTGGGAGGCAGGGCTTCACCTGCTTGAGGATGACAGATATGTGCACAGTAATGGGTTTGATGAGGGTGGTGACAATATAGTAATAAAATAGCATCCCAGGGTCTTGAGTGACTAGAGGTGCTAGAAAACCTTTTAACACTGGAATACAGAGATACAGACTCTGTGCATGCCTCTGTCACCCTGTGACCTTGATCATGACCCTGGAGAACTAGTGTGCCTGTGGATGAGATGGGAGTCCATCTGACCACTGATTCTCAGATATAGTGGCCCTAGGCTCCTACATGGCGTTGTATGTTAGTGAAGGAGCCAGAGGCAAGCCATTGAAGTAGTGGAGAGTAAAAGTACCAGAGTGCTCTTCACACCCTCTCACGAGCCTTCTGTGGCGATTTGGGTCACATATAAGAAAAAAAAAAAAAAACCTTTAAAGTGTTTTCATAAACTTATGCAGACATCTCTACTATCTTACTTTAAAACACTTCATTGTCCCAAAAAGAAGCCCACATACATTCACCTGCCACTCACTGTTTTCAGCACCCTTAAGCCTTGGCAGCCATGATCTATTGTCCATCTTTGTGGACTTGCCTACTCTGAACATTTTGTATCAATGAAGCTACATATGCATGGCCTTTTGTGACTGGCTTTGCTCACTTAACACATTATCCAGATGGTAGCTTGTGACTATAGCAAGGAACCTCATTCCTCTCTACAATTGAATAATATCCCAGTGTATACATATCCTACATCTTGTTTATCTGTTTATCAGTGGATGGTGATTAAATTTATTTCTATTTTTTGACTCCTACAAACAGTGCTGGTGTTGACACTTGTGTGCAACTTTTTGTGAGGACATAGCTTTTCTGTTTTATTGGGTATATAGCTGGGGTTGGGATTTCTGGGTCACACACTAAGCCTATTCTTAGCTACCAGAACTGATAAACTCCTTTTCAGTATCATTGCATCCCCACCAACAACATCCTCATGGCTCTTATTGTCTGTCTTTCTTATTATAGCCATCCTCCTGAATGCAAGTAGTGTCTCATTGAGGCTTGGCTTTGCATTTCCTTAATGATGTTGAATTGTCTTTTCATGTGTTTATTGGGGCCATTTGGGATATCTTCAGAGATGTTTATTCTATACTTTTGCCCATTTCTAAATTGGGCTATTTTTCTTTTTATTGTTGAGATGTAAGAGTTCTTTACATACCCTGATTGGTACAGTCTTATCAGATATATAATTTACAAATATTTTCCCCCATTCTATGGTTTGTCTTTTTCACTTTCTTGATAGTGTCCTTTGAAGCATGAAAGTTTTTGATTTCGATGAAATCCAATTTACCTATTATTTCTTCTTGTTGCCATGCTTTGGTGTCATAGCTGAGAAACTCATTACCCCATCCAAGGACATGAAGATTTATGCCTGTGTTTTTCTTCAAAGAATTTTGCAGTTTTAGCTTTTTAAATTTGGGTCTTTCATCCATTTGGAATCAATCTTTATAGTGCACTCTCATATGGTAATCAATTCAATTAAAAACAGAAAAAGACTAAGGTGAGGGTCTTCTCTGTTGCCATTCTTTCAGACTGCTGGCCTTGTCAGAATGAGGGGTTCCTCAGAACCAAGGGAAGGAAGTTTGGAAGAAGTGTTTCTGCAGAGTGCTGACCAATTGGAGATATCCCAGGGCAGTGGGGTGTGCCTCTCTTTTCCAGCCAGAAAGCTTTGGGGACATGAGTAATGTACTCTTGAATGCTGTTCCCCTCAAGAGCCAAGGAGACCACTTGGCCAGCCTTCCTTTACTGGTGTGACTTGTCTTTGCCATGGCTTGTGGCTTTGGCATGATCTTCAACAATTCAGAAGGATTTCTGGCAGAACTGTAAGGGAGCCCAGGCTCTGAGTGTTCATTTTCTTCAACTGAACACAAAGACAAGGCCATCTTCATCTGCAGTCTTTTGGGGGTGACTTGGTCCAGGATACCACAGCATTAGCTGAGCAGCCTTACAACATGAAACTCAGATACTG
The DNA here is from genome assembly GCF_903995425.1 of Onychomys torridus. Taxonomy (NCBI): domain Eukaryota; kingdom Metazoa; phylum Chordata; class Mammalia; order Rodentia; family Cricetidae; genus Onychomys; species Onychomys torridus. The sequence goes on along the minus strand of NC_050449.1, from coordinate 94,889,558 downwards.
ATTCAGGAACCCAGAGAGGGAATATCACTTATGACTGGGTTAAGACATGTGGAGGCTTCATAAGAATAAAATGACTCTTGAAGAAGATAGAATTTGACTATGCTAAGTGAAAGACAGAATTTGTGTAGTTTCTTTCCAGCATTCACAAAGGAAAGCTACAGTCTCGGAATGAGATATGGTAGTGGACCTGAGTGTGAGGAATCCTATACTCCAGGCTTTGAAGTTTCAAAATGTAAAGCAGTTTGACACCTTCTTCTGTTCCAACACCATTTCCTTGGAGGTTCTGGGGGCCTCCTCTTGGCGCTTTAGTTGGGAAGGAGAGGAAAAGCTCATAGCTCTAAATGCCATCTGTATGCTAATGACGCTACAGTCATTATGGGCTGAGCTAATGACACCCAGCCCAGAGTGAGATATTCACCTGTGGACCTGACAGCTCCCCCCACCCACACTACCACCTGCCATGGCTGATAGGCATCTTACACAGTGTGGGCCACACAGAACTCTGGGCTTTCTCCTCCACGTCTCTCCTCTTAATCGATCTCCACTTTTCACCGTGTCAGTGCATGGCACTACCACAGTTTGGAACTTAGGCAAAGTTAAGTGAATTTTTATTCCATTCCTCAACAGCTTCATCACTGTGCTTTTAATCCATCTGCAAATTTTAGGGGTTCATCTCCAGAGCAGTAACCAGTCTGTACCTTGGTCTCTCTCTTACTTCTGTCCTTGCCTCCACTAAGATCTGCAGTTCACAGCCATCAGATGCTGGCCTCAGAGAACCAATGAAATCAACCACTCTGATCTTTAAAGCAGTCTTCTTTCATAGTCAAACCAAATTCCTTTCTGGTCTTCTGTTTTCTGGCTGATTCCTCCCATGCCCAGCCCACTAACCTACAGACACCCCAGCCCCCATGCTGTTCTGGAACATCGCATAATCATACTCACCCCAGGACCTTTTCACTTGTCACAGCTTCCACCAGACAGGTCCTTCATGTATTTGTTTGTTTTTATTTATTATTTGTATGTTTGAGCGTATGTGTGTGTGTGAGTGTGTGTGTGTGTGTGTGTGTGTGTGTGTGTGTGTGTGTGTGTGTGTATGGAAGCCAGTGGAGGACATTGGATGCCCTGCTCTGTCACTTTCTGTCTTATTCCTTTGAGACAAAGTCCTATATTAAATCTGGAGCTAGGCTGGGGGGTCAGCAAGGCCCAACAATCCCACCATCTCCCTCCCTTACAGTGCTGGGCTTATAGGCTCAAGAGACCAGGCCTCAAATTCTATGTAGGTTCTAGGAATTTGAACTCACATTCTCATGCTTATTCAGCAAGCTCTCTCACCCACTGAGCAGGTACCTCAGTCCTAGGTAGGTCTTTTGTGTGGTTGCTTCTGACTTTCCCTGACCTTATAGTCTAAAGGACTATCCCCTTAGCTCCCTTCCTTACTTCCATTGGCCCTGTTTTCTTTCTTTAAAAGGATGTTTTTATTGTATTTACTTTATTTTTGTTTATGTGTGTGTAGGCATGGGGTATGTGTACCCATGCCTGTCATGCATGTGTATGTAGGGGGGAGTGGGTTCTCTCCTTCTGTCATATAGGCACAGGGATCCAACTCAGGTCATCGGCTAGGCGACAGGCACCTTTACCCACTGAGCCATCACCAGCTCTACTCTGTCTACTCCATTTGCAATGGAACAAACCATTGTCTGAAACTTTCTTGCTTGTTTCCTGAGGCATTGGCTATCTTCTTCCTTCTTACCCTTCAGAGCAGTAGAAATTCCAGTGAGAGGACTAGTCCTTCCTCTCCCATCGTCTGCTTTTGTACGGCATCCTCTCTACTTGTCATCCAACAGTAGTTCAAAGAACTTCTGAGTATAGTCATAATGGAAAATTTAAAATATACACAAAAGTAGAGAACCCATTTCCCTCCCATCATTCAGCCTCAACAATTATTAACCCAAGGCCAATCCATTTCTGTCTTGCCCTTATGTTGAAGCAAATCCAATATATCATATCTTTTTATCAGTAAATATTTCAGAGTGTATCTCTAAAAGATAAGGGCTTTTTAGAGAAAATCACCACAAGTCCATTATCATATCTAAGAGAATTTACAACCCTCCCTGGCTGCCATCAGATATGTAGGGAGCCTTCAGAATTCCCTGAGTGTCTCATTTTTCGTTTTTATTTGTTTGCATCTGCTGCCTAAAAAGGTCCTTAAATTGAAATTGGCTTGTTGTACCTTTTAAGTATCTCTTAAGTTATCTTTTAATCCATATTTTCTCTGTGAGTCTATTGAATTTTCTTAAAATCTGTCCCTTGAAGAAACCAGGCTGTCTGTCCCACAAAGCGTGTCCTGGTCTGGCTTGCCAAGCTGCAGTATTGTCTAGAGTGCTAATTGGGCCTCCTCCTTTCTTGTAAAGAGGAAGTTTGAGGCTCCATGGGATCTAGGCTGTTTCTTTGGAAACAATACTTCAGCCTCATTTTCTTGCATGGAGCCACAGCTCATCTGTCTGTCGATCTGTCTGGGAGGCTGAGGACATGATTCTTATGGCCCAGAATCCAGGATTCTGTCAGTGTTGCAAAGTGTGAACATTCCACTGCTGCTACTCCTTCTGTAGTAACTGGAGTATCTTCATTGTTTAACTTATTCATGTATCTATTATGTATGTACATAACTGTATGTATATGCATATGCACATACATGTGTGGAGGTCAGAGGGAAATATTGGATATCTTTTTAATCACAATTTGTATAGACAGAGTCTCATGGAACCCAAAGCTCCCCAATTTGTCTAGACTAACCAGTCCACAAGGCCTGGGGATCCCCTGCATCTCTATTTCCCCAAAGCTGGGATTACAGAAATGTGCTCCTGTGCTCAGCTTCTTACAGGAGTGCCCAGGTGCCCAAGTCAGATCTTGTTGCTTGCATTAGTAGACACTTCACCCATTGAGAGGGTGTTTATGTACAAAGGAAAAGCAGATACACACCTGATTATTTCTCATGATCACTTTTCAAAATAATGAGTTGGTCCCTCCATCCTCTAGATCAGCGAGGACACTTGTTTGAAGTGTCACCGGGACTGCACAGATTGAAGCACATGTGATGCACTTCAGTGAGTGGGGGGGCCTTGTTGAGTGAATGGATAAGTGAACACACACAACTTGAGAACTTCCCACAGATTGCTAGTCTTTTCTTTCTCCAGATTTTTATATGCAAAACCCTTGCATGATTTTGTTTTAGGGTTAATTCTATTCCTTAAATATTTCCTTCGTACTCTGGGGTTTTATTGAGTAAATAGAACCCAGTCCCTGCTGTTAGGAATACTTTTATCCATCTGCTACTGAACACAACAGTTGCAATTAGATCTTGACTTATTTCATTACTGAAAGCAACTGATGTGTTTCTCTCCCGGGTAGACACTGGTTACCAGTTCAGAGTCACCCTGCTGACCTGCTTGCCCTGGAATCCTCTGCCGAGGCCTTGTATCTGTGTGTTTCTTACGACTCATGTGTGCGCATGCGCACACTCCCAGTGTTGGTGTGACATGCACATGTCATATGTATGAGGAGGACAGAGGTAGAATGGATGTCTTCCTTGACCAGGCTCCACTTCACTTTCTGAGACAACGTCTCTCACTCAAGCCAGAGCTCACTCGTTTGATTTGACTAGACAAGCTGGCCAAGGAGCCCCAGGGATCTTGCTGTCTTGGCCTCCTCCCCAGCGCTGGGTTATAGATGTGTGCCTAGCTCTTGACTTTTATGAGGTGCCGGGAATCTAAACTCATGTCCTCAAGTTTGTGTGGCAAGCATTTTACCAACTGGAGCATTTTTCTGTGTGGTAAGCATTTTACCAACTGAACTATTGTCTGTGTGGCAAGCATTTTACCAACTGAAACATTGTCCAAGTCCTGGATTTTAGCGTTTTTTGACACCAAGTCTCATACTGTAGCCAACACTGGCTGGAACTTACTGTGTTCCCAGGCTGGCCTTCAAGTTCATGCATCTGCCCCAGCATCCTTCCAAGCACTGGGATTACAAATGTGAGTCACTCTGCCAGGCTTATGCTGTGGCTGTGGGCTACTCTCCTCCCCCTCTGAGGCTAGTGTCTCTACCTGAATGGAAAGAGATGGCACTAGCTCCTGTCAGGTCCTTTCCACACTTTAAAAGTTGGATTGCTGTGTATCCTTCCTTCCTACTACATGTTACCTGTAAAGGCCACATGAACAACATTAAAAAGGACTCAAACAAGGCAAATGCAAAGTCTACACAAGGAGGGTGAAATGGTACCCCCAAGGTAACCCCTACATATAGTCCAGACAGCTACTCAAAAGGAGCTGCAATTCTGTATGGGTTTCCCTTACCTGGGATGTGGGGGGAACTTCAGTTGCCCATTAGATTAGTAAAGGTTTATAGGGGTATCTAATGGCTTCTGAAAGAGCAAAATCTAGAAGCTGGGTACAGGAAGTTGTTTGGAAGTCTAGCTCACAGCTATACCACCCTCCATAGACCTAGGGATTCCCCTCGGGACTGTAACACCTTTAGTTGTCTCCACCTCCCACCTGCCACCACTGCCTTCCCTGGAGGCTGGGACCACTTTGCCAGTGCCCTGGCAGCACCAGCGTCTGGGAATTCAGACAACTAGACTGCCAGAATCTGCTGGCATTTTCCTTTTGTCTGCCAGGGTTAGATTGCCTGGGAATCGATAACAGCACTCTGGGAGCTTTCTGATGAGCAGGCTTGCCACTGGGCTGTTGTCTGTGCTCTGTCCTCTGGTTTCATAGCCCTGATTTCCCCATTCTGTCAGCATGTGGCTCCAGTCCCTGGGGAGAAAATCCGTTTATCTGATGCTTGCATGAACCTGATGAGGTTCTGAGAGGAGGGAGTGGCTTTCTCCCCGCCACTGCTTCTCTCCTTCCAGTGGCTAGAGCCAAGGGAGTCTGTGCTCTCTTTGGGATAGGGGCTTGACTAACAATAGGGTGTGGTGGCTTATAGGGCATCCACTCCTCCTCTCAGACCTGAGGTTGGAAGAGAGATGCAGCTAGCAGGAAGCTACTGTCCTGCTTCCTCCCCATCACCACCCCCCCCCCCGCCACCATCCTCACAGCCAGATATTAATTCTTGTGGATAAAGGGTGGGTAGGCCACAATGAGGGGGATGGAGGGAGGGTTATGTCTATACCCGCAAGGCCCTCACACGGTGGGGAGCCCTCCAATTGTTCTCCTTGGAACTTGTGGGTGCTGTAGCCCTCTCTCCTGTTCGAGGCAGCTGGGAATAAGCAGTCGGTCAGGTACGTGTTTGGAAATCATCCTGAGAGGCAGGCTCCTGGAAGGGAGAATGTGGGGTTAAGTGTCTATACATGTGCAAGAAAAACAACCTGAGACCCTTACCTCATACTACACACAAATATGCATGCAAAAACGATGAGAGCAAAACAGGAAGAGGAAAGCATAATGCTTCTGTGAGGGACACTGAGGTGACTCAGCACGTGAGGCTCCTGTAGTGCAAGCTTGACAGCAGGAGTTTGATTCCTAGATCACATGTAAAGGTGGGAGGGGACAACAAAGTCCACGGAATTGTCCTCTGACACGTATAAGCATGCTACAGCACACACACACACACACACACACACACACACACACACACCAATAATAATTAAAAATTTAGATTTTACTGACCCATTGCTTCAGCCCCAACAACAACAGTAACAATAATAAAATATTTAGAAGTTCTATTGAAAAAATTGTAACTTTAGAAATTGTAATTCCTTAGCTATGAATCCGAAAGTGGTAGAAAAAATTGATGATTTAGATGCCATAAAGTGGAAATTTGGGTTTTTCAGAAAACACCACTAAGAAAATCAGAAGACAATACCCAGACATGATAGAATCTATTTGCACAGATTATGTCTGATAGGGAACTTGTGGTCAAAATAGAGGAAGACACTTAAAGGGCAAGAACAAGAAATCAAACAACTCAATTTAAAATTAGCAGAATAGACATTTCTGCAAAGAGAAATGATTAATATATCCAGAGAAAAATGTTCAACATCATTAATCTTCAGGAAAATGCAATTCAAAACTACAACAACATACTACTTTGCTAGAATGCACAGAATCTCTGAATCCCCAAAACCCAAAGTCTTGTACAATCCTGATGTGAATGTAAGACTGCACAGCCACTTTGGGACAGTAGTTTGATAATCTCTTAAATTAAACATAAATTTAATATACAACCCAGCAATTCTACCTCCGCTTGCTACTCAAGAGATTAAAACACTTGTCCAAGAAATGACTTGCATGCATATGTTCACAGCAACATTATTTATAATAGGCACAAAGTAGGACTTACACAGCTGTTCACCAAGTAATGAATGGATAAATAGATTGTGGTATATCCATTCAATGGTAATGCAATAGTAAAAAAGGAACCATGGTACAGATAAATTTTAACTATATGAGATGCGAGAGAAAAAACAGTAAAAGCAATACAGTGAATTTACAGACTATCCAGAAAAGGTAAATCTTTGGAAACAGAAAGTAGTTAAGGGTTGCCTGAAGTAGGAAGTGGGGGATCATGTTTCAGATGGGTACAAATGACTTTTGGGGGTGATTGAAATATTCTAAAATGATATTACAGTGGTTGTATATCTCCATAAAGTTATTAAAACCCACCACACTATACATTACATTAAACTTTATGATACATTAATTATACCTTCATAAAGCTGTTTCAGAAAGATGGGAGTTAGAGAACAGGGGAGAATAGCCTCTGAACCTCTTAGAGCACGTCTCAGCCTCCTGAAAACATTGATGGGCCCCTCTCAAGTGTGGAGCCACAGAGCTGAGTGCTGGGAACCTGTCACCCTGTCTCTACAGGAATGGCAGCCAGAGACAGCTCCCAAGTTCACCTGTCGGTCTCAGCTCTGGCTCCCAGCATCCTACCCAGGCTTCTTCTGGCTCTGTCACTCACATAGCAGAGGTGCCCGCTCGCTGCTCCCTCCAGCCACTGTGAACCCACTACTGTCCCAGCAGCCATGTCCCTGCTCTCTCTCACCTCTCATGTCAGTCCTCTCCTCCATTGTTCAAGAAGCTGGTTCCTATGATGGGTATGCCTGTTTTCTGGTATATACACCACTGGGCCATGGGACGGTGGAGCTGAGACTGGTTAAGAAATAGCTTCAGAGTGAGATAAAGGGGAGGTGTGGTAGGAGAAGCTGACAGGCAGATTGTGATGAAGAGAAAATATGAAGGATGCAAGATGGGGACAGCCATAAAGACTTGGGTGGTGACACGTTCCTGGGACCCTACACGAGGAACCACAGCAGACTGTGGAGGCCCGTCTGAGTGCTATACCCAACAGCTAGAGGAAGAGGCCTGGGAGCAGTGGAGGCTTTCTGCATTTGACTTGGTGGATTTTGAGACTAGAGACACTGCTACATTCATCTGAAGGCTGATCTTTGCCATCTGTTTAGTTACTTGCTTCTGTGTATTGACCAGTCCCTCAGAATTCTGAGACCAAATTTAGAGGCCTTTTATGTGGTAGGTTCTATAGAAATCACATTGTGGTGACAATTCCTTTAATCCTTACAAAGTCTTTGAAGTAGGCACTATTATTGTCTCTCCATTTTGCAGACGCTGGAACTGAGGCCCAGAGGGTAAAGTCAGATGTCCAGGGCCCGAAAAGCAATTAGCTCAGAGCCTGGATTGCAGCCCAGGCACTCACTGTTTCCAGGTTTCTTCTGAGAGTTCATTTGAATGGCTTAGTGTGAGAAGGTTGGAGTCTTCAAGACAAGCTCAGCCATTGTGCCAACTAAAGGAGGCAGATGGAAGAAGTGAGAAACACTGCCATGCTCTCGGTGGCAGCCATGTTCCAAGAATCCCACCTGCCTGTCTTCTAGAAGGATGGAACCAGACTGGCCTTGACATCCCTGGCCCATGTGGCAAGAAGGACCAGCCACACACCTAATCCTGTGTCTGTGATGTGCAGTAGTAGACAGCAGGGGCCAGTAGCCAGGTCCAGCTCTAGAGCCCATCTGTCCTGAGCTCTGCCAAGCGAATACCTGCTTCCATCATAACCATCTAGGGCAGGACTTTTGAAAGGGTCTCCCTTAAGACCAGTATGGTGATGGACACATGGACAGAGGAAGGAAGGTTTTACCAGCACCACCTGTGTGAGAGAGACAGAGCCAGGTAGGAGCTGGTGGGAGCTGGTGGGAGCTATCTGTCAGGAAAAGCTGAGCATACATCCAAAGCGCTTGCATTAACAAGAGCTGGGCCTGAAAAGATCCAATGAGGGAAGGATCTTGAAAAGCAGGAGAAATGTACCTTTTTAGTGTGGCTTCAAAGGTATTGCATGCCTTTAATCCCAGTATTCGGGAGACAGAGGCATGGGGATTGCTGACAGTTCAAGATCAGCCTGGTCTACACAATTAGTTAAGGACCAGCCAGAGCTTGATAGTGTTAAAACAAATAAAACACCAATTTGATTTAACCTGAACTCTTTGTTTGATCTTGTATGGAGGCTTTCTTGTAGATTGTTGCAAGCTCCCTTCCTTCTCTGTATTACTCTCCTTTTTTCTAGTTCCTACACAAAGAAGGTCCTTATGGTAAGAGGTCTTGTAATCAGACATCACATCATTCTAGAATATAGCCCTCAATGTCTTAACATTGAAACACAGATAGTGCCAGTGTTAAGAATGAGACTTAAGTCAAAGCAGATGAGAATGCTAGTGAGCTGCCCATTGTGGAGTCTTATTAGAGAATAGATGCCCAGAAGGCTGGGTATTAAGTTGACTGTAGAGCTCTTAGCCTGCAGAACCATTGTGCCTTCTGGACCTGAGCCTCCACTTCCATGGTATCCATGGGTATATTCAAAGGAAGACTCCTGCCTCCATCCAAATGGGACCTGTGACCCCATCATATAAAACCCATGCCTCCATCTAAAAGAACCAGTTTATAGTTAATGAAGAACCCATATCTCTGCTCATGGGACCATGCCTTCATGGAATTGGTGCCGCATGGAGTCTTTTACATGTGCCTGCTGCCACCAGGCCCCTCACCTCTTTAGAACAGGCATTCTGAGAGGCTCTACTCAGAAGGCCCATGTTAAAGGAGAGCTCAGTCAGTGCTCTGCCTCCTGGAGCCCATCTGCTCTCTTCCATGTGGTCCTGGAGAGCTCGGCCTGGGACCCAGCAGCACAGATCTGAGCTTCCTCAGGGAGGACCATGCTTCTTCCCTCTCCCTCAGCTTGATTATTATTCCAAAGGCCTCATTATGGAAATTACAAAATAATGGTTCTGCAATTTGTGCATGTGTGGCTGTGTGTATGCTAATTACTGTTCCTGTGTGCCTGCTTGGAGGCACTGCAGTGGAACCTCGAGATGTGGCCCACTCCATGGTGTCTGAGTAGAAATAGCCACTTCAAGTTCATCTACATCTGTAGGACGTAGAAGGGATACAGAGGTGGCAGAGTCAGTACGACACGGCAACCCTGAAGCAAGAACCATGTTGTGACTGAGACCCTGTCTACCGAGAGCAGTTTTGGGGTAGCACTGTGATGATGAGTGGTGGAGCTCAGATCACATCCTGTCCCATGAGTGCCCTCAAAGTGGCAACTCTGCCTTCCTAGCTTGACCGTGACTCCAGACCTAGGGAGTCCTTGTAAAGTTTGGGAAGGGGAAGGGTAGAAAGAGAAGAGTTCATGGGGGTGTGTGGGTGGGGGTGTGTATCAGCAAAGTCTGCTGGAGGTGCGATGTGAGCAGGGTGAAGTCTTGGGCTCAGAGAGAGCCTTCAGGAGGAGGCAGAGTGGCCAGGAATCAGAAGAGAAGGGGAGGTCCAGGAGAAGGGGGAGGAGACAGGAGGGTGAAAGGGAAGCTCTTCTTGTCCAGATCAAAAACGAACTCCTGCAGCTCACTACAAGGTTAATCAGATTTGTATGAGAGGAAATGCTTCCTGGGGCAAGCTAAGCTGGCTTGATCATCAAGGGTGAGCTGCTTCATCACATCACCTTTGGGAATAGGTGGGGTGGGGCAGAGGCCAGGGATGCAGGGGCTTCTGTCTGGACAATCTCAGGAGAGTGCGGTTCTGGGCACAGGGAGAATCAGGGCTGTGAGAAGGCTCCAGAGATCAGGCTGCTGGTGGCAGACAAGACGGCCACTTTAGGATTTAAACACCACTGACAGGGTGGAGGTCATGGTTAGGAGCTTCAAAGACACTTTCCTGAAGCTTAAGCCAGGCTTGGGGGTATTTAATCCTCTCTGTACATTGGTTTCCACATCTGTCATAGGGTGTTGGGGCAGCCTCTGCCTCAAAGGCTGGTAGGAGACTCATATACAACAGTGGCTGGCCCTGAGCACTGTCCTCTGCCTGATTTGCTATCCTATTGTGAGAGGTTAATGTGTTGTCTTTAAAACCAAGTGCTATGATTTCTACATGGCATCTGCCATATTCTCTCTGTGTATTTGGTACTGCTATTTCTTCATCCAGCCTCTTCCAATCCAGACAGGTGTCTTATGTTCCAAACCTACAGCCAACTCCACCTGGAAGTCGAGGAGTGGAGCCTGTGATGGAGAGAGGGAGAGATGGCCTCATACTCCCTCTCCTATCCCCAAGGGAACAATGGAGTCTTTGCAACATTTTGCAATCCTGCTACTTCCAAATTCTCAGAAAGTGAGGCATAGGTGTGGGGAAATTTTTAAGGATCTATTTTAGAAGAAAACCTGTTTGTTACATTTCTGGGGGTGGGGGAGAGAGCAAAGGGAATTTTTATAAGAATATTCCAGGTTATTTCAGGTTGAATTGGATTTTTTGTGTAAGAACTGAAATGCTTGCAAAAGTTCTTGTGCCTGGGATCAAACCCAGAGGGTTCAAAAACGCTAGCAATGAGGCTCGAGAGATGTCAGAGAGATGGCTCAGTGGTTAAGAGCACTGACTGCTCTTCCAGGGGGCTTGGATTCTAGTTCCAGCACTTACATGGTGGCTCACAACTGTCTTTAAGTCCAGTTCCAGGAGATCCAATGCCCTCTTCTGGCTTCTGTAGGCACCTGACACCCTGAGAAGTACAGATTACACACACAGTCTACACACACACACACACTCTCTCTCTCTCTCTCTCTCTCTCTCTCTCTCTCTCTCTCTTTCTCTCTCTCTCTCTAAAAAAGTAATTAAAAATATCCTAGGACATGCGATGATGCTTACTACTAAGCTACATACTCAGCCCCTTTGTAAAACTCTAAGATCAGGGAGCCAGAGCTCAGGCCAGGTGACTATATGTTTTAAGGTTAGCCACTAACTTTCAAGGGTCAGTGACCTTAGGCAATAATGGGGAATAATTTTCCAACAGATAATTCAGGTGAAGGTGTGAACTTTCTCAGACTCACAAGGCAATGGCTGTATGTGTGGAGTCAAGGCAGCACCTGGAGGCAGGAAACACTGAAGGATGGAGGAGGAGGATGGTTTTACTGTGTGCAGGCAGCTCAGAGTCACGTAGTTCCTGGAGCAAGACAGAGGAAGCAGAGGAGGTTCCTGCATGCCTCTTCATGAGGCAGATGGAACAGCAGCAGGAATGGGGAGATTCTAGCAGAAGGCCCAGGCTGGAGAAGAGCGAGATGCAGGCTCTCCTTAGCATGGGTGATTGGCAGAGGAGGAGGGACTCCGAGGCTTAAAGAAAGTCCTTCATTACCTCAAAAGACGCCTGCAGAGAATGGAAAAGTTACAAAAGCTGAAAACACTGCAGAATCACTGTGGCTTCTGTAGGGGCATTGTGGTCAGACCTGAGAACCAAAGATAGAACTACAGTCCAACAGTTAACAAGGACCCAAGATCCTAACAAGGACCTGAATTGAGTGGCGCCTTGAGCAGTGTACAAAGTTGACTTAGGTAAAGCCTTTACTCACAGGAGTTCACTGAGAAACACCAAAACGGTGATGATGGTGATGATGATGATTGCGATGATGAAACATGAGTGTGGATTAAACAAATCACCTGAATTACCAACGGTCCATCTTCAGCAGCCATATGAAGTTGGTTGACACTGCTATTATTTGAAATTTATAGGTGGGGAACCTGAGGCTTCCAAAGATTAAGGACTTACCCAAAGGCATTCCCCATTCCCTCCAGCTCCACACCCTACATGGCTCTGAGGGAGCATTCTGGAAGAAGATGTCAGCTGGGGGATGGGGATGCATTCATGGAAAGGGTACAATTGGAGGGACGCTGTAGTGAGTAGGATGCATTTCAGGGTTATCCGTGGTAGTGAAGACACTCTGTGTGTGAAAAAATACTTAGATCTTAAGAGTCATATAACAGGGAGAATTAAAATTAAAATACAAAAGCATGTCAGCTCTTAAAATGTGGTGTGTACCCGGTTTTTTTTTTCATTCCACAGGAGTCCACAAACACTGTTTAGGGGTTGACAGGCAAAGATGCACAGGCTACTCTCAGCAAGTCGATGGGGGGAGGGGGAGCTGGCAGGTGAACAGGCAGCAAAACCCATACCTAGGCCCGGTGTTCTGTGGTTGAGGCACTCAGATGCCTGGGGCTGGCATGGAGCAGAATGGGTTTCAAGGAAGAGAGCCCTGAGCAGTTTCTGCTCCTTGGGTAACCTGATGTGTGGGCAGAGGAAGCAGAAAACTTTGTCTAGGCGTGTTCCCAGGGACTCAGCCCTCCCTTTGCTGTGAACTTGTGGTAGTTCTGGGGAAGTAAGGAGAGTGAGGAGCTGCATAAGCAAACAGGGCTCCTTCCCTGTGTCAAGGGACAGTGAAAATTCAGGTCAGGGCTCTGGACTCTACTGTTGGAAAGAGCCATAAAGGTGTTTAGACAGGAGAGGGCCATGGTGTGGGATCTCCCTGATGGGCACAGATGGATAAGCTACAGCTGGGAAATCTAGAGAGCTAATGAAAGGTGAATTTCTGACCAAGGCTGGAGTAGAAAGTGGGGGGATTGGACTATAGCCCAGAAGGTAAGAGAGCAGGATGTGGTGATAGTTGAACTGGGAGAAGAGGAGCTTAGGGAGGCTGCAGGCTTTGGGGCAGGTGTTGTGAGCCCTCCAGAGGACAGAGGTTGAAAACACAGGAGAGCCGGATGTGGTGCTGAATACCTACAGCCCCAGCATGCAGGAAGTGGCATCATGAGAGTCAGGAGTTCGAGGCTATGCTTGACTACATAGGGAGTTAGAGGCCAGTCTGGATTACTTGAAACGCTGTTCAAAAATCAGTAAAGGAGAGAGATGAAACAAAACAAAACAAAACAAAATAAAATAAAAAAAAAAGACAAGAAGTTAGGTTGAAACCATCAGGACAGGAACACTAGGCAATAGGGCAGAGTCAGTCCCATCAGGAGCACCTTCTCCTTGACTGGGCAAGACAGATGCAGGAGATGGTGCTCCCATATGCCGCTCTCTCCCATCTCCGACTAGGGATTTAGTTAGGTGTGTAGTAGGCAAGAGTTAGTGTCAGTTAATGAAAAGCGTCCACATTCGAAACAATAATACATGGAAATGAACCCCTTGAGTGCTGTGCCTCTTCTACTCCATCCTCTGGCACACAGGGAGCCCACAGCTGATCTGTCCTGGGACCGACCTTCCTTTCTCCAGAGTGGGTGCGAGGCAGCGCCATGGGTGTGATCGTGTTATAGACAGGCTGCTTCTGCTGCTGGCTAGGTTTCTGCCTGATCATTTCTTTCTTTCTCTCTTTTAAGCAAGGATTTTTCTTTCAGCTCAGAGATATGCCAAGAAAATGAAATAAATGTAAAGAGAGAGAGAGACCAAAGTGTCTTTAATTTGAATGGCTTTTTCCCACGTGAAAAAGCGACCATTCATTGCAAAATATTTATCTTCATTATGCTTGGTCTCATTATTGATGGAGAGGCCCTGCAGACTAATGGGAAAAATCTCTCTGGGAGGCCTGACTCTGGATGATGAGCTGAGCCTCCACTTTGCCTTAACTGTGCAGGGTTGGGCCTATCCTTGGCTTCCTGGGTGCCTGAGCTCACCTAGCCTGGAGAAGATGGTAGTCACATCTCAATTTGACTGGCCTCTATGACATTAACTGCAGGATAGATGATTGACAGAAAGCAAGCGTATGTACAAGGAGCATCAGATCTATGAGTTTAGTCTAAGCATTCACTCCTTAGAACAAGTGTAGCCCAGGGAGGGCAAATCACTCTGGATACTGCAATGCCCACCTGTGGTCCTGCTCTGTCATTTCCAGGGACTTCTCTGTGGTTCTCCCTGGCCACTGTGTCTCCTTTCTTGAGAGACGTTACAGAACATAATTGAGAATGTGCATTCTTGCTATTTACAAGAAAACCTTGAAAAACAATCGCAGCATCTTTAGGATGATGGTTGGTGGAGGGGTTTGTACAGGCAGCCTTGGGAACTGTAATTAACATCAGCATTATGCTTTGTACTGGCTCAACAGCACACAGCAAGCTGGGAAGCTGCTCTTGCCCTCCTTTGCCCCATTTCCCAGACAAGCCCTAGGTTCAGATTGGCTGCATCAAAGCCTCCCAGCCTGCAAGGGCTTAGGAACAGCCTCACCAAGACACTAGGTCTTCAGGGCTGATGCTGAAGATGAATTCAGTGGCCTCACTATTGCCTCCTGTGACATTCTGAGACTCCCTGCTTTCAAATGGCCTGCCTTCATCTGCACAGACACAGGCATGCCTGGTCCAGGCTCCTCTGTGCTCTCACTTGGCAGAGTCAGTTGATGAACATCAGGAGGTATTGAGAACAGCACCGACATTGAGGAATTCCTGGAGGGAGGCTGAGTTCGTCTTTGCAAGCTCGTTACTGGTCTCGGAACTTTATAGCCACACCTCATAAATTGGTACAGTGTGACATTTGGCTGTGCACTGAGGAGATGCCAGGGGTGATTTAGAACTCCTGCGTGTGAATTTCCGCTCTCTGTCAACACGTGGAAAGTTACTAGTAGGAGGGTGCCTTTCTGAGTCTTCTCTTTCCTCCTCATTGAGATCGCCCACATTCAGGCCCAGAGCTGACTGCTCTGAGATGGATAAAGATGCTAGGGCAGGAGACTGGGCTGCTGCTGGCTCACTGGGCCTGCCTCTGATGGAATCTGCCAGCCTAGGCAAAGATAGCATCAGGAAGGTCGGATGTGGGTGGCTCCTCTAAGATCTAGTGTGTCAGCATTGTCAGGTGTGGCTGGGCACACACATAGCCCACAGCCTCCAGCATCCGGCCCATCCTCCCTGCCTCTGTCTTCCCAGGTGACTAGCCTCTTTTGCTAGGCGTCCATCTCAGTGTATTATTAACACCTCCCTCTGCCTCAGACCACTTCCCTTCCCCCAGGGAGTGCTGTGGGTTGGAAATGATGGTCTTTAATCATTTCTTAAGTGACCAGCCCTGAAATCATTTCTTAGAGCCATACACACAAATTAAATCATAAATCCACTGTGGATCCCATGAAGGTCTGAAGCATAGCCCTGATTGAGAGCAGAGAACAGCTCTCTCCATGAAGAAGGCATCTCCTGAGCAGAGGGAAGGCCAGCCTCGGAGAGAATGGAGTACGTTGGCCTTCTTAGCAGAAGGGAGGTGATACCTGGAGGTTGGACCCCTTGCATTTGGCTGGTTCTGCTCTAGACTAAGGCACAGAGGCTACAGGAGCTAAGGGAGAGGCCCCATCCCAGGGCTAGGAAGGCTGGGAAGCCCCAGCCAGCCTGAGCTCCATTGCTTCTATAGCCAAACAGCCCGACAGGGTCTTTGGATGACGTCAGTGGAGTAGGAAGCAGGGGATAAGAAGGGTTATGTCACACAGCCAGAAGCTGGTGTGGGAGTGTCGGACACTCCTGGGCCTTGCTCATCTCCAGGCTCCTCCATTCAGCAGTCTTTCTGTTCAAGACTTTCCAGCCTATTTGGGACACCAGGTGTCAGTCCCCACAGCAACATCAGAATCTTTACTAGGTTGATGACATGCTATCAGCTAGAGCACTAGCCAGCTGACAGACATCTATGAGCCATTTCACCACCTTTGCACGTTACCCATAATATTTCTTCTGCTAGGAATGCATTTCTTTATTCTGTTTGCCATGTAAATTACTGTTCCTGCTTCACATCCCACATTACCTATCACCTCCTCCAGGAAGTCTTCCCTCGTCCAGTTAATCCCCTGTTCATCTCTCACCTCTAGCTTGCTTCTTCCAGCTGTTAACCATCACACGGCTTTCATCAGCTTTCAGTTCTGCTAGAACTTCTACTAGAACCTGCAGGACCCAAGTTGGCCTTGAGCTCACCACCCTCCTAGCTCCGCCTCCTGAGTCTTGGGGTGGGGGCGGGGATGCAGTGTTTTCATTATTTCAGAATCTACAAAGAGGCTCAGGGCTGGGTGGGAAAGGGATGTGTCAAAACCCTTTGTCTCCTTGAAAAATTCCATGGAAAGTCAAAGTGTTGGTATTGCAATTATGGCCCGATTCCCAAATGGTGAAAGCCTGCTCAGAAACGTGCTCAGCTTGATGAACCGATGCATTTCAAGCCCCCACTGATGAATTCAGGAGTTGAATAGCTGTCATTATGAAATAATTGACATGTCTTGGTGAGTCGCCTTTGTTCCCCTGATGAAATTCTGGATTCTTATTGAGAATGGAGATACAGCCCTGTTACATGGGAACAATATTGTTTCATGGCCCTTTATCGTGGTAGTTAACAAGTGAGCATTGTATGTAGGAATGGGAGAAGGGGGATTCAGTCATGGCCGTTCATAGAGTTATAATGATCATTAGCCTGGCTGTGGTGACTTCTATGTTCAAAGCCACACAGCTTCATTAGCATTCTCTGTTCTGTACCCTCACAAGGAGAGACAGCAGGGTGGCTACTTCTGTACCTGCCGGCCTATCCTGAAGTTATCTGGGAAGCAAGTATAAACGGAAACACAGGTCATCTGGGTACCTGGACTGGGGTGTCAGAGAATGTTAACTGTAGGTGTGATACATTACATGAACAGCCAATATCTTGTTCTCTTGACGCTTCACCTGGCACTCTTTTGAGGTGGCACAACTGGTTCCATGCATACTCCAGCCTTCTCAGCGTCTGGCTATGCAAGCGTACACTGGAAGATGCCGTTTCCTTTTCGTGTACTTCTTGTGCTTCCTTCTTCCTTTGCCCCAGAAGCCCCTGGAAAGACGAATTTCCATTCCAGAGCAAGCCTCTGCAGATTTCCTGATGACCACATCCATACATCATGATTGCATGCCTGGTCAGGAATCCAGGCCAACAGGCCTCAGAGGGGAGCAGAAGCAACATATGACATAGACCATGGAGGCCGTGTGTGTGTGTGTGTGTGTGTGTGTGTGTGTGTGTGTGTGTGTGTGAGTGATTTTTACTCCTGGAGGCAGAGAAAGTAGGACAAGATGCCCTTGGTGATCAGAAAGAGATTTATCAGTGCGTAAGCCTCTCGTGTGGACTCAGAGGCACTTGAACCTGGGCATTCTCCAGTTTTTATCCACATATGCATGAATAAAGAAAGTCACAGCCTCCACAGACAACATTCCACAGAATATAACTGGAAAGGCCGTGAGTTTGTATGCCAGGCAGAGCTGACTTTGAATTCTCATCCTCTGATGGATAAACTTGCCAACTTACTAGGTTGAGAGTCATCTAGGAGACAAACCTCTGGACATGCCTATGGGGCATCTCTAGGAAGGAATGACTGAGGTGGGAAGACAGACCCTGGATGTGGGTGGTACCATCCCACAGACCAGACAAAGTGAGAGGAGGGAGAACGGAGAATGAGCAGAGCACCAGCCTCCACCATGCCCCTCCACATCCCCTGATTGAAGATACAGGTGATCAACCCCATCACACTCCCACCTTGCTGAACTGTATCCCACCCACTGAGAGCCCAAGTAACACCATCCTCCTTAGGTTGCTTCTTGTCAGGCATTTGGTCATAACAACTAGAAAAGTAACCAACACAGCCTCTGTCAGAGATTAGCTGGGAACACGAACAGTCTTAACCCTGCTGAGCCTCAGTGTCATTGTTAGCAAAATGGGACTGCTGGTCTCTTTCTTATTCAGCCTAGCTGAAAAGAAGAGGTCTCTTAGTTATATTTCCCTATGATAATCAGAAAGAAATAGTGCAAGATGTTTGTGTTTTTTAGGAATAATGGTGGCCAAAGATGTAGCTCAACAACAACATACTTGCCTAATACATGGGAGGCACAGAGTCGATCTCTAGCAATACATTACTCAGCCCTGGGTTATGAATTTGGTCTCCAGCAAAGCACACACACACACACACACACACACACACACACACACACACCCCTAAAAATGAGGGAGCATAAGGCTCAGACAGACTACTAAGTGTATCTGAGCCTACGTTTCCTGTTTGGAAATAGTGTAGCCAGCATATCTTAGGGCTGCTGTGATGGGGTCATGAAGTCATTCTGAGCAAGTGACCTGGCCATGGTGAAAGCTGGCCATTGTTTATTGTTACTTTTGTTGTTATTGTGTGAGACAGGGTCTCGTGTAGTCTAGGGTGGCCTCCAAAGCCCTGTGTAGCTGAGGACCAACTTTAAATTCCAGATCTTTCTACCTTCATCCCCCAAGTTTTGAGATTACAGGTGTACACCACCTTGTCTGGCTTGTTATTTCATTTGCTTGTATATGTATGTGGTATTTATACTTGTTAGTGTGAATATACATATGGAGGTAGAGGCATGAGGTGTAGATGTGGGGTGTCTTTCCTTGACCATTTTCCACTCTTGTTCTCTCTGTCCCTCCATTCCTCCTTCCCACCCTCCTCTCTCTCTCTCTCTCTCTCTCTCTCTCTCTCTCTCTCTCTCTCTCTCTCTCTCTCTCTGTGTGTGTGTGTGTGTGTGTGTGTGTGTGTGTGTTCATGTGTGTAAGTGTGGCCATACATGTGCCACAATGTCCATGGGCAGGTCATTGCACAGTCTTAGGCATTGGTCCTCACAATGTCCATGGGCAGGTCACTGCACAGTCTTAGGTGCTGGTCCTCACAATGTCCATGTGCAGGTCACTGCACAGTCTTAGGTGTTGGTCCTCACAATGTCCATGTGCAGGTCACTGCACAGTCTTAGGTGCTGGTCCTCACAATGTCCATGGGCAGGTCATTGCACAGTCTTAGGTGTTGGTCCTCACAATGTCCATGTGCAGGTCACTGCACAGTCTTAGGTGTTGGTCCTCACAATGTCCATGTGCAGGTCACTGCAGTCTTAGGCGTTGGTCCTCACAATGTCCATGTGCATGTCACTGCACAGTCTTAGGTGTTCGTCCTCACAATGTCCATGTGCAGGTCACTGCACAGTCTTAGGTGTTGGTCCTCACAATGTCCATGTGCAGGTCACTGCATAGTCTTAGGTGCTGGTCCTCACAATGTCCGTGGGCAGGTCACTGCACAGTCTTAGGTGTTGGTCCTCCCCTTCCACTTTGAGGCAAAGTCTCTTGTCTTTCACCACTGTGTATGCCAGGCTAGTGCCTCAAGCTTCCAGGGATTCTCTCCTCTCTGCTTTATACCTTGCTGTTGTAGCACTGAGATCAGTGACATGGACTATGGTGTCTGACTTTTACATGGATTCTTGGAATCCAAACACAAGTCCTCATGCTTGTGTAGAAAGCACTGTATCCATTGAGCCATCTTCCCAGCCTACCATCTTTAATATTTTAGGATCTCCACTTAACCCAAAGCTCATTACTGGGCTTCAGAGTATCCACCTCTGCTTGTCCCCTGCCTCCCCAGCACTGAGGTTACAAGCATGCTCTACCATGCCTGGCTTCCTATTTGACTTCTAAGCTTCTGAACACAGACCCTCATGCAGGCACCCCACCGACAGGAACATCTCCCCAGCTTTGTTGCTACAATGAATAAAACAGCTTTTATTAACATCAAAGTGGTTTTATAGCTGATCTCAATAGTTGGTAACTCGCTTGGGACAGATCTTACACCCAAGCATCCCATCCTGCTACACGTCTATAGAAGATGCCAATTTTTTTTCATTTTTTTATATAAAAGAGGCCTTTGTTAACCTGGCTCCAAAAATCTGTCCAAAGGAAAACAGGCTCCTTCCTTAACAGCAGAGGGACCAGTTTCATGTCCACCTGTCTAGCTGGATATTAGCCCTGGTCTTGTGACATTTGTTTGCTTCAGGCAAGTCCTTTCTGAATTCGTAGCTGCTCAGGGCCTGCTCCCTATCCTCTTGCAGAGTCTGTCCTAAGTCTGTCCCTCTGCTCTTTCTCAGCCTCCCTATGCAGATCCTGTGGAGCTGAATGGCTTTTGCTTCCCTAAGTACACACTCAGATCTAAGCTTACAAGTGCAACCTCAACACCTCTGACCTTTGCTGTAGGTACCCCCTTAATAACACTTAACTGGTAACCCTGACGGCAATAAGTGATAACATGTCAATCCAGGAGGCTGCAGACAGGGAGGACATGTGCTCACTGGAAATTACCTCTCAGCACCTGGGGATAAATGGTCAGTCTGAGAGTATAGTTACCTAGCCTTTACCATCTTGCTCAACTACTCAGGATGCCATGGTCTGAGATCCTCATTATTCCTTTCACAGCCCTCAGGCTAAGCTAAGAGTTGGCCTCACAGCATTGCTCAGAATGGGGTGCCTTCCCCATCCAACACCTGCATGTCTCATTTCATTTGCTCACAGATGCAATCTTGGGGTTGGTAAGGTCTAGAGTAAAACTCATAGATCAGGAAAATGGCATTGGACAAATCCCTTGCCTTCAGTCTCTGTACAAAGCTCAGGCAAATGTGTGTTGTTCTCTGCAGTTGAACTTGGACACTCTAATACTTGGGTGCATATAACCTTCTTATCCCAGCACCAGTCATGGCTCATGGGTCATTCCACTTTCACAGGAGTGACTAGGAGACCTGCCGTGACTCTATTCACCATCCCTGTGTTTGAGGATCCAAGACACTGTCAAATAGACACCCTGCTGAGGTGTTTGACACTGAGCCAGCTGGACTTGACTTCAGTGCCTACTCACTCTTGCCTGCTTGCCTTCATTGCCACTCTTGCCAAGCTCTTCTCCTCTGGCATTCTGCTAAGTGGGTCCACAGCCATGTCTATTCTGCCACACAAGCAAGGTCAGCACTGTACAGGCAGGCAGAGCTCTTGTCCCTTATCTGTCCAGACAGCTTTGACGACTCAGCACAAGTATTTCAGCCCCAACGCTTTTTGCTTTGCCATTACCACAAAGTAAAAGTCATTTATTTGGTCTGCCCATCCCCTTGAATGCTGTATAATATCGTTGGCAGATTTATGTGTTTGTGGCTGGGTGACCTGGGGGGAAGCTGCAGACTCCATGGTGCCCGTTTTTACTCCTGGGTTTCTGTAAAGGTCACAGCAAAATTATTTTATCAAGAACACCACAGAAGGGGGGATCTTAATCTTACATTTTACTTATGCAGCACTCGACCTTCTCTGGAGATATGGCTCCTCTTAGCATACTTACTTCTACATTATTCTGCTCTCACCAACGCACACCGAGAGCATAATTAGGCGCCTGGCTTCCCAGTTGGCAAGGAGGCTGTGTGATGAGGATGACCTCAAAGGGGAGAGAGAGAGTAAGGGAAGTGGGGTGGTGGCAGGGTGAACCCCTGGGAGCTGTGTTAGACCCATCCCAATGACAGGGCCCTGTAGACAGGAAGAGCAGGAACAGACACTGGCATGTTCTGACATTTCCATGACTACCTATCTGAGGTCAACCCACTGTCTTCTTTTCCCCATTCCAGGTATGGGATGTGGCAGATGTCTTGAGGCTCCCTCAGTGCTGTGTTTAAAAGATCCAGATCTTGGCTGGCATGATGGTATATGCTTTTGATCCCAGCAACTCTGAGTTCAAGGCCAGCCTAGTCTATAGTGAGAACCTACTTCCAAATAAATAAATAAAAATAAAAAGGAAGATCCAATGTTCTGCTGTACATTGGTCAGGAATGAGTGCAATGATTGATTAGTGATGTCTACTGCAGCAGTCAGAGGCAGAGGCACTGTCCTCCCGCATGTTGGATAGAATCACACTGTCTGCCTGCGATTTGTGAGTTCACCAAAACCTCAGAGGGAAGAGCCTGGAAAAGGAGGGTCCACAACAATCTTCCTAATAAAATAAAATAAAATAAAATAAAATAAAATAAAATAAAATAAAATAAAATAAAATAAAATAAAATAAAATAAAATAAAAAATAAAATAAAATAAAATAAAATAAAATAAAATAAAATAAAATAAAATAAAATAAACTGTTCACCTTGTTGGATTTGGAAGGGAAATGCGATTTGTATCATACACCCAAACGTAGTTGCCTTTCTCTTTTCTTCTCTTCTCTTTCTTTACTCATTTCTTTTCTCTTGGTGTATGCTACCATACACAGCTCTGGTGTGCATGCTTGAGTGCTTGTTTGTGTGTGTGTATGTGTGTGTGTGTGTGTGTGTGTGTGTGTGTGTGTGCACACGCGTGCGCACGCGCGCGAGTGTGTGTGCATTCAGGTTTTGTTTTTGAGTTCACTCTGAGAAAGCAAATGAGGATGGGAGAGGTGGTGTCATCCCTGGGAAGACTCACCCACCACAGGCTAACCTGCTTGTGCCAGAGACCTGAGCAGGAGCAAGCAGCCATGTTCAACCCTTAGAGATTGAGGAAGAAGTTATTTAGAGTTATTTGAATCCATCTAGGTGTTTGTCAGGGAAGTGCTTAAAAACAAGGCTTTGCTTGGAGGGTAAACACTGCAGTTTGAAAACATAGGAAGCTGCCTGATGGCCAGCGTATGTCCTGCTTGTCCACGGCAGGCACAGAGCCACCAGACTGATGGCATTTTTAGAACATTGACAGCTGCTCTCTGTGGGGAGGGGCCTGGGGTACACAGGGCTGAAGAGGGGATGGCCAGGGATTCCCCTGCCTTTGCTGATACAGTGGGAGCCTAGGATGGGTCTCTGTGGGTGGGGGCTGTGAGGCTCATTAGGGTGCTTGAACTAAGGGTTCTTATCTTCCTCTGTCTTGAATACTAGGGACCCAGTGGAGTAGCTCCCTGGTGGCTGAAAGGGGAACAGAGAGAGGCTGCTACCTCCTTAAAAGAGGCATTTGTCTGTAGAGCATCAATTCCTCCATGCCCAGCCTCGATCATCCTCTTCATCCCTTTCATTTTGTGCTTGCCTACCTGTCTGTGGCTTCACCTTCTCAAGGACTTGCCTTGAGTGTGTGTGTGTTCTCTTGTGCGTGCAGGTACACATGTGCCAAGGTAGGCCCTCACCTTCCTCTTTGTCTTAAACAGCAAAGTCTCTTGCTTGTCATACATTACCAAGTCCATCTTGGCGTGGGTGCTAGGGACTGACCTCCCTCAAAGGAGAACTAAGTTAAGTGAGGGGGTTCTGTGCCAACCTTTAGGCCACTCATACCCCACTTCCCCCCTCATAACCTGCTTCCCATTCATACCCTGTAAGCATTACAGCTCAGATAGAAATGTATTCTGGTAGCCGGGAGCCAAGGAGTACCACGAAATCACACCACACAACAAACCTCACACAAGAGACTTATTGGGAGGGGAAAAGCCACGGTCATAGCTGCCCCTGCTCGGGTGAGAAACAGCACCAAACCTAACGGATGCAGGGCTTACATCGAGTTTCTTGGGAAGGGAGTGGAATTTTTCCAGGATGGAGATTGGAGGGATTTCATGTCCAGAGATTGGGCTTTTTTATCTTCAGGGTGGGAACAAGGTCCAGCAGTTAGGGAAGTGAGGGTGTTCTGTGGGTAGAACCTGACACTTTAAAGGACCTTGGGGGAGGAGTGGGCCTGGCCACTCATGTGGCTTTGAGGGGCTTACATGCCCCACTTCCAAATTTGCCTTCTCCTTCCCACACTGCCTCTGACCAGAGTAGTTTTCTGACATTCTTCTACTTGAAGAAAATATTTGTGTATATAAGGAAGTAATGTAAGTGTACAGTATAAAATGAGAAAATATAAATCAGAAAAAATATGAGAAACCCGCCCTCATCTAACTACTGTATATTTAAAAAGTTATAAAATCATTGTTACTAGTACTGGAGAATACTGTCTGTTCCTATTATTGTGGGTTTTTTTTTCCAGTCAGTAATAAATAATCAGTATTTGTACAGGTCACTACATCTCCCAATAGAAAGTAAGTTAAATTATGGTGTTCCCATTTATGTTTTTTAGGTTATCCCTTTTCCATGTTATTAAGTGTGATGAAAATCCCATAGTTCTGTTTTGAATCATGTGTGATTATCTCTGTAGGATGAACTCTGTAGAAAGAGTATCATAAACACTTTTTAGACTTTTTGCGTCTCTGGTTCCTGCCTTCCCACACTGATGAGCCCTTAAAGGGCTCTGGGAATGAGCAGGCCACCCTACTCATTAGCCTGGCTAGTGTCTTGCCAGGATGCTGCTCTGTCTCTCTCTACCTCCTGCCAACATTTTCAAGGTTGTAGGGACCTGGGAGAATGCAGGACCAGGCTCTGTATCTGCTCAGTGTTTGCCTGGTAGCCACTCCTGTGTTGACTGTTATTGTCTCCTGCCCCATTCATGGGTTCCTATATCCCATGTGGAGACTCCAGGGTGTCTCCATGGGAACCGAGTGGGATGCTTACGCTGCTTCTCTGAGGCCTGAGCTGGGCACATGAAGAGCCTGCCAGCTGTCCTGCAGTAATTCCTGCCACACCTCTGACTTTGCCTTCTATCCAGAGGCAGGCTGAGGCACTGAACAATTTCAATGAAATTCTACTCACTGTCTAGACTGAGAAAGGTCTCTCAGTTCCCCTGTCAAAGAGTGTTTAGCCCTTCCAGCTCAGCCCTTCCATTTCCTTGTTCTCTCCTTTCCCTCCTGTGTTTGTCTTCCTGGGTGCTCCTTCATCTCCCCGCAGCCCCACCCTCCTGGCCAGTGCTGGGATAAAGCCAAAAGGTCTCCTGAGAGGCTATTGGAAAGGTCTGCTGGGTGCACATGCTGTACGTGCAAGGGCGGTGGTCTCCTCTCAGAGTACTTTACCCTGACTTCTCAGAGTTCTGAAGGTCTCCCTACCACTCTGAGGATGTGGGAGTCTGAAGACTGGCCCTTCTAGTTCTGTCTGCTGGGTAGGGGACAGGTCTGGGGTGAAGACACAGTCATAACCGAGAGGAGCCAGTTCAGCCCTGGTCTCCAAGTGAGTCCTGCCCTAACTTCTCTGTTCTGGGTCCTTTCCTACCCTGACCTCTGTCCCTGTCAAAATCACAGGGGGTCGATTACTAGTAACATTCCATAGATTATTAGTGGCCCAGCAAAACAGACCCTCATCTCATGTGCTGATGTCTCCCAGTGCCCCGCCCATCTCCAAGTTTATGGCAAGTGGTCAGTTAAGTGTCTTAAACAACCAACTGATGAAGGCATCTTCTTGCAGAGAGCAGCTTGCTGCTATTTCTTAAGGCAATACTGTGTTCTAGGAATTTTTTAAACATCACACAAATCTCTATACTAGCTTGAGAGGGGATGATTCTGCGCCCTTTGTTGCAGATAGAGGTTCCGGGATTTGGAGGTATGAAGTGACTTTCTTATGTTCACACTCCAGCAAACAGCAGCTTTAAAGACCCACTTTTCAGACCCACACACTACTTCAGCATGGGCTAGAGGACTTAGCCTGAACCCCTGAGGTAGCTGGTCTAGATCAGGGTCCAAGATCCTTTGTGTCTGCAATTCCAGGTGCTAGTGATTCCCATCTTGGTCATCTCTGCTCTACTGCACATTGCATAAAATGAGCTGCTTGAGCAACAGACATTTATTTCTCACTATTCTGGAAGCTTGGCTGTACAAGATCAAGTTGCCTGTGCACAGCATCTGGTGAGATGCTTCCTGCTTTGCAGATGGCACTGAGAACAGAGAGAAAACAGGCTGCCTCTTCTCTAAGAGCACCTAGAAGCTCTGTCCTCCAGGATCTAATCACCTCCAAGAGGCTCCAACTCTAAATACCAGTTGATTTTAGGGGACATAGGCATGCAGTCTGCTACATTAGCATAGACCATTAGGAAACACCCTTCTGACCTTGACCCAGGGTTTTAGGTCAATCTTCTACTAACTTATGAGAAAGTTTAATGTGCCTGGCTACCCGCTGAGGGCCCCAAGGGCCTGTCCCTCCACCTTGGGACCTTATTCTTCTGTTATTACCTTTTGGCCCTGTCTTGTTGTTTCTCCATTGCACTGAGGCAAAGCTTTTCACCCCCACCCCATATCAAACTCACCTCTTCAGCATCTTCCATGCTAATGAGCTCCTGATTTGCTACCACTGCTGCTGTGTTCATAGCTTAATGGCACCGTGACTTACAGTCTGTGTCAAGATGCCTGCACAAGGCATCAATTTCAGCAAGTGTCATCATGAGTGACATGAGCGTATGACACAACTAAGTGTCCCAACTGCACAGGCCATTAGAGCTGGCACGGGGCCCAGGGAGGAAAGACCGGAAGATCTGTTTGGCTTCACATGCCCTAGGTGATGTAGAATTGAATGCCTCCTGGCCCATTTCCTTCACAGTCCCCATAATGACTTCATGGTCCTGGCCACTTCTGCAGCTACTCCAAACTTTCCCAGGCAAGCATGCTCCTGCTATGTGGATCCTGGTGGACTCTTTCCCCTCTGTCCTGCCTTCTCATCTCTGCATCTGCTTTAACCCCTCCTCTGAAGGCCTGTGCAGGTGCCAACTCCTCTGGGCAGCCTTCTCAACTCCCATTCACTTCCTTCCTCCTCTCAAGAGAACAAAATACCTCTGCCTCTGCTGTAGAGCATTCCCCAGCTCACAGCCTACTTTATCCTGCCTGACCCAGCTCTCCTTAGGATCAGAGCCTGCATCCATACTTTAGTATCCTCCGCAAAAAATTAAAATGTAATGAATATATGTTCTTTGATTATCAAAGTGTGTGTATCACAAAATACTGATAAACATCCAAAGTAATAATTACTGACAATACAGACTCTTATTATTTTTCATTTTAGTTAGTATGTGTGTGTATGTGTGTATAAAATGAAGTTCATAGTCTTTATATAGTTTCAGAATTCACTTCTAAAATATTTTCTAAGATACAATATTAATGACTATGTTGTATTGTACTATATGAATGTTCCATATTTGCTTAGTCAATATTCTCATATTAGATTTTGAATTCCCTCCCTCCATCCTTCCCTCCTTCCTTCCTTCTTTCCTTCCATTCCTTTCTTCTGCATTAGAAATAACACTGTGACAAACATCCATGAACAAGTCTTTTCCCACATTTTTCTGCTTTTTCTTTGGAAGTCTTAACCTTTGAACAAGGGCTTTGAATATTTTTGAGATCTTTATCATATAACTCTCCAGAAAATCTGCAAGAATCCCCATGGTATAGGCCTGCCCTCAGTTCCTTCCCTCTAATTCAGGATCACTTGTGGCAGTTGTTATAGTCACACCTTTGATCTTTGGGGCATTATTCCAGTAGGCTTTCAGCAAACATCCATTTTAACCAGCCATAACATCTGGAAGGTTTGTGCTATGCATGGGAGAGAGAAAATACAAACATGAAAAGCCCTAGAATCAAATTTCAGAGAGCATTCAAACTGCTGCAGTGGATGGATGGATGGATGGATGGATGGATGGATGGATGGGAGAATGGCTAGATGAGTGGTTGTTTGGGTGTATAGGTTGACGGATGAGTTGGTGAGTGAATGGCGGGTGGGTGGATAGATTGGTAGGTGGATAGGTGAATGGGTAGATGCATGGATGAGTGGATGAATTAAGGATGGATGGATGGGTGGATGAATGGATGGGTAGATGGGTGAATGAATTGATGGGTAGATGGATAGATGAGTGGATGGGTAGATTAAGTGATTGATGGATGAGTAAGGAAATGGATGGGTGGGTGGGTAAGTGGGTAGGTAGAAAGACTGATGTATGAATGGGTGGATTGATGTATGTGTGAGTGAGTGGACTAATTGGTGGATGAATACGTGGTTAGGTGGTGGGTGGTTAGGTGGATGGGTGGATGGATGGTTAGAGTCAGCATTCATGGTGTAAGCCCCCTGGGGAGCTCCAGTCACAAGAGCTAAGGGAGGAGCCATGCAGAGCTCTGTGCATGGTCCCTCACCACCACAACTAGTTTGTAGTTCTGAGCAGCTGCAAAGAGACACATCTGCAGAGTGGGAGCAAGCTGAGGAGGTAATGGGGGGGCATGGGTTAGGAGTGATGCTCTGTGAACCTCTCTCTTCCTGAGCAGAAATGTGCTCAGTCCCTTCACTGTCAGCCTATGAGACAGGCAGACCTCCCTGAACCAGCTGCTCAGTTACACCTGCCTCGAGAAAGAGGCCCCGGATCTTAAGCAGGAGATGAATATTCATTGGCATGAACCTTTGCAAACTCATTTGGGGAAAAAAATTAGATCAAGAGAAGTAATCAGATTATTAAAAAGAGAGTGCAAGGACAGAAGGCAGTGGTGGAGAGGAAAACCACATTTAAAATGCAAAGAAGGAGTCTCTTCCTGTGGAGCAGCGCTGACCTCCTGGACTATGCATGAAGAATAGTTAGGCTCTCCTCCATTTGCGCTGCATAAAAATGTTTTCTGAGTCCTCCATTGAGAAGGAAGGCGATGGAGGCAGGGGGCACCCTCCACTTTTGAAAAATTATCAAATAATATTTTGAGGTTTCCGTCTTATCTTCCTTAGATATCAGGAAAAATTGCGAGAGCTAAAGAGGCTCTGGTGAGTGGTGAGTGACAGGTTAAAGGGCTCCAATAAAGATTAGATGGTCCACTATCTCCTGAGGAAATTGCATAAAAGTGGTTATTCCCTCTTGCTTCTATTAATTTCCTCTTCCTGGCTGCTTGGAGAAGCTTCATAACCTGATGCTGCAGACGGGGACGAGAAGCGCTTTCCATTATCTCAATCACTGCACTGTTTATGAGACACTTAATCTGTTTCTTTATAAAGTAATAGTACTGTAGGTGATGGATTCCGTGTCACTGGAAGGCTTCGTGCAGGGACGGGAGGAGAGGGGCGTTCTCAAGAGCATTGTAAGCAGCAGGCAATTTGTTACAGCTTTGAGGCGCTGAGAAGGTGTGGGGGGGGGCATCCCAAGGTGACCTTCTGCTAGAGATGACGCGTGCCAGACTCCTCGTGTTGCTGAAAGGGAGAGAGGAATGTGTGTTTTGCTTGGAGGATGGGAAGTATGCACGTGCTGAGGGGTAGAGCACTCAGTTCTCATCCCCTCCCTCTGCTGAAGCCAGGAATGGGGCGAGGGGATGTAGAGTGTATGCCTGCCCCCACCTCTGCACTGCTAGCTTAGCCTCTGAACCTGATCACTTACAATGAAGGAGAGTAACCTCCCCCTTCTTAAGGAAATAAGACAATTGTGGTCCATCCCTCCTGTGTCAGAAATCCAGCCCATGTGATGATGTCTTGCTGTCTTCCAGGAACACACAGAGAAGCACAAGTGGTTCTGGACTTCCCACCCACCCTCATAATCCCGATCAAGTGGCTCTGGACTTCCCAACCACCCTCATAATCCCGATCAAGTGGCTCTGGACTTCCCACCCACCCTCATAATCCCGATCAAGTGGTTCTGGACTTCCCACCCACCCTCATAATCCCAATCAAGTACTCCTTGCCCATGTCTTCTTTCACGTCCCCAATCCTTCCACCTCTTTCTTTCTTGCTTTGGTATCATCCCCTCTTCTGAATCTTTTGGTGTTGCTGTTGGAGATAGTCCCCTGTACCCAAGGCTGTCCCTGAACTAGCTATATAGCTAAGGATGTTTCTGGACTTCTGATCCTCCAGCTTCCACATCCCAAGTGTTGAGATTGCAAGCATGCACCACCCTATCTGGTTTGCAAAGGCCTAGGGGATGAGGCAACAGCTTTATGCATGCTAGGCAAGTGTGTTACCAAGTGAGTCTTATCCCTAGTCCTCCCTTTCTGAATCTTGTCTCTTAGGAAGATGCTTCACATGGTTCTCATCTTCTAAGGCTGCATTCCCAAAATGTATGTGTCCTGGTGACTGGCCCCTGATGTACACACAAGCATAGATCTGCTTCAGAAGCAGTGTTCTATTCTCTGCTTCACCCCATCAGAAAGGGAGCCCCTAAAATCCCAAACTCCATCTGCATGTACAGCCCTATTCCTCTAACATAGCCCCTGGCTTCCAACAGGTTTTCAGCAAACAGTGGCTGAATGGTGGTGCTCATCATCATAAGTGATGACTGGATCATGATCTCTATAGAGGAAGAAAACTAGATTTTGAAATATCAAGTCAAAGAGCTGTTATCTACCTCAGAAGTGTTCACACTTGGCTAACTGTAGCTGGAAGTTTTCCTGTGTCCCACCCAGTCCGCAGCTGCTCAGACCCAAGTACACACATAGAGGCTTATAGTAATTAAAACTGCTCAGCCATTAGCTCAGACTTATGACTTAAACTCCACCTTACACTTAAATTCAGCCCATTTCTGTTCATCTATGTGTTGCCATGTGTTTTGTGGCTTTACCTGTGTGCCATTACATGCTGCTCCCTGGACAGCAGGCTGGTGTCTCCTGACTCAGCCTTCCTCTTCCCAGAATTCTTCTTGTCTGCTTATCCCACCTATACTTCCTGCCTGGCTACTGGCCAATCAGCATTTTATTTACCAACCAATCAGAGCAACACATATTCACAGCATACAGAACATCCCATAGCAGCTAACAGTATTTCATTGTTATTAATAAATCAGTCATCTCTCTTTCCCTCTCTTCCTTTCCACATGCGTGTGTGCGCATGCTCACGCACACACATATTTATGTTGGGATACATGAATGCTGTGGTGCTCAAGTGGAAGTCAGAGGGTAGGAAGGTAACCTAGAATGTTAGTCCTCAGCTTCTATTTTGTCTGAGACAGAGTTTCTTACTGTTTTCCCTCTCCATGTGGAAGGCTAGCTGAGATCCTGGGAATTCTCCTCTCTGCCTCTCATCCCTCTACAGGAGTACTAGGATTGTGTTCTAGGAGCCAAACTCAGGTCCTCGTACTTGCACAGTGAGCATTTGCCCACTTTGCCATACTTACCCAGCCTGGCAGGCCCTTCACATTCATTTCTTTGGTCTATATGTCTATATAGTTTTTGCCAGAATTGACTCAAATGTTCCAGTTATCACTTCTAATTAGAGCTGCCTTTTCTCAAGGGAAGCCTGCTTTTCTCACTTATTTTTCTTAGTAAAAAACAATGGAGTCAACATCTCTTTTTGATTAGTGGCATCTGATACAAGATGAGTTTAAAAGGCTTTGTGGACTAGCCTGCCACTTTAACTGTTATTTAATGCATAAACTATATGAGAAAATACTGTGCCAGTAGGACCACAAGTTTACAATCCCAAAGTTCAGTGCATGGATTAGAAAGACTGTCCTTACAAGTTAGAGACTGCCTGTTCACAGATTCCATTAAAATATTAACACATGTAATGTGAGTATTTTGAAATTATAGGTAAAATGTATCTTATAATGATTCACTAATCACCCAGACAGGAAGAGTCTAGGCAGGAACACAGCTTTCCCACTTGTTTCTAAGACTTTAATGCCTTCATTTGGGTGGGGCTCCTAATGTCTATTCTGACCTTGAATTATAAAGTTATTTAAAAAACAACCTTGAATTTCAAAAGATTTTGTGAAAACTGGGTTGAGGGAGCTATCCTGGTATGATACACATGGGTACCAGCTATGTCACATATTTGAGTTTATTAAATGCTGCTGGCCTATGAGTTGTGAGCAGTATAGATAGATACTTTATATAGATGAACAACCAAGGCTCTTAGGGGTGCTACAACTCACAGATGTTCACTTTGGTAAAATCAACAAATCTAGAAGGCAGAGCTAAATCTAGAAGGTAGCCATAGGCCAGTTCTCAATTCCATGGCGACTATAGAGTCAGATCTTTCTAAGACTTCTTTCCTCCAGCTGTTTCTGGACCATTATCTGTGGTCCAGCTTGTGGGGTTCTGAGGGAGATATCTTAGTAAGAAAAGTACTTGCTGTATAAGCACAGTCCCTGAGTTCACATCCCTAGAACCCACATAATAAAAAGTAGGGTACAGTGGCACATGTCTGTAACCTCAGTGATGGGGGCAGGGGCAGAGACAAGAGGATCCCTGGAACTCATAGGCTGGCCAGCTTAGCAGAATTGGTGAGTTCCATGTTCAGGGAAGAGTCCCTGTGTAAAAAAATAATAAGGTGGACAATTATTGAGGAATACACCTAATTTTGACTTCTTAACTCCACAAGTAAATGTGTACACATTATTGTACAAATAGTGCACTTGCACCTGCATACCCCCCCACACACACACATGGTGGGGTGGGGTACATACACCTCACAAATAATAAATAAATGAATAGTTTAGCTTTTTCCCTCTGCCCTCTAGTTCCTTTCCTGGGGCATCCTTCAAATTCAGAGACCCAGTTACCCAGAGCAGAGGCCTCCCGTTCCTTCATCAGAAATCTCAGAGAAAGGCATTTTCAAATCCCCCTTCCACTTGTGGATATCAGGACGACTGTTTATGATGTTAACTTATTAAATGTAATGCAAGGTGGCTTTTAAGTGCTGAGAAGAAAGTGAAAACACTTTGTTCTTCTTGGACCAGTACATTAAGAAAATTACAGTGTGGCAGGGTCTGCATATGAATGCATGAGTAGTCATCAGCTCCCTCCCCTTTCCAGGGAGGCATCCTGCTACATGGAAGCAGTTGAGGCTGCAGAACCCAGCAGGGTAGGAACACCAGAAACTCAATGCAAAGGGGTGCACACTTATCCAGGAAAGGAGAAAGACATAGAGAGAGGACAAGGGCAAGGCAGACAGGCAGAGACCCCAGGGAGTGGGCTCAGAAAGGTGAATTAGTAAGCCAGATTTTAGGCTGCCCCAAGTATGGTAGTTGATGTTTTTTGCTTGGGGTTTTATTGATTGATTCTTCTGTTTGAAAATTGAAACTTTTTTTTTTCTTGCTGCAGAGATTTTCTTTTGAATGTGTTAACATAGGTCAGTGAGTGGTCTTTTTCTGATGTGGGTTACAACGGCAATTATTGTTTGCCCATCAGATGTGAAACAACAGTGCATCCATGTGTTCCAGGGAATGTGAGTCCTAGGAGATGCACTATAGAGGAGACCTTCTTGGGAAAAAAAAAAAAGAAAGAAAAAGAAAAACAAAGCCTAGCACTGAATACTTCACTTTTTGAAGTTCTGAGACAATCTGAAGTAAACAATTAAGTTTATTCTTTATTTTTAGGTCCATATTTTCTGTAAGTAATAGGCATTGAAAATGGAAAGAACTTGTATTCCATGGAATGCAATTGGCTTACACCATTCAGAAATATTCCATTTCACAAAAGTTTCCTCCAATCTGCAATGGGCTCCTATCCAGGGCACATCCAGTGTAACTTGAGACTGTTTCCTCACTTCAAGTGAGCAGCTGATGGAGGAATCGCCACATAGGAGACTATTCTTTCTTCTTGTCTGGGCAGGAAAGTGGTAGATGTTTTGGAACTAGCTTACATGTGTACCATCACCATCATTTCTCCTGCTGAGTGATCCTGTGAATGTTTTTAACCTCTCCATGTCCCAATTTCCTCATTAGCAAAATGGAGATAATAATAGCCACCCCATAGAGTAATGTACGTAAAATACTTAACAAGGCGAGCTAACAGATGGTGGCTACTGCTATTATTAAAGAATCCTCTGCACTTTTCAGGAGGGAAAAATATATTTGAGAAGATGAGCTTCATATAAGTGGAACTTTTACAACAGCTCTGTTCAGGCGACAATCACATCGTACTATAATAGTGTCCTGGCTAGTTTTATGTCAACTTGACACAAGCTAGTCATCAGAGTGGAGAAAGTCTCAATCGAGAAAATGTCTCCATGAGACCTATAGGCAAGTTTGTGGGGGCATTTTCTTAGTTAGTGATTGATAGGGGAGGACCCAGCCCATTGTGGGTGGTGTTATCCCTGGGCTGATGGTTCTGGGTTCCATAGGAAAGCAGGCTGAGCAAGCCATGGAGAACAAGCCAGTAAGTAGTACCCCTCCACGACCTCTGAATCAGCTCTTGCCTCCAGGTTCCTGCCCTGTGCGAGTCTCTGCCCTCATAGCTTTTGATGGCGAACTGTTATGGCGAACTGTGAATGAAATGAACCCTTTCCTCCTCAAATTGCTTTTGGTCTTGGTGTTTCATCACAGTAATAGAAGCTCTAACTAAGACAAATAGTGTGGCCACAGTGGATCCAAAAGTCCTAGAAGGCAACTTGTGGCCCCTGCGGCAGGGTCTCAGAAGGTGTACAGTGGATATTTTTTGAATGGATTAGTGAGGTTTATAGGGAATCCAAACAAGTTGACTGGGCAGTAACTATTACCCAGTCTCAAGGAAGGATAATCAAAGCAGGCTTTAGCAGATACAGAAAGGAACAGGGATTAAAGTGGTAAAGACAGTCCTTGGGGATATAGGGACAATGGGGTTATAATTTTGGGAGATCAGTAAGGATAAGACCGAGTGTTCCAGATCTCAGTAGATGAGACGTGGCCACAGCTTGTGGGACAATATGGAGACAAGCATTGTATGGCATGGCTCTTAACAGCCTGACTCTTAAAGAAACTAGAAGAGCTAGCCATAAATGAGAACAAGCCAAGTAAGCACCAAGTGATGTCAGTTGTTCCCAACCTTTCCTGGTACTGCATGTATGAAAGGTGACTCCAAGCACATGACACAAGCTTCCTGCAAAGCCCCCTCTTTTACTTCCCCTGTCCTAGAAAGCATATAAAAATGCAGTTAAGGTAGAATGATGCTGTTAAGGCAGTGACCTTGAAATCACTTTAATTTTTCTTTAAAGAATTGCTTGTGAATTCTAGTCCTTTAACCATCATTCATAGCAAATGCTGGTAAACACATCTCAGTGCCCCTCATGTTTGCTGCAATATGACATTTAAGAATCATAAGTCTGGTCATTCCCAACAAAGACCCCTTTTATTTGAGACTGGAGCTCTATTCCTTCATCAAGTGTTCAGGGAAACCCTGACTGTTAAGGCGGGGAAAAAAGGCTAGACATTTGTGTACCAGACACCAACCACACATTTGAATCACCTTACCAATAAAATCTGTTGATATACACCTAAGAGGGGAAAATCAGAGAAGGCCATTGTCAAGATGTTTGGAGAACTGAAATATTAAGCAGGTTTCTTGTATCTGAGATGCTCACTCTGTGCATCTTGGTGTGAGAAGGTAACTCAGTGTCCTTTTGTTTCAGGATGGCAAAACTCACATTTTCATTTTCAGGGAAGGGTATCTGGTTGCCATTCTTCCACTAACTCTTACATGATCTTTGTGTTGTAGCCTGTCCTGCGGGGACCTTCAAGGCCAGCCAGGAAGCTGAAGGCTGCTCCCACTGCCCCTCCAACAGTCGCTCTCCTTCAGAGGCATCTCCCATCTGCACCTGCCGGACTGGTTATTACCGAGCAGACTTTGATCCCCCAGAAGTGGCATGCACTAGTAAGTGTCTAGTAAGGGCTGTGGGCTGGGGAGTCTGATTCCTTGACTATACAAATGGTGGACCTGGAACAGGGAAGAGAGCAGGTCATCCAAGGAAGTGCAAAGTGGGGGTGCTGGCCTAGGTGCTGAAACAGAGGGCTGGCTCTCTTTTCTCCGCA
Organism: Onychomys torridus; assembly: GCF_903995425.1. NCBI lineage: Eukaryota > Metazoa > Chordata > Mammalia > Rodentia > Cricetidae > Onychomys > Onychomys torridus. The sequence continues at coordinate 94,853,944 of NC_050449.1, read as the reverse complement.
GCATACTATTGGTTTAGATTATACTCTTTCATGATCCTCTCCCCAGATGTGAGAACCCTCCTCTCACACACCCCTAGGACAACTCCTTCCCTCAAAGATTTAAAACTGCCTATCTAGAATTCTTTGTGTGCAAAATCAAGATCTATGCACATATTGCAATAACTTGTAACTCTTGCAGTTGCCTCCTCCAAGATGCCCCTCCTCCTGGTCCCTGCAGTTGAAAAAAATCACTCTGCAGTGTGTCTTCTCAGTGTCTGCTTCCCTAGAGTTTCTCATAGTTTTATTAACTGTCCATTTACTTTGTAATTGCCTTAGATACCAACTGAAAGTCCTTGAGTTTCAGGTCTAAATATTCATCCTCTTTGTCCCTTGTAGTGTCCAACATCGAGCTCTGGTCAGATGACAAGACCAGAAGTCTGACTGCCATGTCCATCTCAGTGCACTAAACTCTAGAAGCTGGTGGTTAATGTGTCAGCTATATCCACTCTCCCATTATCTGCTGTGGAAAGAGAAAGCAGCCGTTCTTCTAAAAGCAGAGGAATGGCTGTGCTCTCCAGGCAGGGAGAGGATGATTTCCCCCTGGCCTGCTCTCTCATAAGCACAGGAGGCAAGGAACACAGCTCTCCCTGAGCAGCACTTACACAACTTTTCCCTCTCTAAGTGCCAAAGCCCCGAAGCAGGGATGATCGCCTCTCAGTATTCCCATTTCATTCTGGGATCCATACTGCAGGTTAGCCTGTAATCAGACCAGAACTTTCTTCTGCACTAGATGCTTTGGTGTGGCTCACTGTGAGCAGGCACCTCCCCTTACACCCCTAAGACCGGTTCCCTCTCAGCCCAGTGAAGAGGCCCACAGAGGTCTATTTCACACACAGCTATAGTTTGATGGACAAGGAAAAAAAATCGCCGGACTGGGTAGAGGAATTTCTCAGTCTGGCCTTGTAGCATATGTAACCTTTGCTGGGTGCGGAGGAGAAATGAAAGCGTCTTTTAGATCAAGGTCCTGAGCTCAATCGATGCTTATAGATTTGAGCTGAGGAAAAGCTCATCGTCTTGTAAACTGATTTTCCCTGCCTTCCTTCTCAGGTGGGCGTAGATTAACAGCAATGATTCCTCTCCTGCTTCCCCAAGTCCCCATCTTTCTGTGGTGGTGTCTCCTCCTCTGATTTTAAGAGCCCTCATGGCAGTCTTCCATGGGCCCGAAAAGCAATATTTAATATACTTCTTTAAATTCCATCAGGGATGCTAGATCACTGCATACCTGGGTGGCCAGACCAAACACCAGTCTACACAACAGTTAAAGCATGCACCCAGCCTCTGGCAGCTTCTCTCCTAAGATCACTGCCCTTGTGTTTGTGCTCACAGAACTTCCCTCTGGCCAGGCTTCCTCTGCAGATCAACTCATCCATATGGGTCCTTAGTATCCCACTTCAAGAGACAAATTGTCAACCCATGCAGCCTCATAATAAGGTTATCTGGAAGAAGTCAGGCCAGTGGCCAGGGGCTCAGAATGTCAATGTGTTTCTGTCTCCTCCCACTTATTTACCAAGGCTTATCTTCTGGCCCCCTTCCTGATGGCCATGAGTCTATGGGATCAGTTGCTAGAAAAATATGAACATTCCAGTGCTCCTAGTTTGACCATGGAAATGCCTCACTCCATACTACCCATATCCCAAGACCATCTTTACGTTAGATCACACAGGCTTTTCCCTCTTGCCTCTGGTCTAGCTATCTCTGGAATATTTACAAGTGGGGTTCCACTCTACTCTCCCCTTCTTATTTAGATGGGGAGGGAGCATGCCACCATGGCTGTTGCCCCTTTATACACCCTCTTTTCTTGTGCCTTCAGACATAGAGAGAAGGCTCAAACTAGAAACTGCTGCATCAAAGCACACACTATGGCAGGCAGGCCAAGAACAGCTCCTGGACACATTGCCCCTCATCCTGGAGGGGCAAGCACTTGGTGAGGAGACTCAGGGAGGCAGGACATGGGTACAACACAATGCTAGGCAAAACATGTATAAATACAGCTATAATTTCCCGAGCCTCATTATATATTTGATTTATTGTGTGCCAGGGAAGTACTGTATGAAAAAGTCAATTTGTTGGCTTTTATATTCTCATTAGGGTTTCCTTTAAAAGCATTCTAATTGGAGGTGCCATCTGTTCTCTTAAAAAGGCACGGCACATCACCACAGTAAATAATTTTTCAGATACAAGGAGACTATCTAGAGCTGTTGAAGAAAGGCACAGCCCTGTACTGTGGCCTCAAGCCTTCTCACTAGCCCAGCAGGTCTCGTGAGACAAGTGTGCAGGAGGCTGAGCCCAGGCTGGTGGAGGCCTGGGGCTGGGAGAGCTGGTTCATCTTGTAAAACTGAGGCTTCATCTTTCCTCTCAGGAAGCAACTATAGGCTGCCTGGGTACTAAAGATAAAGAATATTTATCTTTATAAATATATGGAGACAATGAGCACCTGCCATGACCTGGTGCTGTGAACAAGAAGAAAGGGCAGGCAGGAGAGTCCAAGAGCCGGCCAAGGTTGAAGGATCTCAGGTCTAGCTCACGGCCATTGTCTTCAAGTGAGATTATGTCAGCAATCCACTCCTTTTGATCAAACAATTTGTAAATATATTTATACACATTTATAAATGTAATATATGCCCCTTGAAAGATTATAACACCTATACTACACTAAGAATTATTTTTATATGTTCAATACTAAGGACTGAACCTATGGCCTCCTTCTTGCTAGACAAACACACTACCTCTGAGTAATGTTTTTGCCCTGCTCTCTGAGCTGCCTTTATTGTTTTTGTTTTTGTTTTTAAATTTGGGTCTCATTAAGCTGCCAAAGCAAGCCTGTGGTAATGCTCTTGCCTCAGACTCTTTAGTAGATAGGATTACAGGCCTGTACCATAGGTCCTGGCAAAACCAGATATTTTTAATGAAGCATGTTAATCTTTTGGGATATCACATATATAATTATATTTTTATAATATTAAAATGTTTCAGTAGGGTAGGATGAGAGCACAGTTGGTGGAACACTGATGATCTGAGTCTAATCCTAGAACCTACAGAATAAAACTGGATGTGGTTCTGCGTGCTCATAATCTCAGTGCTTGTGGGAGTTGGGGGTAGAGAAGCAGAGCCAGGCCTCGATGGCCAGCCAGCCTAGCCTACTTGGTGAGTCTTTGGCTTACACATACACACACATACACACACACACACACACACACACACACACACACACACACACACACCTATACCTACACACAGATGAACATATGCACATAAAATTTTCATTTAGCCCATCTAAAAAATTGACAGTGGAAAGTTCCGTAGTATTTCTATATTTTCTTTTTAATCCTCTAGGAGAGATAGAAATTCCCTTGATGTCTGTGAGGCTTGTCCTTGTCTGTCTAGCCTGTCCTTGAGTCTCATCAGTGAAGTTGGGGCGGGGGAGGGTGCATTCAAGGCAGGATTAAAGGGGCAGTGTGGACTCCAGTGACCTCATGGACACAGGCAGAGCAGGCTGTTCATTCCTACATAGTCTGAATTCATATGACCACTTCTGGCCTGCAGACACTAAATTCCTTCTTCCTTCCTCCCTCCCTCCTTCATCCTCCCTCTCTCCTTCCCTTTCTCCCTTCCTTATATCTTTCTTTCCTTCCTCCCCTCCTTCCTCCCTCCTTCCCTCTCTTCCTTCCTTCCTTCCTTCCTTCCTTCCTTCCTTCCTTCCTTCCTTCCTTCCTTCCTTCTTTCCTCTTCCCTCTTCTGCCAAGGGCTACACAGTTCTACCTCTGACATTAGAGTGCCTGGCTGATGAAGCCTTGGCCCAATATTTTGCCATATTCTCCCAAGTGACTTCTGTAGCATGAATCTTAAAGGTACTTATTAATAAAATCAAACCTGAGGCCAGATATTGGGGTGAGTGCTGGACGATCAGAGAAGCAGAACAAGCCACAGCTACCTCACCTCGCCAGTTCCTCAGCTGATCCTGTTTCCTCAGACTGGAAGCTTCTGTGTCCTCATCCAATGGAACTCAGCTGAACTGTGCTGCTCAAAGTACAAAAGCTTAACCAGCCAAATGCTTCTAGTTTCTGGTCCTCATGCCTTATATACCTTTCTGTTTTCTACCATCACTCCCTGGGATTAAAGGCTCATTTTTTGGAGATTAAAGGCATGTGTCACCATGCCTACCTGTTTGCAATGTAGTCTTGAACTCACAGAGATCTTGAGGGATTTCTGCCTCTGGAATGCTAGGATTAAACGTGTGTGCTACCACTGCCTATCCTCTATGTTTAATATTGTGGCTGTTCTGTCTCTGACACCAGATAAGTTTATTAGGATGCACAATATTTGGAGGAACACAATACCACCACAGACTTCATCCTTCTATTTTAAGTCATGCAGAGGATAAGCTGAGAACATGGGGGAACAGTTAAAGGTGGGGTCCAACTGACCCCTTTCCCCCCTGGCCAGTGAAACCCTGAAGGAAGTCTGGTGATCTGGACATGATGCTTACACCATCAGTGAGGAGGGTCACTTAAAGTAGGGTCCTGAGACAGAAGGAGAGTAAGGATAGGATCAGGGACAATGTTGTCCCAGCAGCAAGGAGGAGAGAAGTCTAGAAAGGTTGTGGACTGAAGAGCCATTTCTGAGCTTTGAGCTTGCTGCATTTCAGTAAATATAGTTTCTTCCTTTCCCCATCTTGGGTCTAGGAGATAGCAACCATATTTTTTTTCTGCCTCTACAACACAGTCAATGTAGCCCCTAAAGGTTGGGGCATCTCTCCCCACCAGCAAGCAATCCTGCCCCAATGGGCACCAGCTACATATTCCTTAATCTATCTTGGGTCTCACTCCATATACCTAAAGCAAGTGTCTGACCCTACAGGTTGAGAGATTGGTCCCCAAGGCTGTTCTTCCCCTTTGGATATGAATCACAAGTGGGTGAACCTGTACTCTTGACCTGTCAACTATAAGTTGAGGTTCCAAGAAACCCTAATTTAAATTTGACTAATGTACCTGAGTAGTTCACAAGACTCTGGGAAACATGGGGTTCCCAGCTCATCATAAAGAATATCACAAAGAGAATGGATACACGAGTACATAGGTGCACCCTGAAGCTGCCACACCGCAGAAGCACATAGAGCTGCCTAGAAGCTCTTTGAACCCACTGTTTTGGGAGATTTTATGGAACTTTATTATATGTCCCTGATTTCTTTACTTCCTTGGTGATCAATTTAATCTTCATCTCCTCTCTCTTCAAGACTTTGGTCTTGGACAGCCCTACCCTCATAATCTTGCCATAGTGACCAGTCCCTATCCTGAAATTTCTTGCATTTAGTTGTCTGATTACTGTGGAGGTGCTAAGGACTTCCAGGGCTATATATTAGGAAAGAGGTACAGAACAAAGACTAATTACATCTTCACAGCAGCCCTGTTTCCTCCTGCTGCCCACCAGGTGCACTGCCCGGAGACCTCAGAACTTAGGGGTCCTGGAGTCACTAGGATGCCCTGATCTTGAGAAGGTCCCAAGGAAATAGACAGACAGCATTTGCACATGGTGGCTGGAAGATGGGCTTGGTACTTCATTTACATCTCCACTCTCTCTTACCTCCTCTGTGACCTCGTCCTCTTCTCCTCTCTTTCCTCCATACCCCTTTCATTCTTACACTCTCAGACTGTTGTATGCCTTTCTGAGTTGTTACGAGGATTAAGCAAAATCATATTATAGCATCTTTGGCCCAGTGCCTGGTTCATAGTAAACTCTCCATCGATGTTAGAGCTTGCTTTGGTTATATCCCTGGAAAGTGTGAAGTGTGTAGAAGATAGTGAAGCTTCCAGCAGGAGAGGATATCAGAGATCTGAAAGTAAAAGTGATGTGTTTGGAGTCGGGGTGGGTGGGGTGTGGGGGTGGTGGCAAGTTTTGCTTCAGTCCTGAGCAGAACCCATTGGCTGCCAATAAACCACACAGTCACCCATGGTCTGAAGATCCCTGGCAAAAACAAATGAGCAGTTGACCTTCTATGCGTAGCCATGCTGCAGGAGAGAGGAAAAGTATATGTGAAGCACTGGAGGACTGGCCCAGCTGTGTCCCTGGGGCTATCAGAGCCAGAAGCTCAAACGCTTGGGAGTGATGGCCCACAAAACTGGAGTTCAGCTCTTTTGTAAAGACGGGGGTCTCATGTTACCTAGGCTGGCCTTGAACTCCCTATGTAGCTAGGGATGACCTTGAACTCCTGATCCTATTGCTGCTGAGATTGTAGATGTGCCACCTCACCTGGCTCAGCCTTCAGTTCTGAGGGAGCAGGACTCGCTGTCTCCTCCAAATGACAGGAGAAGGTCAGATGGTAAGGGAACAGGGACTGTGGCAGGGGCAGCCAGAGGGATCAGGCAGGAAGACACGAGGAAGCGCACAGCCAAGTGAGACCAAGCATTGAGTTGCATGGCTTCATTTTAAATAATTTCTAGTTTACTGGGGGACGAAATGGAAAGGAGAAATTTATGAAGCAAATGAAAATAGATAATTATGCCTTATAAAATTGCTGTCTGTGAAAAACCATGCAGAAGGACTGGTGTGAAAATAATTACCTTGTTACATTTCTGACCGCAAAAACCCTTTTTTTCTGTCACCCACACAGGAAAAATTTTGATGGATCACAGAGGCAAGCTCGAGCTTGTCCTGTTTCTTTTATTCCTTCTTCAAATGCATTGAGGTGTCCCTTGGCAGCTTTGGATAGAGAAATAGAATGAATGAGGGGCTCCAAGGTGACTCAGAAGAGAAGGCACAATGGCGGCCAACCCTTTGAGTCTCCCTGGAGGCTGTCCCTAAGCTACCTTCTGACCCACAGAGAGGAGGGAAGCTGAGCAGCAGGAGTTGGGGCTATGAGCCCGACACTAGTGCTATAACCCGAGATAGTTTGTGTAGCTTTTTGAGGCATGGTGCTTCCTCATGGGAAAAAACAGCTAAGATGGAACTAACACCACAGGATGAAAACTTGAGCCTCATTTAGCCAATGCCACCCTCTCAAGGAGAGCTGAGAGGCAAGGGCCTCTGAGAGTGGGGGCCCATGGGAAGCTCATGGGGAGGGTGGTGGAATCTACTGCTGTCCTCTCACCTGAAGGGTCAAAAACCCCCTCTCTCAGTCTTTTCTTTAAATTCAGGTTTTGTCTCTTAAGGGGCTAGTCTTCATGTGTGCATGCCTGCGTGTGACTGCATGCGTGTTTGTCTGCAGATGTATACATTTATCTCTTAAGCCACTAGTCCTTGTGTATGCATGCCAGAGTGTGCCTGCATGCACATTCACCTGGAGATGTGTAAGTATGGTTCTCTGTGTGTCTTTTTTATGTGCCTGTGAAGTGTACACATGTATATCTATTTGTGTAAGTATACGTGCGGATATGCTTACATGAGTGTGCCTGATAATGTAATGGACACGCATGTGCATGAAAGTATACTTATGTGTACTTATGCATGAGTATGCCTGTATGAATATATATATATATATATATATATATATATATATATATATATGTATGTATGTATGTATGTATGTATGTATGTATGTATGTGTGTATTTGCATGAAAGTATACCTGTGTGTACTTGTATGTATGTGAGTTTGATTGTCTAAGTGTGCCTGTGTGAATGCATGAGTGTACATGAGACCCCTGTTTGTGTCTGTGAGTGTGTGCCTGCCTGTACATGTGGATGTGTATGAATGTGATTGTGTGAGTGTGCAGGGAGCTGGGGCTGTGAGTATATGTGCCTGTGTGAGAATGTAGTGTGTTTGGGGGAATGTGAGTGGTGTGAGTGTGCCTGTGTGAATATGTGTATAAGTGGATGTGTGAAAGTGGAATTGTGTGAGAGCACGTATGAGTAGACTTGTGTGAGAGTGAGTGTACCTGTGTGTAGGTATGAGTGTCTGTGTGTGAGTTGGCATGAATGAGTGTGAATGAGTGTGTGAATGGGTCTGTGTGCTGGGGGGATCCCAGGGAGGGTCTCACTGGTCCTCAGAATAACCAAACCTGCTCTGGCATGTCTTTTCCTGCAGTTCTTACTCAGATGGTCAGAGCAGTGTGCAAACCCATGATGTATTAGCCAGGGATGATTGTGAGCTGGGGCAGAGAACAGAATAGAGAGTCAGGAGAGCTGAGAACTTATATGGAAGATGGATGGTGGGCCTCACTCCTCAGGCCCCCAGCCGGCTGAGGCTGCCTAAAGGGGGAACTCTTGGAGCAGATAGGACAGGAAAGCCTGATAAGGCATCAGACTCTACACCTAGAACAGGAAGGCAGTATTATCAACTGGGAAATGCCTGCTGGTTTGGATGCTGGACGTTTTAAATACTTTTCGAAAGTCAATCTTTTCTCAAGCATTTGTCTGTTAAGCTAGGGTTGACAGCATACTCAGAGGAAGCTATTTTCCTCAAAATTAGCTCACTTTTTGCTGACTAGGGCTTTAGTGAAGAATGTTCTGTGTGCCTCACTATACAGAAAGAGAGAAACTTGATGTCACACCAGTGTGTGGTCTGTGTTGCACATTAAAAAGTATTTGGTTTTCTTTTTTAAATTTTTTATTATATTTGTGTTTTAATTTTACATATCAGCCATGGGTTCCCCGTCCTCCCCCTACCTGCCCATGCCCCTGCATCCCCCCAGCCCTTCCCCTCCATTCCCATCTCCTCCAGGGCAAAGACTCCCCTGGGGATTCAGCTCCACCTGGTAGATTCAGTATTAGCAGGTCCAGTCCCCTCCTTTCAGGCTGAGCAAAGTGTCCCTGTGTAAGCCCAAGGTTCCAAACAGCCAGCTAATGCACTAAGGACAGGTCCAGGTCCCACTGCCTGGGTGCCTCCCAAACAGTTCAAGCTATTCAATTGTCTCACTTATCCAGAGGGCCTGATCCAGTTGGGGGATCCACAGCTTTTGGTTCATAATGCATGTGTTTCCATTAGTTTGGCTATTTGTCCCTGTGCTTTTTCCAATCTTGGTCTCAACACTTCATACTCTTACAATCCCTCCTCTTTCTTGACAATTGGACTCCTGGAGCTCCACCTGGGGCCTCACCGAGGATCTCTGCATCCACTTCCATCAGTTATTGGATGAGAGTTCTAGCACACAGTTAGGGTGTTTGGCCATCCAATCACCAGACTAGGTCAGTTTGGGCTTTCTCTCGACCATTGCCAGTAGTCTACAGTGGATGTATCATTGTGGATTTCTGGGGACCTCTCTAGCACTTTGCTTCTTCCTGTTCTCATGTGGTCTTCATTTTTGCTCAGCTATGTTTATATCAGCATTGTTTGTAATAGCTAGAACCTGGAGACAACCTAGATGGCCTTCAATTGAAGAATGGATAAAGAAAATGTGGTACATATACACAATGGAGTACTACTCAGCAGAGAAAAACAATAACATTATGAGGTTTGCAGGCAAATGGATGGATCCAGAAAAAAATCATCCTGAGTGAGGTAACCCAGACTCAAAAAGACAAACATGGAATGTACTCACTAGTATCATAGTAGGATACTAGATGTAAAACAAAGATGACTAGACTGCTACTCACAACTCCAGGGAGGCTACCTAGAAAACAGGACCCTGAGAAAGACACAGGGATCACCCAATGACAGAGAAATGGGTGAGATCTACATAAACAACCTGGACGAGAGTAGGGGTAATGAAGGGCAAGGTTCAAGGGAAAGAGAGCTTAGGGGAGCAGGAGATCCCAGCTGGATCAAGAACAGAAAGGGGGAACAAGGAATTATTTGATTTTCAATTTAACAATTTTTGTGTGTATGTGTTCAGGTGTGTATACATATGTGTGCATGTTCAAGATCAGAGGTCAATATCAGTATTTTCACCTTAGTTTTTGAGTTAGGGTCTCTCACAGAATCCAGAGCTCATCAGTTTCACCAGACTATTTGGCTAGGGATCCTCTAGTCTCCATTCCTAGTGCTGGTGTTATAGGTGTGCACCGCTGTGCCTGATTTTACATTCATGCTGGGGAATTGAACTCAGATTCTTTTGCTTGCAAAGCAAACTCTACCTCCTGAGCATCTCTCTAGCCCCATTTTGTTGTTGTTGTTTTTGTTTTTGAGAAGGTGATATTTTGCTTTTTGTTTTTTCTTGCGGAAAATCCAAGCATAGATTATAAGGCAACAAGAGCCAGGGCAAGATGCCTCCTGGACCCTGCAAGGGTCTGGCTGGGCCCACACCCTCAGCCAGCCAAGTCGATATGCATGTGGATGTGCAAGCGGAAGGAGTGTGGCTGCAAGCTGTAAGCTATTTATAACTGTCACTCTTGTTTTGAGAAGGGTCAGCAGTGCCTGTGTAAATGTGCTTTTACACTTCTGTAATCTGAAATTTCTTTTCACAGTTGTTTGACCCAAGTGGGTCTAACCCTTATGAGGCCTTGTCTAGCTTGAACTTTTAAGGTAATAGCTAAGCACACTCGGAGACTATGTTTCAGTGTTCTGTGCTAAGAGCATCTGGGGGTAGCAGACAGCTACCATCTGGAGCAGCACCTATAGGGCCTGCCTCCCACACTTCCCTACACCTGCTTGCTTTCTCTGGCAACCTGAGAAAGCATTCTCCCTCTTTTATCTTTTTTTAAAAAATATTTGTGTTGATGGACAGTTCAGATGTGGCTCTAGATGGCCCTTTTCTATTGCAAGCCCCCATCCCCCATCACTGAAAGAGAGCCCTTCCAAGGCCTTGTGTTGGGACCTCCTCCCACACTTTGACATTGTATTGACCTTTGGTTGATCATAGAGGATCAATGTTCAGTGGATTCCATGTTTAAAGAAAACTATTTTATCTTTCCATAATCCCTTCCATTAGTTAAATATTATTTTCATCTTGCTCATCAAGCATAGCATTTCCTAAAATCCTCAGGTCACCATCACTCTTCTAACAACTATTTCTTTCCTTGTTTTTGTCTGAGTGTGTGCAGGTTCATTCCCTATTGTGTTCTGTGTGGAGGTCAGTAGATGACTTCAGGCTTCTTCTAACACTTCCCACCTTTGTGTGTATGTGGGGTGTGTGTGTGTGTGTGTGTGTGTGTGTGTGTGTGTGTGTGTGTGTTATATGCACATGAGTGTGTGAGTGTGAATGCCTCTGCATAGAGAAGAACACTGAGTGTAATCCTCCATCACTCTCTGCTTTATTGCCTTGAGATAGAGAGCACTTGGCTTTTCAGCTAGGCTGTCTATCCAGTGAAGTGTTAGGATGCACTTGCCTCTGCTCCTGTTCCTGAATGCTTATTTGTAGGCATGGATGACCATGCTTGGCTTTTTATGTGTGTGCTGGTGATTCATAGTCAAGTGGTCATGGTTACATAACAAGCGTTCTTACCACTAGACCAACTCCCCACACTCTCCACCTTCCCTTTGAGACAGGGTCTCAAGCAGTGGAATCAACACTGTGCACTACTCAGTACATGTGGATTTGTGTCCCTTTTGTAGTTACCTTTGTGAAAATCTATTTAGTCATTATGACCCTTCTGTCTGTAAGCCACTGTACTTTTAGAAGGAGAAGTAGTGCTGGCCAGCGTGACTTACACTTTCTGCCTGCCCTTACTCTTTCTTTGAGACTCAGGCACTGATTCAAGTACGAAGTTCCAGAGATAGGAAGGGATTGATGTAAAATTATCTGTTTAATTTCCTCTTTTCCCTGTTTTAAAAAGCAGCCTAAAGCAGTTCTTCCTACAATTTGTGAGTCCTTTCTTGACATGAATGCTCCTCTGCAGTCTTGGGCAGTGGTCCTGATGTCATATGTACAGGTTCTGGGCCCTGGAAGGAGGGTCGATGAAAGGTGAGTGCTGGGCCTTAATGGCAGCTGGAGCCATAGGTTCTTAGACGCTGCTTCACCTCCCCTCTTCGGGGAGGACAGGCAGTTGAGCAAGAGCGTGTCAGTACGTCTGTGCTCTGTCAGACCCCACATCCCCAGAGAGGAGGATGCTTCCCCTCTCACGTGGAACATTCTGTACCGGTTGCACAGCACAACCTTACTTTTCCACTGGACTAGAAATGCTCAATGCACAGGTCTCATTTTCTTCTACTCTGAATCTGATACTGTAAGTGTCCACCCCAGTTTAGTGGTAAGAGGAGGCCTGCTGTTGAGTGATATAGGCCATGGTTGACTCCCGATTCTATCTCCCTGCTGAGTGGTCTTGGGTAGGTTACCTGACTTCTCCGTACTTTTGTTCCTTTTCTGAAAATAATAAGCATATTGTATTTTTTAATCATGCCTACTATAAAATGCATGCAAAATACTCTCTTAGTCTTGGACACATGCCCAGTGCTCAGTCAACTCTCTTTGTTTTGTTTTTGATGAAAAACAAGAAGTGAATCTTAGATCTCTATGTTATGGGACACAAAACAAGACAACAATAAGTGAATGAAAGGTACCAAGCATTTTAGATCAAATGATTCAGGAGAGACTTTCTAGCTTGGCAAATGCTGATATCATCTTGCCTTTCTGAATCTGCCTGAACCATCTTGATCCCCAGTGTCTTAAGTAGGTCCCAGCTGACTTCCTGGCCCCACATCCAAGTTGGCTCAACATAAGATTCTGGTCCAATCCAGCAAAACACCACACTCAAGTTTAAGAGTGAAGTGTGAGACTGAATGACTGCTGGGCCTCAGGCCAATGTCTACCACTGGGAATTTTCCTGGGTCACCATGCCAGTCAGACTGGTATTGACTCACTATACCCCCATTGCTGACCATTGACTCTGCCAGGGATCCAGGTTCATAATCTATACTTAACTCCATTAGACTGGTTGGGGCTGTGTGTAATAGGAATCTTAAAGAGTTCTTATTAATAAGAACAAACCCAAGGCTAGTTATTGAGGTGAATGCTGGAAGACCAGAGAAGCAGAACAAGCCACAGTTTTCTCACCTCACCAATTCCTCAGCTGGTCTAGTTTCTGGTCTTCATTCCTTATGTATATTTTCTCTTTCTGCTGTCACTCCCTGGGATTAAAAGCATATGTCGCCATGCTGTCTGTATCCTTGAACACACAGAGATCCTCCTGGCTCTGCCTCCCAAGTGCTGGGATTAAAGGCGTGCACCACCACCGCCCAGCTTCTGCTATGGCTTGCTCTGACCCATTTTCTAGCCACCATCTTTGGCTCTGTATCTAGTGGCTGTTTGTTCTCTGACCCCAGATAAATTTATTAGGGTGCACAATATTTTGGGGAACACAATTCCATCACATTGCGGTGTCTCAGCCTTAAGCCGTCGTCACCACTCTTCTCAGAGTCTGTCCTAACATATGAATTTGCAGCCTTACTCTCCCTATAATTAGTGTACACCCACTCCATCATTCCCTTGTGAGTGGGTATGTCCATCCCAATGTTTTGTTAATATAAATGATAATCCTGCCATACAAATGCACAAGCATACCTTGGGGAACACATGTTCACCTCAAGATAGAATTGCTGAATTATAGGTATTTAGCCAGTCAATGGATACTCCCAGAATGCTTTCCCAAAGGACTTGACCAATTTATAGCCACTTAGTATGCATCTCATTTCCCCATGTGGCCCAGGATGTTAGTGAGACTTTTAATCTGTGCCAATTTAACCAACTTCCTACTCGTTTTGATTGGTATTTCCCTGCAAACATGTGAGTGGGTATTGTTTAATATGTTTGTTGACCAGTTTGTTCTGTCTTCAGGGACTTGCTTGTGAAGAATCTTTGCCTTTTCTATTTAAGCTGACTTTCAGAAACTCATTAATTAACTGTGGCATCCTAGTATCCCCCTTATCTGGACGTCTGTTATGGGTACATTTTGTGTCATATCTAAGTATTTTAATCTTTGAACTCGGGTTGGGGATTTAACTCAGTGGTAGAGCACTTGCCTAGCTAGTGCAAGGCCCTGCGTTCGGTCCTCAGCTCTGGAAAAAAATCTTTGAACTCAAATCTGACCATCTATTTCTTTCTGGCGTTGGGGTTTTGTGTGCTGACTTTTTGTCTGGTTCTTATGCATGCCATTCTCAAGAGAGTATAAAAATACATTATTACCTTTTCACTCTCTGGGAAAGTGTTTTTGTTGAACTCATTTATGTATCTGGAATTTACCCTTGTGTAGAATGCAATATTGATATTTCTGTTCATAGTATTAAAAGTACAGCATGCCATCTGCTCCACCTGAACTATACATATCTTAGTGAGGTAATTCTTTCATTATAGACTTAACACCTTCACCTAGTTGTCTGAATTCTTTGCCTTTGATTGTCTTGTTTGTTCTGATGCTAGTTTTATTCTTTGTCTTTGATTGTCTGGTCTGTTCTGATACTAGTTTTAAAGACCATAGACTTATGACATATCTCAATAGCTGATGAACCAAGCCTCTAGATAGTATCCATTTCTCAAAATCATCTTGTCACTTACTAAAAACCTGTTCTTTGAAGACATTCCTCAGAGCTAGCTGGGCACATTTTATTAAGCAGTCCTGTTTAATGGGAATTGGATGGCATTGGGTATACAGATTACTTTGGAGGTTACTGTCTTTCTTTATGATGTTGAAGCTTGTCATCTGAGGACACAGCAGCCAAGTTTTCTTCTGTGCCCTTCAGTAAGACTTTACAGTTGTCTTCATACACATATTTCAAAGGCTTTGTGAGATTTGATCCTAGGTATTTTATTGGTTTTGTGACTTATTATGAATAGATACTTTTTCATTATCCTTTAAAATAGGCTATCATGAGTAATAGATGAGTTGATAACCAGAAAAAGTAGTGAGCCTCCTTCCACTGGCAGAATCCAACAAAGGTTGACCACTGGAGTGTGACAGCAGAGGGGCATTTGCCATCTGGGGCATACTGATGATGTCCAATACTGCTTTCCATGCTAAGAACTAGTGTATGTAGGAAATGTTAGAATCAGGACTTAACCTTGAGGGATCTATAGCTCCCTGAGAGGACTCCCTACCCTTCTTAGCTGCTGCTGCTGCTTCTGCTTCTGCTTCTGCTCCTGCTCCTCCTTCTTCTCCTTCTACTCCTCCTCCTCTTCTTCCTCCTCCTTCTTCCTGGCCTTAATTGTTTATTGTTTTTGGAAACTGGTATTTCCTGTGAACCAGTAGAGAGGCAGCCCATGCACCTCTTAGAACTTCATGAAACAATCTAGAAGAGTCGTCAGTATATTCCCAGGGAAAAAGAATTCTTCATCCATTACTGTTTATCCTTAGCCCCTTTCCAGCTATTATGGGATCCATAGTCATTTAACAAAAGATGAGGAACAATTAGAAAAACATCTGTTGTTCCTGGGTGAGACTCTTGGTAATTTCTGATGAACTATGAAGATGTAGGACTCTTCCCTGGGTACCACATTCTCTGAGGATGGCAAGAATAATTCTTGATCATGTACTTGCTCTGAGGCCTAATTTCTACCTAGTACAAACTGATCTTCTTTATACAGCAGAGACTTATCCAGTCTGGCTCAAATGGTTATCTAGTTATCCCTCCCCAACTAACTAACTAACTAACTAACTAACTAACTCTCTCTCTCTCTCTCTCTCTCTCTCTCTCTCTCTCTCTCTCTCTCTCTCTCTCTGTGTGTGTGTGTGTATGCACGTGCATATATGTATGCATGATTTTGTGTACATGTGGAGGCCAGAGGTCAACTATGTTGGATGCCATATTTATGGGAAACAGACTCTCACTGAACAGAAATTTTACTGATTTGCTTAAGCCAGCTGGATGCTGAGCTGTAAGGATGCTCCAGGTGTCTTCCTGTCTCTGATTTGCCAGCACTGGGATTGCAGAGAGGTTCTGCCACACTTGACATTTTAGTGGGTGCTGAGGATCCAAATGCAGATCCTCATGCTTGTGCCACAAGCACTTTACCAATTGAAACATATCCCTAACCCTGACTACTTTCTTTTAAAAGATGCTGTGGAAGGTGAGGATATAGCTCAGTTAGTAGAATACTTATTTTTCATGTATAGTTTTGGGTTGATCCCTGAAACTGCATAAAACAGGCTGCTGTGGCCCAAGCCTGTCATTTCAGGGGTGTGGTAGCTGGAGGATCAGAAGTTCAGATCATCCTCATCTATATAGTGAGTCCAAGGCCAGCCTGCACTATATGAGATCTTGTCTCAAAAAATAATAGAATAGAATAGAATAGAATAGAATAGAATAGAATAGAATAGAATAGAATAGAATAGAATAGAATGGAATAGGAGTAGAGTAGAATAGAATACTTTGATTAGTCTATACTCTCCCTTCATTGGTGCCCTATTCCTGAGAGTTCATAGTGTATACTGTGTACTAGGAAGACCCTGCTGGGTTCTGCATACTTGACAAATGATTCTAGAAGAACCAAGGTGCCTTTCCACAATTTGTGATCTTTGTCCCTGTCATGTCTTGGTGTAGGGATGTTGAGTCTTGAGATTCACAGTGTCATTGCTCTTGACCCAGTTTCCTAACCAGACTTTGGTCTTCACATTGGCACCTACATAGTGACAATCATTGAACTCTGAATGACATCAGCTTGTTTTAAACCAGTTGAGTAATTCTAGGTGGTTCAGGTCCCAAGTGCATCAGTTAGGAATGGTAGTCTCGAAGGAGGAGCTCCATGGAGACCCTGCCCAAGTAAGCTCTATCTTCCTGTAGTACCAGAAATGAAATGTTTCACAATGTCTTTTGACAATCCAAGAAGACTCAGATACAGAAAACACCTTGGAGCCTGCCTTGGCAAAGCATGGTCTAGGATATTCTCAGAATAGCAGAAGACCACATGAAAAATGCCCTCTGACATGAATTGGACCTGGGATGCCATAACCATAGCCTGCCTCAGTTTTTAAGGCTTCCAGGGAAGGACTTCTGAAGGTCATGTCTTTAAAATGGCCTGTTTTATATCTCCCTTTGGTTTGGAATGTCTTCCAGGACTCTCTGAGTGGTATGTCATCAATGATTCCCCTCTCTTTGGCCTCATCTGAGCTTTCTGTACTTCCCCTGAATGGATAGTAACCTGAGAATGGCCATGGATACACTCTTTTGAGGTCTGCTACCCCCAGGCTGCAGTCACTCATCAGTCCTCAATAGGTTTCTTTGGCTCTCCAAAAACCTGGTCTCCCAGCTCCAATTCAGACCTGAGAGAGGAACTGTCTCTTTTCCCAGGAAGTGGAACCCATCCCTCTGTCCCAGACAATTAGTTCCATTAAAGACAGGAAAGCAAGAAGTTCTCTATATAAACACTGGTATGTGATGAGATACATGACACCAGGCTATTTGATGCCCCTGAACTCCCTCTCAGCAGGGTCCCTCCTTGTTTGGACTAATCATTTCTTTCCTGTTACTAACTGTTATGATTAGAATTGCCTGTGGATGCACCCAGTATGTAAGAGACCCTAATGAATGTGTGCAGACTTGCTCACATAGCCCCAGAACCAGAGTGAGTTTTCTTGCCCCTAAAGGTGGGAGTTGAGATAATTATAAATAAAAGCTTCCTATCAACTTGTGAGCCCCCCATAACTCCCAGATTTTATTGTATTTTACCTGTGTCTTGAACACTTAGGGAACAGGACAGCAGGCAAGTAAGTGTATGCACCAGCTCCTCTCAAACAGCCCCATAAGTTGATTCAAGTGATTTGATTCCTCATATTTATGCCGAGGATAATAGTCCATACCTTTCCAGATACCAAGAAGATCAACTTCACTAAGTTATGCAAAAATGCCAAATATGGTGCTTTATATATAGTGTTTATTAAGAGAAAATTTACTTCAATACAGAACTCTGCTGAATGTTGACCAACACCATCTCTTGGTTCTTTTAATCTTATTTGTTTTTTAGTCTCTGTAGGAATCTACCCTAGGGAACAAACTATTAGTTTTCCACCAAACAGAGCCAGGCCAAAGAATAACCAGTGGATAAAGAATTCTTTTGGTCACCAAGAATCCATTCACAGGGAGGGAAGAGGTGCAAGGTGAACACATCCATGTCGCAGACCCACCTTGACCTTGACACATCTTTGATCACAGACAAGTCATTTTGTCTCTTTGAAGTTTTTTCATCGTGAAAAGGGTGGTAGTAAAGACACAGTTGTGGAGTAACCTGATGATGATGTCCATAGACAGAATATTTAAAAAACAATAGGAGGCTCTTCCATGCTTGTCCTTTGTCCTGGCCCAAGCCACTGTTGTTCCTCATCTGGATGGCTACTGTGGCCTCCTGGCTGGTCTGTCTGCTTCCACTTTTATCCCCTTTTGTATTGCTTTTGCAACAGCTAGAGTAGTACCTAGAAAGTCTGACCATGGGGCTGGGGAGATGGTTCTGGGGATAACAGCACTTTTATGCAGACATGAGGACCTGAGTTTAGATCCCAGCACCCATGTTAAAAGCCAGGCATGGCTGCACATATCTGCAGTTCCAGCACTTAGGAGGAGAGAGACAGGAGAATTACTAAGGCTTGCTGGCAGCCAACATAGTTCCAGGTTCAATGAGATGCCTGGTATCAAATAAAAAAAGGTGGAAAATATTCCAGCAGACACCAGGCTTACTCCTCTGGCCTCCTTGTGCATGCATGTGCAAACACACACACACACACACACACACACACACACACACACACACACACACACACCACACACACAGTCTGAGTATGTCCTTCCCTAGAGTGAGATATTACTGAGAATAAAATCCCTGCAAACTGTGCCTAGGACTTACATAATCTGATAATCTGCCTCTACTGGTACCTTACTCCCATCTTTCCCATCCCATTCTTTCTCCCATCTCCTCCACTCAGTGATTTTCTTATAGCCTTGCACCCTCGCAATTTTCCTTAGCTAGCCAATCACACTTCTTTCTCAGGATTATTGTAAGTACTGGCTCTAGCCTGGGGAACATTCCCTCTATAGTCTAGTTAGTGGCTACCGACTCACCGCAATGTAGTGTCTGTCCAAATGGCCTCATCTAGGAGACGGTTCACTTCGTCACCAGGCACACTGACTCCCTTCTTCTGTTCTTTATTACTAGAGCCTTGCCACCCAATTATATCATACATTTATCTCCCCTTTGGAAGGGTAGATAGCACTTATCTGACTCCTCCACTAGACTGTAAACTCCTTGAGAGTAGCCTTTGCTTGTGTTGTAGCACTTGAAATAATCATTACAACATAGTGAATAAAATGGATAGCTACCATTACAGAAGCTGTGTTTGTTAGCTTGTCGGCCCAATACAAGCTAGAGTCATCTGGGAAGAAACAGTATTGAGAAAATGCCTTTATCAGATTGGCCTGTAGGCAAATGTGTAGGGCATTTTCTTGATCTATGAAATGTGACTCAGTGGGTGTGAAAGGTCCTAGCCTGCTGTGGGAGGAGCCATCCCTGGGCAGGTGGTCCTGGGATATATATATATAAAAAGCTCCTGTCTCCAAGTTCCTGCTCTACTTGAGTTCCCACCTTGGGTCCTGCTATGGCTGGGCTGTATAAATCAAAAAACAAAACAAAACAAAAAAACTTTGTCTCTGAGCCACCTTTGGCCATAGTCTCTATCATAGCAATAGAAAGCAAAGCAGGAAAGAAGCTATTGTAATTGGCAGGTGCCATTTTAATCCTTTGCTTATTGGAAGTCCTATATAATTCTTCTGAGTGAGTATAATCTTTTGATCTTACCTGTAAATGTGAAGAAGCCAGGCCTCCCATTGCTGGTGAGTTGGTCCAGGGTTTCATTTGAAGCTGACTCCTAAGGGCATGAAATTGTCCCTGGGAGGGTTGTGCTCACATGATCCTATATGTTATTCTTGTTAGGATCCTATATGTTATTCCTAGGTTTTGATGCCCTCTCTTCTCTACCCCGAGCTCCAACCAACATATTGAGGAGAAGATCCTCAAAAGATGGCCAACATTGCAAAAGGATAGGCTCTACCTATTCTCTGATGCAGACCTTTGGTATGACTCCACCTCTGGAAGGTCAACCCAGAACTTCCTCTGCACTGGCAGAGCACTGTACCCAGTACTCATCACCCACAGATTGCAGGCATCCTTGGTCTGCTTTTTTCCCAGTGATCCTGAGATCTCCCACGTTTCTGTTCTTGACAGGAAGATGTCTGACATCGTTTACTGACTCCCCTTTCTGCCTGTTTTGTGTCAACATTTTTTCCACCATGTACCTGATACCTTATTCTCAACTTCCCAATATGGCTTCAGCAGCCCCCTTCACCCTATGACAGAATCTGATAACCTGTGCTGTCAATGACCCCCCCTTATCCTGGTACTTAGTGCAGACTCATTAGAAGCAGGCAGGCTCAATTCCCTCTCCAAGGTTCTGAAGCAGCACATTTTTGCCCTCATCAGACTCTCCTGTAAGCCATTGGTGCTCCCTGTCTGACCTCTTTTTGGGCTTCTGTACCTAGTGTGATTATGATGGGAGATGAATCAGAGTCATCTTTGTGAGGGCAGGGGAGAGGAGAGCTGAACTCAGGTTGGGATGTGTCATAGCTACACATGGCAGGTAGAAAGGGTGAAGGAAGCTTTTGTTTTGACTTTGCTCTCAAATAATCAGTTACCAAAGAAGAAAATGCAAGGGAATGTGAAGCTGTGTTCATGTTTATTTGATTACTGTCATACATCTCTGACAGTTGTGGGCATATCCTTTGCCAGGTTATGTCACCTTCTAGCCAAGCTTGCTTTCAACCTTGTGTGCTGTATTTAGTGCAAGGCATAACAATAAAACTGATTGAATTTTCTACATAATTTGCACCCATAAAAAGCCCTGACATACCATATTTCCCCATCTGCCCCTGCCCCCTGGATCTTATCTATTTCTCTATAGACTCTCAAGGACTTTTCCACCTTCTCTAGGAAGCCTTCCAATCACTCAGTTGTAGCTCCTTTAATTAGCTCTGCCACAGTGAGCAATGAGGAAAGAAATACTCTGACAGAATCCTCATTTTGGAGAACTAATGTTGGATCTACACTGAGCACACCACCCAACGTGTTCCTGGGCGCGCTTGCACCTCACTCTCTCCCATCATCCTTACCCTAAAGTCATTTTTCTCATTCTCCTCTCTACTGCCTCCAAACCTTCACCCTATATTTAAGCATGCAGTCATTTTATTTAAACTACAATCTTGAGTCTTTTCAGTCATGAGAGAGAACATTATGGTTTAGATTGCCTTGATTGAAAATACTCAAGGGTCTTGAACATTAAATGCCCTCTTGGCTCATTCCCAAACCCTACCTCGACCCTTTCTTCTAAAGAGAGAAAGAGGAGAAGGCATAACTTCTTGTAGGAATAAAGAGGGATGTCTTTGAGCATATGTCAAGGAAGGCTATGCATACCACCTTTTGGAGACCAGAAAGCACAGATACAATCATATGCGGAGGTAACAGTTCAGAAGGTGTCAAGATCTAGACCTTTCTAGATACCCAGCCTCATGTTAGAGTAGTCTTTCTTGGGGGTGGTGCTTTCTGGAGCTAAGTAGCCTGGAATATACAGAATTGGGCAGAAACACTCTCCAAAATGTTTCTCCTCAAGAGTAGATCCATGCTTGAGGACAGAATCCCTAGATCATATCTGAAAATATGGATCGAACTTGTCATCTGCAATGCTTTCCATCCCATATCCTTTACTTTAAACTGTATGGATTCACAACTCCCAGATGTGGGGTTTTGCACCTGAGTTCCCTAACATCACTCCATAGCTTCATGTCTTATACATTGCCCAGCATAATCCTGGAAGTAGAGTCTGTGCCCATAGAGAGAATGGTAGTATGAGATGAGCGTTAATTAGATGAGTGGATAGGGGTTTCTGATAACCCAAAAATGACAATGATGGCAATTATAGCCACTGACATACTCCATTCTTCCATGTACCAGCCACCATACCACAGTTTCGTTTTTTCAGATGAGGAAATCAAGGCTTACAAGTTCGTTTTCTCATAGCTGTCCAAGTTGATTGGTATAAATATTCAAGGGGTTCATGGTTAGCTTAAGAAGACTGGGAGCCCACTCACAGTATAAACAGTCATGCATTGAGCACATGTTCACTTTTTGCAGAAAAACCTGGTTGCTTTAGCTGAGTCTTCTAGGAGGCATGCACAGAGTAGAAGGGACCCTTTCTGACCTAATGCAGGGAGTACCATACCAGGATGAATGTGGAATCTTTAGACAGCATTATCCCATTGCTGGTATTCTTAGGAACCCCCATAAGGAGATATCTAAGGATGCAGACCTGTCTACAGCAGTGCAGATTAGCAAGATCTGGCTTCGCTGTTCCTTGTGTGGTCCTGGGACTCATTTGAAGTTCTGAGACCAGGAGGTTGACCTTATTAAGATTCCTGATAAGAGGACTGACTTTCAGAGCTTACCCGTCCTCAACACACTTTCCCTTTGATTTACTTAAGTGTACTCTTATTTCCAGCTTGAGGGCTACAAATAAACTAACCTGCTTTCTGCCACCTACCTTGTCTTTCTATTCTTAAATAAAGTCACCTGGCCAAAATCACATTAAGAAATAGGGAGATCCTATCTTGAGATTACAACACTTGGGCTGGTGGCTCTAGAGGGATCCAGTTTAACTCCTTGAGGTCCCCCTGACACCCATGTTTCATGTGACTGAGCCAACCCCTTTGGTACATACTTCAAGACATTAGAGACCTATCTTCATAACTCAGGACCCACCATGCTTCCTCCTCATCCAAGCAGAAAAATCACAGCTCAACACTTTTCCCATTCTTTCAAAGGATTGAATTTCCCTAGCCTTTTAAACAGAATATGTTCATCAGTAGTAACCGTGGCAACAGATCAGACAGGCTTCAGAAGGCCTGTCTGTATGTAATTAAGAAAAACGAGGGAGTAGCCATGAAAGCGGGGAGCTCATACAAGGAGACTATGCTGCTGAGCCTGGCCGGGCAGTTGATGGGGACTTTTGCTGATGGGGGTAGCAGATTTTCTTTCTATCTTTTGACCTCCCTTTCTGTTCCTCTTTACAATATTTAGGTCTCCTTCCTGGGATGTTGCTGGAAGCTTACATTCTGAATGCATAGTTCCAGTGAAGCCCAGGCCCCCAATCCAGGAGAAACACCTAAATGGTTAGAAAGTGATCATAGTGTCTTCCTCTAATGAGATTTATGCTCGGGTCTAGACCTGCACCTGCTAAACTCTTCATCCAGGCATGAGAGCCCGGGCAGCTTGTCTTCAGGAGACGACCTGTCTCATTAAGATGCCAGAGCCCAGACACCTGGGGTCATCCTCATTTTACCACCAAGCCCTGAAGCACTAGCTTGCCTGGCCCAGAGCAGGCCTCATAGGAATAAGGGAGAGAATTCGATGTTGTCTCAGGATCTGAGCCCCAGGGCTTTTTTTTTTTTTTTACCTCACAGCACTTATTCTTATCCCAAACCATCCCATTTGTGCCCAGGTTTACTTCTGTTCTGTCAGATTTCCATCTCCAGAGATAAATACCAGTTCCATCAGAGAAAAAGTCTACCTGCTTTGCTCCTTACTCCTCTCTGCCTCCCAAGAGGCTGGACAAGTCCAGAGACTTTTTGTTATAGTAGTGAAAGACTGGACAAGTAGATGAATAATGAATGGATTCCTAGTCACTCTTATGGCCCAAACTTGAGCTATCTGCATAAGAATGCACTGGTACCCAATCTGTGAAATAAACACCAGTGAGGAAGCTGGGGGAAGATTTACATCAGGCATACTGCCTTCTCCTGGGCCTCTGTGCTCCATCCTCAGGAAAGGCCAAGGGTGTCCGGTAAAGGTTACTTAGGAGAAAATGATGAGGTTTATTTGCCCCTGGACTCAACAACCATACCCTCCTCGTGCTCTCCTCGTGTCTCACAGGGATGGCCACTGTGAAAACCACATGTGGTTCAGAATGGAGTGGCCATATTTCATGTGAAAATTGTTCCTAAATAAATGTGGGGAAAAGTTCCTTCTTGAGGACATCCTTTCTGTGTGGCAAGGAACAGTGGGAAGTAGCATCCACCAAGGTGGATCTACCAAGCTGTCTTCTAATGCAGATGGAAGAGGATCACCAGAGCCAATGCTTCCTTCCCTACTTCATCTCATCAAAACCTCTGCTACTTAGGGCCACTTCAGGGGGTCTGGACTGCTGCTGAGGTTAAGGTCTACCTGAGGTCCTTTCATCTGCCCACAGAAAGCCATCCCAACTCACTAGAAGGGAGTGGACATATGAGACCATCAGTCATGCACATAGAAAACAAAAAGGAATGCCCAGTGAGAAAAGAGTGCATGACTACTGAATACTGGCAAAGGATAGGCAAAGTGCTATGTGGTATTGGCGATTTCAGACACACCAAGTAGCTCCTCATCAGGAGGCCACAGTGTGGTGAGGATGGTACAGAGAGACCTTCACTATGCAATGGTACAATCTGGTTAGGTGTCTAAAAATGAATCTATGGGAAAATAGGAAGGGACTGCATGACTGACAGACATTGGGAACAGTTCCTTAAGGAATAGAACCTGTGTCTCTAAGGATAAGCTGGACTTCCTGAAGTAGGTATGAGGGGCAAGCACTCGGGTGAGAACAAAGAACATCGTGTTCAGTCTTGGGAGGGCAAAGAGAGTTTAGGGCACACAGGAAATTGTAGGAACATTCCAAAAGGCCGCCCTGGGAGAGGCAAGGGTAAACAGTCTGAGGAGATGGAATCCTCAGAAGAAGACCCTAGGAAAGTGACAGATGTCACATGGACAGCAGAGTGACCATTCTGGGTAACTGGAAGGCACAGTGCTTTGAGCAGAGGAACACAATGGCCCTGTGTGCATTTTAGATTTTACTCTCTGGTAGAAGAGAATGGATGACAGAGATGCAGGGGAACTGAGAGGCCCTTCAGTGAGGCAGCTGACTTGATGAGGCCTGGGGCTGTTCTGAAGCTGAGAGAACAGCAAATAAGGAAGTGGCCCTGTTAGGTCAGAAAGAGGACCCATGAGCTGGAGGTCGCAGATGTGATTCCTAGGGCCTAGCCACTGACTAAATGGTGCCAAGGAACATAGGGACTGAGTTGTGTTGTCGGCTGAGCTGGAGTCCCTGAATTTGTCAAGCAAAGGAGAAAGGGAACACAGTCATAGGAGGAGTAACAAAGTAGGGGAGCAGGTGGCCGAGCACAGAGAAAGGAGGGACAGTTACTTCAGAAAACCTTAGCTAGAGCAATGTGGGATGATGCCAGGCGTGGTATTTGGTTTGAAAATAGTGAAAACTTCTGCAGGTTGACACTTGGAACCTGGAGTCAGAGGACAGGATGAAGTTGGAGTTCCAACAGAGCTCTAGACAAGAGGGGCTCTAAGAAGTGCGAGCCCTAGACCATTACTCTCTTGGTCAAGCCTTGGAAGTCCATGGGATGCTCCAATGTAACATCTTTTTAAGAGATTTACTCCACCCCATCACAGAGCAGCCACTCAGAGGATGTATGTATTGAGAGTGCAAGAGAGGCTTGTGGCTGAGGCAAGTCTGTCTGCTATGAAAATGGGACAAGCAGTAGTGGCATCGATCAGTGGTGCTTGTGGGCTGAGTCTCCCTGGCCTGAAGCAAACAAAGATGTTCAAGATGTGCAGGGACCAAAATGGGCTTTAACAGACTGTACAGTGCAGCAAGGCAACCTGGCTCAGAAAGAGCACATCTGAGACAGGGCCTGCCACTTTCCCTGTACCAGCTCTGTACCGACTCGAAGAGAATGGATGTGTATCCCTGGAGAGATGGGTGGAGAATTCTTGAACACTATTTGCAAGGCTTTGGTAAAAAAGCTTCATGAATTCAGGCCTGTCACAAGTGTGCATGAATGCCATGCTTTAGCTCAGGCCTAATGGGCTTTATATAGTACGGTACTGATTTTCTTTCATGTTTTAATAGAATCTGGTTTAATATTTGCTTTCTGCTCTAGCTGCTGGCTGTTGACTGATTCAACACAGAATCCTTCCCTGGTGCCCTCCGACCTTGTTGTTATTCCCTCATTTTGTGTGTTGGCAATTGATTCCTGTCTCCAGCATGAACCACTTTACACATGTCTTCGTTCAGCTGGTGATGGTCACGTGTGTGGATTCTGAATGCATTACTACCAGGAACAGCTGCTCAAGCCGACCTGCTGTTCAGAAGGGGGGCTTCCAGGCAGGATTCATTTCCATCCGTTAAACATTGACAATATGCAAGGCCCAGGCTTGGAAATTTGAGGCTATGATCAATCCTGTTTGGTAGGAAGGAGGTTCTCCAACATAATCTGAAAATGTTGACATTGTGGCCATCAATTCAGCAGCATTTTGCTTTTGTACAGGGTACAAGTTTTCCAGAGTTAGGTACCAAGGCATTTCCACTTTTTGAATCATGAATAGACATGAGCATCCTAGTGAGGCTGCTTGGTTTTGGGGAAGCAGGTACTAAGAGCAGGTCTTTGCTTAGGAACATGAACTTTGGAAATAGGCAGGTCTGGGTGTCCGTTCTGACTTTGGTTCCTGTAGACCATGTGACCAATAGCTAGGTTTCTTTGTAAGCTTTAGTCTCCCTAAACATTTGAGATGATTGCTGCATCTTTCTGGTAGGATTCCTTGGAGGGAGGGGCAGGTAAGTAAGTTGTGCATATGAAGCAGCTGGCTGGCTGCTCCAAACCATGTGCTTATGCTTCTTGTGTCATTGGGTCAAAGATGGTGGCTATATAAACCTTTCCCACCCAGTGCTGTCTCTGGTCTACAGCTATCAACCTGGCACAATGTTTCTAGTCATCCCTCCAGCTGCTCTGCCATCCCATCCCACAGAGACACAGCCCTTAATCATGCACATGAGTACTAAGTAGTATAGAATTTTGTGTGGGATTCCAGGATCTGTCAGGTTTTGTAGGAGGGTCTGCTCATATATCATTGAGCTGTATTACAAAGAAGAAAAGGTAAGAAATTCAGAAACTGTCTTAGATACATGTATATTAACCATAAACGTTCGTGGAGGATGGGGCTTGGTCCCCAAAACAAAAATACTTGAACTCACATCTTCAAACTTTTCTCTCCTTTGGCACACCTGATCATAAGAAAGCAAATCAGAGTAGGAATAATGTAAAAGGGAGTTGGGGACAGGTTGTTACCTTTGTATACCTTATTTTACCTTTGTGATGGATTTGAACATGAAGCTTCAGGTTGAGAAATAAAGTGTATGATGAGGTTGAAGTTGGGCAGGCACTTAAGGCAGCCTAGAGAGTTGCTGCTGAGCAAGGAGCTGTCTTCTCAGCCTCACTAGACCTTTCTTTGTTTCCCTGCAGGTGTTCCATCAGGTCCCCGAAATGTCATCTCCATAGTGAATGAGACATCTATCATTCTGGAGTGGCACCCTCCAAGAGAGACTGGTGGGCGGGATGATGTGACGTACAACATCATCTGCAAGAAGTGCCGAGCAGACCGACGGAGCTGCTCCCGCTGTGATGACAATGTGGAGTTTGTACCCAGGCAGCTGGGCCTGACTGAGTGTCGTGTCTCCATCAGTAGCCTATGGGCTCACACCCCCTACACCTTTGATATCCAGGCCATCAATGGAGTCTCTAGCAAGAGTCCCTTCCCACCACAGCATGTCTCCGTCAACATCACCACAAACCAGGCTGGTGAGTCTGGAGGTTTTTGTGTGTCTGTCTGTCTATGTGGCTGGCTTTTCATCCATCTCTATGTAGGGTCATAGCCAAAGCCATACCCATCATGTTTATGACTGTGGAGTAAACTGATGTCATCTTTCAACCTCAAGAGTGAGCTGGAAAGTAGGAAATTTTCTTTTGCCCACCTTCAAAGCAAATATGTGTGTCTAACCTAGAGCAGGGCCTGGTACTCTGCATCCAGCTGGGCCTTAATAAGTGCTACTGGGCAAATGGATGGAAGGATGATGGTTAGATTTATGAATGTATGGATACATGGATGGAAAGAGAATGGATGGATGAGTCAGTTGCATGTACAGACAGAAAGAAAGGTAGGTAGGTAGGTAGGTAGATAAGGAATGAGTGATGAGAATATTACAAATCTTTGAGAGAGAACTAGAATGCCAATGGTGCTTTCATAGAAAACCAATGTAACAAACTTCATTTTCCATGAAACTCTTGTTTCTCCAGAGAGCAGCCTTCCTGGATGCATGCTACAGTGCTATAGAGTCCTAGGATAGACAATAATGGGAGATGCCTAGGACCCTGAGTAGCTCTGCAGCATGCTTAGATCAGAGCACATCTTTCTGTCTCTGTGTTTATTTCTTACTCTTCCCATCTTTCCCCATTATTGCTTTTTATACCTCTTAGAGCAATCCATTTCCCTTTATATCTGTTTAGCCAGTCCACTCATGCACTGACTCATTTATTTACTCATTTATTATTAAGAGACAGTTATTTAGCATCTGTTCTATACCATGCTATGGATTGGATGCTATGAGAGATACAGTGATACTTAGACATAGTTGTCCATCACATGAAACTCATTAATGGAAGCATTTGCAAGACCCTGACCTAAGGCACAGAGTTGTAAGGTGCTGTCTTCTAAGCATAGTGTGCTATACACTGGCAGTAAATAATAAGTAATTTAAAACAAATAAATGCTTGTCCCCTGTGTGAGCAAGCAAGACTCGTAGGGCAAGGGAATATTATATCTATAGGTGACGGGGGTCATCAACAGTGGACTGGGATCTATCTTATTTGTAATTATAGATTTTTAATGAAACGTTCTATAAGGATTACTCATTAACAGAATAGCAGAAACTCTTTCTTTGCTTTCTTTCTTGTTCTGTATCCCCCTTCTTGAGCTCCCTCTTTTTACTCCACCCTTTTCTACTTGTAAACATCTCATCCTCAAACTTGTTCCGCCCCTTTTAATATCAGGCATTTTTGATGGCAGATGATTCTTGGGTTAACACTCTCAGAACTGAGAAGAAAAAAAAAAGTGTTATGGGAAAGCATGGTTGTCCAGATGGCTGTGCTGTTGCCATGTGTGTGTGTGTGTGTGTGCGTGTGTGTGTGTGTGTGTGTGTGTGTGTGTGTGTGTGTGTGCGCGCGCGCGCGCGCGCGCACGCGTGCGCATGGTATGTTTATATGTAAGTGCATGGTCATGTGTTTGTATGCATACATGTATGGTGAGAAAACAAGAGTGAAAGTGTAGAAACCTCAGCTGGTGACCACAGACCGGTGCCATGGAGACAAGGGTTGTGACAGTCTGTCTTACCCAAGAAAATGGAATGGCATTTCCTGCATTATGTTGAGCATGTAACATGGGCAGTCTTTGTTAGCAAGCATTTCCCTTGGAGAGTTAAGGCAGGAAACTGGTTGAAATATTTTGGTGTCCCAGCTTCTGGGAATAACAGTCCTGCCAGGCTGTCATGTTACTCTGAGCTTGGCTGTCTTTTCTCTCTCTCTAAGCATGTGTGAATAAACCTGCCACTTAGATCAGTTTGCTTTTATTTCTTTTCCTCCCTTCCCTTACCCTGCTATTCCCAAACCTGCCCATCTGCTTGTCTTGCCATCTGCACCTTCCTGGGCTTCAGTGGAGCAGAGGTACCAGGGCTCCTAAAAGGGGCTCTGCATTTCCACATTCAAAATATTTATTTTTATCCCCACTCATTTGCAATGGTCCAAACACATTTCTCATGCCCTTTATTCTCCAGCAGATCCTTTATTCTTAACCTTCCCCTGTTTTATGCCTCATTATAACCTTCCAATATAGAATTCTTCTTTGATAATTCCGAAACTTTGAAATTACAAAGTTTATATCTGGCAAGAGAATGATGCAATACCTTCTTGATAGTGTGTGGTTTATATAAAGCAAATAGCAAGTCGGCTAGTGGCTCCTACTTGGTGTGCTGTGTAACATAGAGGAATAGTGTCCATGGGTGACTATGTACATGAGTGCAAGTCATCTTCAGCCAATAGCATTGTCTTTTTTTAAAAAAGTAGGAACAGCCAAAATGAATACTCGACCCCATGCCTTTGTAAGAACAATTTAGAAATGTGAACAAAAATTATGCATCTTACCATAGTTAGGAGACTAAATAGTAGGCATTCTGAAAACCCAATATGGGAAATGAAGTGGGTGGAAATGTGTTTAACCAATGGTCATGATGTGTCTAACCTTCTCAGAACACCACTGAGCTCATCCAGTATTGGAGATGGACAAGTTAGCCTTTTCCCATCACCCCTCTTTCCCCTGCTTTATAGTGTGATCCATGTAAGTTCCTGTGGCCACCACTGTTCTAAAAATAGACAGAAGATCAAAAATCTCACCAAGAGAATTCCAGAAGTCAATCATTAAGTCAACCTGTAAGTATTAGATAAGCCAGGAACTACTGTGGACTGTTTGGTCACTATCGGGTGGGTCCTCGTGGAGAAACAGGTAAAGGTTACCATGGACACCTCATGTATGTATATCTTTTACATTCACAAAGAATTATGAAATGTGCAGCCTCATTTAATCCCCATAATTACCCAATAATTACCCATCTTTCTGATAAGGAAGCAGAGACTTGCAGGGATCAGGAGAATCTAAGATGGAAGGGTGTGGAGAGAGTTATCATGATCTCACATCTTGGTTTCAGCCTTCTGACATCCTAGCCTAAAAGCAGATGGCTCCTCTGCTTTCCCCATTTAATCGTTTATAACAGTAGACTTTTCTGGTTCCCAAGGGATAGAATTTTGTAATCTCCTTATGTGCCATTGGACATGGGGCCCATAGTTCTTCACTCAGACTTGATGCTGACTTGGGGATTCATAGTCTTGGTTTTCCATCACAATCCTAATCATGATATTCCAGGATCTTTGTTGCCTTGACTAATAACAGGAGAGGGATGCCACCCAGGATAAGGTCAGGGGCAAAAATGTTCTACTTCTGATCACCTCCAGTGTGTCTACCCCTAGCAAACTCTTAGCAGAGATGTATCTCAGAATAAACCGGGTTTGGAGTGTTTTTTAAGTTTCTTACCATCTAACCACCAGAAAATAGTGTTCCCAAATTTCAGACTCAGGTTTGTGACCATTTTATCCTCAAACCTATCAAAAATCACATTATGGAGGGACATGTAACCTATAAACTCTCTCTAAGCTATTGCCATGTAGCTGGACCACTTAGCTGTCAAAAAAAATGTCCATCATCTTTGGTCAGGGTAGGTCATGAATTATGCAAGCCCAGATTTACGTGAGGGCTGGAGGGATGTATTCTCGCACCAAATACAGCTGCAGTTGAGTTTAAAACAGGCTGGGTCAGGCAAAACTCTGCCTGTTCCAGTGGCCAAACAGTCCGCAGCAAAGCTGTTACCACCATGAACTCCCACAGTCATTCTCTGGCACCTGGCCTCAGATTATGCCAATGGCTGGATCATCTGACCACCAGAGAGAATTAAATGAATGACGAACGTGGAGTCTCTATCTGCTGACTAGCCCCAGAGCATCAGACTCGGGGAACGGAGCCCCCTGAGATCTCGGGAGTGGGGAGATGAACGACACCAAGGCCCGACTGGAGATTATCCAAGCCAAAGAGAACAAACTCAAAGGCCAGAAGGCCAGACAGTAGTGGAGAGAAATCAGTTGGACTAGGTGAAAGGCGGTGAGGTAGTTGGACTGGTGGGGACTGGTGAGAATTGCAGGGCATCTATACAGCCACCACCCTGTTCTAGCAAGCATGGCCATGCCCAGCACTGCCTGATTTTATAAGCCAGAAATATGGATTTAAAATGTTAACGACTGATTAGAAAATTTTAAGTACTCGAGAGCCAAACAAATCCAATTCTGGATTTGGCCTGCTGGCTATGGCCTCCCATCCCAAGGACCAATCTGATTTACCCAAGCCTCCACATGAGCTGCTGTGCCATTGAGCCTTGTTTTGCCTGGGGCAGACGCCTTCCTCACCTCCTAGGCTCACATAGGGAGTCCTCGGTTGGATCCCCTCTCTGCTCCTCACATGATTCTCAAAAATTCATTTAACTGTCAGCATCCCTCATTTCTCACCTGTGAAATGATAACCTGCTTCCTGGTACTATAGCGACAACAAATGAGACAGGAGATGGAAAATCACTCTAAGTCCTGCTATGGGCTGGGAGATTGGCATCATTTCTGGGAGTATGTCCTGAGCAAATTGCTGGACTTTCCTTCCTCAGATGTTTCCTTCTAAGGCTTCTGAGTCTCTTTGTTTGGCATTGATGCTATCTGTATCCATCTGCCCATGTTATGTTGATTGGAATAGGCATCAGAAAGGAGGGGACCAAGTCTGCATCAATGAGATCATGGTGAGGGTGGGACTCAGTGGCTCCCAGTATCTGACCCAAGGAGGTCCTGTCTCTCAGAGGCATCCTCTGCCTTTCTAAAAAAGTGTGTGTGTGTGTGTGTGTGTGTGTGTGTGTGTGTGTGTGTGTGTATTTGGAGAAACACCACTGCCTCCCTTACTCAGATGATTCTGTCAACAGGACTTATAGGTGACATTTCTATTGCATACAGTTCATGTATGGCCTGCTGGACCCCTGCATGTGCAATTCCATTTATCATGTCCACAACACAGACACAATCTATTACTTAGTGTTGTCTAAAATAACTATGCTGTTTCTGTTAATAGTCATAAGCTCCTACAGTTTGTCCATTTTTAAGACATTTTTGAAGTTCTTAGGCAATTAAAGTCACTCAGAAGCACTGCTTTTCCTACAAAAGAATTACCTAGAACATCAATACCTCGGAATCCATCACCTCATTTGCATTATTCCTTGGTTAAATATGGTATTTGCATGCATAAAGAATAATCTTTGAATATGAAAAGGAATTTACGATATTGCAATATATCGAGCTCTTTGGAGGAAAGATATTATGTAAATCTCAAAATTAAATATTAAAACAATATTACATGCTGCCTGTGAAAATGTAGTGTGTTAAGATCCCATATGCTGGAACCAGTTCACTTTTAAAGGCTGGTCTCATTGGAAAGGAGTGGATAAGAATTGCTCTAGAGCAGGGAAACGATTGAGTCAGGGCTTTAAAAAGACTGGAATGACTTTAAAGAAAACCTTGAAAGAAGTAAATAAAGAAAAGTTAAAAAAAACTTAAGGAAATGAAATTTTCACTGTTCTTAATTCAATTTCATAGTTCATTCCATTGCTGTTTTCTCATTGCTAACTCCAGGCAGTTTCAGAGTGTTTCTTAAGTCCTGCCATTGAGAAGAAACTTGCAGGTGGCCTTAGGAAGGCCTTGACTTCAGAAAGGCCATATGTGGGCACTGGTGTGTCATCAGTGAGGCTGAGTCAGCATTTGGCACTGCTGATGCCCAGAGTTGTGGCTGTCAGCCTCCTACAGCTTTGGAGTTTTCCTCTGCATGGAGAGCTCTGGGGAAAACTAGGTTTTCTTATCTACCAGTGGCTTCCTTGGGAAAGAGCTACAAAGTACCAGGCATGGTGAGCCTTTAAATTTGTGCTAGAAAGCTTTATTCCCTACCAATAGCAATCAATACATGTGTTTGGCTGGAGTATGGCAATTAGAATGTGTCTTGGAAGTCTACAGGTGACATCTTAAGACTTCTTCCAGATCATCCAGATGACCAGGTATCTTCCTTCACTGTGGCTTCTAAAAAGACTTAGAGAATTGATACTTAGGATGACGCTGTGAGCTACAATCCAATCAGAGGAACAGAAAGAGATTCAGCTACCCTTACAGGGAGACTGATTGGTGTATATGAACACTTGAACTTTAGAGATACAAAATCACTTAATGCAGTCTTTGTGACAGCTTAGCAGGTGCTAGCTCAAGTCTTACACATTCTCCTCCTTTCAATTTCTTAATAAATATTCACTGACACCCCCTGTCAATCATACATTGTCCAGACACCATGGACATAGCTGGAAAGAAAATAGGCAAAGATCCATATCTTCATGGAGCTTGTATTAGTTCACACACCCACTGAGACCAGGCCAAGAGGCCCAGAACAGCCATAAGTAAATTGATTGGCAATTTGCTGTAACTTGAAGGTCTGAGCCCCACCCCCTGCTTGAGACTTAGGATATACACACAGGCAAATTACAGAGAGCACCTCAGTTTCTGGTGCCAGTTACTCTCCAGTACCTGTGTCAGATGGTATAATTTTATTGTTAGCTAACTGGACTAGTTTGATATTCACGTGGGTAGGCCACAGAAAGATTGGGTTTCTGACTTCTTTATTTCTGGTACTGAGTTGTACCTAGTGATGCTGAGAACTGAGAAATGGCTCTCCCCTGTATCACTGCTAAAGGGACTAGAGTGTCACCAGGAACCTGGGGACTTGTTTGCTCATCTTACTCCATCTTGGATCAAGTACTATGAGTATATGGCTCCTGA
Source organism: Onychomys torridus (assembly GCF_903995425.1). NCBI lineage: Eukaryota > Metazoa > Chordata > Mammalia > Rodentia > Cricetidae > Onychomys > Onychomys torridus. The sequence continues at coordinate 94,819,691 of NC_050449.1, read as the reverse complement.
GATGACAGTGGGGCTGCTGACAATGAGATTGTAGGGAGTTCCTAATCTGTTCAAAGTCCACATGAGATTGTTGTAATCCTCAACTGCAGAAGGAACAAGTTAGATTGTGAAATAGCTATCATTGGAACTGTGGTCTTGGCAAAGACAGTAGAAGGGTGGAGAGGGGTTAGCTGTCCACTTGACTTTTGTCTTACTTTTCTAATACCAATACCAAGGCAACTTACAAAGAGTTTGTAAGTTAGAGTTCCACAGTTTGAGTTCATGACCATCAGGGCAGGGAACACGGCAGCAGGCAGGCAGGAATGAATGATGCTGGAGCAGTAACCAAGAGCTTGCATCCTGATCTACAAGCATGAGGCAGAGAGAACTAACTGGAAATGGTGTAGACTTTTGAAACCTCAAAGCCCATTCTCAGTGACACACCTTTTCTAGCAAGACCACACCTCCTAATTCTTCTCAATAATTTCACCAACTAGGGACCCAATATTCAAATATATGAGTCTATGAGGGGCATTCTTATTCAGATCACCACAACATTCCAGTGGCAAGGCCCTTCCATGATCCAACTTCCCAAAAAGCACACCTTGAAACTATCATATTGACTCCTGAAGCCTCTGGTCTAGCTAGATGGTTAAAACACAGAACGTATTCTATGAATGTTAATAAATAATAATGAAAGTCTCAGTTTCCAGCATCAATAAATGATTTAGCTTCAGCTCTCTCAGTGGTTTCTCTCTCCATCAGACTTTTCATTCTGGAACTAGATTGGGATTAAACCTGTAACCCCTCCAAGTGCTGATGCGATGTAGGACTTCCTGTGTATTGTACCTCCTTGAAGTGGCCCTGTGGGAGCCCCTTTCCTATGGCCTGACCTGCTGTCCTTACTCCCTACTGGCAGGCAGGCACAGTGATGGCTGGCTGGGATGGCATTCCAGTGCTGTTGTCTGTCCACCTGCATTCCAGCTCCCTGCCTGTCATTTTCACAGCACCATCCATGTTAAACAGGCAGGAGCATGAGGGGTTTTTGAATGCAGCAATTAACAAAACAGTAATCAAGCTAAGTGTTTAATTTCAGAAAATTAACATCTTCTCAGAGCGGATGTGAAAGATGGGGGAAAAGGCACAGCAAATGTTCTAGGTAAATAAAGGCAGTGCTGGACCACAAATATTTTGTAGGGAAAAGGGGACTCTGCCAGCACCCCAGGCCATGGAATCAGTCGGTGTCTGATCATCAGTAGGATGGTAGCTATAGCATCAAAGCACCCTAAGATTTTAAAGCATGAATTTCCTACTTTTCCTTTTTATTCTTCTTTCTTTTCTTCCAGGACATAAGGACAGAGCAGGGTCCCAGTCATGCTCCCTGTGATGTATCTGCCACATAGAAAAATCCTAGTGTGGCTTTGTCCTTCCTTAAACATTGCTAGCCACATGGATGACATAGTGAGTCCTTGGATGGGAAATAAGGTGTGTGTGTATGTGTGTGTGTGTGTGTGTGTGTGTGTGTGTGTGTGTGTGTGTTAAAGAGAGAGAGAGAGAGAGAGAGAGAGAGAATGCACATACTCACATACACATTATAGTCATGTTTTTCCTGGTGGGTCCTGTAGGAAAAGAACCCAGGCAACTCCTGTACCTCAGCCCTGTGTCTTCTGCTACAGTCTCCTGGCTGGCGTTAGATCATATCCGCAGATAATGCCTCCTAAGCCAATGTCCTTCGCAGGGTGGGGCTTGTGTACAGGAAGGGACACATGTAAAGAAGCAGATGTGCAGGGAGCTAGGTGGGGACAGGGGACAGGAGAGTTCTCTTGTGCCTGTTTCCTCATCCAGTAGGTGGGGATGAGTGGGAAACTAAAGATGGGGGGACAGCAGGGAAAGCATCTCAGTGCGAAGAATGCTGTGAGGTCTGAGGCAGGCTTGAAGCTGTGATGAGGTGCCACAGTTAATAGGGAGAGGGGAGCTCTCAGGGGTTGTAGTGAGCCCAGCGCTGCTTGAAGAAGCCCCAGAAACTGTGTACTCACAGGGCTGCAGGTACTTGAGAGGAGAATCTGACTTAATGAGCAGTTTTCCTTGAGGGGTCTTGCAGGCAGCTGACATTGAGAACACAGAGAGAAAAGCAGGAGAATGAGGCAGTGGCTAGAATCCTCCTAGGAGATGTCCCAGGGGCTTCCGGAAGCCTTTGGGGACAGCATCTAGAGAAGATAGTTCAGTCCTCCATGTGGCAAATGGTGGAGGATTTGAGTGCCTGTTCAAAGTGTTGTTTATGCGGTCGGATATTCAGGCTTCAATTTTCTCTGTGAAGTGGGAAATAAGTTGCTCGCCAAGAGAGAAAAGGATGGTGTTGGGGCTGAAGAATGGGGGGAGTGTCATAAATCCCGTGAGCAATTACAGAGGATGGGGGATGGAATTACCATAGAACTCCGCATTTCTGGAACATGTGGAGAGCTCATTTGAAGCTAATAATCACATGTTTACAGAGACAGCCCTTTTGTGTAGCCTTTCCCACAGTGTGCCTCCTGGAGATGAGACCCTGCAGGGGGACTATGGCTCCATCTCTGGTTGAATTTTGACAGAAATTGGAAGGAGAAAGACACCCGTGTCTTGAGGGCATGAGGACCTCGAATTCAACACTGGACAGGCAGAACCAAAATGGGATAATGAGCAATCTAAATCAGAACAGGGCTGATTTTGTGGGTGGAAATGGGACCAACAAGACCAGATGAAGCCAGGGAGAGTTACATTGGATCTCAGAGATGGTGATGAGGAAGTACGATATTTAGGGTGTAGTTCTGAAAATAGAGTAACTTTGGGTGAGGTAAAGTCTAAGTGCATACTGTGGACTAAGACATGGGAGAGGTGATGAGTTGAGGGGATGAAAAGTGAGTTACTCAAGACAGCACTGGAGTCATTTTCTGGAGAGCAAGGCTTCTGGTGGAAGGGGAGAAGAACATGGTTGTCTCACAGCCTGGACAGTGGTGGTCCAGATGTGGCACTTCTGCAGAGGATACAGGAGCTGCTGTAATGTGAGAGAGGTGGTAAGAGGCAGGAAGGGCACACCCCACTTCCTGCCTCCAAGGGATGGCAGGCATAAAATTGCTAAGTACCAACGCTGGAGAGAGCTGTAGGGTACAGGTGCCTCTGAGGAGAGCTTTTCCTTAACATGGGTACAGGAAGAATGTTGTCAGAGGAAGTAGTGGGGACTGGAGACTTCCCTGGTTTCTGAGCAGCTATTTTGGAAGATCCAATGGGAATGTGCTCCTTGCAGGGACAGTAAAGCCAGGGTTGAGGGAAGAGAGATTGGGACTTAGTGGGGATGGTGAAACTCGAGGAGGAACTTACAGTGTGTGTTACAGGAAGGCAACTGACTGCCAGTGAGCCACTCTGCTGAGGAAAGGTTCTGGGCCATCAGACAAAAGACTTGGAACTCTTGGCCTAGGGGAGGACAGTGTGGTGATACATGCCTCAGGATGGTGTCAGAAGTGTCCCAGCCACTTGGGGGGTGGGGAGGCTCTGCTGAATGTGTCTGGGTAAGAGTTAGGGAGGGAGTAAGCAAGACATATGGTCCACTGCAATATATCTTTTGTGGCCCCCAGAGCCTGCCAGCCCACCCGGCTGGTGGAACTTTCTGGTGAAACTTTCTGTGATCAGATATCAGACCAAAGGTGCCAGCACTCATCTTACACACCAGGAAAGGCACATAGGTCCACAGGAGGCAGCTGAAAAGAGCACCTCAGCTAACCTCTACGTCCTGAGGACCCTGTCCTCACACGCCTTAGTAGTGATCCTGGATGCCTGCCAAGGGCAGCCTCTCCTGAGGAGTGACTAACTCCCTACCCTGACCCAGACACATACAACTCCAGAGGGTCCCACAGCTCAGATTTGCTGTCGTTTCTACAGTAAATTCTCATTTTCTGAGGTACTTTTCTGGTTCCCTTGATAGGGAGGATTAGCTATGGGGACCAGAAGCAACATTACATGGCAGGACTATTGACCTCCGCCTTCAGGAGCAATGTCTCCACACTTGGTTGGAAGAGGTTGCTGGGAGCCCCTGCTCTCTCTGAGAACATGAGTTCCTGAAGACAGTGAGTGATAGTAACTAAATGCCTCCCACCCTGGTTCAAGGCATCCTCGGGGGACAGTGGAATTGCTGAGCTCCTGAGTGTAGGGACAGCATAGAGGACCAGCTAGCATCAGTCCCGGAAAAGAGGCCAGGCTATTTCTGGCTCTGCATTAACTTGCTAGGGACTTAAGGAAGTCACTTTCCCTCTCCTGCCTTCAACACTGTAATCTGTAAATTCGAAGAGTTGACAGAAAATTGAGTGACCGGGATGTCCTCTCAGAGCTTAACATTTCCGATTTCCAGATTTGTAGATAAGCAGTTTCCAAACCTGAGCATGCATCAGACTGATGTGAAGGTCTCGAAAGGTCCTTAAACCCAGATTACTGGGTTCACCTCTCCCAGGTCCTAGCTCAGCCATGTGTGGGAATGAAACATCTGCATTGTTACCAGGTCCCCGGTGGTGCTGATCTGGGACCACATTCTGAGAACTCCCACAGTTAGGTAGATGGTCTCAATAAAGAATATCTCCCACTTGTATGAGACATAATAGAAGAAATAAGGTTCCTGCATTAAACCTTTAATGAAAGGACGAGCCTATTACTCTTTTCCTGTGGGCATGAAGCTCACTCAGCTCAGCCCTCACGTTTTCTCATGGAGTCCTACCCTCTGACTCAGTCAGTATCCCACAGCAATAAGGAAGTAAGGTTGCATACCCAGGGTATCCTCTGACCCCAGGTAATGCCAGGTTAGGGAGAGAATTGAAAGGAAGTGCCAGGGTTAATTCCTAGAATAAAACATGAAGTCAATGTTCACAATGTTCACAATAGGAGAAAACAATGAGGGAAATAATTAATTCTGCTTTTGTATTCATATCCAAGCTCCAAACTAATTGCTTATTTGTTTAATCTACTTTGACCAGAAGTGTTACTGCACCAAAAGTATTTAATGAGTCAGGCTTCCTAATACAAAATTCAAGCATATTTGTGCAGTGGGATGCATTTTCATCAACAGAGGGAGAACCTTCTTAGCTTTCTTTCTAGAATGAAAATGTCACCAGAAACTCAAGTCAGTGATTGGGGTGCACAGCACTCTTTGCCGCCAGCACCAGTGGGCCTGGACTCTAGCTGACATTTCTATGCAGGTTTGTTTGGGCTTTTTGTCCTTTTCCCTGTGGATGTGTTTTCCATGAGGGAAAAGACAGACAGCCACTTCCAATGGCCTCTCCTAGTTCTGTCATTCATACCTTTCTAGGAAGTCACACAATTTAACCCCAAGGTCCCAGGGGCCTTTCAGAGGTTTCAAGCAGTTTAGTATTATTGACTCAGCCTCCCGGGTTTCATCATCTATACAGTACAGAAATCCTGTTCCTACTTCTTTGGAACTCCCCTACTTATAATTGTCCCCTGTCTCCCTTCCCAGGATTCATAGCTCTGCTTCCCTTCTCCCACCCTCTTCTAAATGCCAATACCTTTGTTTAGTAGAATGAAGCCATTTTCCACCCCTCCCCTTTTCCTCCGAGAACTTTGGAGGAGATCCCCCACCACTGCAGTATGAACGAAGTGTTGTCAGGCATCTGAAACATGGTTAGTGATACTGGTTTAATGTGAAGTGGCTAAAACCATACCTCCTGCCCCGAAGAACTTCCTCCAATGATGGAGAACAGAGTGGCTAGAGAGTTAGATAATAGCATGCTGATTCCCAAGCTGAGCACATCCCCCAGTGATGTTATTGACAGCAAGGCCTTTGAGTTGGGACAGGGCAGGGCTTTTAAAGGCTAACAGTGTCATGAAGGCAGGTCACAGTCACACATGAGAAGCAAGTTCCTGAGCCTGCAGCAATTAATGCCTACCACACCTGTAAATGTTAAGGAGAGAGGTAGGACATTTTCCACTGGGGGGCCACTGAAGGTTTTGAGATATCGGTAACATGGGTAACGTCAAGCTTCGGGACAGTTGGTCTAGCAGTTCGAAGTCAAGAGGTCCAGCGGTGGGATCTGAGTGCTGGGACAGTTGGGTGAGGCATAAAGGGAGTAACGAGATCTGTGAACAGGCATTGGTAGAGCCTCAGGAACACTCAGGGCATGCCACTGGGTGAATAGGGTATGGCTCCTTCCCTCTACAGAGTCACAGGTTGTCTTATTCTCAGGAGCTAGGCACTTTTTTCTTCCTAAATTACTTCCTGGAAAACACAGTCTGACTCCAGGTTTCCCATTTCCCAGGAAAGTCATTCGATTCTGGAATGTGTCTCTTCCACCTCTGGCCCATTTTGTTTGCCCTCCCTATCTCCAAGCCTGGTCTTGCCCAGCACCTCCACCTTGACTTGGTTGACATTTATATTTATTGCCTCAAAGGCATTTATGAAATAAATACTGGAGGCCACCGCTGGATTGGATTATGCTTCTCACATTTGTCTTGGGGAGCTATGCCCAGGGATTGATTTGCATGTGTGAGAGCAGCACTGGCCCCAGAAGGAGGGTTGCAGGTGGATGCCAAACACCCAGCCTGATAGGAGTGGTAGACCACACATGGCACAGCCTTAGGACATTTGGAAAATTCATAATGTGAGGATTAACATTCGTGTTGCATGGCTGAAATATACAAGCTTCAAAGACGTTAAGGCCTCAGGTTAACTCAAGATCACAGAGTAAGAAGAAGGCCAAACTAGAAAAGGGACCAGTCTCTCAGCAGTGTTATAGGCCCTGAATGCAGCCCTCCTTCATTTCTGCTAATTCCTACTACACTGAACGGGGGCCTTGAGCTGTTTATTATTCCTTAGCCCACCTTTCTTCACAGCTGTAGTCTATGGTATAGAAGACAAGCTATGAGTCCAAGGACGATGGGTCTGGGAAATGCTATTCTAGACAGAGTACAGGGGGGCTGCTATTTCCATATGCTCCAGCAATCCAATCCTAGGTTTACCCTCAAGAGAATTGCTAGCATATGGTACACAGAAACTGGTATATGAATACTCACAGGAGCATTATTCTTTGTGTGTGTGTGGGGTGTGTGTGTGTGTGTGTGTGTGTGTATTAGGTATATGGGTGCATATGTGATGTATTGGTACATGTGGAGGCCAGAAGACAACATTCCTCAGGATTTTCCACCTTGTTTTTTGAGACAAAAGTCTCTTGTTGGCCTAGAGCTTGTCAGAAAGGCCAGGTTGGCTATCTATCTAGCAAGTCCCAGGTATTTGCCTGTCTCTGCCCCCCAACACTGGGATTGCAAATACATACCAGCACACCTGGCTTTTTGCAGGGGAGGTGGTTCTGGGGCTTAAACTCAGGTCCTCATGCTTATAAGGCAAACACTTGACTGATTGATGGAGTCATTTTCCCTGACCCTGAATTATTCATTTTTATGATTTTTAAAAACACTTTCATATATGTATAAGATATATTATGATCATATTCATGCTCCATTACTCTCTTTTCTTTCCCACTCTCCTGTAAACTTCCTTCTCTTTCTTCCCAATGAATCCTTTCATACCCCCATGTTTTTGTTTTTTTTTTTTTTTTTTTTTTGTGTGTGTGTGTGTGTGTGTAGGTCTTTTGCAGGTAGCTATACCTCCTGAATATTCTGTATCTGTGGCTATTCTACATCCAAATGACAACATTCCATAGTATTGTCCTCCACCTTCGAGCTCCTACAATTTTTCTGGCCCTCCTCTATGTGTCCCCTGGGCCTTGGAGGGTGGTGCTACAGTCAGTCCCATTTAGAGCTGAGCATCCAACAGTCACTTCGTCAGTATTTTGACCAACTGTGAGTATCTGCATTAATTGCCACCTTGTACAGAAAGAAGCTTGCATGACCCAGGCTGAGAGCAGGAATAGTCTATAAGTATAAACATAAACACTTAGAAGTCAGTTTGGCTGCACAAAACATCAGTAATACATTTTCCCAAGGATCTGTAGCTTCCCCATGTATAGCATTTTGCCCCACTTTACAGTAAGAGACGTGTTCCCATCTGTAGAGTGGCCCTCAAATTCAATTGGAAAATGGTTGGTTGCCCACAAAATATTCCTTGCACTATTATACCAGTGTGTGCATCTTGCCTGTCTAGAACTATAGCACGAAGGAGCCACAGCTGGGAAAGGCATTGGTGACCTTTCTCTCCTTACAGCCCGCATAACCTGCATAGCATCTTCTGGCACCATGAACTCTAGCCATCAGGAAGGATGCTGATGGCTCCATGCCAGCATTATCTCAACAGCCCCAATGCGGAACCAACAAAAAGGAGTGCTTATGTTAAAAGTGGTTAGTAGGTCTTGAGTTTACACAGTTCAGGCTGAGGCAGCAATACCTCTCTTGGGAGAAATGGTCACTGTAAGGACCATCTCATATGAAAGGGTCAAGGAAAATGACCCTACCATGTCCACCATGGGTTATTTCAAGGCTAGGATCCTCTTTTTATGAGTCTTCTGAGAAACTCCAGATATGAACTCCTTCAGCCTGAACAGACCGTTCACCCTTCAGGAGACTCTGAGGCCTTTCTCTTAAGCTGAGTAAATTAGAGGAAACTCAACATTCTGAGCTGGGAAGATGGCTTGGAAACCAGCTATCCCTGGTAGGAAGGACTCCAAGCCATACACGCAACACCATTTTCTTTTTAGAAAAGGTTTGATGACCTTCAAAAAGTCCCAATATCTTATTTTCATAACTTCTTCAGAGATTATACTTCAACAAAACAACTTAATTTTGAGTGGATATAAATGTTCTCTATAGTTACATGTAAATATTTTTAATGTCTTAAAAGTGCATTAACATAGTAAACTTGTATTATTTGTTAGATCCCAAAAGTGGATTATGGATAATTCTTGAAGGAATTATTTTGACCAAAAAATCAATTAAGAGATTATGAAGTAATTTCTAATGAGCAAAGATAATGCATCAGAACTTAGTAATTATTGCAGAAGAAAAGCACATTTACTTATTCTTATATTTTGGAATTGGAAATGATTATCTGTTGGGGGAAATATCCCTGTTGAATAAAGGAAACAAAATGAGTAAGAAGACAACCTTGAATGTGGTCGAATCTGTAGCTAAATTAGGGGGTCAAGACATGTACCATCCAGGTGGCATTATCAAGGCTGCCACACATCTGGACTCTTGGGTCCATATATGGAGTGATGAACTTTTGAGGTAGATTGATAGCATCATATCAGACACTATAGAGTCATAAGCCTCACTGTCCCCTTGAGTAAAATGGAAGCCTGGTTACTGCTATGCTTGACACCCATCTCTAGTTTTGTTGGCAGTGACCAGTGACTAATATTGGGCTGGCACTTGTCCTGTGTTGTGACTGTAATCTTTTCCAACTTGCCTTAGGGCCATCTTATCTACAATTTATCTACATCCCACTTGTCAGAACAGGCAAGAACATTCTGTGTACCTACTATAGTGTATACAATGCCCTCTCTTGGATCTGTCTGCTACTGAAGCAATTGGATTATAAGGTCTCCCAAAAGTCTTCAGTGGCAAAACCAGTAGACAAAGGACTTCTCTCCATTGACCTGCCCTTGTTTCTTCTCCATCTCTGAGCTTCTCAATAACTGCTTTTACATTCTTCTCTGATTCTTCTTACATCCTTAAAGGCACTCTGAATATGGATGGTAGGCTCTCCTAGTGGATAATCTTGGCTCTAACTTTGTTTGAACCCTGGTTAATTTTTGTATTGGGGACAGAAGAGAAGTTCTTTGCTTCCTGCTCTCTTTATATGATCCTGTAGGGCTAGCCTCTGTATTTTTTTAAGAGGGACTGCAAGGCAATTTTTTTTTTTCTGTTTAGATTTTTCTGAGCACCTCCTTTTAAGGCCAAACATCTTTACTGAGACTTTAGTATCTTCTATCTTCTTTCCAAATAACTCCCAAACTAATTCTTTCTTCATACCTTTTCTTACAAAAAAAAAAAAATGGGCTCTTTTTTTTCTAAATTTGAATAATCTTGTGAACTCTTCATTTTCATTATTTCTGTCTCTTGGTAGAATGTTTAATTTACTCAAAAGCTTTGTGCGTCCTTGCAAAACAGATTCTTTCAAGCATTCAGTAAAACCATTCCTTCCTCTGAGGATTATGTATAAAAGACTGCCCTGACTGACTGCTGAAATCAATGTTTTGGGGTGGGAGGGTCACAGGGGTTGCCTGCTGGAGTTCATCTTCTCATCTGCCTTAGTTTTTCTAGAAGTTGATGTTTGGATGAATGAATACCTGAGCTTATTTTTATTTTCTACTTGCCTGATGGTTTCATAGAACATAAAAGATCAGATTTAGGGGTGATGTTTGCCCTTAGAAAAGGAAAATCAAATCCATAGTGTAGGCACTGCTGATGGCAGATACTGGCTGTAAGCTGTTCCTAACTTTCATAGGGGGGATGCTCTGTTGCTTTCTCCCATGTGCTAAGCCCCATCACAATTAAAGTGTAAGACATTAGAGTTTCTTGTGTGAGGCACACAGTTTTCCAAAGGATTTGTGACCATCAGACCATCACTATCAATCCAAGAAATGTTGACAGGGATGACCACAACCCCCTTCTCCTGGATTTATGAGCTGCTAGGTGGCTGCTGAGGTGGCCCATGCCAACTCCAGAAACTGGAACTCTAAGAACCTCAAGAACAAGGTTGTAATCTCTTTTCTCTGACCCCAGTGATCAGAGCAGGTATGCCATATTGTTTGACAAGTATATGGATTTGAATGAAGGTTTTTTGAAGACAGAGGCATAGAGAAGAATCAAGCTCAGGGTTAGCCTCAGACTGTTAGGGTTAATCTTTCAAAAATTCAGTACACAGAATTATACAAAATAATGGCATTTATTCTTACATATTTGTGCAAGTATATAAGATAGTTTGATCACATTTATTCCTCAATTATCCCTCTTGTATCCTCTTTCTTATTTCTACTGGTCCTGTTCTTCTCCCACAATTCTTTACTTCCATTTTCTTGCATGTCCCTGATCCCAGCATCCCAGCACCACATATGAGAGAAAGCATGTCAATCTTGTCTTTCCAAAGCTAGCCTGGTTTTCATAGCATGATGATTGCCAGTTTTGTCTATTTCCCTGTAAATGATGTGATTTCATTCTTATTTGTGGCTGAATAGTATTCCCCTATGCATTTGTGTGTGTGTGTGTGTGTGTGTGTGTGTGTGTGTGTGTGTGTGTGTGTGTGTGTGTGTGTGTGTGTGTGTGTGTTATTTACTGACTTTGACTCAGGAGTGGAAATCTGGGTTGTATAGTTTTGATTTTAAGGTTTTGAGGAATTTGCAGAATAGCTGTACTGATGTACATTCCCACCAACAGTGTGTAAGGCTTCTCCCACCTCATCCTTGCTACCTCTTGTTGCTTTTGTTGTCCACTACAGTCATTCTGACTAGAGTGAGTGCTAATCCCAATGTACATTTGATTTGCATTTCCCCCATAGCCAAGGATGTCGAACAGTTTCTATCGGCTGTGTGTTGTCTTTTGAAAAGTATCTGTTGAGTTCAGTTCCTCATCTATGGATTGGATGATTTGTTTATTTGGCTTGAACTTTCTGAGTTCTCTATATATTCAGTATCACCCATCAGGTGAATGGCTGGCAAAGATTTCCTCTGTTGTGTGGGCTGCCTTTCCATTCCACTGTTGTTTCTACTGACGTACAGAAGCTTTTTAATTGCATAAACCCCACTTGTCAACCCTTACTATTCTCTTTTATCTATGGAAGTCCTATTCTGGAAGCCATTGCCTTTGTCTGTATCTTGAAGGTCTCGGCTAGATTTTCCTCTAGAAGTTTCCAATTTCGAGTCTTAAATTCATACAGTTTCAAGATGAATTTTGGGCAGAGTGAGAGGTGGGGCTCGAATTTCAGTCATCTACTTGTGGATATACCATTTTCCCAATACTATTTGGTAAAGACATGGCATTTTCCTTCATGTTTATATTTTTCCATCTTTGTCCAAATCTGCTTCTGTAGCTGTGTGAGTTTATTTCTGGTTATTTCTTCTGTCTCATTGTTTTACAGGTCAATCTGTGTGCCCATTCCATGCTGTTTTATTACTATGGCTCTGTAGTACAATATGAAATGGAATGTTTTGATGCCTCCAGTGTTTCTTGCTTAGGATGACTTTGGCTATCTGGGATCTTTTCTACTTCCTTATGAACTTTGGGTTTGATTTGTTTGTTTGTTTCTAGTTCTATGAAGAATATCATTGGAATTTTGGTAGGGATTGTACTGAAGCTATGAAACACTTTCAGCAATATGGCTGATTTCCAGCATCAATTATGCAGTTCTGCTGACTCATGGGCATTTGGGGTCTTTCCATCCTCTGGTGTCTTCTTGTATGTCTTTCTTCGGGGTTTCAGAGTTTTCATTAACGAAAGTCTCCTGGGTTAGGCTAATTTCTAAATTTTATTGAGGTTATTGTTAATGCAGTTGTTTTCCTGATTTCTTTTTCAATGAGTTCATTACCAGTGTTTAGAGAATCTACTGATTTTCATATGCTGATTTTGTATTCTGTCACTCTACTAAATTTTTAAATAAAATTTATAATCTTATTGCAGTCTTTCAGATATTTTGACTTCTTTTTTTTTTCAGTTTCTCCCCTGATTTCTTCAATAGCTTACTGGTATTTCAAAAGTGTGTTTTTCAGTCTCTGCATATTTGTGTTTCCCCCGCCAGTTATTTCTAGTTTTTCCACTGAGAACTGGTAAGATCCAAACAAATATTTCAGTATTTTTGTATTTGTTGCACCTTGCTGTGTATCTTTAAAATGACTACTTTGGGGGAAACTTCCATAAGCTACCAAGAAGAGAGTGTTTTGCATCTTTTGGAAAAAAATATCCTGTAGATATATGCTGATTCCATTTGACCTGCAGTGCAGTTAACCTCTTGTGTTTCTTTGTTGAGTTTTGCTTTGGATAGCCTATCTACTGGGGAGAATAGAGTGCTAAAGTCATCTGCTGTGTCAGCCAGCCCTTTTGCCACTGCAACAGTGTCTTAGAAAAATCATTTAAAGGAGGAAAGGCTTATTCCTACTTACACCTTGACATATTTCAATCCATGTTTGGTTTGCTTCCTTGACGTGAGCCTGTGGTAAAGCAGGACACCATGGCAACAGGAAGGCATGGTAGAGCTCAGCTGCTCATCTCATGAGGACCAAGAGGCAGAGAGACAGGAAGGGGCCACAGACAATATATTCCCTTCAAAGATACACCCCAGTGATCTTCTGGGCCCAGGTCCACCTCCTCATTTCTATCACATGCCAATAATGTCATCAGGTTATGGCTCCATCAGTGGGCTAACCTGTTGATTAGGTCACAGGCTTTCTGGTTTACCCACATCTTGGTAGCACCACCAGCCAGGGACAAAGCTTCAAATGCATGAGCCTTCAAGGGAAATTTAATAGACAAACCACAACACCCATTATTATTATATTGATTCCTAGTTGTATCTTTATGGACAATAGCACTTCTATTATGAATTGAAGCATACTGATATCAGTGTGTGTTTATTTACAACCATTATATCTTCTTAGTATAATGTATGTTTTATCAATATAGATGACATTTGTCTCTCCTAGTTTTAGGTTGAGGTCTGCTTTGTTGGATATAGGAATAGCCACTTCTACTTGCAGTCACATTCTATTAGCTGGGAGTATAACATTTTATCCTTTTACATTCAGTTTGTGGATTTCTTTGCTGCTATGGTGAGTTTCCTGCAGGTGGCAAGTAGTTGGGTCTTGTTTATCATCTAATAGACTCTTCTTTGTCTTTTAACTGGAGAATTATAACCATCTGCATTCAGGAGTATTATTAAAAAGCATTTTTTATTTCCTGTTGTTTTCTCTAAGGTTTGATTCTCTCCCAGTGCCTATTTGCTCATCTTATCTTAGTATACTTATTCTTCCTCATGCTCTCTTGGCTGTGTTTATCTTCTTCTACTATGAAGTGAACTTTTAAATATCTCCTGTAATGCTAACTTAGTGTCATGAATTGTTTTAGTTCATGTTTATCATTGAGGGTCTTTTTCTCTTTCTGTTCTGAATGCTAAAAAAAGATGAAATATTAAAAGAAGGAACAACAAATAAGAGAGAGAAAAATCAAATAAAAGATTTTTAAGTGGAAAACATCAAAGGGAAAATGAGAAAAGGAAAATAATGTAGTGAATTTTTTTCAAGGGAGAGAAATACAGGAGGAAATAGAAAAGGATTAAGAACTTTTTTTCTTTTTCAGTGACCTTGAACTCCTGGTCAGATTTACAAAGTTGTACCATTATATCCAGTTTTATGTGGTGATGGAGAATGAACCTATATATTCTCATGGTCAATGAGCATTCTACCAATTGAGATAGAGCTATAACCTAAGAATTAAATATTAAAAAGGAGGGGGATGAAAAAGATGCACATATAAATTTCAATCTAAGCAGGCATGACAAAAAATTTAATAAGAAACAAAAAAAAAAAATCCTACAAGTTTCCTTTCTGCCCATGTGGAGGCAGAAGGGAGAGTTCTGTGCAAGCTTTGGAGAAAGCACAGACTATGTACTGTCCTCCACCTTTCTCTGCTACCCTTCTGTTCACCCACCAAGCAGGTATGGATTGTAGACAGAGCCACTCCTGGTCATGGGGAGGTACAATCTGTGAATCAACCAGGTTTGCGCAGGTTTCATGTTTCATGTGCATTCGGATGGCTGCCCCATTGTTGGCTGCTGTTGCAGATCCAAGACCCCGTGTGTGTGTTTGGATGACAGGGAAACAGTATGGAATTGCAACCATCAACTCTGAAGCATGGATAGCAGAGAATTCTGTCCTGGTCTGGTTTCCATTGCTGTGATAAAACACTGACCAAAAAACCCTTGGGAAGAAAAGAGTTCATTTCACTCCACACTTCCAAGTAACAGTTCATCAATGAATGAAGTCAGGGCAGGAGCTCAAGGCAGGAACCTGGAGACAGGAACTAAAGCAAAGGCCATGGGGAATGCTGCTTCCTGGCTTGCTCTCCATGGCTTCTTAGCTTGCTCCTTTGTATAACTCAGGACCGCCAGCCCAGGGGTGGCACCACTCACAGTAGACTGGGCCCTCCCACACAAATCATTTATAAATAAAATGCTCCACAGACATGCTCACAGGCTAATCCAATAGAACTCCTCAATTGAGCTTCTTTCTTCTCATGTCAGCTTAGTTTGTATCAAGTTGACATAACCTAAGCAGCACAGATCTGGGGCCCTCCCCTCAGGTCTAGTGTTCTGAAACTTAGCTCCTGGGGGCAATTACTGAAAGGTACAGACTCACCTCAGTGCCTATACCTTCCCTTGCAAATTGATGGTCTAAACTGACCTGGAACTTTGTTCCCTTTCTTTGCTTCAGCCTGGTATGGCTTTCCACTTCACAGAACTCTCACTTTTTCATCATTATTGTTTTGATTGTTATTATTTAACTAAATTATTATCATTATTTAATATTTGAAAGTTTCACTGCACAGTTCTGGCTGATCGGAAACTCAATATGTAGGCCCAAGTCATCCTAAAACTTTACGAAATCCTCTTGTTTCAGTCTCTGAAAGGTTGGGATTTCAGGTGTGAATCATCATGGCTGGTTCTTAGCACTGTGGGGTCAGAGTCTTTTCTATAGTTACCAGACTGGCTTTCTGTCCAGTACTTGTTCATGACTTTGTTCCCAGACACAGGAAAATGAAGGAAACTTTGATTCTCCCAGCAGTGAGTCCAAGCAAGAGAGCATCAAGATGACTTTCCAACAACTACCCATTTTGAAGCTGAGAAAGCTCCCTGTGTGCCTTTCTTCTGTGTGGGTTCTGATTCCGATGCCTGGTCATTTGGACCTCTGTTTGGTGCCCAGGCCTATGCTACCGTGTTTTTTTGTGTTTCCCCCTCTTCCTTTCACCTCTTCCCTCTTCACACAGCTACTGACCTCGGTGCTGGGATGTTTTTTCTCACCCTCTGTTTTAACCCCCAAAGCCTCTGAGTGCATTTTTGTCACCACCCACTTCAAGAAGTAGCTGCTCTCCTGTGTTTGATTCTATCCTCAGAGAAAGTGACCATCACCAGATGCTTCTAATCTGCCAACTTGGAGCCCCCCCCCTTTTTTTTTTAAATTTGTTACCTGTTTGTTTGTGATAGAGTCTCATACAGCGTAGGCTGATCTATATACTCATTATATAGCCAAGGATGACCTTGAAATTTTGATCCTTTTGCCTCTACTTTCCAAAAACTGGCATTACAGATGTGTACCACCATACTTATTTTTTTCTGTGGTGCTAGGTATTGGCCCCAGAGCTTGGTGCATGCTCAGTGAGTACTCTACCAGCTGACCTACATTCCCAGCTCTAAGTCTGCCAGTGTTAATAGATGATATTTTACCTCTGGAGACAGAAGGAGCTTGAAAACCTGTGTGGTACTTCTAAAACCAACATTATGCAGATTGTGCTTCCACATGGCCTGTAAGGGGAATCTGAATGGCAAGTTGTGGTAGGAAAGCATTATTATCAGGATCCTTTCAGTCATTCCCATCTTGGGTCACACTGGGATCCCCTGAACATGTAGCAATGAGAGACAGTGCCACTTTCTGAACTACTTACACTCCCTCCCATAGTCCTGCCAAGGCATGCAAGATCTTGAGCAATCTGAATATATACCATCCAAACAGTTAACCACAGAGGCTGTCCCTAAATCAGGAGTTCAGTTCCAGGTTCATTTTACCTGACTTAGCAGTAAGATTTAACATACCGGTCCCCTGAGTATGCTTCCTTCCACTTGATTTCTAGGCAATCACACTCTTCAGGCTTTCCTTCTACTCCATTGGCCTTGCTTTCACAGGGCCCTTTGCTGTTTTCTCCTCATTTCCTGTATCTCAAAACATGCACTCCACTAGTTATCTTCATGATCTCTCAGTTCTACTCCTTCTTGATTTATTGAAATACTAATGAACAGCTCCAACTTTACACACGTGTCTCCCTACCCAGTGTCTACATGGGACATCCTAGACACCTATAAAATAATGTGTTCAAAGTGGAACCCCTGGTCTGTCCTCCCAGATGGCTTGTGTTGATGTCATCTCTCATCTCAGTTGATGGCAGCCTTGCCTTTTGGTTGTTCCAAACAAAAACCTTGCAGTCATTTTCAATTCTTTTTCTTCTGTATCCCACATCTGTGGAGCCATTCCCAATGGCAGTATTCCTCAACTTGTGAGGGGGCTACCCCCCCATGACACTGTCACTGAGTTGCAAATATAATAAGTCGAAATTACATTGTATATGACTTTTCCAGGAGAGATAGATCTCTGATCACTCTAGACAAGCTACCCATGACAGACCAGAGGAGTAACCGCACTCGAACTTAGTGCATTAGTAACTTCATTGGGATAATTAATGGGAGCATGAGTGACTCAAAGGCAGCTGCACCCCTGAAAAGCCTACCCCAGCATGGGTGACAACTGATGAAAGCTACAATCCCTGGAGCTCCCTGAACAATTTGCAAGCATCACCACCAGAGAGAATCTCATCTCTCCAGAAACTGTTATTGTTTGTATAAACTTGGGGAAGGGCCTTGTGAATCTTGTCATTTTCTAAGCTTCCTGAGGCTTCTATGTTTTATGAGCTTTCTGAGTCTTATGAGACTCCCTCTTCTCTCCAGGAAGGAATGGCTTCCTGGGAGGAAATAGCTACACTACAGCACTCACTGCACCTAACACCAAGTTTAGGCCAACCCAACTGAAATGTGCTCAAAACAGTAGCAGCCTATGATTGGGAATAATTACCTAATGTAGAGCCCAGTTTTTGACAGTATATCCACATCTCATATAGCTAAATAAATTGATTAAACAGCTTCATTCCAAACCAAACATAACACACACACACACACACACACACACACACACACACACACACACACACACACCTGATGATGTGGTGGTAACTGTGGATGATGGACTAGTCACTGTATGTTTACATGGATGTGGCTCATTGTCGCTGCCCAGCATCAAGAGAGTATTGTAGCCAATATTTCTAGGTTAGGAAAGGTTCAAAATCAGAAATAGTTTCTGCTACATAAGAATCACTTTTCAACATGGTGGGATTTGAAAAAGCAAGGCCAAAGCATCATTAAGTTGGAGACTGCTTCTCTGCAGACGCTGGCCTCTCTGCTGTTGGAGCCTGGTCTCACAGCAGTGGCTTTAAGATGGGTCCTCGGGCTTTTGTCTGGCCTCCCCTTCTGTTTGCAGCACAGAAGAAGATGCCACTGTTAGCACACAAGTCAGATTGTCATTATTTTGTTGTTACTGCTCCCCCCCTCCTCTTCACTCGGAATGGAAGCCAAAGGCCCTCCCCTCTCCCTGGACTGTGATGCTTTCAGGTCAGACACTGTACTTTGGCTGCCTCTTCTCCAGTGCTGCTCCCACTGTCCTAGAGGGGGACTCGTGCACTGCCACTCAGGGAGGCCTTTGCCGCCCACAGGCCAGCACATACTGCCTGCCCTGGTGTTCCATCTCCTCTTTCCCTACTTCATTCCCCATGTACGTACTATCTTCTATATATCTTGTTATTTGTTTAGTATGTCTAGACTCTGAATCCCTCCAGTAGAGAGTAGGTCTTATAAGGGCAAGAAAGTTTACTTTGCTCATGAATGTATCTCTAGAACCTAAAAGAGCAGCTACATGACAGATGCAATTAAACAGCAACTGTCTAATTAACTAACAAAGCTTGGCTGTAATAAGGTAGGAGAAAAATGCATTAGACAGTTGTGAAGAGGATAAAAAGTTCTTTCAACTCGTTAGATTAGTAAATCAAATTTCATGCCACTTAAAAACCCATATAAAAGCAAAGAGGGATTATGAATCTCCACAACAGAAATCCAAGTCTATAGACATGGTGAGAGAGAACATACCTTGGGGAAATCTAGAGGTTATACGTGACTCTAACTTCCTGATTGAATGACAAAAACATGCTTTTGATCCAAAGGCTAATAGTCAAACTAATAGAAAACACAAAACTTGGTAGATATTAGATTTAAACTTAACTTGTAGTACAAACAATGGAGGAGAATTAGACTGATGTCTCTATCTCATACTTACAGACATGTAGATAACATGGGTCCATTTGGTAAGAGCTATTGCAGGTAGCAGCATGTCCTGATGTGGAGAAATATCTGTAGCAGCTGACCAGTTTTTATAGCAGGGAAAACTCAAGTACAATCTATCTTGTTTCTTTAGATCTTTGACAAGCTATTATGTGCAACAAGGAACGTTCTAGACTGTGGTGATATTGTGTTCCTCAATATATTGTGCACCATAGTAACTTCTGGGGTCAGAGAACAGAACAGCCACTAGACAGACATAGAGACCAGAAAATGGTGGCACACACACCTTTAATCCTAGCTTTCTGGAGGCAGAGATCCATCCGGATCTCTGTGAGTTCAAAGCCACACTGGAAACAGCCAGGCATGGTGACACATGCCTTTAGTCATAGGAAGTGATGGCAGGAAGCAGAAAGGTATATAAAAGTGTGAGGACCAGGAACTAGAAGCTGTTAAGCTTTTAGGCTTTGAAGCAGCAGTTCATCTGAGATCCATTCAGATGAGGACACAGAGGCTTCCAGTTTGAGGAAACGAGATCAGCTGAGGAATTGGCGAGGTGAGGTTAGCTGTGTCTGGTTCTGTTTCTCTGATCTTTCACCACAATATCTAGACTACTTGAGTTGGGAGAGGTGAGACCAAGGAGAAGTAGACAGAGATATGAGTAAGGCAGATAGATACAAAAGTAGTGAGATTTACAGAAGCACAGAGCAGGATGTCTTACATGTAGCAGGAACTTGGCAGCAAGTGTTTGGTAGGGACATTGTAGGGGGAGCCGTCAGACAACAATGATGATCCCATTCCAGTAAAAGTGAGGGGGAAAGAGGAGGAAAGGAAGAAGGACTGGGTAGAAGGATTTTGGCACACCTCTACTATTATCCTGAAGCCTTGGAAAGATCACTGTGGAATCTTTGATTAGGAGTGCCTATTGGGGAACCCATGTTTTGCAGGGATGGGTGAGCTAATCAGTGATTATCTGGAACTCTGAAGGAGGCGAGCCTCTATGTAAGTACAGTGGCACACTATCTGAGGCCCTTAGTCAGTTCAGAGAGGTGCAGTGTAATGGCCAACACATGATCTCTAGTAGGCTTTGTGCAAACTGATCTCCAAAGTCCTAGAAGACACTCTGATGCTAAGATGTCATGGTAGCATTTCCCACACTTCTCACTCTGTGTGGTTCACACAACTGGGAGCATCTTTAGAATGTGTCCTCTGCTTCCCCTTCCCTGGCACAGACTGACTTTAGTAGGTACTAGAGTCTGACGAACTGTGGGCAAATCCATGCCTTCCCCCTTACGTGATCTGCTAGCTGTGGTCTGTGATTCCAGGTCTTGGAGGGAATCTATTAACTTAAATTGAGGATAGTAAATGTCACTCAGCCATGGTCCCTAGAGAAACCCTTGTATACTGGAGTTCGAGTGAGGAAATGACCTTCATCACTGCAGAAGTGCCAGGACTAAACAAAACAGCCCCTGAGCAGATCGCAGACTGAGCCTCATCCATTACCCTCCTCTTCCCTTAGGAAGACAGCCCTCATTTATTATTTCCAGACTGTTTTCATTTTACTTACACTGTGTGAAAAATGTTAAATTTGGAGATAAATATTATTTCCTAACAGAAATTTCATAATCATCTTTGCTAATCTTGGAATTATTATCCTGTTTCCAAACGTTTGCTTTGTGTATCATTTCTTCGTTTGCGTTTGTGAGTTCTTCATTACAAATGTTCTCATCTGGAGAGTTCTGACAGGGCCTCTGTTGCAGCTCTGTATTCCTGTCTTCATGAAGGATGCTACCTTCTTTTTAGGAAATACATTAAAATCTTACACACAGTACCAGGAAGAAATGTGTGCTGGAATGTCCCTTTCTATGGTACAGTTACTTTGCACTAATCAGTTCTGCTCTTGATGTTCTCTCTTTCCCCAGGTTTTCTGCCCTACATTAGCCCAGCCTGTGACTGCGGCACTGAGGGTCCTTTAGCACCTTGTACTTCAAAGGCTTCTCGTTGTTTCTGTCTCTTCTCCCTATTTTTCAGTTCTCTCTTTGGATTTTTTTTAAGTGTGTGTGTTGATACATGTGCCATAGTACACACATGAAGGTCAAAGGACAAGTCTATGGAGTTAGTTCCCTCATTCCACTTTTATACCAGTTTTGGGGATTGAACCCAGGTTGCCAGGCTTTCACAGCAAGCACTTTTACCCACTGAACCATATCGCTAGCCCTTATTTAATCTTTTTCTTCTGTACCATAAATATTCCACATCCACCCCAGCCCTGCCCACATGTGTTTTCCTCTGCTAAATCATCACCTTCTCTCTGCTCTATCATCTCAACTCCATTCAGCCCACAAAACCCACAAGGAGTTCTGCAGATCCAGTACAGCTAATGAGAAAGCACAGAATTCAAACCCAGTCACCTCTTTCTCTCTATTCCTCTCCATATTGATTATTTCTTTGGCTACCCTTGTCTCTTCCTCTCTCCACAGCCCCCTCCACTGTCCCCATCATGCACCAGGTCAGTGCCACCATGAGGAGCATCACTTTGTCATGGCCTCAGCCAGAGCAGCCCAATGGCATCATCCTGGACTATGAGATCCGGTACTACGAGAAGGTGAGCCAGCTTTGACCTTGGGCTTCTAAGGCTAAGCCAACACTGTTTAGTGAGTGTGGTCATTGGAAAACACAAGGAGACCGGTTGGAGGAAAACCATAGGGAGAAAGGGGCTCCCTGGGGAGAAATTCAGGTCTGCCTTGCCCAGGCTCCCTCTGTGTTGACCTGGGAGAGAGCCTTGAGACTCATGGTCTGACAGTCTGGACAGCTCACTGGACTGGACTATGCAAACCACTCCCCATCCTATAGCCACATATTTGCCATCTCAAGGAGGATGCAATAAAACCACCTGGTGTGCCCAAACCTTTAGAGGATTTTGGAGTCTTGTAAATTATTTGTTTTCCAAGTTGTTGATCCCGTGCCTCCAACTCAAGCTTACTTATTTATAAATTATATGCATGTGTCATGACACTAATGTGGAGGTTAAGGAACATGTAATTGGACATTTAAAAGGGAGAGATAAAAAAATGAATTGAAATAGAAATTTGTGTGTTGCAGTCCCTGACTACTTGTCAGCAACTGCTGCTGAAGGCTACCCAGGGCATGTATTGCCAAGAAAAGGGAAACAATGCCCTGTAGGGTTGGTCCCTACCTGTTCATCATTCACAGAAACAGGACCACCATGGTTAACTGTAGCATTTGCAAAAATCCTGGGAAAATACAGTACTTCCTGAACTAACCCAACATACTGTTTAGAAAAACAGCAGATGCATTTGTTTATTTGTTGAAGAGTTTGATCTCAATACTATTTGTTAGGTCCTATTCTAGGATATGTTAGTGAACAAAAGTGTTCTGCCATAGGAATCTTGCTTCCCAAAAGAGGGAGGCAGACTAAACAATGAACATACAAAATATGGAAATGATTATCATGTTTAAAATCATAGCATAAAAAATATAGATGATCTGGCAAGATCCTCAGAGGGTAAAGGCATTTTGTGAGCAAGCCTGATATTCTGAATTTGATAGTCAGAAGCCGAATAAAGGTTGAAAGAAAACCAACTCCTGCAAGTTGTCCTCTGGCCTCTGCACATATGCAGTGGCACATATACAACCCCACATAAAATAGACACACAGAGACATACAAAAATAATAAACTTTTAAAAATTAAAAGAAAAAAAAAAAACAGAGCAGATGAATGACTTTGTAAAGGCCAGGCAGACATAAGTCACAAAGTAAAATGGTCATAGCCTCTTGGAGAAGACGAGACCTCTTTCAGTATCTGAAGAAAGTCAAGTTACAAGCAGTTATCTCAGCAAGGAGAGAATGATAGACTCTGAAATGCTGTCACAGCTGTGACTCCAGGAGCAGGAAGCAGACAAGAACACCTGGGATGATATGAGCAGTAGGGAGCTAGTGGACACGTGAGAGAGCTTATTACCAGGGGAAGTCAACATGATGAGGTATGATGACTCAAGCTTTACTACAGAGTAAGGCAGGGAACCACCACACTTTAAGAGCAGAAGAGGGACAGGCTGCGACTTATATTCTGAACATCGTTCAGGCTGTAAATAAGCCTGCTAGATCCATAATCATCTGTCAGGAAGATAGATGTTTGAGTTGGAGCATCACCCACGAGCTGTGGAAATTAGCTGGCTTCTAGATATACAGTACACACTACAGGGAGAGCTAGCAGGGTTTAGAGGTTGGATGGGATGTGGATGAGTTTAAAGAGACTTCTAGAATGAAGTAGGCAACATCAACCAAGGAGGAGCTCTCTATGGGAAATGGATATTGGGACGAAAGAAGAGCAGAAGTTCAGCTCTATGGCTAAAATGCCCGTAAGAAAGCCAGGTAGAGGTGTGGGCAGAAAACTGGTGACCTCAGCCAGAAGGTAACTCTTCATTTGCAATTAAGAGAGGGGATGGGTTGGAGATGCTCATGTGTGAGCTGAGATGTACATGGTATGGAAATCCTTTGTCTAACTGAGGTCATCTGCTAGGTGGATGGATATAGAGACAATCAGGGATGAAGACCCCACAGCCCTGCAGGGAGGCCAGGTGATGGCCGAATAGTACTGCAGTAGAAGCAAAGTCCTTATTTCCAGTACCCTGACAAGCTGCTGTGGTCCTGTTACTTAACCATTGCAGGGCACAGTTCGCACATTTGTGAAATAGTAGCAGTTTTACATCCCTGAAAGTAGAGGAGCAGATTAGTCTAGGTCGCCAGTCTTGTCTATGGGGGAGGTATGCTCCTCAACATTATGGGAGCACCTGCCAGTGAGATGAATGAGATAACAATCAGTTCTGTTTAAAGAACACTGGCCTTCACAGACAGTGGACTCATAACATTCAATGAATTGAGGGTAATTTTAACCAATTTTTCTTAGTTACAGTAATCATTTCTCAATCATGAAATACCATGCCCAAAAGCAAGATGAGGAGGAAAGGGTTTATTTGGCTTTCACTTCCACATCATAGTCCATCATTGAAGGAAGTCAGGACAGGAACTCAAGTGGGGATGGAACCTGGAGGCAGGAGCTGATGCAGAGACCATGGAGTGGTACTTCTTTCTCATGGCTTGCTCAGTCTACTTTCTTAGAGAAATCAGGACCACCAGCCCGAGGATGTCCCCACCCACAATGGGCCTGACTCTCCCCCATCAATTACTAATCAAGAAACTAATTAGTGGATCTATATCCAGAAATTAATTAGTGGATCAGATCCCTATAGCTGGATCTTATGGGGGCATTTTCTGTTTAGGTTCCCTCCTTTCAGATGACTCTACCTTGTGTCAAGTAGACATAAAATTAGCCAGCGTGCCGTTATACCCAAGTCACTTCCAAGTTAAGGATCTATTTTTGCAAAACAAATTCAGGGGAGGGGGAGATAAAAAGGTAAGGATCAATCTATAAAACTGTTTGGAACCATTGGCTCCATCTTGTTCCAAAGTTGACCTAGAAATCCCACCAAGTTACACATATCAGTTTACTATTCAGTGTACTGGGTCATTGGCCAGGGTCTACTCAATCCCTTTTACCATACATGTGATCTTGCAGCCCTGTTGAAATTATACTTTATCTGAGACGAATTTTCCTAAGATAATGCCTATTTGGTACCTTACTTAATAAGATTTACACTTCTTTTCCTATTCCAGTGTGTTCAGTATTATTATAACTACTTTGCACAATAAAAATAAGCAAAAATACTCTCATAGGTCAATCTCATAGCTAGGATGTGAGACCTGCTCTTTTACCCTGCAGCAGGTGGCAGTATTGGCAAGAGGCTGAGTGTTTTGGTGCCAACCGCTCTGCCTCACCCTCACCTTCTGTGGACAAGGCAGAGAGCAGACACTTCAGTGGGCAGCTGTGATGAGGTCAAGTGCTTGACATAACCTGGGTCCACAGCCATGCGGCTCATGCCTCTGGGCCTTGGCTTCCTGTTCTCCGGCTCAGCGCAGCCCAACCTCTGCTACTGTCTTTGCATTTCCATTCAGACCTCCTCCTTTGCAGCACTGTAATTAACCTCAGCCTTTTAGGCTATGAAGGACATTAGGCTCCTGTTTTAAGCCATCCTCTGGCTTCTCATTAATTCATACTAATTATTAACACACACATAAACATGGCACTCAATGCCTGAGGCAGCTTGCACACCTCAGTGAAGCATATTATTGTCCTTCCTCCAGAGGATGAGTTGGGAACGTAAGAGGATTCTTTGCCTAGTCATTGACCACCCTTGAGCATATGAGAATAAAACTCTCCTTGGCTTACAAAGGGCTCCACTGCAAAATCCATTACATTGCCTTGACCATTTCCAGTATGACTAAAGAAAAAGACATTGGCCTGTGAGGGCATTTTGAAATAATAACCAAAATGGTAATTCATCATATATTGAGTACCTATTATGTTCCAAATATACACAGATATATTAGTTCTGATCCTGGAAAGAAATACATTTATAAGCCACTTATAATCAGTTATAGATGATGGAACTAAATCACATAAAGGCTAAATGACAACCACGACCACACAGGTCACATACAGGGAGTCACAGAACTAAATTACAGACATTTTGATTATATTTCAATGCTAGAAATTTCTGGAATTGTATGAAATCATCATCTATGCTCAGGATTTCTGTATCAGAGTGACTCCTGAAATAAGATACTGGATTTTAATATTAAACCCAAAGACGTATAAGAAAAATGAATGATCATCATGTCTGATTCACCAACACAAATAGAATCCAGCCCATTCAATGTCTTGGATCCAGTCCAAAGGAACAAAATTCCCTATTCCCTCATCCTGTACCCCCTCCTCTCCCTGTGGATGTCCCATTCTCTTCACCTGAACCGAGAGTCATTAGCAGGAAAGCAGCCCCAGGCGACATAGCAAGAGATGGGCATGGCTGTGTGCAGTAGCACTTTATTGATAAGGTAAGTGGCTGACCCACTGGTGGTAGTTTTGCAGCCTCTGGCAGCACCCTTGTGGGGCTCCTGCCCAATAAGACTCTCAGTTTGTGCCGGGAACACTTTTCAACTAACTTCAGTTTTGTGAATAGAACCAGTGGGGCTCTGCCTTCCCCCAGCAGTTCATTAATAGAGAGCTCAGATCAGAGAACTAGACACTCCCTGCACCTCTCCCACGTTCATCTCATTCCCCATCTCAATATATTCCCATTCATCATTCTCTCTTGTTTACTGTCTTGTAGCACTTTTCACTCCTGGTGTCAGTGCATGTAGGCAAACCATGGGGAGGGAGCATCTACATCTGCCCTCAGCTGTCTTTATGATGAAGTGTTTAGATCTCTCCAGCACTTGATAACAACGATCTAAACTAGGGCCAGTTGGTTTAGGTTGGGGAGGGGGCGTTCTACTCTTCAGATTTCAAGATCTCACAGAAACACTTCTAGACCTTAGCAATACCTTGTGCTCAGCTGATGGTAAGGGTGCCGTTTGCTCATTCCCTTAGCACTGAGTTGTGGTGAGCCCAGGCTGTGAGGAGCTGGAATGCTATGGGTAGAGAGATAATGGAGACATAACTACTGCCCTCCGCAGCCGTGTCCTCCATCTTCACATACTTATAATCAAACCAGTCATAAGCAACCTTGCTCATCGCTCTCACTCATTTGTCTGGAATTGATTAATGACTTGGCAAAGAACAAGAACTGATGCCCATTTTAATCACTGAACCGCTTCAAGAGTGTGTGGACTGGAAAGTGATTATGGGTTAACATTTGGTCCTCACCATCCAAATGCCAATATATCAAAACACTCTCCCTGCAGTAAGCACTACCCAATCAGGGTTTCACTCATCTCAAGCAGTGCGTGATTCCATCTGATTCCTGCAAAACCAGAGAAGTCAGGCAGTCGCCTGCATTTTGTAGCAATGGTGTTTTCTTCTTCTTTGCAACATGATGAGGTGATGCTCATAGTTTCTGATCTCTTGTCTTCAGTGTGTCAAAATAGTAATTAACAAGTTCTAGATGACATCCCTTCTACAGTGAACAGCCTTCCATCTGCTCAATCCCTCACTAGGGTGGAGAGGACCCCAGGAGAATCGTCTCTAGCCCCTGCTGTACAAGTAGATACAAAGGCCAGTGAGAAGTTCCTTTCTAGACAACTTCTCCCAGGGCTCAGTGGGTAACCCCTCCATTAGGGCCTTTTTGTAACTTTCAACTGTCAAATGAAGCTAGCCTTGAACCCATGACTCCTCAAGCCAAACCTTTTCATTACTACCCCTGTGCTACCTACACTCCCAAATTCTTCATGTCTTAGGGTTTCTTTGCTGCAATGAAAGACAATAACAAACAAACAAAAAAAAAGCCAGTTCTGGAGGAAAGAGTTTATTTGGCTTACACTTCCATATTCATCCTCAAAGGAAGCTGGGGCAAGATCTCAAACAGGGCAGGAACCTGGAAGCAGAAGCTGATGCAGAGGACATGGAGGAGTGCTGCTTACTGGCTACTGTCTTGCTCAACCTGATTTCTTATAGAATTCAAGACCGCCAGCCCAGGGGTAGCTCCAGCCACAACTAACTGGGTCCTCCCAATCAATCACTAATTTAAAAAATATGCTCTCCAGGCTTGCTTTCAACCTGATCTTATGGAGGCTTTTTCTAAAGAGTCTACCTCTTCTCAGCTAAGTGTAGCTTATGTCTAGTTGACACAAAGCTATCCTGGACACTTACATGCTCCTCAGTCCTTTTGGCCCCTCTTGTAGTCTGTTTTATTCTGTTTTTTGATCTCTAGTTACCAATGCAATGCTGTTGCTTTCTTTCATCTGTATGAGGGTACTTATGCTACTCATTCCTGATTCCCTGTGAATAGCTCTCTCCCCAAATCAGGCTTGTTTCCCTTTGACACATTCCCACAGTGCCTTCCCTACTGCCAGTGTCCCTCTGCCACATCACACAATCAACACTGCTATCATCCGTGTGTCTTCCTATCCATTCCACTAGGTGTCATCTCCCCAGAACAGACAAAGCACACTTTGGACCCAAGGCCCATACACCCATATACATAATTTGGTTGAATGACTGGATGAGAGAATCCAGTGGACTCTGCTTTTGCAAAGTACCATTCTACATATTTTAGGGAAGTGAGAATTTCCTCTTTTGTTCCAGTTCACTTCCCCATGTTTTTCTCCCTGGGATTTGGCTGAGCATGTGGGGGTGCAGAGTCTCTGTGTGCACCTTTCTCTCATTGGTCTCCTTGCCTCTTGAACCACTGTGCCTAGAACTCTTAATAGCTTCCCAGATCTGAACAGGAGGTTGGGAATTGATCTGTTTTTAGTGACCCAGCCTCTTTATTTTCAATGAAGTCATCACACTCCAGGATTCACTGTGCATGCAGAGGAAGGCCCAGACTCTAAGTCTTTGTTCTTGCATACTTAGTGTTAGCCCAAAATCCTTGCAGAGGAAAGATATACTTACATGGAAATAGAGACCAGGCTGATGTATAGGGTGCTAAGAGTGAGCTGTAAACAGCAAGGGCAGTGATAAAAGAGCCTATGTGCTGGGGAAGTGAAATAGGGCTCCCTAGGAAGGAGGTGCTGGGGGATGTGAGCTTAAATAACCTGGAGGGAGCAGGACCAATTCAGACTGGGGAAATAGCCTTGAGCAAAATGCTGGTGGCTTGGGTGTGGTTCCCAGAGGAATAATGAGACCACAGCTTCCAGGGAACTGTGAGAGATTAGAACTAATTTCATCCTGAAGAGCATGGTTGTCTAACTTGAGAAGTTTGGTTTCCGTCTGGTGACAGTTAAAGCAGGGACCCTTTAAGACAAGAACCTTAACACTGGACAAACATCATATGGGTGGGAAGCATTTAAGGGATGGGAATCTAGTTACCATTCTGATGTTAAATAATATCAGCAGCAAGAAGATGAAGCAGTGCTTTAACAGTACTTGTGGTGAGAAGAGTCAGGGAGAAAAACAATGAATACATGCAAGTTGGTGCACACCAGGGACAGACAGATGAGACCATAGGAAACAAGGGATCTGGTATTAGAGAGAGGAGGCAGGAAGATGGGTTGATTCCTGGAGCTGATGAAAGGGATGAGGACCCCTGGGAGAAAGGACATGCTGTCTCAGGAGCTGATGGTGGGGAGTTAGAACATGGAGACCCAGAGAAGGCCAAGAGAAGGTAGAAGCAGGCATGAGAGGCAGTCTAGAACTCAGCCACTTTAGCAGGATGGAGGCAAAACCGTTTACTGAAAACTTTGGAGGAACTTCAGGAGTCATCTAGAACAGTAATTGTGTGGCATGGCCAGCAGATCTCAAGCAGGGAGAGCATGCACTGTACATCAGCAGAAGCAAATAGAGGCAGACAAGAGGCACATATATGCTGCAAAGCTTGCCATTGTTGAGGTCAGAGAGGTGATGGAATTTGCAAAGCTGACTGAGCTGTTATTTTACCTGTGAACCCTGAGGGATGGCTGGGGCATGGACAGAAAGTGTCTATGAACTCCCAGTCAGGCAGTGGGAGCTCAACTCTTTCCTCAGATTCCTTTCTTCAATGTGCCGCCAGCCTGTGGGCCAAAGCTGACTCTTCATTCCCTTGGCCCAGGCAGGCTGTCCTCATTCCAAGAAAGACAGCTTCTACCAGAGGTGTAAGACCAAGAACTGATGGGACTGAGTGCCCTCCCAGAGAGCTGCCTGGGGTTACATACTCAGGAGCTGGCTGCTGACGCCTTTCTCTTCCCCTGTCTCTTCTTTAGGAGCACAATGAGTTCAATTCTTCCATGGCCAGGAGCCAGACCAACACAGCTCGTATTGATGGGCTACGGCCGGGTATGGTGTACGTGGTTCAGGTGCGCGCCCGAACCGTGGCCGGCTACGGAAAGTTCAGTGGCAAGATGTGCTTCCAGACTCTGACAGATGGTAAGGCTGGTGAGGAGGGGGCGGGGATGAGTGTTGGGGGTGAAAATGACACAGGCGCAGTACGGGCAGTGGGGAAAGAAAAGCAATCCCATAGAAACCGCCATGATACCCAGTGCCATTACACTAGCAGTGTGCCTTTAATAGGACTTGTCTCCCGGCAGGGCCATGTGGACTGCTTTGGTCCATGCCAACACTCTGAAATCTGGTCTCTGTCTCTCTCAGTATCTGACTGGATGCCTTGGAAGGGTACCCCATGTTTGGCTCTATTCCCTGTGTGTTTCTGCATCTACCCAAGAGTGAGATCCCATATGTCTCACAGGTGCCTCCTTGTCTCCTTAAGAAGGTCCAGGGGCCTGCACTGCCTCCTCCTCACCTCCATCTCACTTCTCTATGGACTCTGGAACAGAGCTCACCACCTCTAAGAGAAGAAAAAAAGAGAGGAGACAATGTCTGGGCCATGTGCCCAGGATCTCAGAATACTGCAGTCATTTCACTCATGACCTGCTCAGGTATTTTCAGAGAGAGAGAAGACAGAGGAGCTGTTTTCAGTGCAGAAAATCCATCCCCCTGAATAACTTTCCTTACTATGACAAATAGTTGGCAGAAATAACGCAGGAAAGAAGAGTGCATCTTGGCTCACAGTTCTGGGGCAAATGATGGGAAGTCATGGCAGCAGGAACCCAAGACAGCCACCCACACCGTTTCCACAGTTAGGAAACAGGAAGAGACAGATGGTGATACCGAGCTTCTTTCTCCTTTTTATCCAATCCAGAACCCCAGCCCATGGCCTGGTGTCGTTTATATTTCGGGTGTGTTTTTCCATCTCAATTAACCCAAGCTAGGAACTCCCTCATAGATATGCCTAGAAGTTTGTCTCCTGGGACATTCTAGATTTTTCCAGGTTGCCATTTATATGCCATTATATTGCATACACACACAGCCAAAAAATTTTCTTTGGGAGCTTGTTTGTTCCCTATTTTAACTTTGCTTCCTAGCCCTCTGAGAACACCGCCATCATTAGTTCAGCGGATCTGATTTCGCTGCAGCCTTGGCATTGCGCTCAGCTATGGTTGTCTCACTACCCACCACTTTTCCCCTTAGCCAGCCATCTACCAGAGTTTGTGCATTCCTGTACTTGTCTGCCTACCTACCTGTCTATACTGACTCATTTATGAGCCATTTCCATATAGTTTTCTAACTGTCCATCTATTCTACAACCCATCAATTGAAGCCCTTCATGTTTTCTTTGATAGTTAACATATATTTGAAATGTCTTTCTTCCACAAAGCATTCTATTTTAGACTGGCACTCTTGAGCTGGGTGCTTTAGAAGATTTGGGGTTTTATCTTGACACACATATTTGGAAGCAGTTTCTACACTAATTAGAAATATTTAAAAATCAAATTGTTTTATCCAAAATTTTCTTGTGAAAAAACATTATGAAAGCCAGGGCTGGGTGTTCTGGTATGAGGAGAGAGATGAAGAAGGGTAACAGTTACCCCAGATGGTGCCCCCCACCTCGAAGCATCTCAGCTGCAGGCTTTGCATGAGCTGTCTGGCCCCTATGAGACTAGAGTATGTAGCCCGTTGAGTTTATGCCCGTTGAGTTTATGCCAGGTGAATTTTCTCTCGTGTTTTGAGGCTGGTGAGATGGGGTAGAAAGGTGAGCCCGTTCATTGAGATTGATAACATTGCTGGGATGGGAAGAACGCAGGCCATCTGCTTCTCCCTTAAGGACTCTGCTCCCCCATTTTGCACCTCACTTACCATCTAGATTTATAGGCACTTTGGCATCAGGAGGTACACAGGATTAAAAGCCCCAAACTCCAAATGCTCTGAGCACTGATCTCTTGGCAATTCTGCTAGACAAATCAAGAAGTAACAAATTTCCCCCAAGAAGGCTATTCTTTTTACATTTGGCAGTTAAGTTTTGCAGACCTGAGAGAGGGAAGATGTAAGAGAGTTCTGGTAAGTGGCCAAATTTGAGAGAATTTATCTTAATGACGGGCCTTGTTTATTGGTGATGATGCTCACTGAAGGTGCAGGCAAGTCTGCAACAGAGACGGAGTTTGAAGATTGATCAGTGAGAGGACCATTGAGGCAGGAGGACCTGTGGGATACTTTTAGGTCAGTGGCTATACTGGGCATGTGACTGCACATGGTGCCCTGGCCACTCTTAGCTACTGAGTGCCAACCTTTGACTTGGTTTTTTTTTCTGTTATTATTTGTTAATTATCATTATCACCTTTTGGTTTCATATTGTTCTTTGAAGACTTTGTCAGACTCATCATTG
The DNA here is from genome assembly GCF_903995425.1 of Onychomys torridus. Taxonomy (NCBI): domain Eukaryota; kingdom Metazoa; phylum Chordata; class Mammalia; order Rodentia; family Cricetidae; genus Onychomys; species Onychomys torridus. Next base: position 94,787,372 of record NC_050449.1, on the reverse strand, counting down.
TGGTTCCCTGCATTTTATTTCCTGACAACTTCCTTTTTAAAATACATATTAAAAAAAAATACTCCCAGTTGGTGCTGAAGAGATGGCTCAGTTGTTAAGAATGCATACTGCTCTTCCCAAGTTCAGTTCCTAGCATTCACTTCAGGAGTGGACATACAACCACTATAACTCCAGCTCTGGAGGATAGATCCTGTGCCCTCTCTGATTCCCATGGGCACCTGTACTCACTTTGACACACACAGATACACATAATGCAAATATACAACAAAACTCTCAGCTGAGAAAACCAAAATTCCACCTTCAGTCTTTTTAGTTACTTTCTATAGTCTATAGAATGAGGCATTTTAAGAGCCAACAGCAGTCTGGGTAGATGTTGTAATGTGCTTGCCACATAAGCATGAGGACTCAACTTCCAGCATCACAATCCATATTTAAACAAACAAACAAAACACTAAGCAGCATAGCACACACTTGTAATCCCAGTGCTGGAGAGGTAGAAGTGGATGGATCCCTGAAGCTAGGTGGCCAGACAGTTTATCCTAATTGGCAAGTCCTAGTTTTGGTGAGAGATCATATTTCAAAATATAAAGTGGATGCTACCAGTAAAGTGTTTGCTGTTCAAATGTGAGGACCTGAGTTCGGATCACTAGTACTTACATAAAAAGCCAGGTAGAGCAATTTGTGCCTATAATCCCAGGGCTGGGGAAAACAGGGGGATCTCTGGAAGTTACCTTTTTTTGCCCAGATAGATGAGAGATGGCTCACAAATACTGGAGAACATAAACCCTTGATGAGGTATTGGTGAAACATGCAGACACCCTGTTCTTCACCAGTAGATTTGAGGAGGGGCTCAGAAATAGTGTGAGTTTAACTCACAGAGATCCTGGTATGATTTGTGGGGACCCTTACTGTCGTGAGCTTTGCCATTGAGGTTGCCAGATAAAATAGAGGGAGATCAGTTTCATTTGAGTTCCGGATCAATAATGTTTAAGGATGAAAATCTCCCATGCAATATGTGGTGCATATTTATACTAAAATACCATTCACTATCTATCTGAAGTGCAGGTGGTGCTTTTGTTTGCTGTATCTGACAACTCTAATCATAATAAAATATAAACAGTTTGACCTTCCATATGCCTGGGTCTAAAGCTGTAGATCATGGCTTCTTAGCAGCATCCATGGACAACTGCTACCACCACAGTAAGGATAACAAGCTGAGTTAGGTGGCTGGCATGGATTCAAGAGAAGTAGAATTTGGGCACATCTGTGATGTAGGTCAGATGGGATGATGAGCTCTTCACATGGTTTGACCTTTTATCAACTGTCAAGAGGTTTGAGAATCATAGGGGTAAGATAATTTCCCCCAAGACTACAAAGAATGCACAGGCAACATCAGGGTTTGGACCATCTCTCTGTCCACTTCTATGACCCTGAGGTGTTCCACTCTGCACATAATGCAGCGTTGTTTTAGCCCTTGGCAGAAACTTCAATCCTTTTCTCGTCGAGTGGGAGCTCAGAGTGCTGGGCAATTTCTCTGGCATCTCTTCATCCCCCACAGCTCCTGCCGCAGCACTGGCTGACTACAGATAAACTGTAAAAATCTGCTCAATGAGTCTGTTGATAAGTTGCATTTCAAGCTTAAGCTGTTTCAGCAACAGCTTTTGATTCCCCTCCTTTGGTCTTAGTCTTAATACGGCGGAAAGGACTTGGAAAAACCTTCAGAGCAAGGTGGTGAAGGCTGGGCGTCACCTTCTCTGGGGAGACAGTTGTCAGCAGCCCTGAGTTACCAGAGCTGTCCCTGCTGTTCAGTCTTTATTGCTGTTGCCCACTCAGAAGAAGCATTAGAAAGTGGGACCCACACATACCCATATATCTAGTGTCTTTGGGGTGTCATGTACCAAGTCCAGCCATGTGCATGGGGCATGTGGAAAGGATTCTAATTCTTTACTTTCTCACCTAGATGATTACAAGTCAGAGCTGAGAGAGCAGCTACCCCTGATTGCTGGCTCCGCAGCAGCTGGGGTCGTCTTTGTTGTGTCTCTGGTGGCCATCTCCATCGTCTGCAGCAGGTAGGTCTTCCACTCTACCCTCCCTGAACCCAGGAAGCCCCTCTCTATGTACGCTTCTCCCATGTTGGCCCTTTTTCAAGCTGGGCAGCCTGGATAAGTTCTTTGACCAGCAGCCTAAAAATCTCAAGATTATTTATTTTCTTTGTGCCTTTGGATAAAAACCTGCTATGGGAACTGTGCAAGACTATAAGTAAACAGCATCCATCCTCCAACCTCATTTCAGCCAAGACTTTTAGCCCCTCATGCACAAGGACTTCTCAGAGTGACAGTTACAAAATTGCATTTGACCCACTGGAGCATCAGAGCTGTGCACGGGCGGTCTTCTGGTTAGAGAGCTCAGGCCCTGGGAAGCAAGCAAAAGGCAAGCGGGCAAAAAGGGGGTGAGGAAGAGAAGGTGTGAGCTGAGCTCTGCACACAGACTGGCCTGGAGGCCTTGTGAATTTTTAATACTGTTTGCTGCTGCCTTGGGTGGTTATCCCAGAAATTGCCTACAAAGTCCTGTAGTCGGCTCCCACCGAGCATTCTGCAGTTCACTGGTTCTGATGGGAGCCCTCAGCACCACTGTCCTCTTGGCAGATGCCCACAGCCTTTCCTGATACCTGCAAGTCTTGCAAGCTGAAGCCTCTGCCCAAGGGAATGTGTGTTGGCCTGACAGAATGTGAGCTAAAGCAGGGACAAAACCTTCCAGTGAGGAGTCCCCAGTTTTCAATCCTAGGAGACACTGGGGCTGAGTTCTGTGTCTGGGCATAAGAGCTGGGTGTGGTCCTGCTAAGAAAGCCCCTCTTCTCTATCTGCAGGAAGCGAGCTTACAGCAAAGAGGCTGTGTACAGTGATAAACTCCAGCATTACAGCACAGGCCGAGGTGAGTAGAGAGCACACACCCTGCCAGGATGTGTATACAGTGGTCCTCAGAGCCAGTCCAGTGGTGATCAGGTATAGCAGCAAATGTCTGACAAGCCCTCAGTGCCCAAGTGGCCCCTCTCTGCAAGTCCCTGAAGACCACGGGCTGTCCACTGCCCGCCCTTTAAGGACAGTCACTGGAATCCTGGTGGGAGATTACTTTCTGCACTGATAAGCCATATTTGAGACAGGGGAAGACAGAGTTTAGCAAGTCAATGAATCCTGAAATCACACTCAGTGGGGAAAGATGGAGGGTTCTCTATTAACATCTTCTACCTTATCTTATCCAGTTGAGCGGCTGGGGAATGTGTTAACCAAATTCACAGATAAGCCATAGAACATGAATGCAGGGAATTAAAAAGATAACAGAGCCCAGGAGGCTGAAGTGCTGAAGTATCTCCCAAGCCTTTTTCTTTTAGATAGTACCTTTAAAAGTTACTCTCATTCATTATCTTACCCCTGACTCTCTTTCTCTCTCTTTTAAGCATATGTATAATTTTTTTTGTGACTCAAATTTCCCTCACCAACATACATATAATTCTATATCAAAATTGCTGCTTCTTTCTCTGAATGATTCCAGCATTACAGTCTAGAACAATTCCCAGGAGGGAAGGTGGGCCATCTCCCTACTTCCAGAAGCAGGTACTTGGAGCCTTACCTAAGACACTGTTTCTAAATGACTCTTTCTGAATTCCACAAGTGCCCCAAGAAATCTTCCCCAGCACACTGGGATCTCCCCTGTAAGCTACATCACACTCCAGTCCTCCTCCTGTTTCCTAAACCACTTTTGTCCTGAGCACTCAGCAGTGAGCAGATCCCATAGACACATATAACCTGAAGCATGGGTTCATTTCACTGGGTTGGTTATTTTGTAAGTAAAAATGGCTTTTAAGACTAAAATTCTCATGAACCAGACTACTTTCCTTCTCCAAGGTCATCTGAGACAAGGAATGCAGTGCTCACAGCTACAACCATGCTATGAAGGAGCACATGTTCTAATATGGAGGGTAGGAGCTTGGGCTGCTCAAAAGTCACTCTGTATATGGCTTTTCAATCATGGCACAGCTGAAGATTTATATACGATCAAACCATTGACAACCAGGGTGTGTACAGGGTAGCCATTGTGAGGAGAAGCCACCATAAGGCATCAGGACTCCCCAGTCCAGCTCATTAATTCGGACTTTGGTATCTGACTCTCAGAAGATATGTAGAAGATGAGGCCTGGTACCTCAGAGTTGTCCCAAAGCCTGCTCTCTGTCTCTCTCCTCTAGCTCTGGCTTCTGACATTGCTTCCTTGTCTGTTTTGGGCCAGCTCCTTGCTCTGATGAGCCACTAGATGACCATTTCAGATCTGGTTCTTTAGATAAAACAGTTATAGATGGTGCTTTTGGCCTGAAAGCAGTCAGGACCCCAAGAGTACATGATTGGGTTCAAATGATGCAATTTCATTTTGAAGTCTAGAGACTTATAACAGTGCCCAAAAGTGACTCAGTCGAGAACCCTCTTTCTAAAGGTCTGCCATTCCTCCAATAGGGCACAGAGGATCCCCAGGCATCCATGGTAGAGTGATAATGCTCTTTTGACAACGTCAGCCTGATATTTGGCTGTTCTTCTCTTGAAGCATGCCTCTGCCAGGCTACTTGGTGTACAAAGATGTGTTTCTAAAATGCTCATGACTCCCTGTGTGGGAGAGTGGTAGGATAGCCACAGAGGGCGGTTATCTCTGGTTCCTAGTCTCTGTAGAAGAACTAATCCCCAGTCTTCAGCCATTGAGCCCATGCTACCACCAGTGAGCACGGCTGGAGTCAGTCAGTGAGTTTCACCTATTGCTAGATGGATGTACAGTTCTTATGGGAAGCCTCAGTTTACTTCTTAGGCTACCTTAGATGTATGAGCCATTTCTAAATACCCTTCTCTTCTATGCACAACCATTCTCTTTCAATCAACCCCTGACATCTGCCTCCTTCCACACACCATCTGGGCTCTGACACTTCCCCCTCCCACACACCTGGGTTCTCTAAGCTCACACCTTTGTGCACTAAGTTGCATTTATAGACTTTCCTCCTATGAAAAACCACATCTTTGGTTGAAGCCGTTACTATTGGAGAATTGTGATCCAAGGACCATGCTGCTAGAAGAAGGCCCAGCATACAAAGAGCAGAAGTAAAAACTGAAGCTCTGGTGAAGGAGGAGCCCAGCTGGGATGGAGGGCAGACATTGAGGTGGGATGGCTATGGAAGGTGTTATCTGTCCCTACACTGGAAACTTTAATCTAGTAGCTTGTCTGACTCCCATAGTCTCCACAACCACTCAAGGAGACAGGCAGGAATCTCGGAAGGACAAGTGACTTTCCCAAGTGACAAAGCTTGGGAGTTGAAGAGGTGGATTGTGCACCCTTTGAGTCTGGCTGCAGACCCCATGGTCTCTCCATGTTGCAGAGGCTCAATGTGCCTAGTCTTGGGTGCAGCTCTATGTCTAATCCCAGATGCCCTGGTTGGTGGTTTATGAATCCCCACCTCGGAGTCCCATTCTAAGAGTCAAAAGGCTCAAATGTGTCCACTTGTATGTGCAGATACATAACTGAACCTGAACTCCCCATAAGAATGCCCTCTGTGGAGTGTGGGTGCTTTGGAAGCTCTGAGAGTTTCCTGGTCTTGGAGTGACAGCATCTGCAGCAGCTGATCTGCTCTGTTCCCCATTGTCTGGGGCCCCCCCAACTCCCCTGGATTCTCTAGGGGGCATTATGAAGGAGATGGCGGTTCTTGTCTTACAGACTTTCCCTTTTAAAGTGATGCAGTGATTCAAAGAGACAGAAAAGAAATATTTGCAACAGTCTTGTCTTCTCTAATGAGTCAAGGCATGGCAGATTTGGTTACTGGAAAACATGATGTTGTATTCAGGAATGGGCTCATATTTCACCCCTACCCTAGGACAGTGATGTTCAACCTTCCTAATGCAGTTCCTCATGTTGTGGTTAGCCTCCCAACAATAAAATTATTTTTGTTGTTATTACATAATTGTAATTTTGATACTGTTATGAATCATAATGTAAATATCTGATATATAGGATACCTGATATGGAACCCCTGTGGGGGTCACAACCCACAGGTTGAGAACTACTGTCTAGACTTTAGTGAACAGAGATGTAGAGGGGAATTTGAATTGGTGGAAAGACACTCCTTGGAGGGTAAGCTAGAAAGAGAATATGCTGTATGTGGTGTCAGTTAGTCTGATAAAAAGTTATTGAGCCAGAGGTTAGTGTTTGAGGGTGGATGGGAAGGAACATGGGCTTCTCATGCTTGGGAATGGGTAGACAGTATGTTGTCTTGGTTTCTTGGTTCAGTTCTCATAAGTTGTTGACTAATTATGGATGACCTGGACAGAATGATCCAGGTAGGGCAGGGAGGCTTAGGAACCTAACTTCAGGAAGTTATGGATCTTTCTATTTTGGGGAAATGCAAACAGGTGTTCAGGGAACATAGGTCATTCTTGATTTCGGGACTGGGTGGGGTGCATGAGGTTAGAGATAAAGGGATATCGGGGCTTGTGAAAGGGTTAAGGACTTTAGGAGATCAGTCCTAAGAAAATTGCCTCTGAGTGGAAGATATAAATTATAATGTCTACTAGCATGTTTTGAAAACAACAACAACAACAACAACAAAAAAAAAAAAACCACAAATGAGATATAGACCCGTATTTGTCAGGATTCTCCAGAGTACTGAAACCAATGGGATGAATAATCACACACACACACACACACACACACACACACACACACACACACACATACACACACACACACAGGCTAATAACAGCAGAATCACACATGGAAGCTGAGAACTGGGAACCACTCATTTCTTGAAGCTGGGGCCCTCAGCTTTCTCAGGTTGGCCCCAGGATCTCTGAAGGTTCCTGGAGAACTGCTGGTCTCTATTCCCAAAGAAAGGTTGGCCTGAAGCTTGGACATGCTGGTGCTGATAGTAGTATAGCAATCAGCAGCAGCAGTGGGACAGATAACTCAATGGCAAGAAGGAGGTCAGGCAAACAAAAGGCAGGGAGATAATTTTTCTCTGCCATGACCTTTTCATCTGCAATGATACCAGAACGCACCACCTGTAGTTGGAGACCTTCTCTCCAGCCCGTGCCAAGCCCTGTTAGTCCGACAACCCACTTATAAAATAAACACACAGATGCTCATATTATTTATACTGTTTGGCCTTTAGCTCAGGTCTACCATTGTCTAGCTCTTACTCTTATATTCAGCCCATTTCCATTAATCTATACTTTGCCACGTGGCTCATGGCTTACCAGTACCTCACATCTCGCTTGTCATGGCGGCCGTGCCCCATGTTGGGCACCAGATTTTGGTGAAATTATTAAGGCCACTCCATGTAGTTAAAAGGGAGGTTTATTTTGTGGGGTAACTTACAAATGAAGGGATATGTTGCAGGGTCTGGGAAAAGTATGGTGCAGTCCGGTGGTGTTCTCTGGAGAACTCTGCTTGGACTACCTCCAGCATCCAGGGTCCAGGAACCAAGAGAAGCCTCTCCTCTCAATCCTGGGTCTTCAGCATCCTCCCTCAGCCCTGCCTTGTGGGTGTGACCATTACTGAAGCCTCAGTGGGGGTTGGAACTTCCAGGCCAAGGCTTGGATGGCTACCCACTACAACCACCCACAGTTGAAGTGGGTCTTTCCATATCAATCAAATAAATCAGCATGCTTTTCCAGGTGGGGCTCCCTAGGCACATGATTCTTATGTGTGACAAAAAAGACATTAAAGCCATTCATAATACTTGAGATCAAGAACCACCATAATCTTCAGAGAAAGCAAAGAGAGAGAGGATGTAGTTTTAAGTCCAGGCCCAGACAAATGCCTCAAGGCACTGTGAAAAACATGGGTCTGAGACAATGAACTTGAGTTCTGTCATCATTAGGAATAGACAAGAGGTGATTAAGAAAAAAATTTATGGACCTTGTCTCTTTTAATTAGATATTACATTTAGTAAATTCAAGAATTATGGGTAGCAAATGATTATTTTGGCAAAAATACCTTATGGTATAATGGAAGGCATTGTTAAGTAGATACAGACTTTGTCTTCATTTGGAGAAAAAGTGAATTAGTGACTGTCACTTAGGAGAAAGGTCCCTGGCATTATTCTAGTTCTTGTCCTGTTCAATCCATGTTTGTTTGATTGCTTTTTTAACTTCACAAGTCAGTTGCAAGTGTGAGGATGCTGATCGAGTTTGTAGGTAACAGTTGGGAAGCAGAACTAACACCATAAAAGACAGAATCAAAATTCAGAGCTACCCAACAGCTTTGAATGCTAATTTGAAATCTGCAAGACAAAATGTTAGCAGGATAAATCTGGAACCTAGTGTTTAGGTTAAAACAAAACTGAAGCAGTACAAATAGGGAGCAATCCCACTTACTATCTATTTGTGTGAAAAAATAAACCTAGCTGATCACATGCTTACTCTCAGTGGCACTACTGATGAAGAATATTAATAACTCCCATTTTGAGCACTTGCTGTATTAAATGTTTACATCTACTCTGTGCTGTTAAGAACCCACTCAGAGTCATGGACTTTGTCCTAGGGACCTGTCTGGTTTCAAGAAGGACACATTCTGCCAAGCACCAGTCCAGAGAAGAGCAGCCTGACTGTGTTGGGTGTGGCCAGTGTCTGACTCAGTGGCAGCATGTTGCCAGATTCACATGGGCTGTCTATTAAAGACGTTCCTCTACAATGAGGCTAGGGCTTGAGAGTTTTTAATAATGGATGCTATTAAAAAGATTCCTGCCTTACATGAGAGACAGGATGAAGTCACACCCAGAATTATGTCTAACTTACTGCATTCTGGGTGGTTGATGCATTCTGAACTTCACGATAGCCCCCAAGAAATCACCTGAGACTTGATATGCAGGACAGGAGGACCCTGGAAAGAAAAGATGGACTGAGACACTAAGATTAGATCATATATAAGTGAAGGCATACAGGCACATAAGGAAAGACTCCTTGGTACAAAAGGAGGCCAAGTTTGCAGTCAGTATTTGTTAAATGGCAAATAAATAGAAAGATCTGGATTCACCCATGTGTATGCTGCTGGCTCCTAGGCAGAGCCTCTGCAACTGTTACCTCCAGTAGTTCCAGGATCATCGTCTATTGTCCTTGGGTTCCCAGTAGGACTTCAGCAGTCCAGCAGCAGAGGTCCCTGCCTAGAAGAACTTGTCTATCCTGGTCATACGTACCCACAGGCATGCAGGTGTTAAGCAACTTTCCAGGATGATTTGCCCTTGCCTCTTCTGTTGTCATCCTTCCAACACTTTGGTTGCAAATGCTGCCATCTTACACTTGTTTTTTTTGCAAAGGTCAAGGTTTTGTTTTGTTTTTTTTATTTTGCTGAGACCACTTCACAACCACTTCCCCAGCCTACTGTCCCTTCTTCAGCAAAATAAGCTCTCCAATGGCCTGCTCTCAGAATACCCCTCCACTGCCGATAAAAGAGTTGTCATCTCTGTGTGCCCAGTGACATCAGTCATCGCTGTGTTTGGTAATTGGGGCCCCAGTGCTTGTCTGTCAACATTGCTGCCTCTGCTTCAAGCTGGTCTCCCTCTTCCTCCACACCTGGTACCAAGCCTCTCTCTGGACATTCCAACCTTCTCCTTTGAGGTAACGTGTCCTGTTGTCCTTCCAGATTTAATCCAGTTCTGGAGCTTCTAGCAGTCTGATCTTGAAGAGTGGCATCCATGGCCTTTTGCTTTCTCCAGTCTCTACAGTGCTTGCAACCCATTACTAGCTGTGGCCTCCTGATTCAGCACTGCCCAGCATCGTGCCCTTTTATGGCCTATTTCATGTCTCACTCACATGAAGAACCTTTCCTGTAGATGCCACAGTGCTGGTTGGATGTCTAGCAGAGTAGAGGGAAAGAAGGGAGGCTTGATGCCCAGAGGCAGAGTATCAGAGAAGGACCCTCAAGGACTGCACAGACTTCTAAATGGCTCCCCTCTGGTGCTCAAATACCTGGATGAAACTGTCACAAGGTGACACGGTCTCTCTTGGATTCAGAATGAGATACTAGCAGGCATACTTCCCTATCTCCTTATGACTCTATCAGGACCTGCTGGGACACAAGAATATTAATGCCTGGAGTCAACTCAACTCACTCATTCTCTGAGACTAACCTGTAGGTTCTAGCAATCCTCCCTCAGCTAGAGGCCAGCTGGCTTTTGCTGGAACCTCTGAAGCCCTAGGATCAGTTGTCACAACTGGCCTGCAGATGTCCTTGCTACTAGTTCTATACTCAGAATGCACACCAGGCTGGCACAAGGGCAGTGGGTCTTCTCCCCTTGCTCTGAGTCCATGAATGTCACCTGCTATTTACAACAGTAAGCTCTCTGGTTTCCCCCTACACTCTTGGCACTTATAAATGTCTCTATAACCTTTCAGATTCCCCAAGTAAGACTTCTTGCATCCAGAACTCATCTTAGCCCCCTTTGTTGATCCTCTGGTGCAGGGCCTCTAACAGTAGAAAAGAATTTCTTCTGCTTCCACAACTATTTGATGCCATGAAAGAAGGTACCAGACAGCAGTAAAGCCATGCTCCCCACGAACATGTTTACAAATTAGATCTTTATTGGATATTTGTAAACTAGTTGATGGGAAAGCTGGGGGTGTGCTTACTAGCAAAGCGCTAACAAACAAGACACTAACAATTGGAAGTTTAAGTCCACACATGCCCCTTTGATGCCGAAGATATGCAATCTATGATTAAAAAAAAAATGGAAACTCAGATATGGCTAACACTTTAACAGTATTTCTATTACTAACAATGCTGTAAAGGTCACATCAATCACTATAAAATGCCATATGTTATAGGGGTCTGTTACCTCTGATATTGTCATCATGTCCTCTAACAGGATTTCCTCAACATTCACAATCATCTTCTGCACCCAGTCTCCCAGTGTCTGTGCCTTACTCTGTTGCTGACTTGATTCCTTGTTCACTGTCTGGTGATTCATTGCACTAAATACCATTTTCCTGATAATTAAAAACTGCTCACTGGCAAGTGGGAGCAGGAACAGGCTGATGCGGGATTTATGCAGAAACACAAAATGAGCCAAAAGACAAATGACCTGTTCTGCCTAGCGAAAGGCATTTTTTCCCCCTTTCATCTTCTGGGATTTGAGAAAGGCTGGCTAGAGCTTGGGAGCATGGTCTAGGGAGATCTGTCATCATATGGGGAGGTATTTGCAAGGAGATCCATTGTATTCATATGCTTAGCCAAATCCCTCTGTTAATTTGGAATATGAAGACCCCTACCTGCAGCTGGAGTACCTGGGCCAGGGCCATCTCTTCCTCCTGCCTTACTGGACTCTTACCAGGATGTGGCTAGAGGAAAGGCATGAAATGTGAACCATTTCTTAGACCTTGATTGAACTTTCCCAGTTTCCTTCCTCCACATAATAATGCTTTTACTCAATGTCAAGGAAAACAAGGAGTGATTCTTAGTGATGCATTAGATGTAGGATTTAGGGCATTCATTTTGGTTGGGCATTTCAACAGATCATAGTCCTGGGCTTTAAGCAACCCTCTTGTCTTCTGAGGAAATGCCTCAGTGACAGCCAAAATCCTTAGACACAGCACAGCTGCTGTGATGTTACATGTATGTACACATGAGTGCAAATGCATACACACACGTATTCACACTTTTCAATTCCTCAGATGTCTCTTGGGGAGTTAAGTGCATGCATGGTCACAGGGTAGACATTCCCCCATCTAAGTGCACTTTGTGACACATTGCTGGCCTAAAGAACAGAGGCTCCATCAAGAGATGAGCTGTCTCCCTTCTGGGAATAGTTTCTTCCCCAAACTGGCTGGAGCCAATATCTGTAAAGCTCATTAGCTCAGAATCCTTTCCCATTCATCCTCATATATGTCTTTACTTGCAAACCATTCATTACAGCCCATTCTAGATTGTTTAATTAGTTTCCATGGAAGAACTCCTTCAGGACAGCTTAGCATACATCTTTAAAAGCCCTTGATCTAAAATAACAAGGTAGTTATTTTGAAAGTAACTAATATAACCCTAAGTGGCTTACATTCCCCACTGCCCACCATGCCTCACTTCCTTTTCTGCCTCCTCACACACTTCTGAGAACAAATTTGTTGATAACAGTAATGAGTCTATTAGTCAGGGAGTCTTCCCGGTACATGGGGCACTGTGCTGGGCCTGCCACTTGTCATAGGGCCTTTATTCTCACAGGCAAGCTGGAAGGAAAGTCTCATTTCCCCTATTGGTGGAAAGGCTGTTGGAAGAGATAAGTCTGCACTTGTTGTATTATGCAAGATTAGTAAAGTATTTGGGGAGCGTCTAATGTCACCTGCAGATCTCAGCACCAGGGACACACAGAATTAGGAGGGAAAGTCACAGCTTACTGACACTACCCTGGTGTCCTTGGTTACTCCTCTTTTATGCATTTTGAGTGATTTTGTCTTGTCTGCCTCCTTCATCATTCCATCATGCTGGCTGACCTCCACCATCAGCATCTGCGTTTCTTTGCCTGACTGCACTCTCTGGCCTTAGAGCCTCCCTCTTGCTTGTGTTACTGGCCATTCAGTGCCTGAAGTTTGACTATGGTAATCATTATGGAAATACCTTGACTCCCTTCACCCTAGGGAGGGCTCATTCTGAAGCTTATGGCCACTCTTTCAAGTTCACAGAGTGTCCTCAAGGAGATAAAGCCAGCTATAATAACCAATAGTTAATGGCCTAAGGACACACCTTACCTTTGCCATGATTTTTAGGCGGATATTTCTCCAGTCCTGCCAGGCCCCAAGGTCCAGACAAACCTCTCCCACCTGGGGTCCCACAGCCACTTATAAAATGATCATTCAAAGGATTAACATTAATTACAAACTGCATAGCCTAAGGCTTAGGCTTCTTGCTAGCTATTTCCCATAACCCAACTCAAGCCATTTCTGTTCATCTATGTCTTGCTCCACGGCTTCCTGGCTTACTGGTACTTTCACATCTTGCTTCTCCTGGCAGTGACTGGCAGCATCTCCTCAACTCTGCCCTTCTTCTCTCACTATCTCTTTTGGATTTTCCCATCTGGCTCCACCCTGCCCTACAATTGGCCAATCCAGCTTTATTTATTATCCAATGGGAGCCATACATATTCACAGCATACAGAAAGATATACCACAGCAACGTTTGCTCCCTGTTCAATTTCCTCTTTTCTTTCCTTTCCTGCACTTCTTAGCATGCCACAGACAAACCATTTGTTTTCATAGCTTGGCCTTTAGGGCAGTTTCTAGGTGAACCCTAAGCAGGGCTGGCTGCTGCCCAGGGCTTCTCAAGAGTTTGAAGTCTGGCCATTTGCATTGCTCTTTACCTGCTCTGCACAGCAGGTGAGAAATCCTTGATGCCTCATCTCTGCTTTACCCTTGGTCCATTGCTACTGAAGAGCTTTCTCACTCATGCCCGTGTGCACACATACTGCTATCTCCCAGAAAGTAAAATGTCTCAGGTGGGCAGCAAACCTCCTGCAGCCAATAGTTACTCTGAATGTGGCCCAAGACAAAATCATAAACTTACTTAAATCTTTATGAGATTTTTTTTTGCCATTGATTTTTAGCTCGATTGCATGGTTTTTGAGCATGAAGTTTGTTAATAGTGTTTCATGGTGTCAACAGACTGGACATAGAAGTAAGGATCTCTGTTTGCTTTGTACAAATTTTAGTTAGTATGTTCCAAAGTCAGAGACATCATCAGGTTTTATAGACTTTTTCATGTATGTATAGGTATGTGGTGCAAGGCGAGGTGCAAGTACAGGTTCATGAGCATATGTGTACACATTTGTTGGATGGACAGTGGTCAAGGTCAACCTTGCTTCTTGTTCCTCTTGTATTGTCCAATTATTTTTTTGAGGCAAAATCTCTCTTTGGAACCCTTCTATTTTAGGCCAGGCTAGCTGGATAGTGAGCTTTGGGGAGTCACCTGTCTCTACCTCCCCAGCACTTGGGATTACAATTCAATGCCATGAATTTTACATGGATGTTTGGGTCAAACTGAGGTCCTCATGCTCACAAGATAAGTTCTTCACTGATTGAGCTATATCCCTAACCTCTCAATCCCACCACCAGAAGCTTTTTAGAATGACTACTTTCAAACAAGCACTCCAGAATAGTAGGAGCAGTATTTGCTTAAGAACAAAAGAACCTATCTTGTAGGAAAATCTATTTCTCATTTCAGGGCATTTGGCTTCCTTTGGCTTAAAAAAAATAAATCTCTCTTCTTCTTTGATGTATCTTCCTTCCTTCTTTGGATTGAATCATAAGATTTTAATCCTTTCCTGAATAAGGTGCTGATCAAGACATTGAGAGAGGCATCAGATGTTTTTCTGATGGAAAAGGACAGAACTGGAGTGTGGGTGCAAGGCTGGGAGGCCATAGGGAGTCAGGTGTGGGTGAGGTGCAGAGACAAGGACCCTGAAGCCCAGCCTCAGCTCGGATCCCCACCATCACACATAGAGACCCCAGGGACCTGTCCCCGCTGATCAGCCTCCTCCATAGACACACAACACAGGCAGCAATAGACCATACAGCCTGTCTTTTGGAGGCCCCGCCTTTCACCATCCCGGCACTGTGGAAACAATTTCTACACTTCACTTAATGACACATCAAACAAGTTGAAAAATTACATTTCAAATGAATCCATTAGTTTTTTGTGTTCCATTTGCTTTTTTAGTCCCCTGTCCTCTACTTTTTGGAAGTATTTTTTCCTGCAATGACAATTCTCTATTTTGTCCTCAAGCACACCTATCTATCTTGCCACTGTACACATCAGTGACAAGGTCTATATTCCTTTATGTATTTCTCATCTACCATTTTATTTGTTTTTCATACTTCAGTGTATCTGAAGGCATGGGGGTTTCAATTTTAATTTTTCTTGCATTCACCCCATTCTTCCTATGTAGACGCTGCTCCTTCCGCATTGGTATTTTCTAAGCTTTCTCCTCACGTTTTCTCTTCTGGTGTACAGTGTTGGCAATTCTGTCTTAAGGGTTTTATAACAGCAATTTCTTCCTTTTTAAAAAATATCTATCCTCATCCCTCTTGTGGCCATGGACCACAGCCCTCAGTTATAACGTTAACCATGGCCTCCACTCAGGAAAGTTGTCAAGTTGATAAATATTGATATCTACCCTACCATTTTACCACCACTTTTCTGCTAATGCATTTGGTTGGCATCAATCAGCTTCTTCGGCTTCTGTGAGTGCCTGGTGTGGGAACTGGTCCCGATCTGTCACTTATAAGTAATCTGTTCCATATTTCATCAAGAGCATAGAAAGAGAAAAAATTATGGAGGAGAAGTAGAGGGCAGAGAACCAGAGAGGTCCAGGGAAAAGAGAGATGAGGAAGCCCAAGAAAAAGAGATGGGGCAGAGGAAGTTTACAGCAACCCAGTTAAAAGAAGGGTCCCTCCCAGGAATACCTTTGGTGCTGGGGACATCAGTAGCAACAGTGACCCATATCCTGTCTGGGATGTTAACCTGCTTGTCTCATCCAATAAGGCTCCCCAGGGATGAAGATCTACATTGATCCCTTCACTTATGAGGACCCCAATGAAGCTGTCCGGGAGTTTGCCAAGGAGATTGATGTATCTTTTGTGAAAATTGAAGAGGTCATCGGAGCAGGTATGGCTCTTCACACCCCTTGTCTCTGTCTTCCTGTTGTCCAAACACTGTCTTCCTACCATTCTAGATGTCTTTCATTCTTTTCAGAATATGAACCTGGACCACTAGAATATGCAAGAGTGTTGCTCAGAATCTTTGGGGACCTTGGTCACAGTGGCTAAGCTTGTTTGGGAAAGCACAGACATTGGCTCTAGTTTTCAAAGATTCAGGAATAGCTATGGAAACAGACCAGGAAACCCAGATAAAGAGAGAGATGTAGCGTACTTAGTCATGAAGATAGGAATAAGCAATTTTCAAAGCTGATCTAGCATCCCACTCGCTAAAAATGGCATCTCAGTGACTTTGGGCCAAGACTTCTCCCCCGACTTTGAGTTCTCCTTTTCCTGTGCTCACACACTGACATCCAGACCAGGCATCAGAACAGAATCCCAGCCTAGGTTGCTGCTGGGTGCTCCCGAGAAATCACACCAAAAGACTGATCTAGAAAAACTCATCTTTCTTTAACAGGTTGTAGAGCCAATCTGTCTATAGACCCAGCCTAATTAATGTAGTGTGGGTGAGATGCCTTAATATTAGATTAAAACATTCCAGACATCATTCCTTTATAAGTAATCTTTACTTATTTGATTTGGGTCTCCTTCCTGACTTTATTTTCTTCTACAACATTCTTTGTCTTTACTTCTTCGGTTCTTATTAGCTATTGCACAGGCTGTCCTCTTCACTGCTCCTGGCACTGAAGTGCTTGATTCATGTCACTGGACAGCCATAGAGTGGCATCTCCCAATAACATTTTAACTCAACAAAGCATGTTTAAGCGACATCCAGCAGACAGCCACTTCATATATTATCTTTAGAGGAAATGTCATAATCCTTCCACTCACTCCTTCTCTCAATGTACTGAAGGGTCAAAAAACCACTTATGGAATTGGGAGTCACATTGGGAAGCATACCCCAATAGGACACCACCTCCATGCTTTGGGTTCCTCTTAAGTGCTGCATCCTTGCCCCTCCTCCAGCTTCACTGTGGAAGGAACTCTCCCTGTCACAATACACCACCACCCATCCCCAAATCCCAGAGAGTTCTAGCTGGCTGACTAGGTTCTTATCTACCAGGGTCTCTACATATTTCCCATTTACTATCATTAAATATTTTACTGAACCACGACTTCCACTTCTGTGTCGATAATTTTCCCTTACTCTTTAGACACTGACATATTTAAGGATCGTGTGTTGGGAGGTTGGGTACCAGATAAATTGGATTGCTCTTACAGGCTCTGATTTCTCTGGGAAACTTAAGAGTGTTGAGGAGGCGTGCCTGCTGTCTTGCACTCTGTTTCCCTGTGTTATTAATTGTTGTTATGGCTTGCAGTAATGGTGCTAGTGATTTTAATGTTGTTATTTATGTCATGTGCTTAGAGTGATGTGTTCTGGACTGCATTTCATCCCAGACAGCGCACATCAAAACCCCTCCTGCCTTTGTCAGGGGACGAGTAAAGAGCCTTCTCGCTTTATGATCCTGCCAGGGAGCTACAATTTGGGGTGAGCTCACCAACTGCCAGATGCCCATAAAGGGACAATTGATGGTCCCACTCTATCCTTCACCTTCCATTGTGTGTAGCATTTGCCAGTACTGCTGTGTTTGTGCATTCTGCTCAGAGGAGGTTCGGTGTTTTTGGTGTGGCTTGCATGGTATTAAGAGAAATGCATTTAACAAATTACACAATACTCAGTACTCAGCAGCATGACATTAAGAATTGTGTCTGGTCCCTGCTGACCAGCTTCTACCAAGGCTCATCTACTTGGGATTCAAAGCCATCCTAGGGCTGATCCCTGTAGGTATTAACTCACTGTTCACAACTGGATGCAATTTTAACACAAGACACTCTACCAACACATTCCCTTCCCCCATACCCTGTCTCCCTGAGACTTGCTCCCCCTTTTGCTAATAAAGAGCTTGGTAGCCAAACAAAAAGCAAAAAGTAACAATTACACAATATAATTGACAATGTTTCTCTTAGCCACCCAGAAGAATTGGTGCAGAAAGAGAAAACTGGTTTGCAATATGGACAAACAACATCAAAAACGGAAGCAAAAGCCACAAAGAAGAAAATCAGTGGTCAACCAATCTTCCCTCCTCCTCCCTCCTTCCCTTCTCCTTCCTTTCTTCCTTCCTTTCTCCCCTTCCTCCCTCCCTCCCTTCTTCCCGTCTTTCCTCCCTTCTCTTCTTTGTCTCCTTCCATCAAAAAGCTGTCAATGGATACTTTCTATACAATGAAGAGGATTTCCTAAGAAGAATAAATGGCTCCTCAGCTTTAAAGGCTAACAGATTTAGTGGGAAGTGGTCACAGCCAACTATTTCACAGCATCATAGTGCAGTCACAGAGGAGCCACTGGGTCCTTGCAGTATGTGGGTAGTTCCATGGTCCGGGGGTCCTGGGGGATCAGGAGGGCTCCTGTATTTTTTACTTTTCTTCCTGTGACCAGATACTTGACAAGAAGCACTTAAGACTGGAAGGGTTTATTTTGGCTTATGGTTTAAAGAAGGATACAGTTCATCATGGAGGGATGGCAGAAGGAGCCTGAGGCGCCTGGTCAGGATATAAAGAGCAGCTGGGAAAGAACCATGATAGCTTGCCCCCAGAGATCCACTCCTCCAGCAAGGCTCCACCTTGTAAAGGTGCCACAACCTTTTTCCCCCTTTCAAAATGTATTAGTTTTATGTTGCATGTGAGTATTTGCCTGAAGGTATGGGTTCCATGGACATGGTTAGTGCTAATAGAAGACAGAAGAGAGTATCAGATCCCCTGGAAGTGGAGCTATGGATGACTATGAACCACCATGTGGGTGGTGGGACTTGAACCTGGAACCTCCGTAAGAGCAACACGTGCACTTAACCATGAAGCCATTTCTGCAGCCCCTCACCCCCGACCTCTTAAAGCAGCAGCCAGCTGGGACCAACTATTCAAGTAAATGAACTTATGGGGGCATTTTATATTCAAGCCACAACTGCACAAAAGAAATAACTTTCAAGCTGAAAACTAGTAGAAAAAAAGTAAGGTTTAGTGAAACACATGAGAGAAATGGTTCTCAATCTGTGGGTTCTGACCCCCTTGGGGTCAGGAGTCACATAAGACGATCAAAAAACATATGTCTACATTATGATTCATAACAGTAGCAAGAGTAAAGTTAGAAAGTAGCAACAAAAACAATTTTATGGTTGGGGGTCACCACACCATGAGGAACTGTATTAAAGGGTCGCAGCCTTAGGAAGGTTGAGAACCACTGCATTAGAGACAGACAGTGACAGAAAAGTAATGAGGCATGATTCAAGGAGGAAAATGAACATTATGTTCCAGTTGAGGCATGCTGGAGTCAGCTTGCACTAGCTCACTTGGGCTGACCTTGTGTACCTCTTCTCAGCCCCATGTACAGTACCATTGGTTCTCACCACTGGCTATTATAGGTATATTGGATTGGCAGACACTGTTAGCCATGAGCTCTTGTTCTCCCTATCTCTTGTTTTTTGAGAGAGCTAGCAGTTGCACATTGTGGTAGTTTGAATGTGATTGGCCCCCATAATCTCATGGGAGTGGCACTGTAAGGAGGTGTGGCTTTGTTGGAGTGGGTGTGGTCTTTTTGGAGGAAGTGTGTCACCATGGGGGTAGGCTTTGAGGTTTCCTATGCTCAGAATACTACCCAGTGAGTCAGTTGACTTCCTGTTGCCTACAAGACACAGCATTCTAAGCTTCAGCACCACATCTGCCTGCATATCGCCATGCTCCCGTCATGATGATAATGCATTGAACCTCTGAGACTGTAAGCAAGCCACACCAATTAAATGTTTTCTTTGTAAGAGTTGCCATGGTCACGGTGTCTCTTCACAGAAATGAAAATCCAAAGACACATACATACTACCCTACATCTCTAAGAGTGTACAGAAATGCCACTCCATAGAAAAGTGCAAGATTATTTTAAAGAGGTTGCCAAAGCCTTTGCCTACCAAATATGGAGCCAGAGAAGAAGGTTGTGCTTGTTGTGGGAGAGATTAATTTTAGTGTTCAGAAAAACCATTATTCATTAAGCCTGTAACTGTGGTAGATACTGGGAAATATACTCAGTGTTTAATAATCTTTGCTATGGGTGAGTATTGTCTAGCACAAAACACAGTGTCACACTCCATGAAAGGAAAGAAGAGGTTAAGAGATGAGGGAGGACCATAGGGAGAATACAGAGATGAGGGGAGGACCATAGGGAGAATACAGAGATGAGGGGAGGACCATAGGGAGAATACAGAGATGAGGGGAGGACCATAGGGAGAATACACAGATGAGGGGAGGACCATAGGGAGAATACACAGATGAGGGGAGGACCACAGGGAGAAAACAGAGATAAGGGGAGGACCATAGGAAGAATACAGAGATGAGGGGAGGACCATAGGGAGAATACAGAGATGAGGGGAGGACCATAGGGAGAATACAGAGATGAGGGGAGGACCATAGGGAGAATACAGAGATGAGGGGAGGACCATAGGGAGAATACAGAGATGAGGGGAGGACCATAGGGAGAATACAGCCTTGGAGATAGGAGGAGAGGCTTGCTGGCATGGAGGACTTGGGAAATAGAGACCTGAGTGACCACTGAGGACAAATAGCTTAGATAGAATAAGAACAGAGAGAGAGAAAGCTGCTGGAAAGAGTTCTTGTGGATTAGTTTGGAGAATCAGGCTGGCCTAGAGATGAAACATCTGTAGTACAGATTTTCCCAAGGAAAAAACAGAATTCTGAGCAGATTGAGCAATAGGATGGCGTTTAGAGTGGACCATCGTAACTGCTGTAGGTCTGATGGGAAGGAGAGTATGGGCAAGAGTGGGTAAGCCTTCTGAAGCCTGGAGACAAGCTATGTGACTTTGTCTAGATGTGGAAAGAGGTTCTGAGAGGGCTGATTCTGGGGCAAAGGGTGGGATGGGAGATGGCATTGACACAACTGGATGTCCAAGCTGGAGTAGTATGGCAAATGGATCTACTATGAGGGTCAGTGACTGGAGTGGATGGGGCAGTTAGCATGGAGGCTGGGCCCAGAAATGAGGACCATCAGGTTAAATACCAAGAAGGCAGAGTAAGGCTGCTTGGCACCTAGGGTGTGGAAGTGTCGGTTATGTGTGTGAGTGAAGGTCAGTGGAGTAGAATCTGGAAACTACAAGACAGGCAAATTGCACTAACTTCAAAGTATCTTCTAAAGTTGTTTAGGATGTTGAACAAAAGAATGTAGAGCCTGATGTGACACCACTCAAGAAGATCAATATGTCATTAATATGTAGTTGTTTGAGTCCACCTGCCTTCATGGGGCTCACAGTTATATTAGAAGGAGAGAACACATGTGCTTTTATTAACCTGGGACCTGACCTAGTGTGTGGAACTTTGTTGTTCAACTGTATGTTTTTCAGAAGTGCTGATGATGGTGGATACTTGGAGGAAAGCATGTGACAGGGTAAAAGTTTGGGGAGCTAGACAGAGTTTGAGGGAATGAAGAGAGAGACTAGAGTTGGAATAAGGTCAGTGCATATTTGGCACTCTGAAGGTGGCTCACTGGAGTGAGGGACAGCTAATCCATCCCCTTCCTCATGTGGACAATAGGGTCAACTGAAATCTCTGTAGAGGAGGCAACACACCACTCTGGTCTTGATGGAGATTATCAGCTCATGATTATCATGGATGTGACTAATAGGAGTCACCTTATTGGTCACTTTCAGCTTTTTGATTAATTTTGATCAGTTGGACTTACCTAGAGCATCAGTCAGGGCTGCTGTATATGTTATTACAGAATGAAAAACACTCCTGTGCTCAGTTTGCAACCTGTGAAACTATACGGTAGCCTGAGCATATGGCTGTTAAGTGCATGAAATTGTAGGTAAGAATGCCATTAGGGGTGTTATCCAGGGGAGAGCATGCTAACTGTAGTTCAGTGAATAAATGCCCATCTCCAGTAGCTACTAGAACAGTCCTTCCACCATAGATGATTATGTACAAGAAGGCTGCTTGCAGGGAAGGACTGGGTAAGGGAATGGATGCTGTATATAGATGGATGTGTGCTCACTATGTGGGGTTGTTATTTTTGGATGAATCTCTGCAGAGAAAGGTTCCTTGCTAACCTGACATTCATGGCATCATTTAGAGTGAAGATGGGCAACATGACGGTAGCAGGAGGGTTCTAGAAGAGGAGCCCAAGGAGATATCTCCAGGAAACATAATTACAGTGTGCAGCACATCCTTGCATGTGCCATGTGCCTGGCATTACCCTGCATACTTCACAAGTGCTGTGCATTTAATCCTTGTAGTAGCCTGTGAGTCAGAGTTGATGTTTACGTGTGTACAGTTTTTAGACTGGTGAGGAAATCAACATGCAGAAGATGGCTTGCTGCAGGCTGTGCTGCCCTTGAGTTAATGATGCAGCTACAATTTAAACCCAGATGCAGCTGATCCAGAGCTGGTAAATGAAACCCCTGCACTCGCTGCCACTTTCGTTGCTGTGGAAAAGAGCAGCTAAATATACGGTCATTGCTTCTGATGGTAAACTCTGTTTAGCAGTTGAAGTGCTCAGGCCTTTTTGCTTAGAATTACAATACTGCCTTCCAAGTCATTATCCCATGTGTTAGTACTGTAATAACTGTCCTACAGTCCCTGGGAAAAGCATACTCTTCATAGAGCATACTTCACACTTGTCTTGTCTCTCTTGTCTCTGTCTCCTAAGGTCAATAAGGCTCCAGACATCTTTAAATTTATACTTATATATGCTTAATTATGAAAATAACATCATTGTGTGTATATATATATGTAATCCCAAGCAGGTATGCATATATAAATACATGTGATACAGAAGCATACTGTTGTCTAACAACCACAAAGAATTATAGAAAAAGAAAAGTTCATTCTGCCCTTATCACTCATTACATTCTGTAAACACTGTGACCATGAAGCCATTCCATCTCATGTACTTACTATAGCAGTCTGGGTAGTGGACATCAGAGGAACTCTGCCAAAAGGATGAAAATGGCTGTGCTCAATTAGTAATGTGTGTCCTCTGTGCATGGCCAGGAGATGGTGAGATGCATGCTATAGTCCTTATCACTCTTGTGTTTAGTCATAACCTACTTCTCTGGCACAGGCTATTGTGTTGAAACTTGCTTGAAACCATTCTCTCGAACCTAGCTTAAATGTATTCTTTAAAAGTTCCTTATCGAGGGTATGCCTGAATTAGTAACTAGAATTTCTGCTTTCCATTTTTTTCCCCAAGGCAGTTTGAGACTTCAAAATGCTGCTAGAAAAAGGGGGGCACAATTGTGGGTGTAGATTTCTGCTGCATACAGCCAATGGCTGCTGCTTGAAGTACCTGCTGGCAGGTTGGATGTTTCATTTCCAAAAATTGAAAATTCTTCCCTTCTGATTTTATATATAATAGTTGAGGTATTTAATGGTGCCGAAACACTGTTTCTCTCTTCCTCATTTTGTCAAGGAAGGTAGGAAAGAGGCATTGGCAAGGCTGCAACTTGTAAGGAATAGTTTCCACAGCTGTCAGGGAGGACTGTCAGAGGAGCCAGCTAGAAGGCATTAACTGACAGCCTTGAAGAAGTGCTCCTTGGATAAGAGCCCAGCATCAGAATCACTTGGAAATGAGTTAAAATCCAGATTCCAGGGTCCCACCCACCAAACCTCTGCTCCAGTAAATCTGGTGGGACTCTGGGAATCTGTATTTTCTAACAAGTTCCAGATACAGATGCTAGACAAGAGACACTGAGAACCACTGATTGCCCTTGGCCTCCATACAGGCTGGGTGCTGGAGCTGAGTCCTAAGCAAATAGATATGGGGCTATGGAAGAGGACTCATGTCAGTTGCAGAGATGCATACTGATCAAAGTCTACCCAGACCAAAATTAGGCTGTCTGTACCTACTGTAGATAAGAATCTTCACCAAATAACCAACTGCAAACACTTTCAGCCAAACTGGTTCCTATTCATACCCCTATGTGTTGAAATATTTTATTATGATTTAAAAAAAAAGTGTGATACTGATGTAGGGCATATACAACAGGGAAGACTGTAGGATTTCAGATCTTCATACAACAAGGCACCATCAAGTTCTGTTCCAGTTGCAGGAAATCCTCAGAAAGCAGAAATAAGGATGAGTGCAGTTTCTCACTTGGTCTGCTCATTTGCTTGTTTATTTTTTGACTGAGTCTCACAGCACAGTCCAGTCTATTCACAACCTGTGTTCCCCTGTCTTCTGCATACCACGCATCCAGGCAAGTACAGTCTTTGAAATTAGTACCTGAACTAAAGTTAGAACATAAGCTAAAGAATACATA
Source organism: Onychomys torridus (assembly GCF_903995425.1). NCBI lineage: Eukaryota > Metazoa > Chordata > Mammalia > Rodentia > Cricetidae > Onychomys > Onychomys torridus. The sequence continues at coordinate 94,763,347 of NC_050449.1, read as the reverse complement.
TGAGTAGCACTTTCTTAGCTCATAAATGACACAAGTCCTGGGTTTTCCTTGCCGTTAGTAATGGCAATATGGCCATGGGCTTCCACCTCCCTGTGAGGAAATGCTAAATGGCCAGAGACCCCAGATTTTACCATATAAGACTTGGCTGGGGATATCCTCCATGTTGGGGTTCCTGGCAAAGGGACTTTCCACAGCCTCTGGCATCTGTTGTGGATCAGGCACCTCTAAGTCTTGCATGGCTACGGAGACCTACGTCTCCTCCCCTTTGCTACCATTAATGTCCCCCAAACACCCTCTCTCCTCACTCCTGTTTCTTTGGTTTTCACTCACCACCCACAGGCATCCTTAACTGTTTGACAGTTAAAGACCCATATCTTGAATTCCAGGAAAGGGAAGGCAGCCTACTGCTTCTTCCCATTATATAGGGATGAAAATGTTGAGTCCTGGAGACATAAGGGCTAAGCCAAGGTCTGTTGACCATCTTGCAGGCCAGAGTAGACATGACGCTCCCTCCACCATCTGCTCCATTGCACTGAGGGACCACTTAATTATGGGGTATCTCTGAGGGAGGCACTGATACTGAGTGACTTACTTTACAGTTGGTGCTTTGAAGGTCTCCTGGCTCAGAAACTACTAGGTTTCTTTAGTTTTCCAGAATCTTCTCTCTTTACTCCACTGCAGAATAGATATCTGAGCACTAAAGTCACCAGCAACTACACCCACCTCACCCTACCCAAGGAGAACAAACTTTTATTTTCTTAGTTTTTCAAAGAGTGAGGTGAGACTCCACAGAAGGTATAATCTGTAACTCCAGTCTTAGAACCAACTTGAAGACTGGTTAGCCATAAAGATCAAACAGAGAAGTAATCGCATCTGCAATGTCCTAGGGGGAGACAACTTCTCCCCAGCATGCTTTCCTGGTTTCTTTTCCTCATTCCACTTCTTCCTCTCCACTCACATCAATAAAGCCTACATGGTGTTTCTGGGCATGTGCAGTGTGAGACAGCCAGCATGTAAGCTCAACAGAATCAAAATAAGTTCCCTACTCCCAGGCTTTGGGTAGTCCACTAATCTGTTTGCAGGATGCTGGAAGTTATACTTCTCAGCCTTGGCCACACCTCAGGAGCACTTGGACAGTGAGGAATTTGGACCCATGTTCAGAAATGTCTCCACTTCAGTTTTATGCTCTCCTGTCTCCATCTTGAAATCCTTCATAATTTTTGAGCAAAGACTCCTATATTTTCATTTTCTGCCAGAACTGAAATTATATAGCCAATCCTGTAGGCAGCTTTTAAATATATAACAGTTTTTCAACTGAGGTGTTTATGTATAAGGTTGGGGGCACATCAGGTTTATCTAGTGCATTTTCCCAATTTACACACACAGACTGATAAATATTCTGGTTCTGCCTAACTCCCAGGTAAAAGTCTTGGATGAATGGCACTTATGGAATTATTCTGAGATGAGTGATAGCATATGCCTGTAATATCAGCACTCAGGAGGCCAAAACAGGGGACTACTGATAGTTTAAGGAGGGTCTGGACTATAGACCATGTCTCAGAAAGGAAGACAGTGAGCGGAGACCAGAAGGAGAGAGGAAAGGAAGGAAGAGGAGGAAGAAACTCTGCTTCTGTCCGCATACCTGGATACTAACTTGCTGGGATAGTCAATGCATCAGATAGAAATAGTGGAAGCTGGAAGCTGGCAGGATGCTCTCTGAAATGTAACTTTTTATTCAGTGGCAAATGGTAAGAAATGAAAAGGGTGTGGCCAGAGCCCCAACTCTGACTTTCAGTTCTCTGGTTTGGGAACAGGCTTTAGGTATCTCCTTTTGGTTTGGGAACTCATATGCTTATTATAAAATGGATATTTTATTTGCAGGAATGTCATGGTGATTGAACGGAATGAACTATGCCATAGCAGCTAGCCAATAGAAAATTATTTGTGGGCTAACTCCACCCAGAAGAAATAGTAGTATACGTGCCCCATAACTACTCAACTATACCTTTCTCCTAAATGAAGCTAGAGCTTATTATGTCAACAAGAAGAAATACTAACCAATATTATTCACTTAGCATATTTTTCAAATATACTATTTATATTCATAGTTACTAAATATTAGTTTACCAGAAGGATGGATTCTACTATATATGCCTGTTACATATGTATGCATATATATGTAGGCACGTATACATATATAGAGACACATATACATATATAGAAACACACATATATAACAGGTCCCTGTTTAGTGTTTGACTTTAATTTTTTTTGCATTTTAACTACTCAAGTTATGCTTATTATAGCAACTCAACATAAAATTAACTAAACCAAGTTTACTAATCTCTACTCCCGTGTCCTATCTCCATCCTTCTCATATAAGCATTTTTAAAAATAATATGATGTTAAAAATACATCTGATATGTACTTTTCACAATTATCCTTTTATACTGGCATGCATCTCCTATGGGCACACACAGAAAATGATGTTCTGTAACTCGCTTCCCTTCTCTCCTTCACTTAATATAATGTGAACATCTTTTAAAGTCAACATATATCATTCATCCATTACTTTCAATATTTCTAGACATTCCCTGAGATGGGTATGGTGTTTTTCAACCATTCCTTGACATAGGCATTCAGCATTCATCTGCTGTGGTACAAGCATTCTTATGTGTGGGTAGAGGCGAGTGGGTATACAATGTTGGTATGTACACCTATGTGTATGCATGTGGAGATCAGAGGTTGATGCTGGAAATCTTTCTTGACTACTATCCCTTACATTTTGAGGCAGAGTCTCTGTGAAACTGGACCTCACCAACTCAACAAGACTAGTTGGCCAGTGAGTTCTAGGGAATCCTCCTGTCTCCACCTCCCCAGCATTCCTACTGGCATGTGCCACCATGGGAGGCTTTTTTATCTAAGTGCTGGTAAACTGAGCTAGATTCCTGCTGCTTGAGCCACAGGCAGTTTACCCACTGAGCTGTCCTGTCGGCCCTTACAAGTATTCCTTTACATACAGTGGTAAGCACCAATGCTTCGGCTTCTTTTGGATGAAGCAGTGATAAAATCTCAATAGTTATGGTCAGAGTGTGGGCAAGGCAAAGGCTAAACAAATAACAATACATATGACACACTGACTTTTATTGACATGCCAGGCACACACCAGGTACCCCCGCAGGTATGAAAGCTCTAAATGTGAGAGAGTTTCAGTCCCACCCCAGGCAATTCACCAAAGTAGTCTATGATTCAATGTCAAAGCCAAATGTTACAAATGACAGCTTTCTGAGTATTAGGTCTGGGCTGAGATCTTCCTAATAGTGCTTAAGCCAGCTTCTCACCCAGCCCCACATTTTGTCATGTTCAGTAGAATTCAGGGCAGTTTTGCATAAAAGTCCTTTCGCATAGCTCTCTTCCAGTGTTGTCTGTTGAAGAAAGCGAAAGGCACTCCAGACTAAAGCACATGTTAACATGTCTCCTCAGTGTGGCTGGTAGTTTATCTGATTGTTCACAGTTTGTCCTATCATTTTCCTTCAGAAGCTTAAAGGAAAAGAGAAAGTGTACCCACCAGAAGGCCCTGTTTCTCCTGACAGGCCTTTGACATGCATTTCAGTGAAGCCTTGGGAGGAGGCACTTAACTACTTTCCAGGAAAGAACCGGGAGTCACAAAACCAAGTGAAATCATCAAATAACTTTTGAAAGCACATTAAGCAGGATTCAACAGACTTTTCTTTTAGACAGCTATGAAATGGTGTCATCAAAATTGTTTTTACTCTTAGCAATTTTACTGGAAAAAAAAAACTTTGAAATACTATGGCACAACAATGGAGGTCTTTAGCCTGTGCCTGCATGGAGAAATAAATATCTTACTGTTCAGCAGCACTCTCTGGGTCTGCATAGAGGCCTAGCTCCTCCAGGCTGCCCCCAGCCAGTGGCTGAGGCTGGCAGGGATTTTAGGGGTGGCTATTTTGGGAACAGGAACTTGTTATTGCCTGTTTGGCTGGTGGAGACTTTGTCAGGTTTGCTTGGGATGTGTTTTGTTGTGAACTGGGGCTCTCCATGTCCAATCCTGCTTCCTTAACCTTTCATCTTTCATGGATAAACCTGCTCATTTCCTAACTTTTCAGGCCAGTTTTCTGGAGGACACAATAGCCACCCATGTGTTCAATGTATTTAATGTGGGAGCATCAAATAAAGAACCCACATATCCTCTATCCCCCAGACATCTGTGTACCCAGCTCTGCTAAAAATGAACCACGATTCTGCCCAAATGAAATTGACTATTTCTCTTCAATTATTCAGCTGGGATGGACACACACACACACACACACACACACACACACACACACACACACACACAATATTAACTGTGGGACAAAACCCAAACTTGGAAATGTTCTAAGATTCTACTTCAGCTACTCAAACTATTTCTAAGAACTGATGTAAGGAGTATACTTTAGTATTCCTTCTGTGTTTCCTATGAACTGATTACAGCCTAGACATCACAGTTGCATAGAAAAAAATCCAATTTCCATTTCTTCACTCTAATCACAATCCTACCTTGAGCACCATTGTTCTTGATAAGATGCTTCCCCTTGTGGTTCCACAGATTGAGAAGGATGAGGAGCCTAATTGCATGCTTGCTGTTTCAGGGGAGTTTGGAGAGGTGTACAAGGGCCGTTTGAAACTGCCAGGCAAGAGGGAAATCTATGTGGCCATCAAGACCCTGAAGGCTGGGTATTCAGAGAAACAGCGTCGGGATTTTCTGAGCGAGGCAAGCATCATGGGCCAGTTTGACCATCCCAACATCATTCGCTTGGAGGGTGTCGTCACCAAGAGTCGGCCTGTCATGATCATTACGGAGTTCATGGAGAACGGTGCTTTGGATTCTTTCCTCAGGGTAAGAGCCACTAAGGGGCATGGGTAGTGTTAATACTTTTGGATTCAGAGCAAAGGTCCTGGGGAGAAATGTCCTGTGAGAATAATTTGCCTTCAGGACTGACTGGTGCCATGTGGGCAGATTTTAATCTTGACAAGTTTAGCAGATATATGTTGTGGAAAGGGAAGAATGCCTTTGCACTGGGTAACCAAACAGGGGCTCATCCTTAGGAGAGGCTAATCCTCCGTCTCTCAGGAGTCATTAGTTGTCTATAGTTCTTGATGTAGGGGCGGTACTCTCCACAGTGACATTTCCCCTCTTCCTCATTGGCATGTCTCTTGATATTATTGTTGTTTGGGTCTTGTTTATGCAGTTATATTTCTAAGGGGCAGTCTCAGAGCAGACGCACTGGTATTCCAACTCATACAATCTTTCTGTCTTTCAATTCTTCCATGATGTTCCCTGAACCATAGATGCAGGGGCTGGAGGGAGTAAAGGAAATGGGGCGGGGGGGGGGGGAGTGATGGAATTATATTCTAATTAAAATATATTTAAGATTAAAAATATATTTTCTTTAAAAAGAGAGAAGAGCAAAGCAGAGTCCAAGGTCTCCTCAGAGGGAGGATGATACAGGGGAGGGCCTCACTAAGTGCTTATAGGTTGAGTAAGATGGTGAAAGCAAAGAACAGTCACTGATATTTTCATGAATTACTGAGACTGAGATAGAAGAGACTCAGTGGCTTCATGGCCCAGTGTGATTCATGCAGATGCTAGTGGCTACTATTGCCCTACACCAGCATAGGCAACCTCACAGCCAGCTCTCCTCAGTTGGCTAGTCAGAAAGAAAACAAGTTGCCATCTTCTAGAAAAATCCCTGAGCCTCCTACCATACAAAGAGGCATCTGAAAAGCTGTCACGGCTGCCCAGAAGTCTTTCCTGGCTTCTATACAGAATTGTGTGTCCTCCCAATCCAACATGCAGCAGAAGAGGAGGTGCCTGGATGTGTTCTGGTTGAGAGATCTTTGAAGGATCTGTGTCAGGACGTGTTCTCGTGAGGCTGTGTTCACAATGGAGCCTCTTTTTTGCAGGATATCACAGAGGCATATGGAGAGTGGATGGTAGCAAACCTAGACCAGCAATCAGGCCTTACCAAGAGGCTGAGAGGGAACATCTAGTGAGTCTAGGAGCAGAGGGTGTTGGAACAGCATCAAAGGATGGCCAGAACCTTCTGATAGAGGACTTTAGGTGAACAAACTATGCATGTCTCTACACTCAGTCAGCAGCTGTGGTTGCTGATCAAAGGACCATCCATTCATACTGAAGCATTGATTGGTTGAGAGCTCTTGCCAAGCCTACACTGAAGACTAGACCTATGCAAAAGAAGAATACAGCTCTAATGCCTTATAATTAATCATCCATGATCCAACTGACTCAGCACAGCAGCATGATTTACGGTACTCATGGACCCACAACTGAGGCAAGGGCATTGGATGGAGCATCTAGTTTCTTGTAGGTCATATGGAACAGCTCAGGTTTGAAGTTGTCAGAAGTCTCTTTCACTCTTGTGTTAACATGGATGTTAAATGGGTTATCAGCCATACCTTTCCTAGTGGCCTTCTTAAACATCTTTGGAACAAGCTGGGTCCAAAAAACAAGCATCCTTCAAAGAGACAGTAAAGGCTGTACCATTTATGTGTTTTGGAAATCATATAGTATCACTTTTAACACAGTAACAGGCCCACCAAAAGCCAAGGAAAGAGAGAAGTCCTCATGTTTTGGGGATGACAATGGCACAGTATCTTTTATTTTAGTCTCAGGTGACTAGGGATATGACTGAGTCTGTAAAGTACTTGCTTGCATAAGGATGAGGACCTGAGTTCAAATCCCAAGCACCCACATAAAGAGATGGATTGACAACTATCTGTAACACCAGTACTAGGTTTGGGATGGGGAAAAGGAAACATGTGCATTATAAGGACTCACTGGCTATCTAGTCTAACTGAAACATTGAGCTTGATGAGAAGCCTTGTCTTAAAAAATAAGGTGGAAAGTGATTGTGGGAGCCACTCAGTGTTGATTTCTGGCTCCCACAGGTACACACACACACACACACACACACACACACGCACGCACACACACACACACACACACACACACACACACACACACACACAGGAGAGAGAGAGAGAGAGAGAGAGAGAGAGAGAGAGAGACAGAGACAGAGACAGAGACAGAGAGACAGAGAGAGAGAGAGAGATCTTGCTATAGCCATTGGACAGAATACAACTCACCATAGAGGCAGTCCCTGCCTCAAACCTGCATGTTCAAAGCTACCAGTTGTTACCTGCTTGTGTACCACTTTGTTTCTATGAGTGAAGGACAGAGATGTTACAGAGTCTTCCTGGGGATGTCAGCAGAGGTATCAAAGAGAGGGAGAACTTCTCTGAGACTAGGACATGGGGAGTCTCAAAGACCAGTGGGGAGGTGGATGGTGAACTGGGAAACAGCTTGGTATGTTCAGAAAGTGAACATGGGCTATTTCACAAACTACAGCAGCTACAAGGTCCTTCCCACTCCCAGGAGAAGGGCGGGCATGGCAGTGGGACTTGATTGGAAGCTGTACTTTCACACCACTGAAGCTGCCTTTTCAGGGCAGCACATACTTGTTGCCTAAGCTGGTAGTTGGGGGACGTGTTGTTGAAGAAGTGGGAATGGAGAAATTGCTGTAGTACATGCCTCCTTGATGGAATGGTTGCATCTCTGTTTTGAAACTCTAGTGCCTAGCACAATGAGCCATGGTAAATTCTGGCAGAATGAAAACTATGCACAATTATTTCTAGAGAGTGGAAGAGAGTTCTAGAAATGCTGTGTGCCCATGGCATCTCATTCTCTTGTAGACACATGAGAGCAAGGCACACTCTTGTGCTTTCCCATTTATGATCAGAGATCTTGTGGAGACAGTGAAACGTATGTGAATAGAAAGGCAAGAATTTTCTGGACCAGCCTCAAGACCCTCTCCAGAGTGATTCCTTGGTGTCACTTGATTCTACTTTAGAGAATGTCACCACATGGTTGAAAGAATCAGAGTCCCTCTCAAGGTCACTTGTAGGACAGGGAGAGTCATCCCCCGGGAGCCTCTGAGAAGCGCCCTACCTTGTTCCTCCTCCCAGACAGAGCATTTTCCACCTGAGGCCCAGAACACATAGACTTGTTGGGCACTGGGGCTTTTCATGACAATGAAACTGTATGCACCTATGCACCGTGGGAGGAAACCTAGGGGCAAGAGAGGAACACAGGAAAACAGAGGCAAGGCGCAACTGGAAAGGGGTGCCAAGAGCAGGCAGCGCCAAGAGCAGCCGGGAAATGCAGTGTTTCTGACTGTTCACACCTTGTGGAGGCAGGTAATCTATAAATCTAATTTCAGCCTTACTACTGAACCCTAGAGCATAGCAACATTAATTGATGTATCTGCTACATGGTAAAATTGAAAAAATAGGTCATCAGTTCAGTTCTACAGGGTCCGTCTTCTGGGAAGGAGGATAATTTTAGGACCACCATTCAAAGAAGAAAGAAAAAGAATTAGTCCTTAAATTGTACAAATGTTTGCTTTCCTCCAGTCCTGGACTTGGAAGCTTTGAGAAGCCTCCCAGTCTGGCCGTGGGTCAGAGCCTCAGAGATCCACACCTCATCTTTTTCCATTCTCCATTCTTGTCATTGCAGAACTTGGAATTACCATCTTCTAGAAGGATTGGAAACACCCAAGAGGTGGTTCCAAATTGCTAATTGTTTTAAATGGAAGAGATCATTCTTGGTACCAAATTCTAATATCACCCTCCTGATGGCTCTTCCCTGATCTTCAGAACCATCCCTGAAACTCCAATCCATGTCTTTTCAAAAGCTCCAAAATAGAATCCTGTGGTCACTGTTGGTTCATTCAGAGATAGTCACAACTGTAAGACTCTTGGAAGTCAGTGAATGGTGTCAAATGAAATCCTTTTTATCAGGGAAGCTCGTTCGTGGTCTGAAGCTAGAAGGAAGCAACTAGGGAGAGAATATCAGATTGGAAGTCCTGAGACTGAGGCCCTGGCTTGACTTCTGCTATGAGTCACCCTGTGGCCTGGAGCGAGTCCCTTAACTCAATTTTCCAATCTATAAACTAAAGGCATTGAGTTGGATAAGCTTGAAAGTTCTCTTTTAGTTAAAAAAAAAAAATCTATGATTCATTCTCTTCAAACAAATCAAATAAGGGTTTCATTTCCTGAAGTGGATTTGTCAATGAAAGTGGAAATACCTAAATCCTCCCTGTCTGATATGAGGACGGGCAAGTGGCTCCATGCATTTTCAGGAAAGCAATTTCAGTAGAAGGCACTTCAGAATGAGAAGCAAGTTTAAACCATTCCAGCCAGGCCGGCATCTCCTCACTGTACCATGGTTGTTTTCATGGGCTCAGCATGGAGCCCGTTGCTTCCCAAAGTCGCCCTGAAACCAGGTGGTGCATGTTCTGCTTTGCTGATTTTCCATGTTGCTATTCTTATCTCTACAGTTATAAAGCCTGTGGCCAACCATGCTATATAATTTAAGGGATAATACTTGCCTCTCAAAACAATTTCCCAGGGGTCATGAGATGGCTCACTGGGTAAAGGAGCTTGCTACCAGCTTAACCACCAGAGTCCAAGCCCCAGAATCCACCTAGTAGAGAGGATCAAGGTGTCCTTTGACCTCCATACATGCACCCTTCCAGTAAATTGAGCAAAAAGTTGGACACATCAGGGGAAACATAGTATGTTTATACCCTTAGGTTTTACCAAGATAGTAAATTCAACAGTAAGGACCCTTCCTGTAGAGATATGTTTACCCCGCAGCACCTAAGGAAAATATGTTGCCTGTTGAAGACTCAGCATATTCCAGGGAATGAGGTACAGGACAGGAGTTCAAAGACCAGATAACAGCAGCATCATTAGTCACAGGTAGCTTTTCTCCCGAAGAAGCTCCCACAGCCTTTTCCTCCATACACCACTGAAGGCAGCCATTACTGAAGGATCAGAGATGGAATGTCAGCACAGAAGTAATTTACCACTCTGGATTTAGACTTCTGTTATGAAACAAACTCACACAGAGTGATTTCAGTCTGTTCACGTAGATCTTCTGGACTTCCTTTATCTTATCTATGAAAACAATACAATATTGCTTGCCTTTCCTTCTGCCCAGGGCCAGTTTGAAGGCTCTGATCATATTCTGTGAGGTATGATTTGCCATTTGTAAGCCAAGTAATGGAAGAAGCTGGTATGTAAGAATTGATCAGATTTCAAGCATGTGTCATTAAGTCTTCTTCATCCATTATCACCACTGGGTTTGCAGCAGGGGACTGTTACCAGTATTGACTCTTTGTATGTCAAGCTTAGAATGCCCATTGGCCTGGACTTCCTTTGAGTGATGACCCTAGAGTGTCTCTCACACACTCAGGAAAACATGAGGAACCTTGAACTGGATCCAGGTCTCCCTCAATGAGAACACTTGAGGTCCATGGAGGAGGTGACTGGGAGGAAAGGATGGCCTGACTCCTGGGTGCAATCATCACTGCTGACATCAGAGCATCACAGGGTCCCAAATGAAGGCAACCGACCTGTGAACTCGTTTAACCCCCCCACAGAGTCCAGAAAGAGATGACACTGTGCTCCTTAAGTTTCAGGTATGGAGGATCACCACTCTGGAGGCTAAATCACTTGCTCGCCAGTGAATGGCAGAGCCTGGGTCCAAATTATATCCGTTTGGGTCCAGACACCCAACTTTTTAACCACTTCTGGCCTCTGTTAACCTTGGAAACTAGTGTGATGTCTGGTCTAAATTTAGACATAAGGCAAACCCAGGAGGCTGCAGTGAATTAAAGCAAAAGTATGGATGCCTTGCCAGCAGCCTTCCCATTGTTTTTAAGCGCCACTGTCCCTCTCCAGAATGAAATCTTTAGCGAGATATCAATTTTTCACTAGAATGTCACCTACACTTAAGAAGAAGAAATGAAAAATGGAATTAAAAAAAATTCAGCGCACATGACTTGAAACTGGGATGCATTTTTATAATCTACAGAAGTTGCATGGGGACTTTCTGAGGAGGCAAATCTCCCAGAGATGTGCTTAGGGAAAATGCGGGGTGTTCCTGAAAGGCCAGCTGGCTTCTGGAAAGGGTGCTGATGGACATTCACTTGGGAGGAGGATTTGAATCATCCCTGGTACATTCATCCTTCCCAGATGGGCATATCAGCCAGTCTTTCCACAGAGCAGTGCTGTGCTTTTATTTTAGGTCCTTAGAAGAAAATGTCACAGAAAAAGCATTCTGGGCAGGTTGGGCGGTGGGTAAGAATTGAGTTGGGAGCAGCCTGGCCCGTGGGGCATGCCCTAGTTTTCTTCTCGGTTTCTGTGCTAAAGTACTGACCCAAAGCAACTTGGAGAGGACAAGGCTTGCTTCATCTAAAAGGTTGTGTTCCTTCATAGTGGGAATCCAGGCAGGCATTCCAGAAGGAGCAGAAGCAGGAACCCTGGAGGGGAGCTGCTTACTGCCTCGTCCTCCATGGCTTGCTCAGCCTGCTTTCTTATGCTAGCCAGGACCACCTGTCCAGTGGTGACAGCGCCCACAGTGGGATGGGGCCTCCCACATTAATCATTAATCAAGAAAATGTCTCCTACAGTCATGCCCACAGGTCAGTATGATGGAAAAAATTCCCTCTGATGTCTAGGTTTGTATCAAGTTGATAAAAACCAACCAGTACACCTTCCCCATAGGATCATTGGCCACTGGTGGATTCTGAAGAAGGGATAGTCATTGTTGTATGTGCAGAAATGGCATACCCATCTATTTGAAATGAGATAATAGGTGTGTGTGTTGCATAATCTACCCATTAGATGTTCAGTACAAAGGGGCTCCTCTCATTGTGTATGCTTTGTGGATTTCACATGTGGACTTCTGGAGCAGAGAATGTGGCTTACCTAGTATGTGTGTTCAACAATTACTAGACTAGACCTCAGGTGCTCTGCCTCCTCCCATCTCTCCTCCAGTCATAGCATTCTGATGTTTAGGGCATGCTAATTGATATGGATACAACTTACTACCCTTTGGAGAGAAACTGAGGCTGAACTAAATAGGATGGGAAGTTCCTGGGAATATGGCTCTGGGCCCACTGATTTAACCATTGTCTGCAGAGGCAAGACCCAGGAGCTTATGTGTGGCAAGAAGACACATTTTATTTGTTGGAAAATCTGTCTAATGGGGAGGGGGCATTAGTGCTAGAAACTAAGTCTACCAGTGATGGAAGAGAACAGTAACATAGCCTGGCATGGTGAGGGATACTAGCAGGGTTCCAGGTACCAGACACTGTGTGTGAGCTTTGGCCCCCACTGACCCCTTTGAGGTGATCTTGGTTACACAAAGTAAAGCTTGCCAGCTCAGAAAATTCAAAGAATGTGACTGAGACTTTGAGTTTGGGAAATAGCAAGAGATGCTGGTCACTCAACTAAATATGTTTTTTAAGGTATGGGACTTTTCTTCTATTTTTTGTAAAATTTTCAACACTGAAAATACTATAGGGACCTTGAGAGATGGGAGTTCTTGTGCTCAAAGATTTATAATCAAACAGCAAAGACAGAAGGTTATGTACACATCCACAAAATTCAAACTTGTAAAATATAAGGCAACACAGTAACACATCTGAAAATAATGTTCAGAGAATGCTAATTCCATTTGAGGAAGGGGGAATCATAAGGATGACATCTTTGATAGGAGACAGTTAAGCAGAGAACAGAATGTACATAGAGATGGGCTGAGAGAGAAAGAAACAGAAGAATGGTACTTATGAAGATCCAGGACAAGTAGGACTTGCCTTGGAAAGAATCTAGAGTTCTCCAGTCCCTGTGGCTTCATACAGCATGAGTGTGTGAGTCCAGAGCCTAAGGCCAGGCAGTAGCTGGTCCCTAGGGTCTCCTAAGCTATACTGAAGAGTTGGGAGCCTTTCCTTAATGCAATAGGAAGCTATTAGAGAGTTTAAGCCAGGGAGTGACATGGGCTGATTTATGTCTTGAAAAGATGGCCCTGGCTGCCATGGAGAGAATGGATTGTAGGGGGGCAGGTGCAGGAGGCTGTTTCAGGTGATGGATGGCAATGACTTGTTTGGAATGGTGGCAGTGGAAAGGGAGAAGAGTGGACAGTTTGAGATGTAATTTGGAGATGAAATCGACAGGGCTTGGCAAGAAGAGAGCAGAGTATTCAAGGAAAGAGATGAGGAGGAGGGAGGAGCCGGAAGAAGCAACTGGGAACTGAATGCTGGGTGCTGACAGAGGGCTGACAACCCATCGGCCATGCTGTCTAGGCACCAGTTTAGCCACTGAAGCCCATCTTGATCCTGATCTCCTTTTTGTCTTATCACAGCAAAATGATGGACAGTTCACCGTGATCCAGCTTGTTGGGATGCTGAGGGGCATTGCTGCTGGCATGAAGTACCTATCTGAGATGAATTATGTGCACAGGGACTTGGCTGCTAGGAATATTCTGGTCAACAGCAACCTGGTGTGCAAAGTGTCTGACTTTGGCCTCTCTCGCTACCTCCAGGATGACACCTCAGATCCCACCTACACCAGCTCCTTGGTGAGTCTTTAGCCCACTCAGAGAAAGTATGGCATGAGTCAGTGATGGCTGAAGGTATCTCAGGACTTGTGGCTGAGATTTTTTTCCTCACTTAGGGAGATAGGTGCTGGGCATCCCATCCCTTCAGTACGAATAGTAGCAGCCAGCATCTGGGCAAGGATTTAACCTTAGCTTTCCAGAAAGAGCCGGTGTCTACTTGGAAGCCACAGTGTGCCTTAGCCAGTGGCAAGAAAAATTTGAAGCAGATGAGTTTAGAGAACCAGACAAGAGAGAGTGGCATCAGAGACATCTTTCAACAGGAAGCAGCTCTAGGCAAAGTTGGAACTGCTGGTTCCCAGTTGAGCTGGCCGTTGCATCATCAGAATCTGGTTCTGTTTCATATCTTGCATCCAGGGGGCTTTAATTACAAGTTCCATACTGGGTGCTGAAATCTGATCTCCTCTCAGCCTCCCCCTCCACATCCTGAGTAGCTCTAATCTCTATCCCACTGCCTCCTTCACGCAGTTCCTCTTGGAAGCATAATAGATTCAAAATAGAGTTCTGGCTTTCCTCTCCAATGTAACCTTCCCATCGCTCCATCTCCATGGCTGGCTCTATTTAACTAGAGACTGAAATAGAAGACTCACCATTGGTTTCCTCCCATGTCTCAATATTCCAGCCTGATCCTCTGTTACTCCTAGAAAACCTGTCCCCATTCTTCCTTCCACTGCCCCCTGACCTTATAAGGCTCCTCTCTCTTTGGTCTAGACTGCTACAGTGAGTGTCTAGCTAGTGTCTTCATTTTCTGCTTATAGTCATGATCCAGCAATATCTTTTCTTGCCTCCCTATCTATCTTTTTTTTTTTTTTTTTTTTTGGAGCTGAGGATTGAACCCAGGGCCTTGCTCTTACTAGGCAAGCGCTTTACCACTGAGCTAAATCCCCAAACCCCTATCTATCTTCTTTATACCTCAAATGAAATGTACAAATTAAAATAATACAGAGAAACAAGCACAAAAAATAATGAATGAATGATGACTCCCCCATAGTAGGAGTCCATAACCTTTTCCTTAAAGAGTCATCGGGCTAGTATTTTAGGCTTTGTTGGCCAAGAAAGCAAAACGGAGAATTTTCTAAAGAATTATGTGACTATTTGTAGTTTGACCCTTTGAAAAGTGATAAACATCGTTCTGAGCTATACACATGAGAGTAGCCAAATTTGACACTCAGGCCAAAGCGCTACAACCTCTTCCTGAAAGCATCATCTAAGTTAGATGTGTCTCCTTCCACATTTTCCTATGACCACACTATACTTGTTTCTCTGAATTCTTCTGTGCCCCATGGGATTTTTTTTTACTTCCAGACTGACTTTCCAAAGCTTAGTGAATATTCATACTCTCCTGGGAGGGTGTTGATCATCTAACATCCTGAGCAGTACTGGAGGTTACCAATCTTTGAAATTATGCTAATTCAATAGCAAAATATGGCCACCTCATTTTGTTTTAATTAGCATTTTTATACAATTGCCAGAACTCATTTTTCTCTCTTCCATTATGTCTTTACCTAATTTTTTTTCACTGGGTCTTTTCCTGGTGTTTATGTTGGGAATGTTACCTCTTTATGGTATATGACACAGTTGGATTCCCACATGTTGGTTTTTTAATTGCATGTGGCATTGTCTGGTTTGCAAAGTCACTGAGATTCAGGTAGTCAAAAATATCTATCTTTTCTTCTATATCTTCTTAGGATTCTGGTTTACTTTTAAAGTTCTCACACAAAATTATGAAATATTTTTTAGAGTTTTCAGTACAATTGCATTGTGTTGATGTTTGTGCTATATGTAAATATTTAGCACACCTGAAATATTTTAACACATGTTTTCAGAAAATTTTCAGACATACATAGAATTTAAGGAATTTGACCAAGAATTTTCATATAGATCCCTTGTAGATCCTGGAAGGAGTATCTTGCTATGTGTGCTTCACCATCTAACTCTAGCCTGTACCTCTGTGTGGTGTCATTTTTGTTTACACTTACCTTTTGTTTCTGCACACAATGGTGTGCACATCTTAAATTTGGGATTTCAACAGATGTATAAAGCTGTATCACTCAAACTTCCAGCAAGATAACGAGTCTAGTCATCACCCTGAGGCTCCCCCATGTGCCATGCTTCTAGTGAACCCCCACCTGCCAAACACACTCGATACAACCACTGCTCTGGGTTTTTCAAATGCTAATATGTGTGTATATATATATATATATGTATGTATGCATGTATGTATCAGTACTTCACAGTCAATCTGGACCTTCGTAGAAATGGAACATACAGGGCATACTCCTGGATATCTGGCTGTTTTCCCTTTGCATCATGTTTGAGAGAATCACTCTTCTTGCTATGTGTAATAGGAGTTAATTCCTAATGAGTCGGTTGTTTATTTTCCCATCATTTTGTTGACAGACACCAGGAGTATTCTGAAATGTCTTTTTAAATATGGATTTGGAAAGTCACTTCTTACTTAGCTTAGTCAAGGTGAACAATTATGCCAGTCATTCAATATATGCTTTATTTCTAAGACATTGTGTCATCATGACTTGAGCAAATATCATATAACAAAATTTTAATGAAAGTCTTACTATTTGGAAGGAACAAATTGTCTTCCATCCTTTTTTTTTTTTTTTTTTTTTTTTTTTTTGGTTTTTCAAGACAGGGTTTCTCTGTGTAGCTTTGTGCCTTTCCTGGAACTCACTTGGTAGCCCAGACTGGCCTCGAACTCACAGAGATCTGCCTGTCTCTGCCTCCCAAGTGCTGGGATTAAAGGCGTGTGCCACCACCACCTGGCAAAGTTCAATTTCTTTTTTTATCCAGAGCCGAGGATCAAACCCAGGGCCTTGCACTTGCTAGGAAAGTGCTCTACCACTGAGCTAAATCCCCAACCCCCATCCTTCTTTTAAAGACATTTTTCAGATTAGTCTTAAATTTCCTTTCTTTTAAGTGACATTTAAAATTCCCTTGTCTAGGTCAAAACACACACAACATGTGTTTGTATTCACAGCTGATCTTTGAGTGGAGCTCAGCCTGCCTTTGGAAGAACTTACACTTTAATGCTCCTGGGTCACTTAAGTAGTGATGGAGTCAAATACAAAACTTACATCTACCTTACAGGAGAAGTTTCTTAGGGAAAACTTCCCACATGATTTAAGCATACACATTGCTTAGATTGTCTGCAGGGATTTTAAAGATGATTCCTCTATATGACAAGGTCTGTTGACTCTGGACCTCAGAGTCTTCAGGAGCATTGGTTGTATGTTCGCTTGACTCATTGTATTTCCCATGGCATTTCTTCTGTTTGCCTTTCTGTAGAAATAGAAACAAACATATTTTTTGATTGAATAGATTATGCTTTAAAAATACAAACAGTTTATTCAAAGGATAAACATTTATTGAATGTCTTTTATGTGTCAGTACTGTATCACATAAGCATATAATCAGGATCAAAAGAGATACTACTGCTTCACAATGCATAGAGTTTAGTGACAACATGGGCGTTCATCAGACACGTACTCAGTGACAGCACAGCTATCTACTGCAAGAGCATGAAGAAAACAGTAAACAACACAATGTTCTGATGGTATCTAGGGGGATTAAAAGGACTACCAGAGGAGGAGATGATGATGTTCCAACAGATTGGAAGAAGAAGTCAACTTGGGCTGTGAAATGAAACGCCCCTAGCTGGATAGCTTAAACAAGAAACATTCATTCCTCTTGGTTCTGGAAGCTAGAGTGTCTCAAGTCAAGATAACAACAGTCCAGTTAGGCTCTTGGTAGGGAACTTCCTCTTAATAATGTCCTTGAATATCTGGGTATGTGCATTAGAGAGATAGAGAGTGCTCATACCTCTCCTAAAATCTGAATATCAAAATAATCTTATAAACATAAGGTTATTAATCCATCATGGGGTCTGCATCTTCATGGTTAATTCTAACCATATTTATTTCCTAAAAGCCTGCCTCCAAATATCATCCAACTCGGGATCGCATGTGTATATGCTGTGCATATAGATCTGTACACCTGGATTAAAGGTGATAGATTTGTCTTTGAGAAAAATAACTTCACTTCCCTCCCCCATGTGCCTTTGCCTTTTAGTTTCTTCCACTCCTCTGTTATCATATTTTTTAAAAAAATCCATACTTCCTTGGTTTTCTCTTTACTTTTTTTTCACCAAAACACTCCTTGTCAGGGTCAACAAAGGTAGCTATCATAAGCTGGTAGAGATTGTGTGTGAGGGCACCCCTACTCCAGTGAGTGATTAAAAACTACATTGGGTATAAGAACTATGGGGAGAGTGGTACACTGTGGTGATATTTCGTTTGTGATCTAACAAATAAAGCTCTACTGAAAATCAGAGTGCAGAGCTAAGCCACTAGTTAGTCATAGAGGCCAGGCAGTGGTGGCACACACCTTAAATCCCAGCACTTGAGAGACAGAGGCAGACAGATCTCTGTGAGTCAAGGCCACCCTAGGCTACACAAGATTGATCCAGTCTAAAAGAAAGACAGAGCCAGGCAGTGGTGGCACACACCTTTGATCCCAGCCCTTTGGAGGTGGATACTGGAAGTGATATGGCTGGGCAGAGAGAAGAGTATAGAGTGGGAGGAGGTAGGAGCCCAGTCCCTTTCAGCTGAGAGGTCCTGAAAGTAAGAAGTCTCTCTAGTGGCTGGCTAGTAAAGACTGATCTTTCAGCATTTGCCCTGATATCTGGCTCTGGGTTTTTATTATTGAGACCAATTAGAATTCCTGCTACAGTGCACACATGGAAAGCATAAAAGCCAGAATGGATTGTGCAGTGTTGAGCTTGAGCAGACATATTTGTGTGAACTGTGAGACAGACAAATAAGTAGGGTTGGGGGTTCCTGGAAACAGAGACATCCATGCAGGAAGAGTACATCTGGCTCTCAGATTTTGATTAATTTTATCTACCCCACTTCAAGCAACCAGGACTCATTAGAGACATGGCCCCTTCCAGAGTCTCAGCAGGGAAAATGAGATGAGTCAGCACACTGTGTGTGTGTGTGTGTGTGTGTGTGTGTGTGTGTGTGTAAAAGTGAGAAAACATTCAAGTAATGATGTGTCAAAAAATCCAAAATATCCAGCTTTAAGCATCTTCTAATGTCTAAACTTAGATAATTTAAACCTTAAAATATAAAATACAAGATGACATTAGCAGATTATAACTCACCTAATATGATCAATAATATAAGGCTATTGAGTTCATATTGATAGGATAAGAAAGTGCTACCTTATACTAAAAAGAACATTATTAAAATATTACTAGAAATTTATTAGTTGGAAATTATCAATCAATGATTATTTCTGATGAAAAAAATATAAGTGGATATTAAAACCTGAGGAGGGCCTGGTGAAAAGAGCAGAGTTTTTTGTTGTTTATTTTTACATAGCTTCAAATTGTCTCTTTCCAAATACTGATTGAGGGGCTGAGGAGATGGCTAAAGGACTTGCTGTCCAGGCAGAAGGTTCTGAGTGTGCTCACAGCACTCATGTAAAAGCTGAGTGTGGCTGCATACACTCTCACCCCAGTGCTGGGAAGCAATGAACAGGCAGATCCTTTTCTGACCAGCCAGGGTAGCAGGCTAGCAGAATCAGAGTTCCTTGTTAGAAAAAAAGGAACACACACACACACACACACACACACACACACACACACACACTACTTATTTAATAAAAATGCAAGAAAGTAACTTTGCAAAGAAGGTTGGTAACCATGTAACTGATGTTTATAGATAAGATGTATACCATGAGTTACATCTGAGATTCAGGAACACACACACACAAGTACACACACACACACACACACACACACATACAAGTACACAGGCACACACTGTATTGTGCAATATATTTCTCTGGTTGTGTCCAAGTACTCCTCACAATATTTGGTTTCCTTATCCTCACTAAGATGTACCTAGGAATGTGTCCTTCCTCCAAAATTTATCCCAGTTAAGGTTTTCTAAGTTTCTTACATCTGTATATGTGTGCTTCTCATATATTCAGAAAGTTTTCAATCGTATTTCTGCAAAAAAAATATTTTTTGTCTCCTCTTTCTCCACCTAGGGCTAGATTTTTCTGATTCTATAAACTTTAGTTCTATAGTGTTTAGTATATTTATTGCTGTGCCTTGTAATTCTTGGTTAAAGTGTTTTGTCTTTTCATTCATTAAAGGAATTTTCCTTTACATCACTGAACATGGCTATGACAGTTACTTTGGAGTCATTTTTTCCCCACTACTCTGTCCTGGATTGGCACCTTTTCATTGTCTTTTCCCACAGAAATGAACCACATGTCCGTGGCTCTCTGTACACCTAGAAATTTGGGACATGGTGAATATTATGCTGTTGAGACTAGTTTCTGATACATGGATCCAGAGTGTTAATAGATTTAATTTAGCAAGAAAATAACTTAGTTGTATGTGGTGATATTGTGTCCTCCAATATATTGTGCACACTAATAAATTTATCTAGGGTCAGAGAACAGAACAGCCACTAGACAGACAAACAGGCCAGAAAATGGTGGCACACACACACGCGCACACACACACACACACACACACACACACACACACACACACACCTTTAATCCTATCACTTGGGAGGCAGAGATCAATTTGGATCTCTGTGAGTTCAAGTCCACACTGGAAACAGCCAGACATGGTGACACACACCTTTAATCCCAGGAAGTGATGACAGGAAGAAGAAAGGTATATAACGTGTGAGGACTTTTAAGCTTTGAGGCTTTTAGCAGCAGTTCAGCTGAGATCCTTTCGGGTGAGGACTCAGAAACTTTCAGTCTGAAGATGTGTAGAAACAATATCCATTGAGGAGTTGTCAAGGTGAGGTTAGCTGTGGCTTGTTCTGCTTCTCTGATCTTTCAGAATTCACCCCTGGCTCTCAAGTTTTGTTTTTTTGTTTTTTTTTTATTATTAATAAGACCATTTAAGATTAGTGTTATAGTTGTATTTGAACAGCAAACTGTATCTCCATCTTACCTCTCAGCTTCTGTGAGTTTTAGCCTGTTTTGTGCAGCAACACTCAGGGGCAGCTAGAGCTCAGGCCCCTTCCTCTCCAGCCATTCTGATGACCACTATCCTGGTAGCCCTCTTGTTGTTCTCCCAACCAGGAAATTGGTGAGGTTTTCCCCTGGTATTCTTGCATGAGCAGACTGCAGAGACCCAGGGTGCCCAGAACTGCAAAAGGTATAGCTTTGTGCTGTTCAGTTTCTGGAAAGTTCAGAGAACCTCCCCTTCCTTCCCTCTTCTTCTTTCCTCTTCCTTCCCTTTCTGTCTTCAATTAGACTTGTTATAATTTCTTTGAGGCTTTGTTTACTAGAGGCATATCCACCCCATATCAAAAGTGGAGCTTGCAGCTTCGTGCCCCTGACTTCAGTTATACAAGACAGTCTTCTCCACCTTAATTCTCTTTCACGGCCCCTTTAGCATCATCATCTTCTAATTCACCTGGTGTTTCTTTGTAAGTGAGGACCTCATTAATAGCTATTAGAGTTTTCTAGTCTTTCCTCCTAGGCCCTCATCCTTCATCCGGCACTCTGACGTTCTTCTCCACCCCACTCCTTTTCTCTGGGTGTTTGTTCTCCACTTTAAATTGCTATTTCTAGCCCCAGGAGCATTTCCTTCCCAACAGGCTCCCACAATAATGAACAGATAAAATTTGTTCCTTTGTGCTTCCTGTGATTGCAATAAATTCACTAACCTAGGAAAGAGTTCTGAGCAGCTACTAATATTCCTGCCTGTTGTGGCGAACAGAAAAATGAGATGGACTGAGCTCTGAAAGCCTGTGCCGTCTACAAATGTTATTTCTTGCCTGATATATGTCTGTATTCTGTGATGTATGTCTCAACACTCCTACACACTGTTAAAGACCAGTTCTCAGTGTTTGACCTTGCAGATCATACTCTCATGATACTTGGTTCTGGGTAATGTGACCAATCTAGAAAACAGTCTACACATCCCAGGAAAGATGCCACATCTGTAACAAATGTTTGCATTTTGAGGCTCTACACTTTCCCAAGTCTGATCTTTGGCATTTGACGTTGGTGTGCAAAACACCTACTGGATCCCAGAGACTTCTGGATGGAGGCTTTATGCTGAGGAGACAAAAAGTTCTGCACCATTCATCAGGGTTTCTTCTCTTTTGATGCATGGGAAGAGGCCCTGCCAGTCCCATAGTGATCATGACTTTCTTCCTTAGTATTCAGGTGGGTTTCTCCTGCTAAAGTAGTGTCAATGTTCCCATCCTATAGCATCCCTTCTGGGCTGCCTCTCTAAGAAGTCTCCAGCTGTGCCCCTGCCTTCCACAGGTCCTGCTCCCTCAAGGCTTCCCTGTTTCATCATGAATTGCTCAAAGTCTTCAAAGCACTCGAGCTTTCTCTGCCCTTCCCCTTTGCTCTCCTTCCTCTGGTGTGGAGCAGCTGCTCCTCACACACTCCGTGTTTCTGCCACATCTTAAGCTCACCTCCTTCTAAGCCTGCCCCTTCCTTCTCCTGCTCCTTGACTTCTCTTCTCATGTCAGCTGATGTCTACCCTGCCTCTGTCCCCATCTGTGAATGTCAGGAGGAGCTGTTCCCATGGCATCTGTGCCTCTGAGCAGGAAGCAGAAGCTGCCTTCTAAGCTGTCTTTCCACTGCTCTTATCCTTCTGTGATCCTTGTTCCTTTTTTTGTGCTTTCTCAAGTACCACCTTGCTCTGTAGCTGTCCCTCTTTTCCTGCACTGACTGCCTGGACAGCTTGCATGTTACGCCTGCTCCAGAGTAGGTTCATCTGCATCAGAGTCATCTGCTGCACTGATTGGGCATGGAGCATAAGAGTTCATCTTCCCAATGGAACCAGGGACACTTGCTGTCCCGGCACACACTTCATGTGCTCTGCAGATGCCCTTGCTCCCTTGTCATGAACTGGTCATCCAGGTACAGGGTGGCCAGCAGCAGCATCTCACTATTGCCCCTGCATTATCCACTTTTCCTGTGAATTATTGTCTTAGCTACAGCCTTTATTTTTACAGTTGTGTTAACTGTTGTGTCAAAATAACTGAGATACTGGCTGGCAAGATGGCTCAGTGGGTAATTATCTAAGACCTCAATTCAATCTTTGGAAAGCACAAGGTAGAAAGAAAGAACCAGCTTCCACAAGTTCTGCTCTGATTTCTGCCTTCACACACACACACACACACACACACACACACACACACACACAACACAACACTAAATGAATGAATGAATGAATGTAATAAAAGTTAAAAATGGGATCACTGCAACAATTAACTTCTAAAGTGGAAAGCTTTGTTTGGCTGATAGATTCAGAGACTACAGTCCATGGCCTCTTGGTCCCATCACCATGGGTCTGGGATTAGGCCAAGTATCACTGTGAACAGGACAAACTACTTACCTCATGGTATCAGGGAAATAAAAGGAAAAGAGAACACTTATATAACAAAACCCTTCCTCCAGAGCCCATTAAGCTCTCAATCTATAATGGAAATTGCCTACTAATAAAATCAGAGCCCTCACAATCCAGTCACTTCCCAAAGTCCTGGTCTCTGAACATTGCATGGAAGGAAGAAACATGATCTTTTGGGGACATTTAAAATCCAGTCTATAACAACTGTATTTTCAGGGAATCACACACACCAGCCACAGCTGATTCCATGCTAGATCTAGATTTCTTCATTTTACAAAAACACATGTCTTTATTTCATGATATTGTCCTGCCCATTTTAGTTCTGTATGTACTAGAGTGACAGAATCCTTCTGTAACTACCTCTCTAACACTAGTGGGAGAAATAACTGAGATGATAGAAAGAATGGAGGACTTGGACTGTGTAATATTCTGTGAACCTGGCTTGTATCTCCAGACTTCCAGGATTTCCTAGCTTATGTGATATTTCTAAAAAGTTATTTGGTAATCTGGTAATAACCTCTCACACAAACCTGCTCTGGCTACAGCTTATACTATTGCTAGGAAAGCCAACATGAGTGTTTCCTCATCCCTCCCATCCCCACCCCATGGCCAGATACGTATTCACAATGGAAAAGTTGAAGGCCCTTGTGATGGGGTCAGTAGGGCAGAATTTTGAAGACAGTTTATCTAACAAAAACATGAGGAAGGTAACCTAGCTTGTGTCAACAGACACCAATGGTTCTTACAATTTGCAGTGCACTACAATCCCCAGGAGGGGTTCTCAGACACAGGTTTTTGTGTCTCTATCTCAGAGGTCTTGCTTTCATGTCTGCTGGGGAGCCAGACTTTGCATTCTGCTCAGCTCCCATTTAATTCTAATTCTGATGGCACTGGACCACTCTTGCAGTTCTACTTCATTAAATATATTTTAGCTCAAACCTTACTTCACAAGAAATGTCAGTCACCTTATGTCTTAGGTAGGGTTACTATTGCTATGATGAAACACTATGACCAAAGCAAGTTGGGATGGAAATGGTTTATTCAACTTATGCTTCCACATCACAGTTCATCATCAAAGAAAGTCAGGATAGGTACTCAAGCAGGGCAGTAACCTGAAGGCAGGAGCTGAGGCAGAGGCCATGGAGGGGTGCTACTTACTGGCTTGCTCCCCATGGCTTACTTAGCCTGCTTTTTTGTAGATCACAGGACCATAAGCCCAGGATGGCACCACCCACAATGGACTGGAACCTTTCCCATTAATTGCTAGTTAAGAAAATATTCTGCATGCTTGCCTGCTGCCCAATCTTATGGAGACATTTTCTCAGTTGAGACCCCATTCTTCAGATGACTTTAGCTTGTGTCAAGTTGACATAAAACTATCCAGCACAACTGATCCCTCATCAACTTGACACACAAAAATATAACTTTTCAATTAGAACCTTTCTTTTCACATTTATCCCAAAGATGACACATTAATACCAATACCACAATATAAAACGTAAATAAATAGTGCAATAAAAAACCAATTCAAACACATTAAAACTCCAATCTCTTTTAAATATCCAACCTCTTTTTTTATAAAGTCCAAAATCTTTTTTTAAAAGTTCAGACTTTTTCAGCTGTGGGCTCCTGTAAAAATCAGAATTAAATTAAATACCCTCTCAACTTCAAGAGGGAAGAACCAGGGCACAGTCACAATCTGAACAAAGCAAAACCAAACTCCAATAGTCAAAATAACTTGATGCCCAGTGTCTGGGATTCACTCACAAACTTCTGGCTCCTTCAAAGGGTTTGGGTCAGTTCTCCAGCTCTGCCCTCCATAACACACACTGTTTGTCTTCTAAGCTTGGGCAGCCTCCTCTCTACTACTACTGCTGTTCTTGGTGGTCATCTCATGGTACTGGCATCTCCAAAATGCTAGGGTCTTCTTCTACAACAGGGCTGCACTTTGACCAATAGCTTCTCCTAGACTCTTCATGCTGCCAACCCTCAACTTTATACATGACCCCTTCAATCCTGAGTCTTCAACTGCTACTGAGGCTGCACCTCCACTCTCACAGTACCAAACCTCAGCTGTTTTCCGTGATGCCTTCATGCCAGTACCACCTGAGTGACTCTTATACTACCAAGTTTGGTTGCCAGTGTGCAGTACAACCATGGCCGCCTCTAGAACACAGCTTCTGTGTGCTGACTCTCAGGAAACACTTCCAGATTTCACCTTAGTGATGCTGATCTCTTCTTAACTACCTTGCTCAGCTCCAGATAACCCGCATCAATTGTCCCAGTAAAGTACATATTTTACTTCAGTGGTTCTGGTCTCTAGTTATTCACAGTTGATTCTTTAGCTCCAGCTGACTAGACACTATACATTCTTCATAAAATTGAGCCTGGTAGAGTTTTTGTTTTCCTCTGAAATTTCACAAGCCAGGCAGGTCTCCATGGTCTGCATTTCTCTCAACACACTTATTTTCCAACCTCTCATAGAACAGCTCACCAAGCTTTGAACACTCAATAGCTTTTCTAACTCAAAGTTCCAAAGTTCTTTCACAACCTTCCCCCAAAACATGGCCAAGTCTGTCACAGAAATACCCCACTCCTGTTACCAAGTTATCTCAGTTAGGGTTACTATTAATGTGATGAAACAAAATGACCAAAGTAACTTGGGGAAGAAAGAGTTTATTTCATTCACAGTACCTTATAACCGTTCATTATCAAAAGCAATGAAGGCAGGAACTCAAGCAGGACAGGAACCTAGAGGCAGGAGGTGATTCAGAGGCCATGGAGGAGTGCTACTTACTGACTTGCTCTTCATGGCTTTCTCAGACTTCATTCTTATAGTCTCCAGGACCACCAGCCCAGGGATAACACCACCCACAATGGGCTGGGCCCTTCTCCATCAATCACTAATCTAGAAAATGCTCTACAGGCTTGCCTTATGCTTCTTATGGAAGCATTTTCTTGATTGAGGTTCCTTTCTCTCAAATGACTCAAGCTTGTGTCAAGTTGACATAAAACTAGACAGCACACCTTACTTTAAAAAAAAATCAAAGTAAATACTGTATCAAGGTTTTACTAGGGAAAGGAAACACAATTCCAGCCATCTTTGTACTGTGCTGCCTCAAACCCAGGGAATCGAAGGCTGGGGTGTTACTTGGGACTTCTGTGTCTTTCAGAGTTAGGAGCATTTGTGCCTATGGCACAACTTTCCCACCAGCCACCAGCTATCACTGCTGTCTGAGGAGAGAGTGAAGCTACATCGAAGAACCCCAAGTTAATATCAGCCTCTAATCTTTGGAACTTACGCTGATGCTGAAACATTTTTTCTCCACCTAATATCAGAATCCCTGCCCCAACCAAATATCTTTGGAAAAACACCAAAGCAATATTCATTAAATCAGACTTGGGTCCATGGAGATATATATGAAGGAGTTCAGAAAGAGACCGATAACAGTTACTTCAAATCTGGAAAGCAATCTATATCATAGCATCAAAAGTAGATAAATTACTAATGTTGCCATCATTTTCATTGTCATTCATTCATCAGGAAAAAAAAAAAAGCTTCCTTGTCTTTCCATCAGAACTGAACTAAAGGAATTCCCTTGTATGGCATTTAGTTGCCCTTATCATGCCATTAATTGATCTTTGAAGGAAGAGTGTAGCTGTTATGACTTGGGTCTTAAATGTCCCCCAAAGCTGCTTTAGGCTTAGTCCCCAGGTACTGACACTGTTTGGAGATCGTGGAAAGTTTAGGAGATAGGACCTAGTTGAAGGACATTATGTCATTAGGTGTGTCCTTGAAAAGGGATGTTGGGACTCTGGCCCCTTTCTCTCTTGCCTTTACTTCGAGGCCAATGTGTACTCTCTCCTATGATGTTTGACCTTACCACAGGCATGAAGCAACAGGTCCAAATGACCATGGGCTGAAAACCCCTGAAGCCATGAACCCAAAGAAATCTTTGCAGCTCAGAAGTTGTTTATCTCCAGTGTTTTGTCATAGTCAGGGAAAATTGGCTAACACAGGACACCTGTCTTTGAGAGAAAGCTCTTCTCTGTCCACAGAAATTTCATGGCGGTGTTTAAGAGAAGGGTCTCAAAGAGAAGAAGCCAGGGGGATGCCAAAACCTTAGCCTTGGGGATATTTGTCTTCCTTCAGTAAAGTCTGGGTCTCAACTGCCGCCTCCATTCACTGGAAAACAGCAGGGGGCAGTGCTGGGAACAGGCCTTTCCTTGTCAAGCTGTCCAGACTTTGGTGTTTCTCCAGGGGCCAGTGATGCTATGCATGGTTCTGGGGCAAAATGGCTAGGGTTAGGTGAGCTCTACCAGGAGAATATAACGCTCTGTGAACTTTCTCCAAAATCTGGGCTGAGTGGCTCCTCATCAGTGCCTTACACATATGTGCATACATATACATATTCATACAAACATGTATTGCACACATGCATGCTTTCACTGAAGAAGTGTGTGATGCACAGGTTTGCTCTGGATGCAGAGGGATGCATAAATAAATATACACATGTACCCAGGACTGCCCCCAAACCATACACAACCACCACCTACACATTCCAAGTAGCTGTTAGCAAAAAGCTAAAACCTAATCTTTCTTTCATTACTTCTAAAAAGTGAGTTTGTTTGCTCTAGTAGTTGATTTTAGAAGGTCCTCCCCCCCCCCTCGCTAATATATTTAATACTTAAAAGACACAGAGAAAGCATCAAATTATCTCAGAGATAATCCTTCCTGCAAGCATCTCAGGAGAAATCCCCATCCATCTGCCCTTGGTTATAGATCTTAAAGAAGTTGTTTCTAGCCCAGTATGGTGGCATATACCTTTCATACCAACACACTGGGGACAGAGAGGAGACTGAGGCAAGCAGAGCACAGGTTCAAAGCCAACTTGTATTACAGAAAGAGATTATAGAACTCTGGCCATGACCTGCATCCTTCAGAAAGAGCAGTATCTGTGGCTTTGTGCCCAGTGGTCCTGGCCCAGCCTTTTCTCCTCTCTGTTCCTGATGGTTTTACATCTAAATCGCACTTCTCCTTTTCTGATGTGGCCTCCCTCATGAGTCCACTTTCAGAGTGATTTCCAGCTCTTCTTTCAATCACCTAGCTTGGGCATAAACTCTGTCTCCTGGGTAAGTGGGAAAATGGAGATGAACGAAGACAAGCAAAGAAATAATGGGGAGACCCTTTAATTGCAGGCAGAATCAACCTGACTCCTGCCCCCCTGGAAATTCTTCTCTGGCATTAATTAATGCGAGGGAAGAATAATTCAAATGTCATTCTGCCCCACACTCTGCCACTCAAATAATTCTTCCCTGGGTGGCTCTTACCTCCTCCCCCTCCTTTTGATCTCTCCCTGGGTCACTCTGTCAGCAGATGTACATATAGGGATAGCAGGACTTGACTGGAGTGCCCTTTTGAGAAAGACTCAGCATAATTATTCTTAGCAGCCCCTGTATATTATTAGCTGGGGTGGGATTAGTATGGAATTTCAGAGCCTGAGCCAGCCAGTATCCAGGGGCTGGTTAGGTTTCTCATCCAGTGCCCCTCTCTGCTCTGGGCCAGTGGGTATATAGTGTGCACAAACTGGTGTGCAGAGCCAGGACCTCATATGCATGTGATCACATGAGAGGGCAGCCTCTTCTAGCCACTCCCCAGCTAATACAGGTGCATCACCTAACATATGCAAGGCCTGACAGGTACAGTTCTGACACAGGTCCTCAAGTTCCATTTCAAGTCAAAGGAGGGGCAGGAGGTGTCCAGGCAGAGAGTGCTTGCCTCGTGAACATGAGGACCTGAGTTTGATCCCCAGAGTCTATGTAAAAAGGCCATGCATGTGGGTACACATGTACAATCCCAGTGCTGGGGAGGGAGAGAAAAGAGGACCTCTGGGGCTCAATGTCCAGGCATTCTGGCCTAATTGCTGTCAAAATGGATGGATGATGTTCCTGAGAATGTCACTCAAGGTTGTTCTCTGGCCTACACACACATAGGCAGGCACGTATACCAGTACATGTGAACTGGCACAAATGTATACATACATTCATACTTACATGCATACAAAAAGTAGACATTAAATGATTATATAATTCATTGTGTAATTATAACTGTTTGGTATGATCATGGAGAATATCAAGCATGTATCAGTGAATCGCAAGAGAGGAATCACTGGGCTGAGACCCAAAGATGGGAAGGAATTAACCAGGGTACCATCAGGAGGTAGACATGCATCTTATTCACCAAGGACAGAGTACATAGGAGTGAGGGTGTGAGGAACCTCAGTGCAAATACCAACAGGAAGAAACAGCTGCTCTGCAGGAAGAACCAAAGGGAATGCTGGGAGAAATGGATGCAGAGATGAAACAATATGGATGTGGGAACACTGTGTGAACAGCCACAGTGGTTTAGCCCCAGCCATTGGACCCTAGATTCAAGAGGCTAGTCTGAAGGGACTGGCATGGGGCTTGTGGATAAATGGAGGATGAGCTGTATAACTCCCAGACAGAGGGACATGATTTCATCTTCTTAGCTGAGGTCCCACAGAGAGTCAGTCAATAAATCATTGAACCAGTCAATCAAGGATCATTGATTCCTTGCAAGAAGTAAGGATCTTTACTAGAGATGATATTTAAATATTACATTTAGCATGTTGATTGGCAATAGTATGTAGCTGTCATTTCTTTTCCCAGTTGGATGTTATGAGTTTGGAGCCCTGAGCAAAGGAAACATCACATGTGGCTGTGAAAAGTAGATCCTAGAGTAGAAATGAGCACGTGAAAGACATTTTTCAGATGCTGGAGTAGATGGATGGAAATATGGACAAGCTGATAATGGTTCAGGAACTGGAGGTTTTGTAGAAAGGGAAGATGATCCAGTCAGAAAAAGATAGAAAGCACCAGTGTGTTCACTGTGTGTGCTTGGATAGTTCAGCTAAAGTTGGTGAGTGTGAATGAAGATGGGTTAGCCTTCTCAGGTAGAGGACCCTTTATCAGAACTGTGCCCTTTCCCAAGGAAATAGGGGAGTCCTTACCCCCACACTCATACACATACCTAGGGAATGGCATGGCTCACATTGGATTGGGTCTTACCATATCAACTAACTTAAGTAAGACAATGACCCACAGATATGCCTACAGGCCAACCCAGTGTAGACAGTTCCTCTTGAGACACTTTTCCCAGGTGATTTTAGGTTGTGTCAAGTTGTTAATTTAAACTAAACAGAGTACTGAACATCAGATTTATGACTTCAGATTTAAAGAGGTGTGTGTGTGTATGTGTGTGTGTGTGTGTGTGTGTGTGTGTGTGTGTGTGTGTGTGTGTATGTGTAAAGGCACGCTTGCAGGAGCATGGTCTTTAAAGTGCTATGTCCCAATATGGTAAAAATTCAGGGACTTCTCACATTTGGAAAGCCCTGCCCAGCCTAGAGACTGGGGAAATCTTTGCAATCCTATCTTGCTCTGTAGAAGTCTTAAGTGTTGTTAATGATGTTGATGTAGAGGATGGGCTACTTGATCTAAGCACCCAGCCTAAGAAAGACCTCTAAGACCAGCCAGAACTTGGCCTGTAAACCTTCCCAGTGCAGAGCCCCTTCACCGAGAAAGTCTGTGGGTCCCTTGAGTCTCTTTAAGGCACAGTGTTTATCCAAGAAAAGGAAACTTGGATAGACATTTTGAGAATGCAGAGGTAAGACCGTTTTTCTAACAGAGCTTGGTAGTTCAAAACCAGTATTGTCAAGGCTAAGCCTAATTCCCTCCCTTTGGGAAAGCAGAATTCAAATTCCTGAAGACACAGAGTGGATACTCTGAGGCAGCATGTTAACCAATGCTGAGGTAGATGAGGGAGACAGAGGAGGGAGAGAGAGAGGGAGACCTGGAATGCTGATCAAAGGCTGTACTGCAATCATTGCTGGTGCTCCAGCTGCAAGGGATATACAGGATTTTAGACATGAAGACTTCATGGTAGTCCTCCCACAGAGCATTGGAATTAAGCATTTCCTGTGAGAAGAGAGTAATACAGGAAAGGGACTCCGGTGAGAGCCTCTGCATTGGCTTCTATTAACTCTGCTCACTTAGAGAAGACCTGGGTGTTGAATAAAAAGGGAAAAATAAGGCATAGGGAGAAGTTCAGGTTCAGAGCTGTGGCTTCTGCTTGCCAGGGCAAGCGGCTCACCTCTCCTCATGGTTGGCTCTCACCTTTGTTGGTGGCAGTCTTCCCCCAGCTTTTTACACAGTCAACAACAACAGTTTTTGCAAAGTACTCTGTAAAGCCACTTTATTTTCTTGTGGCCAAGGAGCCAAACAGCATAGAGAAAGGAGGGGAGGGGGTCCAAGTGACAAGGGCTAAGGTGACCTCCTACTTATGAAATCTCTGAGAGTGTCCTAATAAAATGCAAAGCCAACGTTCTCAGATGTCTAGAGATGACCCGAGCAGACCCACACATTGCTGTTCCAAGCTGGAAGGGATGAGAATAGCTCCCTCAGACCTCACAGATATTCCTGCCTAAGAGAGGTGCATGTTTGGGGCATAAACCACAGGGTTCTTAAGTTCTAAACCACAACTTAGCCAAGAATGGTCCTAGAGCCCTGGCTGTGGGCCTCACCACTTTTGAAGACTTCTCCCTGGGGGATTAGTTTGGTTGTTTCACATGCTACTGTTCTATTACATTTAAATTTAAATAGTAGTTACTTATGATGTTCTTAGTCTACAATAATTAAGACTATTGGAAAATTATTTTAGTAAGAGAGTGGGCTCAGTCATTTAAAACACATCAGTCAGTCTTTGTCTTTACTGGAATTTGTGTGTGTGTGTGTGTGTGTGTGTGTGTGTGTGTGTGTGTGTGTGTTAACTTTTGATACTCATTACCCTGATTATCATCTTCCATAATGAAGACCTAAGCTTATTTTTTTCATTTTATATTTTCATAATATTTCAAATCATGTGATGTAACAAATCCCAACATTGCTAACCAGAGACAATTCACTGGAGATCTAAGGATAGGTAGCTCTGAAAGGGGTCTGGGGGTCCCCTCAGAAGTTCTAAGAACAAAGCTGGATATTAAGTCAGAAAACACAGTCTGGGTGCTGGGCCTCTCACTGGTAACTTGGGTGGACTTACACTAAGTCTGTGAGACTACTCCATTATCTGCCCAAAGGAGAAGAACATATTATGTCTGGTCTATATAACACAATCATTGTAAAGATCAGAGGAGAAGCAGGATTATGTGCTTTCATGACCCCCTAACACCTCTAAAATCCTATAAAATGTTTTAAGAAATTATTATAAAAGCTCATGAAACAGGATCATTAGTAAAGGATTTCTGATCTCAGTTAAAAACTTTCACCTGATTTGGGGGCAAAATCAATTCCAACAACATCAGACATGCTGAATACAATTACCAACATGCCCAGTTGTTTGTTTCAGCTAATCATGCTAGTGTGAGGGTTCACATACAAATTCTCCCAGGCTTGTATGGCAGTGAGACCTTAAGCCCAGCTCTGTTTCTAACATACTATGTGATAGACCAGGTAGGGTATCTACTCCTTAAGCCTCAGTTTCCTAATCTGTAAAGTGGTGATAGAACCCATTTATTGACCAGGCAATATGGTACACACCTTTAATGCCAGCACTCGGGAGGTAGAAGCAGGCAGATCCCTGTGAGTTCCAGGCCAACCTGGTCTACAGAGCAAGTTCCAGGACAGCCAGGGCTACATAAAGAAACCCTGTCTTGAGGGAGGGGGGGAAGAACACATTTATTACTGTGAAAAGTGCATGAATATGTGAAATATGTATATTAAATATGTGAAGTACCCAGCAGAGAAGTTGGTGCACTGTAGATACTGGATCTCTGTCCATTAGCACTCACCTTCTCTGGTGTGCCTTATCCAAGGAATGAAGATCTAGCCTGTTCCCCAGTGCCTGACCTCAGTGCAGATTTACTCACTGAGGAGTAGTAAATGAGGACAGGGTACCAGGACAGTGTCCAGTTTTCATGTTACCTTTTTCCAGTGTTTGTTCCTAAAGCACGTAGATCCAAGCTTTCTTACCATCAAAGAATAAGCTTTCACATAATGAGAAGACCTAAAAAATAGAGCTGAACACTGATCAAAAAGCCTGTATCTAGGGCTAAGAGTGGCAAGGTTAGTGGATTCCAGAGTCACCTCACTGTCCATTCCATTATCTGATGAAGCAGAGGACACTGAACACATATTTGCTTGTGTGACTTAAAGAGATTATAAGCTGGGTTTGATTTTTACTTTGGACCAAACCAATGCCTATGAGATGTTCAAACCACCACGACCTATATTTTCAAGGAGAGGCACAGAACAGAGCAGCTTAAGGCTAAAAGGACTCTGCGGACTGCCTGACACTCCAGGTGCACAGGAGGCTTGTCATTTTTCCCTGTGCTGCCGCTATTAGATTGTGAGTCTTCATTAGACCTCAAGTGTTCTCTTCCAAATGTACTTTCTCCCATAGCTCCTGTTATTTTGCTGTACATTTTTGCAGAAAATGAGGTTTATGTGAAATGTGTGTATGACTGTCTACCAGAAATGTTCCTGTTAGGAAATTAGAGTCTGATCAGTCACCTTCAGAAAGTTTGCACTCTATCTCAGGATATTATAGTTGCACCATCAATATGGCTATCTGAAGTAGGAAAGACTTAGCTTTCAGTAAGAATGAAACTGAATGATCATGTTCAAACGTCTACCTGAGTAAAAACTGTGGGAAATGTGGACTTTCCTCTGTATTTGAGTCTGTGCACCAGTGAGATGTGGCTAGCGTTCTCTCCATGTGATAGCATTTTACAGAATGGGACCAGACAAGGCCAGTGGTGCAAAGATCTCTCAGGACCCAGACCCCTAACACGAGGAACAGCACCTCAAACACACCTGCTGTTGAGAGCTTGTCTTCACTGAAGGTGTCTTCCAAACAAGGCTTTTGTTGCTGTAGTGAGCCAGTTTCTGGGGTCAATATTTCTGTCCCTCTCATCTTTCACTGGACTTCGAAGAGAGTCAGCAGAGCATGCTCAGTGTTAGTTTGTTTTTAAAGCTGACTCTTGGGACATTTTCCCCCTTAACTTCAGGAGCTTCAAAGAAGATGGTGCATATTGCATTTTATTTATTGTCTACATTTGAAGCCATAGAATTGTCTTGGGGATCTCCTCATTGGCTTCTTTCCAAACACAACTCAAAAGGAAATATCACTGTTTGGTGAAATGATTCCTTAAGATACATCATCAGTTGGCAAGGAAATTTTTAGAAAACTTTTTGTTTGGATGAATTTTTTAATGACTCTGAAGTCTATATCATGGACAGGTTTTTAATTTTGTTGGATCCACCTCTACTAGTAGTAAGCAGCCTCTAAATCTGCTGTCTAGCAGGGGCTACTTCTAATTTTCTTGCCTCTTCAGCCTCTTCTAATTTGGACTGTTTCCCCTGTGTTTCTTTGTCTTCTATGACACTGACATTTTTTTTTAAAGCACACACTCACTTTTTTTAAATGAAACGTTTGTTCCTTGGGGTTTTTCTGACATCTCTCATGATTCCATTCCCATTCTACATTCTTGGCCATGATTCTATTCCAGCAGTGTTGTGTCCTTCCTCTGTTGTATCTGGAGATATGTGATGTCCATCTGCCCTTCATTGGCATTATTAATTTTGTTCACCAATGGTAGTTACATACTGTCCATATTGTACTTTTCCCTGTGAGAAGATATTACTAGGTCACACTGGTATCCTGCGTCTCATCAAAAAAAAAAAATCCCCCAATTTTATAATTCATTGATAAATTTCAGGCTCAGATTTTAATATTAACTAAATGTTATTTTTAAAGCCACTATATAACAAGCCAGTACTTGTCACTTATAAGGGAATATTTGCATAGGTCAGTATATCAAACAAATGTTCCCCTTTTCTCTTTGGACTTTCAACCTAACAATATTCTGAAGGTCATGGTCTTGATTTTTGCTTGGGAAGTCCTTAGAAAGACCTTGGTCAACAACATGAAGATTCTCATGTGTTCTCATATTTCTCTTCCTTGGTCTGAATTATGGTTTTTAAGACTTGAGCTTATCCATTCTTTACATTCTGCCCTCACCTTTTGTGTAAAAATGTCTCTCAGTTGGTGACTTACCTGGGGATGAAAATGACAAGATGAGGTGACAACCAGACGTGCTTCTCTTTGCCTCATGTACTGTTGGCTCCTCCCTTTCTGGTTCTCCGGTTTCAAGCTATTCTATCCAAAGCTGGGATGCCTTGTCCCCCTTCTGTCCTCATGGTACTCATCCTTTGCAATAGCCAGTAAGATACAGCCCTTAAATACTCTCAAAGGTGAAAATGTTGTGTGTCTGGAATGTTCTGGTAAGATACAAAGAACCTCTAGGGTGAACAAAGCCATTAAGGATTGTCTTCTGGGTGTTGGGTCCCTGAAAATGCAGTGACTATGAATCCTCATAGCTCTGGAGGAGATGTTTGAGTTCTTGTAGAAGGTGTTGCTGCTGCACCCAGTCTAAGAACCCTCAGACAGTTGGGAAGAACCCTCCATGTGCGATGAGCCACCAGGAGCATCCTGTAAAGAGCAAAGGCAGGGCTGGGAGAACAGAAAAAAAAGGGCTGTTCTTCCCACTGTGAAAATCCCGATGCCTGAGTTAACCCATGCCTGGGTCCACCTATGGTCCACAGAGGGCATGTTGTCATTGTAGTTGGGCATGGTTCCTTCCTAAATGCCATGTATGAGTGTATGTGCATACACTTATTTGTATTTTTTTATGATCTCTAACATGGTTTTACATTATGTATCTTGTTCAGTTCATTGGGACTCTTTGTAGCTTATCAACCATGTGTCCAGAATACAACCTTTCTCTGACTGGTTCTATTAAGCATGGAAATGTGGGAGCAATTCCAGGGCTTGGTCTCTTAAGAAATGATAATGGGAAGCAGATCCCAAAGGGGATCAGAATGTAGAGACCAATCAGTGGGGAAGATTCAGGTAATACTAACCATGTCAGTGTTGCTGAGGGAGGCCTGGGTGGATCAACATAGGGAGACAGTCTTGGAGACCCAGGCCTGCCTCCCCTGTGTCCTCAGCACTGCACTTAAAAATCTGTCCCCTCCCCCAACCTATCCAGGAGCTCAAAAAAGCCATCATCTACTTCCCAGGGTTCTTGACCACTGCCTTCTTTTCTTCCTTCTAACACAACACCCTTGAACTTTTATGTGCTGCTCAGGAAACATCTGTAGAATGAACTAAGAAATTAAAGTGAGGCAAACATCATTGGAGATTTGAGAAGCTAAGAATAGCTAGTGTAGAATGAAGAAGAAGCCTCTGAACCTTAGGTGCAATGTGGCTGCCCCCAAAGGCTTCTGAGTATTTCACACTGGAAGAAACACTATGGTTCCTGTTTTCCCGCTCTGATGGCTGTTATAACCAGCCCCTTTCATCAAACTTTTGTTTAACAAAATCCAGATACTCCCTGTCCCACATCTGGGAAGAAAGTAATCCCAGAAGTTGAAGAAAAGGGAGACTTAGTTGTCCAACTTGGAAGACAAGTCTCTGTGAAGAAAGGAACCAAAAGAAATCTTCAGGGTGCTGTGTTTTTAAACCATTATAGTTTTAATATAAATACATTTAAGGTTTAAAAAAAAAAGACAAAACCCTGACTTCCTTTGCACAACTCTCTTAAATGGTTAAACATCAGTGCTTTCCATATGGTTCCTTTCTAACTATATATAGCATGCACGTGCGTGCGTGCGTGTGTGTGTGTGTGTGTGTGTGTGTGTGTATACAGTCTCTTAACATTTAAATCAGCCCACCCTTGCTGGTTATGGGCATTCTTGGTCATTTACCCAATATTATGAATATGAGAATTGGTCTTTGCTTTATGCCCTAGGAGACTGCATTTTTTTTTCTTTTCTCTCTTGTGGTTTGTTCTTCAGGCTTCCACTGACAACTTTTGTACAGATGACCTGGATGAGTTATTTCATCAGCTTTTTGAAGGGTGACCATCTAGGTAGCTTCTGATACATGATTTCAAATAGTACTTCAGAGAAATGCTCATACAGATGTGTTATATTTGTTTAACAATGTAAAGATGTGTTGCTTTGTCTGCCTACAACACCTGGTAAGAAGTTGAACAGCCAATAGCTAGGTAGTAGAGGCATAGACAAGGCTGGCATGCAGAAAAGATAAGTAGGAAGTGGCATCTAGGCTAGAGAGAGAGAAGGAGAGAACAAGGGAGAAAGAGAGGGAGATTACAGGGGCCAGCCAGCTTGTCAACCACCAGTCAGCCAGACGTAGAAAGAAGCAGGAAAAGTAGAATGTACAGCATGAAAGAAAGGTGAAAAGCTCCGAGGAAAAATGTAAATGAAGAGAAACAGGTTAATTTAAGTTTAAAAAAAAAAAAAAAAAAAGCTGGCCAGAAACAAACCTAAACTAAGGCCTAGCATTCATAACCAATAATATGTCTTAGTGTCATGATTTAGGAGCTGGTTGGTGGCCCAAAAGGAAATCTGCTACATAGATGCCTCTGTATACTCACGTCAACCTTTCTGTAGAATAACCTAAGAAAACCTGCCATCTAAAACAATTTTTGTGCATTCACCAAAGAATGAGGGGAAAGCCCAGTGAAATGCTGTCTTCTAGACATGACATGGCTCACATGTTCATGAGCTCATGGCAGCTGTGGTTATCTGCATGTGATCAAGCCCATTCCAGCATGGATGGGAGAGAGGCCCATGAGATCCTACTCTTTTCTAAAGAGCCCTTGGAAGTTAATGGTGCTGAGAGGCGAGGAGTCATTTTTCTTCATGGGTGGAGACATGAAGTTGCTATGATCCGATAAATAACTTCAAACCCGTATACAGGCAAGTGACACTCACTAAACCTATTGGGTTACAAAAGTAAACATGAAACAAGAGTGATACACTTAGGACAAAGGGTTCTAGAGGTAGTTGGAGGGGTATAGAGAGGAATAAGAGGTAGATATATAAATACATTATATAGATTATGAAATTGTCAAAAATAAGTAAGACGTATTTTAAAACATTTTGCACATTTAAAATGTAAAAATTCAAATGTTAGGAATATTTGCAAAGAAATACAAACACCTATATAAGTTTTAGACTGTATCTTTCTGGTGTGTGTGTGCGTGTGCATGTGTGTGTGTGTGTGTGTGTGTGTGTGTGTGTGTGTGTGTTGCTGGGAATCTCAGGCCTCAAATAATACATGATACCAAATAGGTGCTCTCCACTAGGTGTTCTCCACTGAGTATATCCCAGGCACACTTCCCCATCGGGTCCTTTGTTTGTTTGTTTGTTTGTTTTAAACTGGGTCACTAAGTTCCCCAGGCTGGTCTTGAACTTTGGATGATCCTGCTTCATCCTCTTGAAGAACTAAGGATTGCAGGCCGTGCCATTGGGCCCAGCTCATGGTTCATCTCTTTATTATTTACACTCCCATTCTAATTTTGAAAAATACTTTTTCCTGCATTCTTATTTTATTTTCTTTTTTTTCAGTACCAGGGTTGGAACCTAGGGTCTCTGACATCCCATACATCCTAGGCAAATGCTATCCCTTAACTTATATCACAACCCTTTTCTGAACTCCTAGACAATGTGTTATATATATATTATAACTCTTTACTCTTAGACATTTCCCTATATATTATTTCTGTATTAAGGATATATTCATATATTGCTCTGGCATTCTTCTCTATTTAATAATTTAACACAGATAAAATACTCTTATCTAATTTGCTCTGTATTTTCATTTTCCTAAGCATTTCTTTTCCCTCTAGTACTGGGATCAGATATTATGTCCTTAGTTAATGCTGACTTCTCCTTTAATTAGGAATGCTTTCACAATGTTGTTTTTCTAATGCTACTGATGTCTTTAATGCTATTTTAAAGAATATTGTTGTGAGTCTTTCTCTGTCCCACCTGCCAGCTCCCAAATCAGGACACAGAGACTTACTATTAATTTTGAAAGCTCAGTTGATAGCTTAGGCTTGTTTCTTCCCAGTGTTCTCTCTGCCCCGAAAATCCTGCCTAGCTATTGGCCAATCAGCTTTTTATTATATCAATCCAAGTGACACATCTTCACAATGTACAAAAAGATTATTATACAACAGAATATCATTTGTACATTTCATTTCATTCATTACTGTGTGTGTATGCATGGATGCCATGGTATGTGTGTGGAGGTCAGAGAACAATTTTAGGGAATCCATTCACTCCCAGGATTGAACTGACTCCTTGGGTTTGGCAGTGAATGCCTTTACTCTCCGAGCCATGTCCTTGGCCCTCATTTATATATTTTTAATGGAATCTCCCTGATTCAGGTTTGCCTTATATCTTCTCATGATGGGATCCAGGTTATTCATTATACAGTATGCAGATGATAGTGTGTCTCTCTCAGTGTGTCTCATCTGTATCTAGTGACGATGCTAAGATTTACAGATTTAAATCTAAGTAGCAGTTCATTTTCCAAGTCCTTTTACCATGGTTGAGATAAGCCCATTTCCAATTCCCATTCCTCACACAGGACACCATTGATTCCTTCACTTATTCCCAACCTGCACATTGAGCTTGTTAACGTTTTATGAGGGAGGGTTGGGGAGGAAGGGTGAGAGAGAGGGGTGAGTTTTAGAGAGAGTTAGAGCTCTACAGTCTAAGAATACAATGCAGAACCCATCCTGTTTCTTGCCTTGTATGAGAAAAAAAATGCTGCTTTCCCTCCACACACATAGGAACACACATCTCTATGTATCTTCCCCTCTTTTCCATTATCCAATGGGAAGGGAACACAGTGTAGGAGGGGAGGTTTCAGTACCCTCACTCCCTTTCATCAGGTAGGTACCCTGGGTAGCTCCATTCCCAGGGTCTATAAATTAAGATTCAAAATACCTGATTCAGTTCACATCACTGGTGTGGAAGACATCCAGGAAGAAGCTGGCCTCCCTATGTGGCCTTTGGGCATGACTCCACCCAGTTCTCCCCAGCCATTGCTCACTGCCTCTAGAGGAAGACAGGAGACCTGGGAACAGGGGTCCTGCTGGGAGGCAGGTGGAGCAGCCTCAGTAGCACACTTGCACACTCCACTGCCAGCATTAGCTAACAGCTCCTCATGCACCCCTCTGAGATAATTAAGCATTATTATCCCCATTGGCAGGTGGAGACAGTAAGATAGAGTGGTTAAGTGACTTGGTTTAACTGCTGGGTTTGTTTGAGGGAGAAGCCATGCCAAGAAGGGGCTGCTGTTCAGGAGGCCAGAATAAGCTGTTTAATGTGAACGATTGTTTTAAATTAGCTTTTAGGGATAGGAATAAGAAAGGAGATTTGAGCTGTGGTTAGCGGACATTGGTAAGGCATCAGAAAATACAATGTGACTAAGAATAGACCTACTTTTCCTGTTAATGTAAGTTATTATCACCGTCCCTCAGATGCTGATATTCCACAAATAAGAGAGAAAATACTAGAGACCATAGTAACCTCAGTTAGGTGGGCAGAGCAAACTCCACAGTTTTAGGCAAAGCTGGACAGAAGTCATCTCCAGGATGGCAGAATGGAAGCCAGTCAGTATCTAAGATACCTTGCTTTATTTAGACCAGTGGTTCTCAACCTTCCTCATGTGGTGACAACCCTTTAACACAGTTCCTTATGTTGTGGTGACACCCCCAACCATAAAATTATTTTGTTGCTACTTCATAGCTGTAATTTTGCTATTGTTATGAATCATAATGTAAATATCTGATATGAGCCCTCTAGGGGGTCATGACCCCACAGGTTGAGAACCACTAAACTAGAGGCAGCAAAGCCTCCACCTCTTCTGCTCATTGTCAGAAAGAAGCCCTGCCAGGTACACGGCTGTAGGAGGGGCACTCCAGTGAAAGAGAGCAGAAAGACCCAGTGCCCTCCACGCACAGAAGTAGAAATGGAAAAGAGTGAGGGGGTGATGGGTGTTATGGGGGAAACACAGACATGGAGGTAGGAGAATGGAGGCAAGAGCTCCCAACTTGCTGTGGACAAGTTGGGGTATAGAGATGCAGCAAATGAACTGTCTCCAGATTGGGGTGTGTGTGGTCACTCAGGGGGGCCTGGAGCTGAGGAGCAGCAGGAAGCAAAGGGGTGAGATGAGCTCCAGGAGGAAGCTCAGTTCCTGCAGGTTCTGAGAAGCAGGGACGATACAGTGGCTGTAACATCTGGGTGAACTTGGAGCCTCTTCTCAACCTTCCCTATTCCCTGCTCCCTGGTCCTCCACACCCACCTGTCATCTAAAGGGCCTAGAGGCTCATAGTCCCTAACCACTAAATGGGGGCATTTTGTTTCCATAGCATGGAAGTCCAGAACTGTTCACTAGACTCCTCAGTAGATGTCTAGCTCCCAGTAAGATGTCTAGTTATCAGTTAGCAGTCCATCTGTGAAGGCAAAATGCAAAGAATCTAGATCCCTTTCATCCAGTTGACACAAGATGGTTCTTCAGAAGTACTGAAGCAGGGCCCAGCTTTAGCAGGGTCCCATGCAGAAGAACACCTGCCTGCACCACCATTACTGAGCCCACACTGCTGGCTTCCCTGGGCAGTGCCCCTTCAGGGCAGAAGCCACATTTCTTCCTTCTGCTCTACTACTGATCCAGACCAGCAGGAGAGTTACCACCACCTATGTACTTGTCAAGTGAATGAAGGCAGCTTTGGAACCATTTACCCCTCATCTCTCCATTCTTTCTTTTAAATTGTAAACTCAAGAAGTGCTGAATGCTGGAAGATAATAATGATGGGGCGGCGGGGGCTGTTTTGGGGGTGGGTAATAAAAGCCAGCTGTTTTCCTGTCACTGTGTTGCAGAGAAACGACTTCTGTTTCATCTGTTTGGTTCAGAACTGAGATTTTTTTTTTCCCAGTCGGAAACGTCACCAAGTGGCCTTTCTGTTCTTCACACATGAAATACACACTATCACCCGCATATTTTTAGTTAATTTATGTCCAAATAGGCCTTTCTCTAGCTGCTGGGAAATGATGTTTGGGCTGCAATTACCTTCTGCAGCATCTTGCAGAAGGGTTTCGGCACACACAAAGCTCAGGGGAGAGGCAGCCAGGAGCCCACCGACTGTAAATCTTTTCATTTGTAGTTATTCAAATCACATATTTTATTACTTGTACAAAATACATTGTGTCATTCATTTTGCGGGCGCGACTAATGCTTCAAGAAAAGCTTTGAAAAACATTCTGTTTATAAGCAGTTTCTTTTGCAGTCACCAAGGCTGGGTGTCTTTTTTCTGGGTTGTCTTTTCTCCCAGCCTTCTCCTGGGCTGCTGAGGTATGTTATTTGCAAGACAAACAAGAACGTCCTCCCAGAAGCTTGCCTGTCCCAGCAGCCAGCCCACTGCTCATGGAGTCCTTCTTCTTCTCTGTAGGTTGCATCATAATCCTTAGCAAGGAAATAAACTACAGCATCTCTAACAAGAGCCTGGCTTCTAGAAGGAAGGCAGCATCAGGGCCAGATGAACTCTTCCCGAAGGTGGAGAGATTGTTTACCTGCAAATTCCTGGCATCCTAGGAGCACCTCTTTGTTCCATAGGTTCAGTTGCAATTCAACAGCCAGGAGGAGCCCTTTCCACTGGCTGCTAGGAGCTGGGAAGACACAAAGGTAGAGAGATAGTTCTAAGCAGAAACTTCCTGTCCTTGACTGATTCTGGGCTTATCTAGTGAAAAAAAAAAAATCACTTGACTTAATAGGTTGAAAAAAAAAAAAAAAAAAAAAAAAAAGGGTTGGTGTGCTTACCAGCACCTTTAAAGCCGGCCATTCATTCTGAAATACTCTTCTCATTTAGCACATAGGCTCACTTCAGACTTTTTGGTCGAAAGTAGCAGACAGTGACTGAGGAACAGGAGGGGGTGTGTGTCACATAGATGTGCTCTGAAGACAGGGCCCATCTGCGCCCCAACTTGTCTACACAGGACTGCACAGAGCTGCTTTCATGGGTGGCTGCCTCATCCAGGCTGGTCAACTACAGTCAGGATGGTCACTGCCCCAAGGGGTGTGTCCAATCTGCCTACTCCAGAGTGACTCTTGACATTCAAGGCAAATTTGCCCTCCTTTCCTTTTTCA
Organism: Onychomys torridus; assembly: GCF_903995425.1. NCBI lineage: Eukaryota > Metazoa > Chordata > Mammalia > Rodentia > Cricetidae > Onychomys > Onychomys torridus. Next base: position 94,720,276 of record NC_050449.1, on the reverse strand, counting down.
GCGTTTTAAGATCTTGTGAGATTTAGTGCAGGACTGGCAGATACTTACCATGCATACTTAGCCACCTGCTCCCTCACCCACTGCAGACATTGCTAACCAAGGCTGACACTCCCTTCTGTGGTCTCAGAGGCTACTTGTGTCTACATATTAGAACTATCTACCAGTGCTTCTGTTCTAATTCAGATTCCTGTTAAACCTACCAATCCTTGGACATCACTCCCAGAAATTCAACACAAGTGAAGAAGTACCTAGGATTAACTGTCCCAGATTACAAAGACAATAAAGACTTCCCCTGAGTGATTATAATGGGCAGACAAGCTTGAGCACTCCTGGGCTAGGCCACTTGGGTGTGGAGAGGACTGTTGGCTTTGCCTTCAGTGTTGGGTATGTCTAGTGTGGCTCTCAGGGCTGAATTTGCCACCTAGGTTTTTGGACTCTAGGGAAGAGCCCTCCATGGTGTGGACTGTGGCTTGGTCTGATGAACAGCACTGAATAAACATTACAGGGGCCCAAGATTAATTAAGAGGCTTTGATATGAAGTGTCGGCAGTACCCCTTATCCCCAAATCCTACCTACTACTCTCTAATAACAGTATCTTGGAAGAATTTGCCACCTAAGAGATTGGCACAGGGACTTTAAACAGCTGCCTTGCACAGCTGTGTGTAGTCCATGCATTAGCTCTCTGTAGTTGCTGTAAGAAAGTAGAACCACCCGACTTTAGATAACAGGAATTCAGTTTCTCAGATCTGCAGGCTGGAAGACCAAGGTTCCCATTTAGTCAGGGCAATGCTCCATCTGAAAGCCACAGAAAGGAATCTCTTCTCATGTCTCATTCCTAGATGCCACCTGTCCCTTACGTAACTTTGTAGATATACCATTCACATCTCTGCCTCCATCTTTACAGGGTGATCACCCCTCTGTACTGCCATATATGAACATTACCTTCCTGTAAAGAAGCTAGCATTACATTTAGGGCCAGTTCCAATGCAGGACGACCTCATCTTGACTTGATTATATCCTCCAGAACCCTAATGTCATGACGACAGGTTAGAAGATGGACATATCTTCTTGTGGGTGACATAGTCTGACTTATAACTTTTAGTAGGTCCTTGTTTAACAATAACAATAACATGCTTCATGGGTTATATACCTGGCCCATTAAAATTCCAACATATTTCCTGTGTTATAAACCTTTTGGAGCAGAGGGGCTTATGAAATTCAGATCCACTGTGTGATATTCTTGTCATAAACCTGCCACTTCCAAACCTTAAGAGATGCCTGCACCATGATTCCAGTATTTTGTGAATAAGTCTATGATCACCCTGGTCAATATTCATTAGTGCCTGGATTCCTGTATAATCCCAAAGAGACTTTTTTCACAGAATATGGTGGAGAGAGATACCATGACCATGCCAGTCACCCAGAAGCTTCTCAGAGATGAGTATTCATCAGAGGATGAGTCCTGAGACCATAGCTTGGCCTGGAAAACTTCCCAATAGGGTAGATTAGAAGACAAAGGGTGTGTGCTGTATCTGTGCTGACTGTGACAAGACAGTATACTGACTGAGTGGCTACAGGGATAAACTTTGCTTCTTAAAGCTGGAGTTGGGTCTCATCACTGCTATGTCCCCAGTTCCCTGCTGGGAACAGAGTTGGCACGGCATAGATGCCTGTTCTATGGGACCTAGTTGGAGGAAGTTGGTTACTGGAAGTTGTCCCTTACCCTGGCCCCTTCCTGTGTGGCCCTTGCTCTGTCTCCTGTCTGCTGTGAAGTGACTTTTCAGCTCTGCTTCTCCCCATCATAAGAGATCAACACCTCTGAAGCTGTGAGCCAGCATAAACAATCCCTCTGGAAACTTGTTTCTGTCAGGTATTTGGTAATGGCAAAGATGAACAGGAATAACATAGCATCGCCTGCAGAATGTAGACCTGCACCCTCAGCATCCCTGGGGGAAGTGAGTCAGAGTACTGTGCAAAGCTTGGCCCAGAGTTGAGGGTCTCTTCAGTCTTTCTCTGTCCACAAGGATGCTGATTTCTTCCTAATGAATCTATCCATTCTTCAGCACAAGAATTCTTTTGTGTTGCCTGCCATCCAATAGAGGAAGCTACTGTTCGTCTCTGCCCCTTTCTTAATGTCATTGGAGGGTAAGGGACCCTGACAACACTTTGCAGACTGTGGATGCACTGGCCTTGGTTCTGGTCCAGATTTCCTCTTCTAGCAGCAAGACCTTCCTGGATTGTGGACACCCTGCCTGCTGCAGTGCCATCCACCTCCTTTGCTTTGGTCCCTTCATGGGGCTGGTCAGCATCCTCTAACCTAATAGATTCCCTATCACATAATTGAAGACAAGTTAAGTAATCATAGCCATCACTGTAATTACCGATGAGCATCAGAAGGCAATGCAGCCAAGGTGTTAAAAAAAAAAAAAAAAAAACAGAAGGGAAATGTAAGCTCCTCAGGAAGGAAGACACCCACCCCATGCTTCCCTAACTTCATGTTTCCCTTTGTGCTGCCTTAGAGGTCAGTGCACCCCTGGTTTTTCAGCCAAGGAGAAGAGCTAGCCGTGACAAGCGTCATTTCCTTGTCCTGGGTGGCTCTTCTGGAAGGCACAGCCACCTGCTGAGGTGGAGAGAGTGGTGTTGACAGGCCAAGCTCCATGCTCAGTGAGGCCCAGCAGTGCAAGGTGGCAGGAGGGCTCGAGGCTCCCTGCCGGTGGACCTGGCACTGCCACTTTACATGCGAGAGGGAGCAGCTCAACAGCTGTCACTGACAGCCCCTGGGGTCTGCTCCAGATTTGGCAGAGGAGGACACTTCCAGACTCGCAAATCATCTCTTTGAAATTCAGAACTACATTCTCATCCCTCACCCCTCCCCAGCAAACACACACAAAAGACAAGCAAGCCCCAAGTCTCCTTTACTTATGGACTCTCTCTGCCTAGTCCTCTTTCCCTCTCTCTCAGTCTTGCACACACATACTGATAAGTACCTACTCACATGGATGCTCTCTCTCTCTCTCTCTCTCTCTCTCTCTCTCTCTCTCTCTCTCTCTCTTTCACACACACACACACACACACACACACACACACACACACACACACACACACCACCTCCTGATCTCTCTGATCTCACTTTACTCAGATGTCTACATTGTACTTTGAGGCAAGGTCTATTATTGGCCTAGAGCTCACCAAGTAGGCTAGGCTGGCCAGTGATGAGCCCCAGGCATATGCCCGTCTCCAGTATTGGTTTTACAAGCACACACCACCACATCTTTATTTTGGTTCTAGGGATCAAACTTGGGTCTTCGTGGTGGCAAGGCAAGCATTTTACTGCCTGACCTATCACCCTGGCCCAACTCAAGTATTTGAAAAAAAGCAACCCCCCTTTTCCTTTGGAGAAGCCCAGGCTATCTCATGATGTTGCAACAACCCCTCCCTCAAGGGCAACATAGAACAAGTGTCTCTGAGCTACCACCTGCTGACATTTATGTGTTTGGTAGTTATTGGTCCATCAGATGGATTTTCTCTCTCTCTCTTCCCAGTCATGAGTACCATATTGCTAAAGCCAGTAAATGCAGTTGTGTTCTGGGGATGGTGAGGACAGAGCATCCCTTGCAGGGCAGCTTAATTCTATCCTCCAGGCATTTGTCATGTTTCTGGCATTTGAGTTGAGGACATCTCCCACCACAAAAGCCTGCCAGAATCCCCAGGGGAAATCAGGACTGTTTTCCTTGCAGAAAGCTGGACATGTGCCGGGGGAGGTCCAAGCTACGTGGCCTTTATTCCTCCCAGCCCTGGAGAGGAAGTCAGATTAAAAAAAAAATGCATTTTGCTGTTTACTGTGTCTTCTCCCCATCTCCTGTAGATTAACCATTTAAACATGTTTGAGGCATTTCTGCTAAACTCCACCCTAGATGTTGGTGATTTGAATGGATTGTACGAGGGCTCAATATAAAAGTTAGCCACCTACAGCTGCCACATGAGCACTGGGGGGGGGGGGGGAGAAAGTGGGGTCTTTTGCCCCTTGGTGCAGCCTCCATTGCCTGATTCCCCAAGTTTCAAGGATAATGGAGTGATTCACTACCCAGGCACAGAACTGGTCATTGGAATGATGGGTAGAAAAAGAGGGTCACGCGTGTCCTAGGGAATGGTGTATTTGGGCGGCAGCTTTGACGCGGATCACATTAACATGTGAAGTCCGAGTCAGTGTGAGTGGAGGGAAAATCCCTTGCTTTCTGTCCCCCCTCACCACCTTCTGCTTCCTTCTGAGCAGTCATGGCCTGGGCTAGGCCAGGCTCCTTGAGCCCTTTTCTGTCTGGATGTCTCTTCTGCAGGAAGTTTGTCTGGTCGATGACTTGCTCTCAAGTGAAGACAGTAGTTAACACACAAGCAGTGTAGCATCAGACCTATATGAAGAGAAGCCGCTTGTGAGATGTGACCAGACTGCACAGGTGCTCATGACCAGGAGCCCAGAGAGGTGGGGTACTTGCCCTGGTTACATGGGCAGAACTCCGACAGCTAACCTCTATCCTACCCTCCTTGTATTTCAAGTGCGTTAACTACCTTTGGTATTTCTGTTTTCTGTCTGCCTCCTCACTATCCATGCACCCTGACAGCAGTTTGTATCCTCTCTGGGTGGCTCTTTTCTTAGACCCCAGATCTTCCTCAAATAGGGCGCAGAAAGGGCAGGTTCTGTTTGCTTATTCACTGACTAAGGGATGGCAAAGATGGATTTCAGCCCTTTTAGCAGTGCTGACCAGGTCTAGAGGCAAGTTAAGGGCTAAATAGAAAACTGAATTAGAAATATCCAGCATGGTACTCAGGACAAGAAAGAGGAAGAAAATCAAAAAACAAAACAAAACAAAAAAACAGATCAACCCTTTGGAAACAGGATCTCCTATCTCCTGGATCCTGACCTCTGCTGAAGGACAGCTAGGGTGACGAGCATAGAAACAGGCCAGAATCCCTCATACCTAGTGCAACCCAGGACTGTAAGCAGGACATGGAGCTAGGTAAACCTTCCCTCAGAGATGGAACACAATACGAACAGGGGCAGAGGTGCAGCTGGTGTGTCTTTTCTGTAGGAGGCTCCTCAGAAATTATGCCCCTTCACTCCTTTGGGTTCATTGTGTTTCCTCTCAATTCAAATCTGTGGTGTTTCCATTGACATGAGACAATGACAACCATAACTTGTACCACAGGTAGCCAATCTGATGAGGCTCTAGTGATTTAGAATGGCTGTACTCTCTCCTCCCACTGCCTTACCAGCACTAATGGTAGAGTCAGTTTAGGGTATCAGGGTAGGGTGACTTAAGTCCATCACTGCCGTCCCCTTCATGTGTAGAATGCCCATGGGGCTAGTATAGGCCTTGCTGGTCCCCCTTAGCTCTTCTAAGTAGACACTCTTCAATGTTTCTTGCTTACTGGTCAAGGATTTTCCTGGCTGTTCTGATTCACAAGCTAGGCAGTGCAGGGTTTGGTGTGGAGTAAGATGTGTGCCTTGTTTCCTTTTACTGTCTTGAGCCAACTTTGGTTTGTCCTTCTTCTAGGGAGGAAAGATCCCTGTGAGATGGACAGCTCCAGAGGCCATCGCCTACCGCAAGTTTACATCAGCCAGTGATGTCTGGAGCTACGGAATCGTTATGTGGGAAGTGATGTCGTATGGAGAGAGACCGTACTGGGATATGTCCAATCAAGATGTAAGTATCAGCCACATCTAATTGCCATAAACACTTATTCAAGCAGACCTCATGCTATGAGTGCCAAGGCTTCCATGAATGTGATGGGGATCAGAAAGAGAGGGTAGTCTGAATGTCATGGCCAGAGTCCCCATCCTGCACTGCCCACAACAGCTGTGTTGCTCCAAGCAAGTTACAGTCTCTGAAACTTTTGCCATCAACTTAAAGAGAAGCAGTGTGAGGAGCCTTCTTCCCTGAGACTCCAGCCTTGTTGGGCCTGTGCTAATATCAGCATAGGAGGTGGTGAGAAAGCTTCCCAAGATAGTCAGTTTCAGGCAGGCTGCAGGAGTAGGGCCCTGTTTATGAGGAGGTCATCAACCTGCCTCCAGGATGCCCTCTGTGGAGAGGGTGAGAACGGAAGGAAGAAGTCACCAACATTCGATAAGTGAGTCATTGTGGTGATGTTCTTTCTGGGTGGGAAATTTGCTTCAAAGTGAAGAGTGATGAAAGTTTTGAGGGTGATTGGGTGTGTCTGATAAGATTCCAATCGAAAGTCTTGCCTGAACTTTAATACCACCTTTGACCTGGGCTATCCTCCCTGACCACTCCTCTGTGTTTTGAATGCCCACTCTCCCCTTGGTGCTCAAAGGCTGCAAATGTGTGTGCCTCCTGTCTCCTCTTCCATCTTCCTTGGGGACAGTTCTTTTCTTTCCAAGGTTATAGGCTGGAAGACACAGGGCGGTCCCCAGTATAGATCCAATTCATTCAGCTCCTACAGTCGCGCTGTAAGCACATCCATGCATGGGTGGCCTCTGAGGCACTGCTCAGCTTGTGAAAACTGCCCCAGACAGTCTTTGTAGATTTTCTCAGAAGAATGAGAAAGGTTACAGTTTCCCAGCAAAATTATAAGAGGGTCCGGGGTGATTGTGGAGCAGTACTTGGCGCTGGTGTGCGCCGAGTGCTCCAGTTCAGAACTGATAAAACAATTTCGTCCTTAACCAAGTCCTGATGTCAACCAGGTGGTGTCGAGGTCCTCTATTATCTGTGATTAGCCACACCTCGCCTCTGCTCCTGTAGTGTGTCCAATCAGTGGTGGGGCTGACAGTAACGAGGCTGCTTTTATGAAATCGGCTGCACACAGCTTCCATTTATACTGTCTAAGTGAAAAATGCTAGCCAGACAAAGCAGACCCATCTTGTCCCCACCCAGAGACCTTAATCCGATAAAGAACAATTCAGCTCACACAGAATAGATTACAAAACCAACAAGCAAGATTTGACACTTGAGATATTCTCAGGCAATGCATTCACCTGTGCTGAAAACAAATAGAATTTCTGACATTGGGTTTCAAGAATTCCCAAATCATTCATTCAACACAGTCAACTCATGCTAATGGTGACTAAAGCATTGCACTTGCTGACTCTACTCGTGAAGGGTTTACAGTCCAGTGGCAAATACTGAGGGTTTGGGGAGCATTTAGAAGGAGGGAGGAAGCTTCCTGGATATTTGATGTTTGAGGGAAGACTCAGAGGGAATGTGAACATCTGCAAAATAGTCGATAATTCTCATTTTGTTGTATTTTTCCAAAATAAAGCCCCTGTTCCAAGTGCAATTTTGCTCCTAATGGGAACAGGAGGTGACATCATGCTCATTCAGAAAGCCCCCGGGACCTGGCCTGGGGGAGAGTCAGGAGGGGCTCCCCGAGGCTGGGCTGCAGTCACACTCATCAGAAAGCATGGAGGTGGTGGCGGTGAAGGATTTTCCAGATGACAATTGAAAAGGCTTTAAGGAAGAGAATTGCAGAGGCAAGTTGGAGTGCTGGTAATTGGGCTTCTGGAGCCCAGGAAGGTCTTTGAACATGTACAGAGAGTTTGTCAGCCAGAGAGAGCAACTTGGAACTTCTGCTGCTTGGATCTGATTGACAGAGATAATGAGAGTGGCAGAGTCTGTGGAGAGGAGCTGCAGTTTCATTGAAACATCAGAGCTCAACTTAACCCCTTCTGCCCTGGTTCCTCCACTGCTCTGCGCTCCTCCACTTCACTCTTCCCAGTTCAGGGTCGAGGAGGTACCAACCACCTCCAGCTCACTTACAGGAAATAGGAATTCAGGGACAGCCAAGAACTCAACCCAGAATTTGAGGTAGGGACTTTCTCACTTTCCAGAGAGGCTATATTCACTTCATATCATATAACCCTGAGAACACTTAGGACTTTCTCTTTTTTCTCTCATTTTTTCTTCTTCCTTTCTTTATCACTTAGGACTTTCTATAGCCTCCTGGGTCTGATTCAACCACAGACCTACTATCTCTGGGCTCATGTGAACACAGGAAGTTCCTCTCCTATCTCAACATTTTGGTTAGGCCCTAGGATGTTTAATTACACTGGACTTTTGGGGTGTTCAGAAGAAATAGCAGACCATGCAGTGAGCTCAGCTTAAGTTGCCTAGACTGCTTCTCATACCTACCCCAATACCTCCCTCTTTCTTTCCCCTTGAAATGCCATCTGATCTTGTGCTAATATCCACTATTTTGAGGCAGGGTTTCTCTATGTAGCCCTGGCTGTCCTGTAACTTGCTCTGTAGACCAGGCTGGCCTTGAACTCCACTCTTCTTCATATTCATAAACCTCACCCTGCTGTGAGCCGAACAAGGCACTTAGAATTCCTACTAATTGATCTTCATTACTGCTTGGCAAGATATCCTGGGCCTTGGACGTGGGATTCCCATACAATTCAAATGTAGCCCTTGGTATTTGTCACAGTTAGACATGTTGACTTTCTCCACACTACTCTCCATATCTATAAGAAAGGCAGGGTGGCAAAGAATCACCTCCAAGTCCTAATAGAGGTTAAATAATGTCTTTGATCTAATGATACTTTAATAATAACTACGATTTATATGCACTCCAAAAATTTAGGAAAGCTCTAGATCCTTAAAAAGAGCATAAAAATCTCACTGGGCAGTGGTGGTACATGCCCTTTGTCCCAGCACTTGGGAGGCAGAGGCAGGCAGATCTCTGTGAGTTCGAGGCCAGCCTGTTCCAGGACAGGCTACAAAGCTACAAAGAGAAACCCTGTCTTGAAAAACAAAAACAAACAAACAAACAAACAAAAAATGAAAAAAGAAAATAAAAATCTCCTAAGTGAAATCACCTCAAAGATGAATACCAGCAGGTAAAAGCTGCCCAAACACCAGTGGATGACCAAGGCATTTTTTTTCTTTTCAGTTGAGAGTCATGTCAGTCAGCTTTCCATTTCTATAACAAAATACCTGAGAGAAATGATTAAGAGAAGAAGGGGTTTTTATTATTTTTTATTTTATTTTCATTTTAGACATGTCATTCACAGTTGGTTGACTTCATGGCTTTCAGGACTTTGTGAGATGGAACATCAGGGTGGTGTGGCATGTGGCAGAGGAAGATGTTCATCAACTAGCAGAGTCAGGAAACAAAAAGAAAGGGGAAAAGAAGCCAGATTGCCAATATCCCATTCCAAGGCATGTCTTCAGTGATGGATTCTTCCTCTAGCTAGGTCACATTTTCTGAAGGTTATACCACCTCCCTCTAGCACTATAGACTACTGAATAAGCCTTGAACACATGACCTTTGTGTCCATATCTAAATCATAAGAAGAGTGTTAGAGTTTGAATGTGAAATGTCCCTCATAGGTTCATGTGTTTTAACATTTGGTTTCCAGATGGTGGCGCTGTTTTGGAAAATATAAATCCTATAGGAGCTGAGGTCTAGCTAAAGGAAGTAGCTCACTAGGAAACAGGCCTTGAGGGTCATAAGCAACCTCCCTTCTAGCCCAAGCTCTCTGCTTCCTGGGTGGTACTATGTAGCAAGCAACAGCTGACCTTGCCCTCTGTCATGGCTTCCCTGGCACGGTGGACCCTAACTCCATGAACCTGTAAGCCAAAATAGTTCCTTCCTGCCTTAAGTTGCTTCTGTCCACTCTTAGCCATGAGAAATGTAATTAGTACAAACTGTAAAGAATTTAGAAGCATCAGTGCTTGGGTATCAGCTTGGATAATAGCAACAAAATCATCTGGAAGAAATAGCTGATGAAGTCCAACTTTGTAAGATGAATATGGGAATAGAGTTCCCATGGTTGTCCTCTATAGAAAAGGGTGAGAAATGGAGTATGGTCCCAATGTGTCTCTACTTTGTGCTTGATGATTTCAAACACTACCTTCCTAGACCTCCCAAATGGTCAGTAGTGGCTCCCTACTTGCTGAGAAGCTGTCCACTAAAAAAGTGGTGGTAATAACACCCTCCACATGATGAGGACTTTTCTGTCAGTCATCTGTGCAGAGCTCAGCATGTACCCTCTCACTCTGTCATCTAGTCTTTCTAGCATTCCACTGTGCAGTTTCCCATCCAGTGACTATCCCTTGATTTCATAGATAAGAAGTATAATTTGCACCCAAGATCCACTGGCCAACACCTCCAGTCCCTATGTAGTATTCTCACAACACAGCCTCTGCTCCTGACTGACCTTTCTGAGGAGCAGGAGCTAATGGCGTTTTGATATCCTCTTCAAAAGAAGTGTGGTAAGCATGCCAAACAAGTGGAGGAAATGCCAAAACAAACATCAGGGCGGTTATCAACATGGCTACATGGCTTAGGTCTACAGCTCATGGGCAGAAGATTTGGCACATACGTGGATCCCATTCTCCCGATGCCCTGTCTGGAGTGCTTGGGTCCACAGCGCAGCACAGTGAAGTGTTCCTCAGGAGTGCTCCTGAGCGCTGTTCCACTGAGATATTGAGAGTTGATTTGCTTCTGGGGAAAACTGGTTTGTACAGTAGTGCCAGGAATTTAGAGGAATACTAATGCCTTCCACTACCTTGTGTAGAAGACCCCATGGGACTTGGAACCTGGACTCTCACCCCTCCAGCTAGCCTCACCTAGCTTGACGTTAGGTTGACCCTGAGAAAGCAGCTCTGAGTACTCAATGGACAATTCCACTTGTCTCCACAGTGAATGGAGACTCCATGCCCCTTAGTCTGGCTGCCTGGAAGGAGTTAGAAAAGGACATATGTCAATGAGCCAGGTTAATGGGAACAATGCAAGTCACTGATTCTCATGGATCCCCTAGCTTAGTTCCATCCCTTAGTTTAGTTCCATTGTGTTTCAGTCCGTGAATACCCCAAAGGCTCCAGCTGAGTGCTGTGGCCTCTAGGGTTAGATTACAGACACCTTAAAGGCAGGTATCCTGTGTGTGTTACTATTACTCTTCATATCTCAGGCACATTGCTTATTTCACCATTTCCTCATGGGGAAATAGGGCCATAATGTCCTCCACAGAGGATGGAAGGGAATTTGACTGACAAAAGGGTGAAGGAGATAAATATGAGTCAGTACAATACACTCTTCAAAAGACAGTGTTCCCAGTCACTCATCATTTTATATAGTAGTGACACTAATATGAGGTGTATGCTAATTTTCCACCATATTAAATGGAAAAAGTAATGTGCTGATTATCTCTAATAACCAGTTTACAAGGTCAGAAAGAAAAGAACAATCAGTTGAAATTAATCTGATTTTTTTTAATTGAGGTAAAATATAAGAAAATCACTGAACTCCAAATAATTTCCTTTGTTGTTTAAGGTGTTTCACCTGTTTAGTATAAAATCAATGCACAATTATTATAGACAATAAAATACAAACAAGCAAGATGAAAAGCATCAAGAACATTTGTATTCCTCCCTGCCCAGAGGTGACTGAAATTTGCCCCACAGTGTATATCCAACTAAGGTCGTCATGCAGTTGCTGGGCTCTGTTATGTTATGACTTGTTGTTTTTTATGAAAGCAAGACTATGCAGTACAGTTAGACATCCCACCCTTTTGCCTGAGAGGGTAGTGTGAGCTTATTTCCATTTCAATGGCTCTGTCTCTTTAAAGGCTGGTTGGATTCCGGCTTTCTGTTGTTTTGTAAGTGTGCCCTCCTACAATCCTATGGTTAGAACCTGGGTCGTTTGTGATTTTGTTTCCCTGATATAGAAAGTGCATAGCAGGCAAAATTGACTTACGTGAGTTGAATTAAGAAGTAAAATGTGAAAACACATGCATATCTGAAAAATAAAACACTGAAAGGTCCCAAAAGTTTCGCAAAGTTTTTTTCACCACACTGAAAGCCACCCACACTGGATTAGAGGTTTTTACTCACTTTGTGAGCCCACCTTGCTTTGTGGGCTGTTGTCACCACACTGAAGAGTTTGTTTGCCTTGACCTCCAGTCCTTTCCATGTTGCTGTCTCAGGATGCTTAGGGCAACCTCGCACAGGATGCATCTGAGGGGTCCAGGCATGGAGTGGGACCTGCAATGCTGATTCATCTCCTCCCTTCCTTTTCCCTCGGGACTGAAAGAATGAGGCCATCTCAGGCTTTTGGAGCATATCTATAAATAACTAGTTCACCAAGTTTCTGCATAATCTGTCACTGCTCTTTTCCACCTGCTTCCAGGAAGGCAGATTTGAGCTCCATACCTTCTGTTTTCTTGTTTTGTAGACAAAGTCTTCTTATATAGCCTAGGCTAGCCCAGAACTCAGAATTCTCCTACATCAGACTTTAAATTGCTGGAATTACAAAAGTGTGCACCATGCCTAGCTCCTATACCTTTCCTCCCTCCCTCCCTCCCCCCCCCCTCTCTCCCTCTGTCTCCCCCCCCCATGTGTGTGTGTGTGTGTGTGTTCGTGTGCACACACACAGCAGTGCTGGTGCCCTCAGAGGCCATAAATATTGGATCTCTCTGGAGTTGGAGTTCTGGAGCTACAGGCCATTGTGAGCTGCACAATGTGGGTGCTGGGAATCAAACCCATTCGTCTGCAAGAGCAGTGCACACTCTTTACCACTGGAGCCAGCTCTCTGGTCCCACCTGCTACACTTAAAACCTATTAAAATTTTTATTTGTATTTGTGTATGTTTGTGTCTTTGTCTATGTGTGCACCATGGGCAGCCAGTAACTGAAGAATCTAGAAAAGGGGATCAGATCCCATTGAACTGGAGTTGAAAATGGTTGACAGCTGCCTGATGTAGGCACTGGCAACCAAACCTGGGTCTCCTGCAAGGTGAGCAAGTGCTCCTAACCAATGATCTCCAGCCTGCTGACCCTCTTGCTCTTACACAAACATTCACAGAGACCCAATTTTATCAGGCCCTGCACCCAGTACAGGAGACACAAAGGGACAAGATCTGGTCCCTACTTCCTAGGTAGGAAAATCAAGATCACAGTAAATCACATAGTGGGAATTATGTGGTGACCAATTAGGGCACCTGTGCCAACCTGGCTAGAAGAGACTCCATCTTTGCTAATGACTAGCTGACACATTTCCCTGGTCACCTTGATTCTTGTTTGCCACTACAGGTCATCAATGCCATTGAGCAGGACTACCGGCTGCCCCCTCCTATGGACTGCCCAGCTGCCCTGCACCAGCTCATGCTGGACTGTTGGCAGAAGGACCGAAATAGCCGGCCCCGTTTTGCAGAGATTGTCAACACCCTGGACAAGATGATCCGGAACCCAGCTAGTCTCAAGACTGTGGCAACCATCACCGCTGTGTGAGTCTAGTGAAGCAGGGTAATACCTAGATGTGGTTGTTCTCATGCCCAAGGGCATGGCTGGCAGCTTTTGCTCTCTCAGGAGCAAAGCTGGAGTGGCACCAATTATCCACTATGGAATACATTCCCAGATTTTTGCCTTCTTTTTATCCTCCCTCCCTCTGAAATATATTTCAAGTGTCTGTTGTGAGCAGATATTCCGAGACCTGGTCAGGTTTCTACCATCTGTTGGCAGCCAGTGGACTCAGCACCGGACTCTCTATTAGTAGACTATATCTGATATGATTGGTGCTACAGCATTTCTAGATGATCTTGTTTCCAGGAGGTACCTTTTTGTTAACTACACTGATAGTCTAGGCCAGTATAGCTGTGGGCTTGAAGATTTTGCCAAAAGTTAGATAGGTAAAGGCTCCAATTACTGTGGGACCAAAAAAAAAAAAAAAATACAAGGCAGATTTATTTGATATGAATGGATGCACAACACAGCTGTCAGCTACAGTATCTGCTGTGATTCACTTACCTATATTTGCGTGAACACATTGGTTAATTTCTCTTTTCAACCAAAATGTAGTAGGCGGCTACAGGCCAGTCTTTGTAGCCAGTGCTGGTTCTATACAACAAGTAAGCTGTAGTCCTTGCCATTGTGGAGTTTAAAATAATTTAGGAACAGCAGACATTAATCAGATGATCATAAAAAAATGTAAAATTAAGATCTTAATGGCTGACATGGCAGGGTCCTATGCAGAACACCCAGAGCTCATGCCTCCATTGCAGCAGAGAGGGACCTGGTGACGATCTTGCAGATGAGACTGGAAGGACCAGAGTACATTGACTAGATGAGCATGGAGATGAGAGCAAAGGGCAAGTGCTCAGCCTGTTAGGAGAGTCAGGTGCTCAGGGCCTGTTGCTAAGCATGAAGTTGAGGAAGCTGGTAAGGTGGGCAAAAATGAGGCCTCTCACTGTCCTCAGGGTATATTGGGCATTATCTTCATTTTGAGAACAGTGAGCACACATTGAATGGTTTGGTATGTATTACGGTCAAGGAGACAGCTTTGATGTGATCATTTCTGCATTTTGAAAAGTGTATCTGGCTGCAGTGTGGACCTTGTAAAGGAGAGCGCAAGAGGGTAATGCCGTGCAAAGATACAGGAAGTAAACTCTTGTGGCCTAGAGGGAAATTGGGTGTGAAACTGGAGTGGTGTCAAGATAGCTGACGTCAAGATGGCTGGTTCAGTTCCCTGCATATCTACTTCAAGTCTGTTCAGAGAAGGACAATCATTGCTAGGCTGTTCCATGCCATGCTTTTCAGATAACAGGAAAAAGAAAGCTGTTTCCATTAGATTTGGCATGGCTATACACATCTTTTATAGGACCATATCTTGGGATGAGAAGTACAGTCTCCCCCTCCTTTCAACTGAATACTGTACCAAGCTGCTTGTGTTGTTGACTGACGTGTGACAATGCCTAACAGTAGAGGGATGGCCCTTTGGCTTTGGAGGCAGCGCCAGGAGAGGAGGGTCAGCCTGGAGTGCCCCCTCTCTTCAGCCGTGAGGTCACCTGTTCCCCTCTGTCTCGCCAGGCCTTCCCAACCCCTGCTTGACCGCTCTATCCCAGACTTCACGGCCTTTACCACCGTGGATGACTGGCTGAGTGCCATCAAAATGGTCCAGTACAGGGACAGCTTCCTCACCGCTGGCTTCACCTCCCTCCAACTGGTCACCCAGATGACGTCAGAGTAAGTGAAGAGACTCTCCTTTGTCCAGCCCAGAGCTAAGTGTTCTGGCCCCTTCCCTGCTCCTGAAGATGATGTGGGTCAAAGCCCTTTCTCTATATAGAGCCAGCCTTGTTGTGAGGCTGTACTTTGGTAAGATGAAGGTAGGAGATGGTAGAGATCTAGTCTGGGCCCTAGATGAGAGTTCTTCATAGTCATAGCCATATGTCATTTTTCCAATCATCAAGTCTCTTCCCCATTTAAGTTTATAAATTCAACCCACCAAAGAGAGAAGAGAAGAACACAGCAGCCAGCGCTTTAGACAGTCGGAGGCAGGGGACTGCACTGACTCAGCGACTGCTGGGTTGTGTGGAGCAGGGCATCATCCTCACACTTGGACAACCCTTGTAAACACACACACACACACACACACACACACACACACACACGTACGCACGCACGCACGCACGCTTCCATCCCCCACTCATTACATTACTTACCAGTCTGCTGCTCCCACAGGAATGTGGAGGAAAACACAAAATAAAATTATTCAAATAAGATGGGAGCGAGACGGATTCTTGAAGATCCATGTGGTCCATCGTTTCCCCCAGAATGTTGAAAGCAGCACCAGTTGTGGGAAATGTTAATAGGTTCTCCTTGGAAAAAAAGGTCCCACGGTCAAATAAATTTGGGAAATACTGCACACTTTATCATCCTCGTGGAGACTCACTGCTCATATTAGCATTATAAAGGCCATGAGAAACCCTGAGATAAAGGAGCCCATTTCAAATTATTAAATACCCTAGAACCATAGTTTTGAGGGACAGGTTTTTATGGAACTGCAGTTTGGGAAATATTTATCCAGCTCCAATCTTTCCATTCAACAGATTGTGAAATAGTATGACACATGAGGCCAGATGGGGCACAGGCTGCTTTTCCAGCTGCTGGTTCAATATGCATCTACCCCTCTTCCCACCTTTCCCCTCTAAGGGCCAAAAGAGGTCTCAGCCTTTGCTGCTCACAGGAGTAGTCTGGGAATCTTGAAGAAGTACAGAAGCCTATGCCTGGGGATGAGCCTCAGCCAGTAGAGTGCTTGCCTAACACACATGAAACCCTGGGTTCAACCTCTAGTGTAAACTGGGGATGGTGGTGCATGTCTATAATGCCAGCACTTGGGAGGTAGAGACAAGGGGATCAGAAATTCACGGTTATCTTCAGTTACCATATCAAGTTCAAGGCCAGCCTGGACTACAGAAGACCAAAGTACCGACACCACCTGTAGGCTTCTGATTAATGCTATGTGGTGAGAGCAGGGCTTAGGGGATTTCACCATTCCCCAGGTGATTCTGACATGTGACAAAGGTTGTGAAACACAAGAAGGACCAGGTTTAGATTTTTCTTTTGCCTTGTGTACTCAAACAGTTGAAATAATCCAAACCAGGAAATCAGTTCTTTTACACACACACACACACACACACACACACACACACACACACACACCTGAGCTACAATGCATAGTGATAGCATCAGAATGGATTCTGGAGACCTGCGATATACATCTCCTATGGCTGAGGACCCATCAGTCCAGCAGGCACGTGACATATGTTAACTGGTCATCTGTTACATCTTAGGCACAATGCTGAATTGGGGTTTTCTTATGACCAGGCCAGTTGCTTCATCTGGGAGAGAAGAGTGGAGATCCACTCCTGGCTTTGTACTCTGGTGCAGACAGACAGATTTCAGGCACTGACTGGCTTCTGGCCCATGCCTGGAGTCAGGCTTTATCACTATGAGATTTATTCTTATCATAAATGATGGAGTCTGGGTTTTCTCCATTTGGTGGATTGAATGTGCATCTCCATTTGAATCCACTAAACAGCAGTGTATGTTGGGTAAAGGTCCATTTCCTGGTGATCCCCCAAAAAAGATATTCCTACACATTTTGAATGTTTGCCAATTGGACAGCACAAAACTAAAATAAACAAAGTTAAAAAGAACCAGCCTTCCCATCCTGCAGCACCCAGAGGGATGCTCCTGGGTGATGAGAGGGCCTAAGTGTGGGCGTTCATCAAGTCAGGGCCATTCTACTTTGCTTACTCTTGTCTGCCTAAGACTTTTCTTTGACATGCTTCCCCCCTCCCCCGCTCCATAACTGAATGAGTCAAATAAAGCTGTTCCTTCAGTCTGGGGAAAGTCGCAGAAAAAAGGGACAAGGAGAGGATTAAAAGGAAAGTCAAACTGAAAATTACGGGATTTAGTTCAAAGTAAAACACAGCCACACAGTACTGGAGCAATTCAGTTTGTTTCTTGAGAGATGAAAGATGGAGGGGGAAAAAAAAGAAAATGAGCAACTCGATAAAATAGATGGTGGGATAATTTGTGAATTCAAATATCAAGTATGTTTCCTCAAAGTATTTGCTATAGAAGACACGGGCAATTTGCCTATCTCAAGCAGCTGCAGCCTTGGATAGATGGACTGCAGCTAGCTGACATGGGGCGTTAGGGTCTGGAGAGTCATAGGGCCAAGGCATTGTGGATACAGACACCCAGCCCAGGGTCTGCCAGGGTGTGCCGTGTACAAAAAAGCCTGCCTGTGCTAGGCTCAGGGAGCTTAGAAGAAATAAGCAGTCCTGTAGAAGAGTTTGAAAGGCCTGTTAGGAGGCTGGGAACCAGGTGCTGTTCTATTTGAATTCACTGCTTACCTGCTGTGTGATGTTCAGTGCTTCACTTCCTTGAATGACACTTGTCTTGTCTGTAAATGCACATGTAAGAGTAGTGCCCTTGTCATTGGTTTGTAGAGAGACAAATGGAATAACATGGTCTAACAAGCATGCATGTGGTCCATCGCCTGCTCAGAAAACCTGAGTGTTGTTAAACTTACTATCTGTGACTGAAGTTTCTCTATCTGAGGACTGAGAAACACATCCCTGAAAGGTTTAAATAGGATAGTATATAGCATGTGGTATGCACTTGGGCAGAACTTTACATTGTTACCAGCTAAGGACTTGTTCATATTAATTCTCACAGTTGACAGATGAATCTGATCCGAACCTCTATCCCAGACATATTCTTTGGATTCCTACTTGGGCAGATACTTTAAAGTTATTTTAAGATCACCCTTCTTAAAAATGCATGGCATTAAAATTCAAACAGAGTGAGAGATTGGAAGCTCAGGGGGAAACATCAGAAGACCAGGCAAGCCCCACAGCTTTTCAATCTCAGTGGGTGTTCACTAATTTAGGCAGAAAGTTCCACAAAATAACCAAAGCCCCATAGAGTGTGCACTTAGAGAGTCAGAGGAAATTTCCAGTCCACCTGAGGGTCATGCCACTATGAAAAGGCTGCTTCTGGATCCATGGTTGAGGAATAAGGCATGGCTCATGCAGATTGGGGGACAAGGGGGACACAGAGAACGTGAGTTTGAGCAGGATAATTTTATAACTTGGTGCTGGGGACGAGGGGGATAGCTCAGTCAGTAGAATGCTTGCTAGGCAAGCATGAGGACCTGAGTGTTATCTCCAGAATCATTGTGAAAGCAGCTGGGTATGGTGGCACTCACTTATAATCCTAGCACTGGGGAGGTAGAGAGAGGAAGATCCCCTAGGCTCACTGGCCAGCTCCACTGTCATAATTGGCATGCCTCAGGTCAGTCAGTGAGAGACAATCTCATGAAAACAAACACAAGACAATGTGGATGGTGACTAGGGAACAACAGTCAAGGCTGGTCTCTGGCCTCCATATACATGTACATATATGTACATACACCCCCCCACTAGAGACTCACACACATTCACACATATACAAAGTCAAAGAAAATATTGCTAAGTACTTGACCTAATTTCACTTAAGATTCTGGGATTTTAGCACGTTTTTCTGCCCACCCTACTATTTTCGGGAGCATGCCTTTGGTGATAAGTTTGAACTGTGAAAAAGCTGCCCTAACTCTAACATTGACTTCTTTGCCCTTCTAGAGACCTCCTGAGAATAGGGGTCACCTTGGCAGGCCATCAGAAGAAGATTCTGAGCAGCATCCATTCGATGAGGGTCCAGATGAGTCAGTCACCATCAGTAATGGCATGAGAAGACTTGCATTCACAGGGGAGGAGAGGAAGTGAAAAGGACCAAGGTCAAAGGGAAACCAGAGGTTGACCACTGTGGAATGTGCAAGAAAGATCAGCTTTTTGGCTGGGAAACAACTTTCCATCTGTGAAGAATGAACTGGACCCGTGGCTCATGGGCAATCGTCGTTTCTCCGCAACAGAAGCACGTAGATGCCATGGGAAACCAAACACGTGATGATAAAGATAGAGAAAGGTGATTTTTAACAGAAGTGAAGCTGAATCCATATGAATTGGGAACCAAGGTGAACTCGCTCCTACCCAAGGGGATTGGAGTTACCTGTCTCCGGGAAGAAGGGAAGGAGGTGGAGGGATGAGACACAAGCCTCAGGCTGTTCCATCTTCTCCCTCACCAATGATGTTCTTTTCTTTTCTCCTTTCGTACTCCTCCCTGAGAGTCCCTCCTCCCTCCCCACATCCATCTCCCTTTGCTCATGACTCGTGTAGGGAAGTTTCTTCAAATCAAACCCAGCTCCTGAGTCTCCAGATGTTGTTCTGTCAGTTGCCAAAGGACCTTGCTGACCACTACTGCATGGGGATCCAACCAATCCGATTAATGTCTTCATATTGAAGAAGAGATGTACCTTCAATTGAAAATCTTGTTTTTCTTTTGTTTGCATTTTCTGCAAAAAGGAAAAAAGAAACCACAAATTGGAAAAATAATAGAAAAAAAACCTGTTTCCGTGTGCAAGCGCACACGTATGTGTGTCTGTGTTATAAAACGACTGTGCTTGTTCGTGACAGATGCAAACAAGGAAAAAGAATTGGGAGAGTTTGGGCTCTGGGAGGTCTCAGGGAGCTGGAATACGCTGTTGGCCTGGCTTTCTGCTCGGCCCACTGTTGCTTGGCTCAATGGGAAGAGAAAAGAGGGGGGCAGGAACTTAAATGAAAAATTAAAGAAAAACAAAAACAGTCTCTGAAGAGTTTGCAAATTAAGAAGGAAACAGGTGAGTGGTTTGAATTGGATGCAGTGTGGGCCATTTCTAGAATGATGCTGACTGAAGAGTTATCACTGATAAGATCTGAAGAAAAGGAGAAGGAAAGGATTTCTGGAGAATGTTCTTCCACATCCCCGGAACCAGCAATTTTAGAGGCGGCAAGGGAGAATTCTTTCTTGCCTGGCCTGCAGACTGGCTGAAGCTGTGTGACATCCGAGGAATGTCTCTGTCCTGTCCGTGTTTCTCTTTACATTCCTCCTTGTACCTCATTGTTCATTGTTTGATTCACTTTTGTAAATTCCACCTAACATTTAAATATTTTTAATTTCTCCTTTTACCTTAATCTCCTTGCTAATTTTATCTGTCTAATTAAAAAGAGCAGAAGCATGTCTGGGTTTATGTAAGATGTTGTCAGAGTGTGTGTCCCTGGACCCTGATTTTGGCTCACACACTATGCTAAGAAGTTGATGTCCATACTTTAGACAGCTGGCTATTGTTACATCTGTAAACACACAGCTAGGGAGATGTGAGGACTTGGCAGAAACCTTGGCTCCAAACTCATTAAATATCTAAGGCAGTATGAGCCTTTTCCTCTAGGCCTAGGGAAATGACTGGGGAGAATCCTAGTTCCATTTCTGTTGTGGTGATAAAGTATCATGGCAATAGCAGCCAAAGGGAGAAAAGGTTTATTTGACCCACAGTTCCAGGTGGTAATCCATTATTGCAGGCAAATCAAAGCATTAAAAACCTGAAGCAGGTAGTCACATCACATCCACGGTTGAGAGCAGAGAGCAAATGAACGCATGTATGCTCATTTGTGCTCGGCGCCCTTTCTACTTTTTATAGTCCAAGATCTCCTGCCTAGTGAATGGTGTTGCCCACAGTGGGCTGAGTCTTCCCATATCAGTTAACATAATCACAACAATCCCCCCCCTAGACATGCCCACAGACCAACCTGACCTAGGCAAGCTTTATTGAGACTCCCATCCCTGGAGGTTCTAGGTTGTTCCAAGTTCACAATTAAAACTGTCACAGGGGAATTCTGGCCTTGAGTTACCAGCTCTGGACTAGCAGGAAGCTCCTTCAAAGAGGCTCATAACTTGAAGATACAGCTACGACCCAGTTGAGCTTACCTTAAAGCACAGCTATAAAGTTGGCTCCTGGAGGATGGGAGAAGCTGGGGAGAGAGAACACCCTTCAACAGATTCCCATGTGGTCTGCAGAGAGCTCTAGTTCAGCCAGGAGAGTGGAAGACAAAATCTCCCCTGCTTAGTTGATTAACAATTACATGCACAGTTTACTAATTATCCATGAGTGTCTTTCAAGCCATATGACCAATCTAGTCTCAGTTTTCACAGGGATGAGTTTTGATTTGCCGTCATATTCTTTAGGCAGTATCTCTTACTGAGTCTCTTCTCTAGCACTATCAATGCCAACCAACCATCTTGGTGTGGTCAAGGTAGGGTTAACATGAAGTTCATGTCAAGCACTTTGGTTTGTTGTTAGCACGAGGCCCTGGAAAGGGCAGAGCACAGAAAATAAAGCAGGAGGGATCCTCTGAGCCCAGGAAGGGGGCACAGTTCTCAGTGACACAGACATGAACAAGCTCTCAACAACTTCAGGCCTGCTCTGCAGACACCCTACCTGGTATCTGAGTCAAAGCTGCCCAACACCACCCCTCAGACCAATAGAAGAAGCAGGAAGGGGTCTAAGGAATGTCACTAGCAAGCAGTCAAGAAAGGCATGTTTTTTAAAGCGTTACATACCTGAGATTCTTCACTATAAATTGTGAAGTCACAGCAGATCCTGCCTCGTTCCCACTTTCAGACTCAGAATCTCAAGAACAAAGACCCCTCCTAGGTCATACAATGGAGTCAGCATTTAACATGGACATTTGACCATACTCCTCACCATTGCCCCAGTGGGCTGTTACACAAAAGTGTGGCTTGACATTACCCAGAAGGGGGTTGTAATCACAGGACACAGAACCCACGTTTGGGTTTCTGATTTGGTAGGCCTGGAGTGGAACCTAGAACTTAAACATCTTACAAATGGTTCTGATGGTGCTGGTCCAGGGATCAGACTGTGGAAACTTCTGCACCACATTAACTTTCCTCCCTGAGAATTCATGGTGTTCTGTGTGAAGACACTGGCTTCGGAAGTGATAGTTGCTGGGGTTTTTGAAGTTCCTGGAAAGAGAGGCATGAACCCTCACACTCCTGGTGATAGGAGAGACTGGCAGGCAGGGTTCAGGGGACTTCCTTCTCAACTTTCAAAGAGTTCTCTCGGGAGGATGCCTACTAGCTTTGAAAGCCCATCCTTCTAGATTTCAGTTGCATGTGCTGCCTAACCATCATCCAACTGAGACATTTTTGTGTGGTAATAGAACTCAGGACAAGGACTCTACTGACTGAGCCACATTCTTGCCTCAAGGGCTCTACTTTTATATTTTAATTTATTATTTGAGAATTTCATAATGTATATAATGTATTTTGTGAATCTATCTATCCCTCACTGTCTCCTCCAGCTCCTCCTGGGACCCCCCCACATGCCCCTCCCAATTTTTTGTTCTCTTTATTTTTATAACCCACTGAGTCTAGGTAGTGCTGCTTATAAGTACATAGATATAGAGCCACCCACTGGTCCTTAGACAACCTACCAGTAGTCATATTCTTGAAGAAAAATGACTCTGTCCCAGCGGCCATCAACTGCTAATAACTCCTTAGGTGTGGGTGGGGGTTTATGAACCCCTCCCCCAGCCATGCCATGGTGTTGACTGGCTTGATCTTGTGTAGGCAGCCATAGCTGCTGAGTTCATGAGTACATCCAATGATATGTCCAGAACTTAAAAATGTATGCAATGATTTGTGAGATGCAAAGCCAAGCTGACAGGATGCAATCTGCAGCCTTGCCATGTAGCCCAGGGTGTTGTTCCAACACAAAGGAGACCACCAAGACTCGGTAGGTATGATCCACCAATGGCAGGTGGGCCAAGGGTTACAGAAATGAAGATGGCTTATGTGTGGAAGCCTTAGAGATACTCACCTTCTCCTGATCCCCCCTCCCCCCACCACTCCAACACTCAGAGGGAGTAATGAAGACTCATGAAGAGGACAGAGATAGCATTATCTATCTATACAAAGGATTCTAGGAATACTAGGATGAGGGTCAGTGAGGCAGAGGACAAGAGGGAAAAACTACATGGTTTAATAAGAAATGCAAGCTCCTGATAGCTCTATCTGCTCTAAGAGGCTCTTTGTGAAATAACCTAGGGGGCTCATCATCATTTGAAAATAGTGACTGTCACCAACTGGCTAAGATACATTAAGCTCCTTGCACATGAAATCAAGGGAAGGCTGCAATGGAGACCAGCAACACACAGGCACCATCAAGAATTCTCAAAGGCCAATACCCAAAGAGATTGAAAGATTCAGAGAAGACTTAGCTCTGCGGTCACTGTGCCATGCCCTACACATAGAAGTCATAGGGTCATTTTCAAAAACAGACAGGTTTGTGTCTTCCCAGACACTGGTGACACTACAGGCAGTGCTAGAGTGGAATCGCCAGGGCCACAGAAAGGTGACCAAACGGTGGAGAGGGTATGTGGGTCATGCTGGAAGATCATGAAAGGTTTGAGACCAATGGCATCTGTGTCCACTACTACCAAGTCTTGCAGAGCAGCAAGAGATCTGAGGACACACCTCGGCCTCGCAGAGCTCAGGCCTCAGAGCAAGGGTGATGGGGATGAACTGTGGGGAATGGGCCTCTACTGCACACCTGGGGAAGAGATTGCTCACTACCCTGCATCCCTCTGGGCTTGCCTTGTTATCAAGGGCCCTGGAATGGTTCCAAGCTGTTGAGAGTCACAACTTAGTACATCACAATTCCTGTTAATTCCCAAGTGAAAGAGGACACAGCTTGTCCTTGCCATGGTGCTTTCTGTTAGCATGCCATGTGGCTTCTAGAAGGTTCTAGAATTTGTGGTGCCTGAAAAAAGTTTAGACTGAGAAAGTTGAGTAAGTCATTATTTTACCTCTAGACATCATGACCTTAGACAGCATGCTTTAAAATAAGTTAACCCCCAGGTATTGCACTGGGATCTTCCTCAATTACACTTAACTGCTATCAGTCCCAGCCTACCCTAATTTTAGTTTTGTGATGTTTAAAACGCTCTTTCAACCCTGTCTGAATCTTTAACACAATGTCAGTCTTCTCCAGAGCTCCAGCTGGGGACACAGCAGTTTTCCACTGAGTGTTAGTTACTGCACAGGGCTCCAAGAGGCAAAACTAACTTGTCTTGTTCCTGGTCCGACAGATGCAAAGCCAAAGTACAGGGGGAAGCGGGGGCAGAGGGCAACCTATCCTGAGAGGGACCCGGAGTGTGTCCTGAACCTCTGAACCTGGGGACTGTGTACTGCCAAAGTAACTTGTCGTTTGACCAAATGAGGACAGGGAGGGCTCCTCTGACCAAGGAAACTTGACTGGTACATTTTATTTTCTCTTTGGGGAACTGGAGACAGAGCTTTGTGTAGCCCAGGCTGGCCTCCAATTGGCTATAAGCAGGATACCTTGATTTCATAATCCCCTGCCTCTACCTCTCAAGAATTGGGCTTATAGATGTATACCATTGTGCTCACTGTATGTCTTCTTGGGAATCAAACTCAGGACCTCATGCATGCTAGGCAAGCCTTCCCTCAACTGAGCCACAATACCAGACCTACATCAGTGTTTTAACAGCCCTCTACACCAACAATTTCTTCCTTCCGAGATTTATTTAATCTCCCAGAAGACACCCTCACTCAGAATTCTGCAGCCTCCTGCTCAGCAGAAGGAATAAAAATTAAAACACTCAAACAAAACAAATGTATAGGCAAACAAGCTTCCGCTAAGCTCCTGAGCCCATACCATTCTGTTCTCCTGGAAGAGAAGCTGCTGTCTCCTCAAGAATATTTAAGTCGCCTCTTCTGGTCTTGCTGAAGTCATAGTTGCCTGCATGTGAGCAACTGATGTAGTGCTAGAAATGGCCTTCTGCCATGAATGCAATGCCAAGTTCCAGGCATTGACTTCACAGCAGAATGCAACTTTGTAAGTGACTTGATGGGGAAATGGACAGTCATGGGAGAACCACCAATGTCCTGAGCAGTCAAAGACAGTGATCCCATAGGTGCTGCTCAACTGGAACTAGAGTGGAAGAAGTTATCAAGCTGAGGTCTGGGTTAGCAGTGGAGGGAACAGCTCATGCTTGTTCAAGTTTCAGAAGTCAAATGTCATGTCTGTGGGATCATAGGTTATTCTTTGAGGCTGGCTGGGGGTAGCTGGCGGGGTGGGCAGGGCCTGCACCATGAAGGGCCTTATTTGAGAGAATGAGGGACCTGTATATCACTCTGAAGCAGGGGCTAGGAAGTGGATTCAAGCAAGCAACATCCATTTCATATAAGCCACTGGCCAGCAGATGGAAAATGGAAAGGCAGATATTGAACCCAGTTTGGAGAGGTTAATCCAGGGACCGAGGATCAAGGCAGAAGACCACGGTGGTCTTGGGGATGTAGGTGTAGAAGTAGCAGGAAGAGGTGAAGAAAACAGATCCACCCAAGAAACACAAAGCAGGCAAGGTCAGCGGAGGGGGAGGTGGATTGGCTGCCAGGAGCTAGAGAGGAAAGGACTAACGTGACACCCCTCATGTTTTGTTTAGGTGTCTGGGTGGGTTTTCATACATCAGCTGAGGTAGGGAATATACAGGAAGGAAGAAACCCAAGGAAGGAAGACACAGTATCTGAGCTGCCCATTAACCCATGGTATAGAGGTCTATAATCAGGCTAAGAAATCTTGGCTAGTACTCTTGGAGGCATCCTTTGCCCAGACAGTAAGTCAAGTCATGGAAGCAGAAGAGTCTATGGCTCTGGGGTGTGACAGTGGAAAGAAAAGTGAGCTTGCATGCAGCTTTGATCCGCAGCCCCTTTAACAGCCACCCTAACAACTGAGGATTCCCAGAGGAGTGTCAACAGAAACTCCACGGGGGGAAGGGGAACTCAGGAGCTTGTGGTGTCCGTACAGTCACAGGAACACATTTTAGAGAAGGAACAGCCATCCCAAGGCCCAATGCTTCTAAGAAGGCCTATGTGAGGTGAGTCTGGAAAAAGACCCAACAGAGAAAGGCATGTTGGTGCACACCTGTGATCTGAGGGCTTGGAAGATAGAAGCAGGAGGATGAGTTCAGGGTCATCCTTTACTACATAGCAAACTTTGGGTCAGCCTGAACTACATGAGATCATGCCCCCAAACAAATAGCCAGCACTCGTGGTAACAGCTATAGTGGCACATGTCTGGAATCCTAGCATCTAGAAAGCTGAGACAGGAGGATTGATATGAGTTCTATACCATCTTGGGCTACATATGGGCCCTGTCCAAGAGAGAGACAGAGGAAAAGTCCATGAGTTATCCATAGGAAGGCATGGCTGACCTTATTAAGGTGGTAGCTGAAGAAGATGGCTGGATCAAGGAGAAAAGAACACCATAAGCTTTCAAATAGATTGACTGTGCATGGTGAAGACATACACAAATACAGCTGGAGGAGGCGCCTTTGGCTTGTTGCTGTTTTGTTACTTCTTAATGGGAAGGGCTTGGGCATGTTTAAAAGCTAATGAAAGAGATGGGTGTGGAGCGCAGTGGAGAAGGAAGATAATTGAGAGGGTCAGGCCCCAAGAAGGCAGGAGTGCAGGGAGAAGGATGCATGGCTCCAAGTGAAGCCGTTCTAATTTGGTCTGGAAGATGAATGAAATAAGGACTGACACGGACTCCAGCAGAACTCAAGCTCACCTTCCAATTTCCTCACAATCTAATCACTTAGCTCCCGGGCCTCCTGTGTGGAAGCACCATGATTGAACTCACATAGGCTTTGCCACAGCCCTGCTGGAATGACAAGGCAGGCACACAGCTTCTGATGAAAGAGGTAAGTGGATGGGAGAAAAAGAGCCATCAAGGAAGGAGTGAGATGCCATCACAGACACCTATCCTGCTCAGAGCCCGGCCATGGCTGCACATCACTGATGGGATGAAGTCCAAATTCTTCACCATGTCCTGGAGGTCCACGGCCACCTTTCCAGCCAGGTTTCCAACAGGGCAAACTCAGCTGCCTGACCATTGCCCTTTCTATCCCTGTGTCTGCAGTCTCAAGACATTTCCTATGACAAGAGTTCCCTCCACTCCCCAGCATAGGGCACAGGGCCAGCTCCAGTGTGTCTTCTGAAGATGGCCCTGTTTGTGGTCAATCATCTTCTGTGCTTCCTACACAATAGTTCTTTCTTCTTTATACTCAACTTAGCTGTTTTACCTAGACAGTGAGCTCCTGAAGGGCAGGGACAGGACCATACCCACTTTTTAAAACCTTTTGCACCCAGCACAGAAATGTTTATGGGAGGGATGACACAGTCAGGTTAAGAGAGACTCAGTCCCAAAGGACAGAGTGACTTAGAATATTTATAGTCTTCTGGGACTGGTATCAGAGAGAGCCCCAGATATGTACAATGCCAGGTATGCTCAGAGGTTCAGTAAAGATATCAATGAGCGATCTCTGTGAGGAATGGTAAAGACTGGACAATAAAAGGGACATTTAGAGACATCCTAATGGAAACAAGGTCCTGACAACAGGAGCAGCTAGGAGGGCATGTGAGATTGGGGCATCTATTTATCAGGATTAGGATCTTAGCCTTCATACAGAACCTGGCCTCAGCTCCCACAGTCCCAGGAAGTTGAGTAGGGTGATAGAAAGTTGAACCTGGTAAGAGCAAATCAAGGCTTCAACTTCTTGAAGGACAAACATTCACAGGGCTGTTTCTGAGCTACAAGGGTTTTGTAGGGTGCTGGGTATAAACCATAAAGGCATAGCGTTAATTCCGCATTGCCCTCCAAGTAAAGTTACAGCCTGGCAGAGCAACTCTAAGCCTGGTTGGAGACCAAATCTTCAGCCTTGGGATGGAGAGCCAGCCAGCTGGCCTCTGACTGTGGTATGCCAAACAGAAAAGGGACAAGGAAGCAGCATGGCTCACTAACAGATAGCTCAGGAAAAGAGAGAGAAGTTGTTTTTTCTAGGAAAGTGTGGTGTGTGATTTGTGACCAGCTTCTTTGAAACAGTCTTCCCGGCACTCACAGAAAAAAAGAGCTAAACCAGATGTAGTTGGGACGTGGGGTTGTTTGCCCAGGTGTGTGCCACAGACTACCTGTTCAGATATTGAGGAATCTGCAGAAAGTATGGGTGAGCAGACACATGAAACTCAGATTGGTACACACCTGCCCACATCAAGGGCCTTGGCAGGAAATGAAGGCCTTAGACACTGTCCTGAGTCTAACTGTACAGAAAGACAGGATTCTTTTATATATATATATATATATAATATTATATAATATATATATATTATATTATATATATAATTTTTATTTAAAAGAAATTTTCTTTTCTTTTACATACCAACCCCTGTTTCCCCTTCCTCATCTTCTCCCACTCCCCCCCACCTACCCACTTACACTTCCATACCCTCCTCATAGAGGGTAAGTCCTCCCTTGGGTAGTCAATACAGGCTGGCATACCAAGTTGGGGCCGGACCTAGCCCCTCCCCACTGCATCAAGGCTGAGTAAGGCATCACACCATAGGGAATGGGCTCTAAAAAGCCAGGTCATATACCTGGGATAATTCCTGGTCCCATCGCCAGGGGACCCACAAACACGGCAAACCACCACAACTTTCACCCACATTACTCTTGAAAATTTGAGAAGGGAGTTCACCTATTGCTGAATTTCTGAGGTCTGATGTTGCTTCCCTAAGATGTCATGCCTACCCCACCTTCTTTCTCCACATGGGGTAGGAGAAATCTGGATGCAGGAAGCTGAGCACCCAAGCACCGGGCTCTGAAGCCCAGGAGGGTTTCCAAGCCAACTGGGATTTCCTTACGTGGTCACAAACTTCTCAGGGATCTCTGACCACAGTCAAGAGATGTTTGGAGAATAAGCTGACGAGGGTGCCCATACTAGGCTTAGGTATGAGAGTGTCAGCTGCAAGTGTTCTACACTTGGAATTTAAAGTAAGTCTTCCCAGTGGCGAATTAGAGGAGGTGCTCCTGGAGTGGGAACTGAAATTACAACCACTTGAAAAGTTCTCAAAAATAATAATCACAAATTCAATAATAGACTTGATGATAGCAATTGTAATTTATTTTGTATCCTTACTAAAAAAATCAAGCAAACTAATTACTCTTAAGCTGGTATTGTGATGCCCATTTGGGGAATGAATTTGCTAAATGGCTCAGAGATGCTCAAGCAACTTGTTCAAATTTAGACCATGTGAGAATCTAGATTTGAACTCAGGTTATTTGTCTGAAATGTGGTCTTTTTAAGTCATCAAGTAATTCCATTACCCAAGTTAGATGCCTTCTAAGAACACCCTACACATTGTACATGTCTCTCTGTCTCTTGTGAAGCACAAGCGATTTATGCATACCTTGAGGTGATATGTCTGTAAATGGGGATGCTATTATCTGTCAGGATGAAATGAGGGGCCACATGTAAACCTCACATTAATAACATAAGCTCAAATAACTCAACTCTTGGTTTTTGGAGCGAATTCAAAATCTGACACATTGTGAGTTAGTTTATTCTATATCTAAGAATTTGGGAATATGGCCAAAAAATAGAAAACCAGTCAGGCCTGGAGTTTGTTGATAAAGGTCAATCCTTAATCTCTGAAGGGGTGAGGGTTTTGTAAAGTCCACAGTTGCATGTATGTGTCATCTGAATCATTTCTGCCCCTCACTTTGCATGTGTGCCGAGACTGGACTCAAGCTTCCTCTTGTTCCTGGTGGATCCCCAGGCTGCCTGTCAGATTGGACCATTGGATGAATTAAAGACATTTTTCTTCAGTGTGTTGCATTGGCACATGGCTTGCTCATACAAACAGGCCAGTGCCCTTTCTTCCTAGTACTAAATGAAATCTTTTGATTAAAGCCCAATTTCTTGGCCTGTCCGTCAAGAAGAAGAGTTTTATTCAGCTAAGTAACTGTCCCCAGATTTTCTCTGACTGCAAAGCCATTCTCAGGGGTCAACCTGCTGGGCTTCCATGATGTGTCGAGCAAACCATCAAATGGCATATTTTTTAGGATGTAAGTGTCCAAACTCTTTAAAATTATTCTATGTTTATTGTGAAGTAGGCTTAAAATATGTCTAATATAAAAACTATGCACTATCTAGCAGAAATTGTAAAGCATTCTTTTGAAAGAAGTTATTCAAGTCAAACTGTGTCTGGTCTTCTCTTTTGACCATCTTTAGACTCTCAGCTCCACCCAAAGGAATCCCAGAATCCTCTACTTAATAATTTAATGCAGGCCCCTTTGCTGTCATTCTCCACCCACCTAAGAAACAAAGGACCACTCCTACCCACTGATTACAATTATTCTTTTTCTTTTTATGTCTTTGCAGTGCAGGCTAGGCTAGCACTCTACTGTGGAGTTACACAGTAGAGTTACACCCCCAGTGCCCCCTGCTTCTGTGTGAAGTCACTTCTCCCAGGCTCAAGACTGAGCCCTGTTTACTACAGCTCTCTAGGCCTCTGTGCGTGCCAGCTCACTCACATGGTTTCATCTGTGCTCTTGATAGATGAAAATGCTGCAGCTGAACAGGGCACCTGGTGGTGAGTCTCCCTGAAGGATGTGGCAGATGGCACCAACTCCGTGTTCACTTTTCCCGGTGCAAGCAGGCTCCTCCGCCTCATTGTGACCTCCAGTCTTACTCACAATCTAATGTTTTCCAAACGCAGTGTCTACTGCAACTTTGAAAGATATTCTCTCTGACATCCAATTTAACAATTAACAAGGTTTTTTTTTTTCTTTTTATTGTTTTTATCCCCACCATGGGGTTTAGCTCCTGCTGGGATGTTTCATAGACGGGGCAGTTTGCCAAGCATTAACTTGTCTGGCCCAAGGGGCATTACTGTACAGCTGATTTCATTTGAGTGAACATCATTCCTTTGGTCTTATTGTAAACTGTCATATGGTGCTGAGAGTTAGTTAACCATTTGTGGTCCTGAGCAGGAAACTCAGCATGGAAAAAAACCAACAAAACCAAGCCTCTCTTGAAGAATCAGTGCAGCAGGGGATGACAAATTTATTTTTTCTGTAAAGAAGCAGATGGTAAATATTTTAGGTCATGTGATCTCTGTTGCAACAATTCAACTTTCTCCATTGTACTGTGAAAATATTCACAGATAGTATTTGGATTAAAGGGTATGGCTATGTTTCAATAAAACCTCATTTACAAAAAAACAAAAACGGGGAGGACTGTTTATGTTATATGGGTAGTGGTTTGCTGAGTCTTGGTAGTGGTAAGAGCTCTTGCTCTGGAAGGTCAAATTGGACATGACCTATATATGGTGGCCTAAAGGGGTCATACTTGAGATCATAGAGGTGGCAAAAATAGGAAGTGAAAATACTGGTAAAAATCTCACCAAGTAAATCTGGATCCTGGTTCTAACTATACTTGTCAGAGAATTCTCCCTTGAAAGTGAGTTCCAGTTACTTGCACTGTACACAGCTTATACTCATAGAGAAGCAGAAACAGTGGAAGCCTGGAGGATCCTCTCTTGAGTGTTGGCAAAGTAGAAGGGCTGTGGTCAGTGTTAAAAGGATAGCAGCCCTGGACTAGGCTCCAGGAAAAGAAACAGCTAGGATCGTGGAATCCATCTCTGTGAAAATGGCCTCCCCTCTCTGGAGGACCAGTGAGAGCCAGGGAAGTTGAGAAGCATGTTAAAGCCTGGAGGAGAGTCTCCAGGAAATCCAAGGATTTCTTCTTTTCATCCACTCATTTGCAGTAAGTGACTACAGGATCCCTGTGACCTCCCAGCCATCTTTCTCTAATAGAGCTCACAATCTAAGAGGGCATAACACTGAGCCTGGCTTGAGCTTCTGAAACCTCAAAGCCCACCCTCAGTGCCACACTTGCCCCAAAAAGGCCACACCTCCTAATAGTGCCACTCCTTATGGGCCTATGGGGTCATTTTCATTCACACCACCACAGACAGGAAATTAATAAGTTAAAAATGGAGATGGCCAAGTGTGATGATGTTGTCTATAATCCTAGTACTTGGAAAGGAGACCTGGGAAGATCGGGAAATCAAGGACATCCTCAGCTACATAGTGAGTTTGAGGCCAGCCTGAGCTATATAAGATCTTGTCTCAACATCTCCACACCCCCACAAATGGTGTGAGAAGTACCACTGAAAGAGGCCCCAGGACTGGATTTTAAAGCTTGGGCCTCCCAGGCTAGGAAGCTGGCAGGCATGAAGTGTCATTTTCAGATAGCACCCACTCCTACAACATGTGGGCATATTGGTTTTGATCAGGGAGGAATTAGCTCGGAGGGCCTGGCCTC
Organism: Onychomys torridus; assembly: GCF_903995425.1. Taxonomy (NCBI): domain Eukaryota; kingdom Metazoa; phylum Chordata; class Mammalia; order Rodentia; family Cricetidae; genus Onychomys; species Onychomys torridus. The sequence continues at coordinate 94,687,861 of NC_050449.1, read as the reverse complement.
ATGCTGCCAGCACCCCTGACTCATCATCACCTCTCTGGAGTTGGCTTTAATGGGGATGTTACCACCCCGTCTTCCTAGGCCATTCACCCACCTTTGTGGCCTCTGAGCTGTCAGAGACTTCATCTGGGCTGGGCTAAGAACTGCTTTATTCTACCCACAATGGGGAATTGTCCCTTTTCCAGCCCAAGCTAAAAAGCAAGGGTAATGGGAAGTTGTACAAATGTAATTAGAAGAAGTAAGTGCAGGAAGAGAAGCTGCTGAAGCAAGCCCCAAATAACCTTTTTATTATATATATAAAATAAATCTCAGAGAACACACTGTGTCCTTTTCTGCCCAGCCCAATTTTCAAAGGGACTCAAGGACACCCCCACCACGAGGTTCTTTCTCCCTGTCTCCAAGCCAGAAAGCTGGTGAATTCCCATGACTTGGGGTGTAGTGACTCCCGCAGGCTCTGGTGCACTTCTGTAGATCTGGTACTTCTCTCAAGCACATTCTTTACTCAGGCTTGCTCCTACTGGCAGAATCCAAAATTCAAAACCCTGGGCTAGGCCCCTCCTCTAAATGTTCTCAGTGTGACTGCTCATTGGTCAGCTCCCACTCACACAGGCTCACCCTACCCAGGCCCCTTTCCTCCTCCTCTTCTTTGCTCCCTGAGATGCTTTTCAGCTGTCAGTCCCATTTCTGGATTTCTATGGCAACCGCAACCCCCAGCCTCACTGCCTTCTCCCCATCCCTCTTTATCCTTTTGCGAGTAGGATTTGCAAGAAGGCTGCTGACAGGCTGTGCTCCTGGTAATTTCCCTCATGAAACCAACAGCTGAAAGGAGGCAGTTGAGCCCATGCAGAGGGCCAGGCTGAGAGGGAAGCCACCAGGGGACAGAGACTTAAGGAAGAGCAACTCTGTGCACACATGAAGAATAGGCCCTAGGGTACAGCTGTTGGCAGCCCTGCGAAGCCAAATCCCCAGGGCATGCAGAGATGATGGAGGTGTGGAAAGCACACAGAGAGGACCAACTGTGAACATTGACTAGTGGCCATCGTAGTGACGCAGCAGGAGATTTGCAAGGGGTGGGAGCATGGCAAGCTCCAGGAAGAGATGTGCCTACTAGACACAGACCTAAGCATCAAGGACACAAGCGGTAGCCACAGGGGAGATTTCCCCAAATATCCTCATCACCAAGGCAAGTGCCTCTGAACCCACCCTTGCTTAACTGTTGGAAGTGAAGTGCCCTTTCCTGGGAAGATGGGACCACTTCACCAATTCTAATGGCCATGTACATCATCCCAGTCAGTTTGAGTGAGAGGCTCCTCTGAGTACAACAGGCTGCCAGGCAGGTGTCAGGCAGGGGGCAGGTGTAGGGAAGTTAAGGCCAAGAGGAGAGCACACTGTTGGGGCTAAGGTGAGAAAGGCAGCTTTACCCTGGAGGGAAGAGCCAGGGATGAGGGTAAGTTTGAATAGCCTTATTACGTGCAGTTTTTATAAATAAAAGAAACATGTTTGAGGCTGCTAATGACCTTCAAATTAGCAGCTTTTTCAGTGAACACTTATGTATTTTTAATTCCAAACGTTAGTGAGTGTCAGTTGCAGAAGCTATGAAAAGCAGCAGGGCAGCTGGATGGTTTTAAATAAGAGGAAACCCAGATCATTATTTTTGAAACTGTCAGCTTATACGCCTCTTAATGGATTCACTTTCTACCATCTCTCCCCCTACCTTTGTGGTCTTTGAAGATTTGCAGGCATTCTCTGTGGGGAAGAGCAGAGGCCCAGCCTGTCCCATGGAACCTGGGGCTCCAGTTCCCACCTTGTCTATAAGTGCATCACACTCAGCAGCAGGGAGGCAACACAAAGGAAGTGCATTGGAGAGAAGAGAGTTTCTGCCTGGGTTACAGTATACAGCTGATGGAACCTGGGACTTCCTTCTCTGATCTGCTCTGATTCCAAGTTCCACAAAAGAGGAATTACTGACCTCTTCCACAATAATGGAAGATAGAATAATAATAATAAATATAATATTTTATGTATCTACTTATAGATTATATATAATACATGTGCAGATGTGTGTATATGTTCATGTGATGTGTGCATGCATCATTTGTGCTTGTGTAGGGAGAGGGGTACAGAGGGGTGGGAAAATGTAAGAGAAGGATCACAGAGAAGCAGGTGTCTAAATAATAGCTGCCCTGGTAAGGGTTTTTATCGCTGTGATGAAACACCATGACCAAAGCGACTTGGGGAGGAAAGGATTTATTTGGCTTACACATCCTAAATCATAGTTCACTGAGGGAAGCCACGGCAGGAACTCAAACAAGGCAGGAACCTGGGTGCAGGAGCTGGTGCAGAGGCCATGGAGGGGTGCTTGGTTTGTTCAGCCTGCTTTCTTATAGAATCCAGAACCACCTGCCTAGGGGTGGCTCCACCCACAAGGGTTGGGCCCTCCCACATCAATCACTAGTTAAGAAAATGCCCCACAGGCTTGCCTACATGATCTTATGCAGGCATTTTCTCAATTAAGGCTCCCTCCTCTCCAATGACTCTAACTTGTGCCAAGTTGACATAAAACTAAACGGCATAATAGCTCTCCCTATGATCAAAGTTAACCAACACAAATCATCATTAAATCTAGCCTAGATGCTATTTCCAGGTACTTACAATCCACCAGCAAGCAAATAACAGGTCCACGCCCTCAATAGCATCTTTCAGGGGAAGACAGACCACTAGCAATAAACAAAATGCCTAAATTATCGAACTTCTTTGAAAGTGAAAAGTTCTGTGGAAAAAAGAAAAGTTAGAGAGTAGAAAAAGAGTGGGACTTTAATTAAAGGGAAAGTGGGACAGAAACTTACAAGGACTAGCCAGCCAGGATGGAAGACTTTCAGGCAAAATCCACTGGACTTCTGGCTTTGCATAGCTGATAAAATGTCCCGATGTATTTACAGATCAGTCATATACCTTCCACAAACCAACACATTTAAGCCTCAGCTTTCCATGATGCACTCACTAGGTATCAATGTTAGCATTGCCCAAGTATGGAAGCTGAGGTATTGGTGAAATTATTAAGGCCACTCCACGTAGTTAAAAGGGAGGTTTTTTTTGTGGGGTAACTTACAAATGAAGGGATAGGTAGGTTGTAGGGTCTGGCAAAGGTAGGTCACAGTCCGGTGGTGTTCTCTGGAGAACTCTGCTCGGTCTACCTCCAATGTCCAGGGTCCAGGCACCAAAAAAGAGATCCTTCCCATCTCGATCCTGAGTCTTTAGCGTCCTCTCTCAGCCCCACCTTGTAGGCATGACCATTACTGAAGCCTCAATGGGGTTGAATCTTCCAGGCCAAGGCTGGAATGGCTACCCACTACACTAAGGTTTAGGAATGTAGGTTGCAGTTATAATCCTAACTTGATGAAATTGATCTTAAAGCACGCTGTTTGCTGAAGCCTACTTTGACTCTCAGTGTGAAGAATCCCCATAATTCATATTTTACTATAGTTATGGAGCTCTTCATTTTAACTATACTTCTTAATTTCTTTTTAATAATTGTCCACCTTTCTGAGAAGTGTTATAGCTTAAATAGTGGTTGATGTAAAGATGCTGATCTAGTCTCACCAGAAAGACAAGGGAGATGTCACAGCCAGTATGCACCAGGTTACACAACGAGGTGGACCCCATCAGCTATGCAGTTCTAGCTCCAAATGAGGTAGAGAGTGTATCTCTGCCAAGGGGAAAGAACTCATCCTGGAAGAGTTAAAACTCATGACCAAGAGAGGGTGTAAGTTCCAAACAATAACAGAAGAATCAGGAGGAAGAAGGCATCTCACATACTTTAAAAATCTCCTGGTCCAGAGGATGTCTGATAAGAAACTGAGGCAGTCTGGATACCCAGTGCTGGGCACAGGGGATGCAATAGGCAAAATATGGTGTATGTATACCAATGAGTGCCATGTGCTCCAGACAAAGGATGGCTAAATTTCCAAATGGAAACCCGAATAGATTTTCATATCAGAGGATTGAGTGAGCAAAGGAAGAGAGGGGGGGGGGCGGATATAGAATATGACCATTTTACAAGACCACATATAAGCAAGATGTTCACACTGAACACAACACAATGATGTTTATGGTTTTGGAGGATGTGGGTAAGTTACCTAATCCCCACTTAACTTCATTTGCCACCTTTAAAGCAGAGTCATATATACATGTTTGTGGACATCAGAGTGGCTTCATTAGTCTGCCAGCTCATATTCCAAGACAGCACTATCTTAATTATTGCAGCCTCATTGCACATTTTAATAGGTGTACCACAAGTCATCCATCCTTATTCACTTTCATAATTCTCTTAACGATTTTCACCTGTATATTTTTCCAGGCGCATCATGGGGTAAATTGTGAAATTCCCAAATTCAGGTGTGTTTATTGGTAAAGCTATAAGCAATAAATTTGTGTGGTGGAGAATGGACATCCACAGCATCCAGATCCATCTTCTAGTTAAAAGTAGGATGTTTCTCTTCATTTCAAGTAGTATTTTGCACATTGTTGGACCTTTATTACAAATGCCATTTACTTCTTGAGAAATTTCCGTGTCTTATATTTTGTTATAGTTTTCAGACTTCTTACTATTAAAAAAAGTATTTAAATTTTTATTTTAAATTATGTGTGTATGTCTGTCATGGTAAGGGGTATATATGCATGCGAGTATAGATGCCTGTGAAGGCCATAGGTATCAGATACCCAGAGCTGGGGTTTCCAGTGGTTGTGAGCCGCCAAAAATGCACGTTGGGAAATGAACTCAAGTCTCTCTAAGCTCAATACATGTTCTTAACTACTGAGCTATCTCTCCATTTCTCTTCTTCTTTAGTATTCCTTTGAATTGCTTTTAAATGCATGTTTTATAATTATTCAACTTGTTGAAAAGTAGCTTTATTACTAAATAGTTCTTTAGTGAGTTTATTATTTTACATTTTAGGCACATAGCACTGCTTACTTTAACAGAGATTATTGTTTCTTCTTCTTCTTCATCAACATCATCATCAAACAATCATTATTTAGACAGAGTTTCCTTATGTAGCCCTGGTAGACCAGGATGGCCTTGAACTCACTGCCTCTGCCTCCTGAATCCTGGGAATAAGGATGTGCACCATCATACCAATCTTAACAGAGAGTATTAATTTCAAGTCATAAATTTTTATTTAATTTTCCTTTCTTATTGTGTTTTTTAGAACTTCTTGAAAAATCTCCAATAATAGTGCTTGCAGATACTTATCATTTTAATATAAATGTATCTTTATTCCTTGACAATAAACAATAATATTGGCTGCTGCTATAATACAGGTTTTTAGACAAAGGAGTGTCATTTCTTTTACCAAGAATTATAAATGTAAATGGATTCTTCACCTTTTCCAAACTTTTATAGAAACGATAATCCATGAGTTCAAATTTGAATTCCAGAAATCATGGTATGTTTCGCTTTTGATTTAGTGAGGAATCTAATATGTTAGAAACTGACACTGGATTCATGCTTCTTTACCCCCCGGGGCTAGTGTGCGGCTTTCCTGTTTGTACATCTGCCCTAGTTGCCACCGTATTTTATTAGTAACAGTTCTAATTTTTTTCATAGAACTTTTGATTAAAGTATAATAGATACAGGGAAATTTATCCAAATGCTGCTTCAACAGCTTGATGAATTTTCATAAAGCAAAGTCACACCCGCAGCTGCCACCAGATTAGGAAGTCAGAAAGCCACTGGCATCAAGCCTCCTCCCCATCTCTATGCCCCCAGATTGTTTTGAATTCTTTTGAATTTCAGTTCAATGGAATAATACAGAACACATTATTCTGTGATTGATTTTTTTGCTCAAATCTTATTTCTGAAATCCATTGATATTCTTATAACAGTAATCTACTCATTTAATAACATATAATATTCCTTCTTACAAATATGCTGCAATTTGTTTATTTTTCTCTAGTGTTAGGGTACATTTATGCTATTCCAAATTTTTGATTGCAGTGAATAATTGTAAAATGAATATTCTTACCTGTGTCATTAGATGTACACTTTTTTGTGTGTGAATGCATGTATACATTTCTATTTCTATCTAAAGATGAAATTGCTGAATCACAGCATATTTGTATCACTGCTTTAACAGGTACTTTACAACACTCTCCCAAAGTGGTGGATGATGGGTGAACTTTCTCCTGAAGGGAGGACAACTGCCAGCTATCCATTGGCATTCAATATGCTGTTGGAGCCAACCTGGCTGAGTCTTTAAATAATGGCATTTTCATCAGACAATTGATACTTGTTGACCACTTTCCATGTTGTGTCCATGCTGACTCGGTACAAAATGAGGTCATAAGTCCAAGGAAGTAACAAGACATCTCAGATCAGCCATGCACTATGGGCAAGTGCAAGCTTGGTGCTTTTAAAGAGGGATCCACTTGAGCACTGAGAATTTTCTTGCAAAGCCCAGGGAAGTCTTACTGAGAAGAAGAGGGATTGGGTTTCATCATGGTTTACCAAATACCCTCTACTTGCAGTGGTATGACACACTACAGCCAGTGCCATTGGGATTCAGCCTTCTAACACCATCCTCAATATAGTGAAGGCTTTCAACATCAAGAAGATGAGAGACTCATGTCAAAATCTGGCTCATATGAAAGACATACTACTCTAAGGCTATAGTTAACTAGTGCATACATCAGTAACGTGGAACAGAGATCCCAATAAGGAATCCATATGCTCAGAGCCAACCAATTTATTTTGAAAGTCACCAAATCATACATTGGGAAAGAGTCTTTTCCTTAAATGATCCTGGAGAAACTGGAAATTCCTATGCAGAAGACTGCAACTTGACCCCTGTCTCTCAGCCTGTGTAAAAATTTACTCAAAACGCTTTGAAGACTTAAAATGTAAGGTCATCATCACAAAACGACTGAAAAAAAAAAAAAACCTAAGAGAAACATTTTATGACAGTGGTATTGTTATCAGATTTGGGACCATGACCTGTGCCCAAGTCAGGTCTGGTCACCCATCCTAAATATGTCAATGAAAAGAGCCAAATTAAATATCAAAAGCAAAGAAAGATTATTTTGATGTGGCCACATTGGTAAGAGGGGCAATAAAGATTCAGCAAACTCCTCAAGTCCTTCTTAGGGTCCTGGAGTGAGAACAAAGTTAAAATAAAACAAAACAAAGCAGGCCAAGGATGTACAGAGCTAAGCAGTCTAGGTCAGGTGCAGCCACACCTACCACCAGCCCTCATTATCTGGGTTTCAATTTCATCCTGAAAGGGGGGGCTGGCAAGTTGTTCCAACTGTGTAGAGTCTCTTTGCAAAAGACAAGCTCCCCTCTGGTTGGAGCACTTGCCTTCTCTCAGCATGAGATGCCTGGGGGAACCCACAGTTCTTTGAGGTTCATCATTTCAATAGTCAGATATTCAGATGGAGAAACCTAAGTGTCTTTCTAGAACACCTCCATTTCTACCCAGAAGATTACAGTAGTAACAGTGTTTCTTTTGAATGAGATCCCAAAATAGAAGCAATATAGACAAAAGTAGGTAAGTCAGATTATAACAAGTTGAAAAGTTTCTGTTAGCAAAGTAAATAATAAACAGACCAAAGAGAACTTACGATATGAGAGAAAACAATTGTGCATGATTCATCTGACAAATGCTAATTATCCAGAATATATAAGGGACTAAAGAAATTCAACAAGATAGTACAATTGAAGATGAGCAGAAGATCTTAATAGATATGCTCCCAAAGAAGAAATTCAAATTACCAGCAAATATCATAAGCATACATGTTAGGAAGAAACATAGTGTTGGCTATAGTATTCAGCTCTGTCCACGAGCACAAACATCCACTGGGAATTTTGGGACGTACGTTATTAAATGAGGAACACTTTTGTCTCATTTACACATTCAGCAGTGCAAGCTACAACAACAGGACCTTTGATTGACCTAAAATATTCCACCCCAAGAATATGTTATTCTCCCACAGCATTCCTAATCTTGCTCATACTCTAGTAGCTGAGTCCACACAATGTGTAGAATGGGTAGTTGGGCACCTTCTCCCAGCACTGCCTTCTCTAGCATGCTCAGACAGGTGGCCTTTAGTAGATCGGAGGTAGTCCTTGAGCTCATCCCAAATCATCTTTGTGTTAAAGTAGCTGAGGTTGGGAAGTGAGAGTGGAAGAATCAGGGAATGAAAGAAAGCTGCCCCACACTGGAAGGTGAGGCCCATTCACTTCCCATTGTTAGCGGTACAACTATTGATCTCAGCACAGGCAAGTGAACTCAAATTGCTTTCAGCCAACCTGACATCATATGAGTTGGAACTCTGTGACTTAGCAACCACAAAGCACATTGGTTTCTAGCCAGGATCCGGTGTCTGTGGCTTTTGTATGGCTTGAACTTATGTGCCAGCCTCCTTGGAGGAGTCTGCATTAACCTGAAGGATCTTTCCTCATTTACTACCATAATTCTACCTACATCCTCATTCAATTTGCATATACAAACTGAAGAACTTTTCCAAGATGGTAGAGCTGACAGCTAACATTTGTCTAGATTTCTGTGGGCCCATTTTTCATTCTGTAGTGGGTCACATTCATCATTGTTGTGAATACAATGCAGGCCTGTAAGACCCTGAGTCCTAATCAATGATTCATTTATGGTTATCCAAGGGAGCTTTTCTGGCTTAGGGAAACGTTTCTTATACTACCAGTCAGTGCCTACTGTAAACAACAGGCAAAACCAAAATAAACCCATTACCATGTTCTCAAAAGACAGCAGGAGGGTTCACCAGTAAGAGACAGTTCTTCAAGTTCTTCTTCAACTGGATTTAGATAACCCAGTTCTCCAGGTCCCCAGTCAACCAGCTCATGGTCTGTCAACCCTCCTGGTTTCTGTACATTTTGATCACAAACCTCCATCTTTTTCTTGCTAAGTGGAGATTTGGGCTTTAGCAAAAGTTATTTGATAAGAAAGATCCCGAAGGCCTCTGCTCCCAGGAAAACATCTTTATTTTACACCACAGTAGGGTGCACTTGGAGCTAACTATAATATCTGTAATGAAATTCCCACAGCTAAGGAGTCATAACAGCCTAAGGTTGTATTATAGAAGCAGCTGTCTCTGAACCCATTTCCTAGCATATGACCTGTACTGTCTTCCCAGTGCCTTTTCACTGATGGACAGCAAGGTGGAGGTCAATTTGTTGCCTGGTTGAACATACATTGTGGTCTCCTTGAAAGACATTAATCAGCTGACTAGGTGGCCATCCTTTTCTTCCAGAAAACCTCCATCTTTGCCAGCATCTGTTATCATTGCTGAAAGTGTCCAAAACAAATCTTAAGGATTGGGGAGGGTTGAACATAGATGGTACCAATGGGGAAAAGGGATGGAGTGGGAAGAAGGATGGGAATGTAGGGCAGAGGTCAGGTCGGGGGAGAAGGATAATTAACACTAAAGATGTTTTTAAAAGCCATAAGGAAATCTCTCTCTCTCTCTCTCTCTCTCTCTCTCTCTCTCTCTCTCTCTCTGGTGTGTGTGTGTGTGTGTGTGTGTGTGTGTGTGTGTGTGTGTGTCCACAAGCCATAGGTTGACAAATAAAAAAGCCCAGTGTGTAGAATATCTTCCCTGGAGTTATTGGTCAGGGCTGTCTGAGACCCCTGAAAAAGTACAGGATATTGGAGTTACTCTTGGTTGCCCATGAGAACTTGATGGTAAGACACCATACACTGTTGTAGTGGTATTTGCTCTGCCCATGACCTTGGGCTATAAGGCCCAAAGGAGGTGGTGCTTCCTGCTATTATATGTGACTTCTTATAAGGAGTTGGAGAAGGGTCACAGACCCCTTCTCCCTGCTCCTGCCTGTGAGGTGGATATACTCCTGGTCAGATCAGAGGACTACTTCAATTTATATCTTAATAAATTCTCTTACTCATTTAATAGACTCACATGGATTGATCATAATACACTTTGGTCATGGGATATGATAAATCAAGTTGATACTGACCAGATAAGGGAGTAAAGTCTTCAACAATTTTACCCTGCCTATGAGGCCTGTGAACTACAATAATGGTCAAAAACTTATGTGACAACATATGCTCATTAGGGTAACCAACCACTCTCTGATAGGACTTAAGGTCACTCCACAGGAGGATTATACTAATTGTTATCATAGTAATAGCAATATATCACAAAGGGAAATAAAAAATCCAACTTATAGTAACATTAATTTAGAAATAAATTTAATAAATTTAATCAAGGAAGCAAAAAATCTCAACACTGAAAACTTTAAGACACTGCTAGAAAGAAGAGAGGAATATATAAATGAAGTAGAAAGTATCATATATTAGTGGGCTGAAGGAATTAATACCATTAAGATGTCCAGACTAGTTTAAGCAATATAAGTATCTGGTATAATCTCTATCAAAATCCTTCTATTTTTAAAAAAAACATAAATACTAATTGTAAAATTTATATAGAGTTATAAAAGACCAGTGGTCACCAAAATGTCTTCAGAAAAACAAACCAAACAGGGGGTATAGACATTCTCATTTCAAATCATGTTATGAAACAATAGTAACCCAAACAGTATGGTATTAAAGACAGACAGATAGGCCAAAGGAAAGCATAGACTATCAACTAATATTTTTACAAGGCTACTAAGAAGACATAATGGAGAAAGGAAAACCATAAATTCACATTGGAAAGAATGGACTCTTATATCATACACCAAAATCAATCCAATTATATAAATGACATAAGCATAAGACTTGAGAGCATAAATGCCTTAGTAAGCATTTTGATTATTTCACTAAAGTCAGAGCCAGGAGAAACAAAACCAAGCATATAATATCACATCAAACAGAAGGTTTCTAAGAGCAAAGAAAGATTCCTACACATTCTGGATAAATGTCTTCTCTCTGTTCTTGGCTGGTGTTTTCATCTGTGATGGCTTCCCTTTTTATTTTCTTAAGATTCAAAAGTGAAAAGTTTTCATTTTGATTAAATTTACCTTATCTCTAAAAATTTTTAGGTTGTGATGTCTTTTGTCTTTTCTAAAAATATCATTTCCTAAACATAGGTAAAATTACCTCTAGCTTTGGTCTTTATATTTAGTTCTGTGATTCTGATTATTGTTCATATATAATATATATTATATGTTGATAAATAATAACAATATTTATATATCTTACAAGATATTGACTGAGACTTGCTTATTTGTTTATTATTTGTCTGTTTGATTTTCATATATATATATATAGCTAGTTCATCAATATTTCCCAAGAAGACTATCCTTTATCTATTGAATTAAATGGATCTGTCACTGAAATGTCATTGGTCATAAATGTGTTGGGAAATACTATTTTAAGACTTGTTACTTTTGTTTATGTTGCATTTGTTTAACTCTGTGGAGCTATATTACTGTGCTTATCTAAAACAACTGATGGTCTAATAAAGAGCTGAATGTCCAATAGCAAGGCAGAAGAAAGGATAGGTGAAGCTGGCAGACAGAGATAATTAATAGAAGGAGAAATCTGGGAGGTGAGATGAAGAAGGAGTAGCCAGAGAAGGAGGAGGACATCAGGGGTCAGCCACCCAGCTACACAGCAAACCATGGAGTAAGAAATAATGAAAGGTATACAGAAATAGAGGAGGTAAAAGCCCAAAGGCAAAAGCTAGATGGGATAATTAAGTTAAGCTGGCTAGCAACAAGCCAGGCTAAGGTCAGATATTTATAATTAAGAATAAGCCTCTGTGTGTGATTTATTAGGGAGCTGGGTAGCAGGCCTCCCAAAAGAGCCAAAAAACAACCAACAACAGTGATGTGCAATCCTAATTAGTCTTAATAATAAAAACCTGGAGTCAGATTTGGGGTAAAAGCTAATAGGTCAGAGAAGTAAAGGAGCAGCCCCAGCCACCTCTTACCTCTCTGACTCCTCAGACCGAGAAGAGCTGAGCTCCTGTCTCCATCCTGCCCTATCACTTCCTCTCTCTGCCCAGCCATATTACTTCCTGTCTCCTTTCTGTACAGACCTCCAGACTTCTATGGTTAACTAGTGGCTAGCACCACCCTCTGATCTTCAGGCAAGCTTTATTTGTCAGAACGTAAATAAAATATCACAACATAAATGTTTGGATCTATCCCTGCTATTTCTATTGTGTTCTATTTATCAGACTGTCTAATCATTCACAAATATTATGTTGTTTTAATTGATGTAGTTTTAGAGTCTCAAAATGAGGGATCAGTTGCCCTTAATGTGCTTGTACTAGGGGGAGGGGGGCACAGGAGGAGGGAGGACAGGGGAATCCATGGCTGATATATAAAATTAAATTAATTTAAAAAAGAGAGAGAGAAAGTGTCCAGTCTGTACTGATTCCTTTACTTTGCCATATAGATTTTATAATCATCTTTCAGATCTTTAAAAAAAAGGCCTGCTTGTATTTTAGATAGGGTTACATTGAATTTATAGATCTGTAGACATAGCTCCACATTTATTTAGGGCTTTCTTGATAGCTTTCATTAATGTTTTATTGTTGCGGCATACAAATCTTGGGAAGCATTTTCTTAGCATGTCATGTTTATGATGCTGTAGTAAGTAGAGTCCTTTCATTTATATTTCTAAGTGTTCAACTATAGTAGATAGAAATACCATTTTAAAGTTAATTTTCTAAGTTCATTTATATAATTATAGTAGCTTTTCTGTGCATCCTTTGGGATTTCTACATGGACACTAGTGTGCTAACTCACAGTCTCTTTCTTTCTTTTCTACTCTGGATACTCCCTCTCTGCCCCCTCTCTCCCTCTCCTCCCTTTTCCTCTCTCTTTCCCTCCACATCTTCTCTCCTCTCCTCTCACCACATTTCACTGGATGAGGAGAGCCAGTGAAAATGACCAAGAAATGTGGAGAATATGTGTGTTTTGTGTACTCACCCCTGTTCCTAATCCCTTCTCTCTACTTCTCAGGAAAGCTTCCTGCAGACTTCCTTCTTTAAATGTTTGGGGAAATTTCCATGGATGCCAAGAGGCCTTTTTGTTCTTCTGTGGTTTATGGCAATGTGTGAGTCTTCTGTATCTTTGATAATTTTCTATCAGTTTGTTCTGCCAGTTATTAGGAGGGGAGATATGAAACTGCCAACACAGGTAGGCATGGATTCACTTGTATCTTTTTATGGTCCTGTCCAGTTTTTTCAATGTTGTTGTTGTGGAATAAATATTGGGACTATGTTCTCCTGATGTGTTAATATCTTAATCACATGGAATTAATTCTTCACCTTGACCAATGAACACATTCTGTATTGTTTGCCATGCTTTTATTCTTAATATATGTGTTGCTTTATGTTTAAAGTGTATTTCCTGTTGGCAGCAAATGGAGGCTTTATTTTTTATCCAGGCTGACAATTCAGCTTTGTGAAGAGTATGATTAGATCATTTTCATTTAATATACTTACTGAATAGCATTATTGTGAAAATAACTTTAAAGTACTATTGGGAGACCCAAATTAAGTTTTTAATAATGCACAAGCTATTGTATTATTGGACTGGAAAATTCAATATAATATGGAAGATAGTTATTCTTAGTTTAATATCTAATTTGGTCCTTGGAAAACAAAACCATTATTTTGAAATGGATAAATTGGAGTGAACTTCTTCATATTTTAAATACATATATTGATATGGAAAGGTAACATGATAGGGAAAAATAACCATTTTGAAATATCTAACAAAACTTGAAAAGTAACAATACTAATGGGAAAGTAGTCTAATAAATATTAAGACATACAGCAAATGTATGATAATTTAAAGAGTGTGCTGTTAATGTCTAACAGGGAAAACATATCAGTGGAGGGAAAGAGATAATGAAGAAATGGAACCAATCTTCATCCCATACTGTATATGTAAGAATGATGCATTTGGCGTCAGTGTAGAAATGATGGAGTTTAAGACACATGATATTCAGGCTACTCTGAAACTCCAAGACAAAAGATCATTAAATAGTTTCTTTATGTTCAATGTTGAAGGTATGTTCAAATTAAGATAAAACATATATATATATAAAACATCAAACAAAGATATGATACATTTTTAAATAGCCTTGAAAACTTCAGGCTTTTATATACAGAACACAAAATCAATGTTTTAAACAGAATTGACAGCTTTAGAGACATGAAAATATAGACTATAGTTTCAGTCAACCAGTCTTTGCAAATGATTCAAAAGCACTAGGCACATGATGCAGAATAGATAGTGTTCACAGCATATGAGGCTGGAGAATTATACCTCCACATACCAAAAAGAAACAACTTCTCCTTTCATAAAAATTAGCTAAAAAATGGACCATAAGTTTAAGTATAAGATGTAAAACTATGAAACTTCTCAAAAAGATAAAACCTATATGATGTAGATTTTCTAATGAATATATAAAAAGCCTGATCCTTAACAATATTGGTATATTGGAGTTTATTGAAATTTAAAAAAAAATTCTGCCTAAAGACATAGTTTAGGTGAATGAAACCAAGTCATATACTGGCAGAAAATATTTACAAAAACATACTTGATGAAGGACATGAACTCAAAGTATGTGAGGGACTCTTAAAATTCAGACTGGAAAACATTCAGATCACAATTACTAAATGGGCCAAGGATCTGAACTTTACCAAAGAAGACACAGAGGTGCAGAGTAAGCAACAGGAAAGGTATTCTCTATCATTCACCACAGGGAAATGGAGATGACCAAACCCAAAACAACTGATGAGAACAATTTCTGGTAAGTGCCTCCTCTAGGTCCTCAAGGTCCATTGGAGCAGCTAGAGTTTCCAGTTATATCTTTGGGAGTTTTTATCTTTATCTTTTGAGAATTGTAATACACATACACAATGCAACATGATTACATTCACCCCCATCACCATCTCTTCTGCTTCTCTCTCTAAAACTTCCCTTCTTACTAGCCAATTCCCCTCCTACCTCCATGACTCTTTTGATCCAGTGAATTAGTAGGGTTGCTGCCATAGGCATGGGTGGGGCCCATTTGCTAGAGCACAAGCAACTCACCAATGGCTATATCACTGGAGAAAATGCCACTCTCCTTCTACAACCATAAACTGTCAAGAGCTCCTTTGGAAGGATTGGGGCCTTGTGGGTGCCCCCCCAACCATGAGGAGGAGTCAAAGTTTCCAACCCTGAACATGCCTGGCACATGTATGCATAGTTTCTGGGTTTTCATAATTGCAATGGCTATGTCTCCATATCATATATGAATGGCAATAGTTCACAGCACTCCTCCTCATCTTCCAGACTTCATTCTTTCTGCCTTTTCTTCAGAAATGCTTTTGGGGCCTTGGAGAGGCTAATGAATAAGTCCCATTTATGACTGAGCACTCAATAATTGTGATGGTGATGTAAAATTGTGTGGACACTTTGGGCAATTTCTTATCAAGTCAAACATACTCTTACTGTATGACCCAACAAGCACATGTCTTAGTAGCTTCCTACCTGATTCAAAAACCTATTTATGCGTACACAAACATTTCCTCACAAAGACTTAGTGCCATTTTATTCATATTAACCCTAAACCAGAGTGATCAAATGTTCCTTTAATAAGTGAATAGACAAATAGACATATGGGCATACAATAAGGGACTATATAATGATAAAAAGGAAAGAGCTAGCAAGGTACACAATGATGCAGATGAATCTTAAGTACACACTTCTCAGTGAAAGAAGTGATTGTGAAAAACCCTACATATCATATTACTCCACTTATAGGGCCCTTTGCACATGGAAAACCCATAGAGAAGATGAATGTTTCAGTGACTGCTAGATGTTTATGTCAGGGTTGGGGGTTGAATAGAACAGTTGAGAAAAATTTTAGCTATGTTGTGATGTTGTGATGGTAGCTACTTTCTGCTGTAGACTTGTCAGAACCCATACAATGTAGTACAAACAGTGTCTGAAACTCTATTTTTTAGAAGGCACTGCAGTCAGAACCATGTACTGGTGATAAAGCCTCTGGTAGCAATAAAATGTTGTCCTTAATAAAAAAAAAATAGAAAAATCATTTGGAAAATGGAGAGATTCCAGGATGAGAATTAGTATGTGGCCAAATTTCTACAGATGTTACAAATGCATAAGATAGCCTCACTGAAGGGGGTGAGCAAGTGGTGTTGATCTAAGTAATTCAACCTAAGAACAAAAGACTTGACTTTAAGCACTGTACTCTGCTTAACAACGTGGCCACCCATGGGATATTGCTGAGCAGTTCAAAACACTTATACTGTAATAAAACAATTAAACAAATGAGTGAAAGATGCTGGGGGACAAATTTCTTCTCATTAAAACAGGATTTTACAGATTAGCAAGGAAGGATCCTGTGGTACTGAACTGTAGTTGAAGGTATGCTATGAGCTCATGTTTAGCTTATTGCATATGTAGATGATTGCACATAGAAATATTATAGATATCTGTATGTTCATCTACACACACACACACACACACACACACACACACACACACACACACACACATTTTATCAGCTGAAAGGGGCCTTGAAGAAATGATGCTCTAATAGCAATGAACATACCTGGAAATCAAACCTTGGTTTTTCCAATGGAAAAGAGGGCTCCTTGGAGAAATATTTGAACTTAGGACTGGAGTAAGATAGATAGAAGATATAAGCCTAGAGAATCTTGATATAGTAGAAAATGGAGAAATGCTTATAAAACAAGCAAACTTGTACTGTCAGGGATATACAAAAGGGACCCACAACCAACTGAAAGAGTTCCCAAAGGCCCAGTATATACAACTATACTAAATCCTCCTCTAGTAGAGGACTTCATTAGCTAGAATAACAAAATAAGTAAGATAGTATTAAATTACAAACAAAAGTATTATATAAATATTCAAGAATCCACACTGACATAAACAAATAATTGAATAAACATTTGCATAAATGGGGAGAATAGACAAGTTGAGTATGTACGAGAATTTCCAATAATTCACAAAGATTCTGTGAGTATGTGGGAGGTTTCCCAGTGATTCATGAAGATCCTCTATCTCCAAACAAAGGTGCTAAAAATCAAATTCCTAGATGTGGACTACAGGTAGTGATTCCCTCCAAATATTCAACTAAGGGGGAGGCAGAGTCATTGTTTGGTGGAAGAGCCTGAAGACCTCTACTAGATACACAAGGTCAGTGTCAGCAATAATAATAATAACAACTCACATTTACAAGGACTCTGCTTCATATAACATCATGAAAATGGACTTAACCTCTGAGGTCTTCCAAGTCTAATCATTGGAAATGTATCAAACAAGCCTCTGCTTAAAGGATATTGTATAGAGTATCTGACCATTCTTCTTGAAATTGTCAAGTTTATCAAAGAAGGAAGTCTACAAACATATCACATCAAGAGTAGACTATGGAGGCATGGCTGAATATAATGTACAAGGATCATGGAACAGAGCAGTTATTAGGTAGAAATCAAGGAAAGCTAAGTAAATTAGATTATAGTTAATAATGATGGATCACAATTTAGTCATCAACAAAGCCAAAGCAAAGTAAGATATTAATAGTAGGGAAAACTGGTGTGGATAGAGGTCAGGACTTACTGCTCTATTCACTTTTCCTTGAAATTTAGAACTATTCCAATTTGAAAAGTCTGTTGAAAATTTAGGATGGTAAACTTCATAAAATAAATGCTTTTAACTCCCTAAAGGTGAAGATTAATTTCTTTAGCATTGAAAGAATTCCTATTAAAAAACATCAATAACTTGACAGAAATTGAGTTCAGGAGTAACTAGTTAACATAAATGTAAATTGCAAAGAACTTTTGAACATACCAAAAATTTGATCAATATTACTCATAATAAGAAAAATGTAAATTGGGCTACCGTGTGACACCATTTTTCACTGATCATGTGATTTGAGTCCAATAGCATACTTCGTTGGGAATTAGAAAAACATATCCAAATGAGTAACACACACACACACACACACACACACACACACACACACACACACACACACACCTTCTGTGCTGGCTAGTTTTATGTCAACTTAATACAAGCTAGATTCATTTTAGAAGAGGGAACCTCAACTGAGAAAATTCCCACACTAGACTGGCCTGTAGGCAAGCAACCCTGTGGTAGTTTTCTTGACTGATGATTGATGTGGGAGGACCCAGATCACATTAGGCAGTGCCACTGGGCTGGTTGTCCAGAGCTCTGTAAAAAAGTAGGTTGAGCAAGCCATGTGGAGCAAGCCAGTAAGCAACACTTTTCTGTGGACTCTGCTTCAGATTTCTGCCTTGAGTCCCTGCCCCATCTAGGTGATGAAATAAACTCTTTTTACCCAAGTTGCTTTTCATCATGATGTTTTATCCCTAGATAGACACCATTAGACTAGCAATCTGTATAGTCTGTTGAAATACTAATGTATATGTTCAAAGATATCCATACAGGGAGAATCATTGCCATACTACTCATATAATATCCAATTATTTCAAAAATCTATCTATCTGTTATTCAGGGGATTGTTAAAAATGGCACATACATGAAATAGAAAGCAAAATACAATATAACTATTATGAGTATTTAGGGTGACCCCAGGGTTCTGATACAGCAATTGTCAAGACATGATGTCAGGCAAAAAAAAAAAAAAAAAAGCAAGAGACAAGTTCAGAATATCGTGTACTTAATAATAATAATAATTCTTAGTACACACAATAATTGAATGGGAAATTGTGTCCCTAGAAGAACTGCATAATTTAGAAAGCACAATCAGAAAACAAAAGGTGTTCTTAGTAATCAAATACAATTACAGAAATACAAATGGAATCGTATTTTGAATAACAAGAACATGGCTGAAGTCAGAGCTGGCCTCCAATAATATTATGTTTCTGAATATAAGCAAAATTAAAACTGTAATTGAAAATTGAAGATTTGGAAGGAAGTTGCAGTGGGTCTGGCATCTATATATAAGAAAGTTAAAAGGAAAATTGGACAAGGCAAATGGAGAGATAATAGCAAACCACAAAGAGAATAAACTGCCCAGCCTGAAGAAGGAAAGTTGACAGACAGGCCCTGCTGAAGGCCATCAGGGATCAAAGGTATACGTTCTCACTGAGAGAAGGTTTAGTGAAGTTTCTGAACTCAAGGAGGAAGAGAAAGTCCTAATCTTCCCAGAGGAAAAGGAAACTCATCAAATGGGTCCAGATGTGCCAAGCTCACCAATGAATTCTACAAAACAAAAGAGAAAATGCTAGATTACTTTGCTATAGAAATTTTCAGTGGACTAAAAGCATCAGTCAGTGTTAGGATGATATCAAGACAACCCAGAAAATGTGCATTACACTTGAAAATACTTGAGAATGTCTCCCCCAAACCCTTGTCTCCCCCAGAAAAAGCAGACTCTCAAAATGAGGGAACTACTGTAGAGCCACACTAGAGTATAGTCACAGAAAAATAAAATGGCACATTCCCACACAGCTCTCCACAGACTACAGTGATTTTCCTTCAGTCAACAGCCTGAGCAGGATACTTAATGATTATCTATTAGTTGGAGTGAAAAGAAGATGAGGATATCTCAGAAAAATGGAACACTGCCCAAGAAAAACATGGTCCAGTCATTAAAAGCAAATTAGAAATGAGGCATGTGACAGCCTAGAGGAGGTGAGCTTAAGGAAGCAGTGAAGATAAGGCATGTGGCATTTTTTTTCCTGAGCAGTCTTCCTGAATGGCAAAAAGGAAGGCATATTTTTGAGGTGAAAGAAAAAAAAACCTACTGGGATCTCCAGTACACTATTGGGATCTCCAATTTTCAATATTTACATATTCATAATATATTGAATGCTAGTCACTTATTTTTAATCAACACTTGAATAATTGCTAACAGAAAGAAATTATAGGTACAAGATAAAAATAAATATTATGCAATTTGACTGTGTGAAAATGCAGGAAAGAAATATATACTCACTCCTCTCTACATTATTGAGAGTGGTTAATGCCTATAGTTGAGAGTAATAAGACTGATGTTTGATTATGTTATTAAGGGCAAGACTTAGTCTAAAATTAATACTATCTGATTGGGACATAAAAAAAATAAAAGTGTCTGACATTGTGGTACCATTAGAATGCTAAAGGCAAGAGAGCTGTGAGTGGGTTAACTCAATTCAGATGTCACCTTCTATAGTGTCTCTACTTCCTGGTGAATGCTCATTTCTGATGGCTAAGGAGTGAACTTAGGGTATAATGGAAGACAGTGCAGCATGCCATTCTCACTATCAATTGCTGAAAGATAGTTAGTACTCACACTATTAGTACTGCAGGAAGTCAGTCACAGGAAGTACAATGGAAAGCAGTATGGAAATAGACTCAAGACCTAGAATTGGATTGTTTGATTGGCAGGCATGGGCAGAGGTGGATGCAGTAACTTTCCAGAGAGAAATGTCTCGGTCTACATGGGAAGAAGATTTGGAAAAGAACAACTCACCTGTTCATTCAACTCAAAGGGAAGCAGGACCCAGTTTCTGTGGGAAGGGGTTCCTGGGGACAGAGCTGCCCCAGCAGGAATGCTGGGAACAGAAGCTTTGCTCAGGTATCAGCTTCTGGGGCTGCTGCAGCAGAGTGCCATAAACTGTGGGCTTGTGGAATAGGAATCCAGTCTCTCATAGTTCTGGAGGCCAAGAGTGTGAAGTGGAGGTGGAACTGGTTGGCTGCCTTCTGTGGCTGTGAGAGGGGCAGAGCACTCCAGGGGCACATGGGGCTCCCAGGACTCTGATGGTACTCTTTTGTGTCCTTCGTCTTACAGCCTCTCCCTGATCTCTGCCTTCATGTTCCCACTGTGTTACTGTAGACGTGTCTCTGTGCCCCGACCTCCTCATTATTGGTTAGGAGCCTACCCTTCTCTTCTAGAATCTTAACTATTCCTGCAAAGCTATATTTCATAATAAGAATACATCTGGAGCTATCAGGACTTAGTACTTTCCACATAGGAAATTGGGGGAACATAATTCAATCCCGATTAAGCTGAGGTTCAGAGCCCTTCTTTCCCTACAGAACGTGGGCTTTTGGGGGAAAGAATATTGGGGACATTCAGAAAGAATGGCTTCCATTTTTTGACCTTCTCTGTAGAAAAAGGTATGAAACAGATAATTGAAGGGTGAAAGCAGGTAAGCACAGCTTAAGTAGCTAGTGATGGGGTCCATAGCAAAGAGACGGGGTTCTGACCAACTGGAAGAAGAGAGGTAATGGTTTTTGGCCACACCAGCCAGCTGGAAAGCTTAATCTCCCTTTTCCTCAGTTATGAACATATCAATTCTGTATAAAACACCCACAATTTTACATTTATGTTCCCCACTCAAGGTTCCATCAGTTGATTCTGGAAGCAGCCTCTTGTTGTCAGACTAAGTTCCCATGTGCTCCAAGGGCTTTCCATTCTGGACCATGCTCTGCCTAGGATGGGTTTTCATACGGTTAATGGTCAGCTGGAGAAGCAATGTGACCAAGATGAAGCATAGCAAGCTGAAATGTCTGCTCTGCTCACATCACAAGGCTGGCTCTTCGTGAGCCTGAGCAGATCTCCTCAGCGAACATTCATGCAGCAGATGTGTCTGAGAGATAATCCAGCTGTGCAGAAACAGTATGGGTGGACATAGTTTTACTCAGGCACAGAGTAAAAAGAAGCACTGTACCATCTGCAACATTATAGTTGTGTTTTTTTCTTTTTTAAAAGTAACAGAATTAACTCATGCTCATTGTCAAATATTTGGAAGATAAAGAGAAACAAAAAGTAAAAATAAATCCCTGGGATCTTGAGAGTGCTCACATTCTGGTGAGTTCTTTTACTTTACTTACACTGACCGCCCCCACTCCCACCCCCAGAAACCACCTCTGCTACCCACCCAAAAGTTAAGTTATTCTCTCCAAGCCAAGAAAACCAAGGTGTGTTTATTAGACTTGAGAAAGCAGGATTTCTGTGCTTTTGAATCAGAAGTTAAAAATAAAGAAGATTCAATTCAATGGAATGCAAGAACACAACCAGCTACACAAAACTCAATATGAAGACATAAAATATCCTACATTTAGGTGAGAAAAAAAACTGTACAAGATGGAGAGATGGAAACTTAATAACACTTCATGTGAGAAAATCTGGGTGTTCCAACTGATCATAAATAAATCAGAAGCCAATCACAAGACCGATTTCACAGATGTATCCAAGCTAAGCCTGTAACGTGTATTATATTATATTACATATGTACCTCTGTGTGTTCCTTATTTTAAATGCAGAGCATATTTTTGGAGAGATGTGCAAGAAGCTGCTAACAGTGGTTACATCAAAGTGGAAAGTGGGGGTGGGGAGGGATTCTCTACTTTTCGTTTTGTCTTTTTTATACATTTGATTTTTTTTTACCATGAGTCTGTATTATTTTTATATTATAAACATTGTTTAAATTGAAAGAAAATGTAAGCAAGGTGATAGAAATACAGAAATATTGCTGGGGCTGGATCAAACTGTCATCAGTTTGGAGTGTGCTGTTTTATTATTTTTATTACAATAACACAATATGACAACATACCAGAATGTTCAAGATGCATCTTCAGAGCTGAAGTCACACACAAGACACAATTCTGTGACTGGCTTTATCTTTTGGCTAAAGCAGTGCTTAGGCTCATGGGCTCTGAAATTAAATGATTTAGGCTCTAGCTCTGTGATCACACGAAATGACTCTCCCTCCCTTAGCCCGATTTACTGCAATTGAAATGGCAGTGCTAGCCACTTTATGGGGCTATTGTGGTGGCTGGAAGAGGGAATCATGAATATGCCTTGAGTGGAGTCCAGGGTGTAGTTAGTGCTCTCTGTAAATGTTAGTTATTAGCAAACCAACATTCAGGTTATTACTATCACACCCCCCAGGTATCTATGTAGTTTATCCTTCCTGTGATCATGCATTATATCTCATAACATGACTCTATAATCATTTAACAAATAATTCTCCTGTTGTTGGTATAAAGGTTATCTACTCTGTCTTTCTGTCTCTCTGTCTCTGCTGTCTGTCTGTCTGTCTATCTGTCTCTCTCTCTCTGTCTCTCTCTCTCTCTCTCTCTCTCTCTCTCTCTCTCTCTCTCTCTCTGTGTGTGTGTGTGTGTGTGTGTGTGTGTACATGTGATAGTTATTTTTCTGTTATGAGAAAATATAACTTAGAGCTGGATTTACTTTAGTTGATGGTTTCGGGAGCTCCAGTCTATGGTTACTTGGCTCCAATGTTTCTGGATATATTTTGACACAGACCAACATGACAATGGAGGCTGTTCACCCCATGGCTCACAGGAGGGAGAGTGGAAGAAAGATTGGAGGCCAGGTGTCTATGCTAGAGAATATGCCTCCTTTCCTTAGTGACACACTTCATACAGCTAGTCACCTCCCAGAGTATCCACCACATCCCAAAACAGCACCACCATCTGGGAATAAGCATCTAGCACACAGACCTATGAGGAGCACTGATTCCTCAAACCTCACAGTGTGTGTGAATTACCATAAAGTGGGCTTAAAACACTGCTTCATGGGATTTAATATGTGTGAAATCACCCAGGGGTCCTGTTAGAATGAGTGTTCCAACTCAGGAGCTCTAGAGTGGCATCTAAGACCCTGTGTTCTAGAAGTCCCCAAATGATGCTATGCCACAGGTCATGCACCACACTCCAAGGAATGAGTTATAAACATCTGCTGAAAAAGGAGAATTAAGAGGAGCTTAGAAACACTCATGGTGGGGGACACCCATCAGAGAAACGGGGTAATTTCCCTACATGAGACAAGATATTGGATCTCTTAGTACTCTCAGATTATTGGAATGCTGTCACATAAAGCCTGATTCCAGAGAACTTCAAAATTCAGACTAATAAATAGAAAGTGAAATTTCTCTCCATATAAGGAAAAATTTCCCACAGGTCCTGTTTTTAGCTACCACCTGTGAGCTAGCACCACTGGCTTGGCCAGTCACCACAGCACAGAATTACCACCACCACCACCACCACCACCACCACCACCACCACCACCACCACCACCCATCCCTTTAGCCAAACAAAGGGAATGTGCAATTAAATGTCCCTGACATACAGTGGTGGCTTGAAGGGAATTTTCTAAGAAAGTACATCAAGAAGAAGCAGCCTTCTGAATGATGTCAAGAAGCCCTTGAGCTGTCATATTCTTCATGCCCACCTTGGATCTTACTGGGTTTTCTTCACTTAGAAGGTATGAAGAGACCCAGTCTGGTGTCTGCCCATGCTGCCCATGACTTCTTTGCAGTGCCAGACTCTTGCAATCTGCCTGCAGCCACACTGCTTTCTAGCTCCAGCTTCTTGGCTCTTGGTCTCTCTATGAACTTACAGCATGGTGACTGCCAAGGCAGCAGACTTCACTGACAGATTTTTGCTCACCACGTGGCCAGGAAAGATCTGGGCATGTCCTTCAATGGGATACAGACATCCTGTCCTCCTGCTGGCAGGCAGCAGCAGCAGGCGCCTAAGTTTGTTCCTCTCCTGAAGTGGCGGACCTGGCTCTCCACCCATGGAGCAGGAACAGCTGTGGGTCTGTGGGAAAGGAAGAGTGCTGATTTCCTGTCCCAGTTTTGCTTGGAAACTGAGTGGTCCCAGGGTCCTTAGGTGGCTGCTGAAGGGCAAAGAAAAGAAGAAAGGCACGCACACAAGGGGACATAGGCAGGCTTCTGGGGCGGCACTGGCTCTCAGTAGGCCAGTACTTGTGAAAACAGAGGGGGAGGAGGCTCTGGAGTGTCTGGGACAGGCCAGAGGAGTGAGCTGCTGGCTAGGGATGCCTGCAGCAGGACCAGTCTTGTCCTGTGAGTCAATTCCTACACCAACTTCAGAACCATCTCTCTGGTCCTCAACCCAAGACAAAACCTACCAGGTACAGCTTTCTCGGTGTTTCTTTGTTTGTTTGTTTGTTTTTGTTTGTTTGTTTTTTGTTGTTGTTGTTTGCTATAAAATAAAGTAAGTATAAGACTGAACTGATGTCATTCACAATAGTGCTGACTCCAAATGTAGGCACTGAGAATCTCACAGAGTCCAGTCTCCATTTGAGGGCACTATCTGAGCGCCCTATAATTCAATCCATTCCTCCTCCCCGCTACCCAAAGTTTGCACAGATTGCACAGCTGAAGGACTTGGTCTCACAAAACCATCTCACTTCCAAAGCCAGTTGCCAATCCCAGATTAGCACCTGCACTTTTGGCTGTAAATTCTGAGAGCTCAAACTTCCTATACAGTTTCAATGGTGTACTGGATTGACTGGCAACACTCACCAATACACTGTTACATTCAGGAATGGCCAAGTGAGAGACATGTTCAGAACAAGGTGCGAGAGATGGTGTGGAGCTTCAGTGCCCTTTGTAGGGACATCATTTTCCTAACACCTTAGTGTGTTCATCAACATGACAGCTCTCCAAAAAAAAACAAAAACAAAAACAAAAACAAAAACAAAAAAAAAACAAAAACATTATTTAGGAGGGTTTAAGGCCACAAGATTATCAAAGCATTGGCCACTGGTCATTAAGTCAATCTCTAAGCCCTCCTTGGTCTCTAGCAATTAGGTTCATTCTAGAAATGTCTAAGATCTCCCAGCCCCAGTCACCTCAACATATAAAAGACATTTCAACATAAAAGAGATTGCAAGGCTTTTAGGAGCTGAATATCAGGAAATGAAACAGACATCTAATGTTTATTTGTGGTTGTATCAACAAAGGCAAATGAGATTTTTCAGAATTAGAATTCATGACTCAGGTCTTTCTGTGTGTTATATAAGGAACTATAATGAGAAGATAGTACCAGAGGAGTGTGCAAAGACCACACTAACTGGTTCATAGACACTCCTGTGAAGGACAGGGGAAAAAAAAACCAAAAGAAAGGAAGTACCCTACTTAATTCTGCCTTGGAGTGCTTCAGTAGTCTCTCTATCACATGATGCTTACCTGGAAATGGGGGTCTCGGGGAAGACACTGTCTCATTTGTCTTATATTCCTAGTGGCTGGTACCTGGCATCACATAGAGTCAGTTCTCAAAGGTCAAGTGTGGAATGACCAAGTCTTTGGAAGGAAGGAGGATATGTAGAGGACAGAGAGATGACAAGAGCAGCAAAGGGGAGCTCTGTACACCGTGCTCTGGCACAGTGAAGTCCAGTCATTCCTCGTGTCTATAAACTGGCTTCATGGGGTGGGGGTTTTCTGTTTAATTGTAAATATGATTACCTTTCCTCTCTAGTAACAAAGCAGAAGGCAAGGTGCAAAGCAAATCAGTGGGAGGTGTTTCTTGATCACACACTGTCTTCCTTCAGCTATGCTGATATGGTCAATAGTTCTATAACCATAAGCTCAAAGCCACTAACCTTGTCAGTGAGAGGTGAAAATTGTTTAATGAATGAATGAGAAATGTGAGTGAGAAAACAGTGAGATTAACATGTAAACCTTCTCTTCCATTCATCTATACCAGGAAAAGGAAAAAGATGTGAGGAAAAAGAAGATGAAGGACAATGATCCCCAGCTGACATCTAATTACCCAGCCTGGCAGGATGCTGAGCTTAGCTCATGTGCTGAGCATGATGCCTGCTGGCAGGTGGAAGGAACTCTTGGTGATGGTTTTACATGGGTCACTGATGGTAGGGTAAGGAGAGGGCATGCCAACATCTCACTTCATATCCCTCTCCTTGGATGTTTCCTCCCATATAGCTCTGCCTGCTCCCCCTTTGATGATCTTACAAATATTCTTAATAGACAATTAAATTCTTAATTTGGCTAAAAAAAATACAGGATGTGAAAATGATAGTTCTTGTGCATGTCTAATAATATTGAGTGGGATAGACTGCATGAAGTTCTACTCAGTTATAGAAAGAGAATAAAGCTACTACCCCATGCTGACCTCTGAGTTAAGAAGTGTCAGCCTGATCCTTCCTCCTTCTGTTTAGAACTGTGTTTATTGAATGTTCTTACTCCCCCCTACACAAGGCTCACTCTGTATTCCTGTTTCCCTTAGCAGAAAGGTTGCACAGCCTTTTAGTGCACATGGCTTCTATGAAAGGTTTAAATGCACTATCAAATGTCCTTAAGGATTACAGATCATGACAGGCAAAGTCTCCCACAGTGTGTCTGGCTTGGTTTGTGGCACCTTCTGAAAGGTGTGAGTGGGTGAAGGGTAAGGCTGGACAATGGCTTTTCTATAAGATTTTGGTAGTGTGGCTATGAGTAAGGGCTTGTTCCTGGTGTTGGGGTCTGGGCCAGGTGTTTCCAGGTTCTTGCCCTATTACCCAAAGGAATGAAATCAAAGGCTCACACAGATTTGTAGAAGAAGGTAAGTTTATCTGGAGTGATGTAGTAGTGCAAATCTGAGAAGGATACAATGCCACGATTGGCTGTGGTCACATGGAAAGAATACACAAGACTCTAGGAAAGAGATTGTTCCAGAGCCAAGCATCATGCAATTGAAAATGACCAAGGGGGCAGTATAAAGGACACTGCCTTCATTCTTAATGAAGCACCCAAGTTTGCAATGGAATAAGTAAATGGATATCATGTTGACAATTTATTGTGTTCCAAGCTATCATGCTAAGTGTTTTATATACATCATCTCAAGTAATTGCCTAATAGTCCTCTGATGTAAGTATTGGAGTCTCCACTACTTAAGTGAGGACACTACAGAATAGATATGAAGTACCTTCTGTAATCCAAGTCTGTCTTTTCCAAGGCTGAAGCAGGGTTCAATTGGTTTGGGGTATGCATACTCTTCCTATGGTAATGCACTTGGCCAATAGTTTCTTCACCTGCATATACTATGCACTCTCATATGCACCCAACAATCTCAGCAAGTTCTAGACCTCCTGCCTACATTCACCTACACATATTTCACTTTCTGAAGAACAGTATAAGTTTCTGTGCCCCTAGTAAAAATTTTAAGTATATTCTCAGCATATATGAGTGTATCTGGCCTGAACTGGTTTAGCATGTGTATTTAAGTAAGGCAAGACTGTGTCCCCTAGTAAACTTTTAGGGAGAATGCTCTATTTATCATCTTGTGCCCACACATAATTGGTGTGCATGTGATTAAAACCAGATGCATTGTGGGAAAAGACATGCAGCAGGAAAAATAAACACATGACTTAATCAACCAATTAAAATGAGAACCAACCAAATACACCCCCTTAGTCACCAGTTCTTTCTTCTCTTGAGTCTCATCAAAGGAACTCCAAAACAATAATCAGGGAACTTGTGTATTGTTATCCATGTGACCACAGCCAATCTTGGCATTGTATCCCTCTCAGATTTGCACCATTGCCTCACTCCAAATAAACTTACCTTACTTTTTCTACAAATCTGTGTGAGCCTTTAATTTCATTCCTTTGGGTAACAGGTCAAGAAATTGGAAACACCTGGCCCAGACCCCAACACCAGGAACAAGCCCTTACTCATAGCCACACTATCATAAGAAGCCTCCTAGGGAGCATGACTGTCTAAGTGCAGAGAAATATTGGAGCAAGTCCATTCAGATAATTCCCCCAAGACTCTGTCTCCTTGGGAACTCAATAATGGCCCTGCCACCTCTGCTGGATAGCTGTATGTAACCCAACTTCTTCTTCCACTGAGAGACACAGACAGAATCCACAAATATAGCTCTTGTGTCTATAACCAAGCACATGGCTGGGACAGACTTTATTGGCACTCAGGATTCTATCATACTCTTCTCTACAGTTATGATTGCCTTGTTTGCTTTTAATTCTGTGGGTGCCTTAAAAGGTTTATAACATGATACTAGGCACTCAATTGCAAAACAGAGTCAACATCTGAGACTTGTCTCAGCCCTTCGTACTGGCTAGTCAGAACCCTCTGGCAGTTTCCTCTCAAAGTATCCCTTCTAATCCAGAAGCATATGATTAGGTCTGTTAGCATAAAATATGGTTCCTGTCCTCCAGGCAGGCAAATGTCCCCTCTCTTTCTAGCCTATGTAAAGTTGATACCTGGATAACTTCCAGAGGACACAGCCTTCCTCTTCATAAAAGACAGGCTCAACATCCAGTACAAAGCACAGCCCAAGCCCTTTATATCACTGAGTTGGTACAGGCAACAGGACGTGGAAGGATTTCTTGCTAATTTCTCTTGGCAGGTAGGACAGCAGGAAGAAGTGAGGAGATACTAACAACTCCAATGACTGAAATCTTAAAATCTTGAGGGCAGGGGAGATAAGTGTATGCCTAGCAGGTATGGCATGCCAAGATGTAGACAAACATTGACAGTGAGGCTGGGGTATGGAACTTCCAGTCTGAAGCAGAGGGAGCTCTAGCAGATGATACTGCATTTGGGAGTAACTAATGCTGGGTCCAGGGATGGGGTAGAGTATGCAATTGCAGGTTAGCAGGGAGGAGGGGACAAACACTGAGATCAAGATAAAAAATATGAGCAATGTCAGGACCCCAGACACAGAGAAAAGGATAAATGTCTGAAGAACTTGATTTAAGCCAGGCCTGCTATAGCTCAGAAGCATATAGAGCCCAAACTTAAGGTTTTAACACAGGGTGAGGGAAATGGCCAAGGGCCAAATGGGTAAAAGAGAACCATGGACTGAGAAAGGGGAGTGCCTCTGTTTTTCCATTCAGGACACTTAAGATGGAACTATACCTATGCAGTTAACTCTAGGCCAACAAGCCACAGAGACTGGCTTCTTACAGAGCTGCTACTTAAAACTGGCTATGTCCCTGAGGCTGGCCAGGTTGTGCCTGTCTGTGAGCCCATCTACAGGGAAAGGCTGAGAGATCCAGGATCCAATCAGGCAGCTCTTCCCGCCACTCTTTTTCTGAGTGTTGTGATATCAACTGAAGATCAGCCATCTGTGGAAATCCAATAGACATATAACATGGGCATGTCAAGTAAATCAATCTCCAATTGACCTGGACCAGCCGTCTCTTCTCCCTGCCTGAATGGGTGCCACTCAAGAGCTTTCTTTCAGCACATGCCACAATGTCATGACCTTCTAGCCATCAGCCTGGGATTCCACACTTTTTGTGACAGATTCTTCCCCCTTAACTGGAGCAGGTTTGAGTGATATGCATGGCCTGGCAGCAATGGAGCCCCTCCACAGCACCTCTAGGCCATAGGCCAACCCAAGCCATATCAATATCCTTACCAGAGTTAGGTATGCTTGCCTTACTATCAAGAGCAAACAACCCAGGACTTGATCCTCAGGGCCTGACATGGGTCTAGAAATGCTGTCCTTCCAAAGCTTCTCATAGATAGCTCTGCATACCCTTACCAGGAAGCTGGAAGCCCATGCCATCAACACTGGTCTTGAGGCTGCCCTTTACTTGTGTAGCTTTGGGCTAATTGTAACCCAACCAACCAAGAAACAACAAACTACTGTGGGACACAGTCTATGGGCTTGGATTGGTCATGATCTCCATCCCATAAGGCCCTCCCCCAGGAACTGGCGCTTGCTGCCACAATCCAAGGAGCATGGCTCCTGGAGGGCATACCTACCCCATGGCTACCTAAGCAGAGTGAGAGTTTAGTATTGAGGATGAGGACTAGGTGATAGAGGAGGGATGAGTGAATGAATAAATGAATGAAGAAAAGAAACCACAAAAATGAGGATCCCCTTACTCACGTTGGCTAAGGGGATATGTCCAAAAAGAGGTTTTATCCTTTGATGCCAACATGCAGGCTTTTATAGAATATGGGTGTGTCCTGGTGGCATAACGGTTGGTATTATTTATAAGCCACTGTTACCAAATCATTGTGATGACCATTGTCCTTCCTGTCAGCCTCTCCACTTACTGACTTTTGGTTAAAAAACAAGACAGTGAACGAGATTTAAATCTTTGTTATTTCAGGCCACTGAGACCACTGGAGTTCTGACTATAGCATAACCTCGGTTGGGCCACACAGAGGTTGAGGTGGTTGTGACATGTGGAGGGAACATGATTGATTAACCACAGCTAGCTTCGGCCACAAAGAAGGCCATCCACAGAGCACTGGCTGCCGCACTCGGTTATTGACTATCAGGAGATCCAAAGTGGCTTTGCTGCAAGGTGCGCCCTGTTTATGTCACCCCTGCATTCCCTCATCCCCAAAGATAACGTGGCCTATTTTGAGTCAATGTCATCTACAATATTCTTAGCCCAGAGGGGCTGCAAGTGGAGCATTTTTCTAGTTTCTGGCATTTTCTTTACTATCCTCAAGGCAGTGGAAATAGCAATTTTTTAAAGGTTTTTCAATGGAAATAGCAAGAATGTGGGCCTTGGAATTTTTCCCTCATTTTTTAGGTGCCCTCTAGCTTTCTGGTATCACACAGCATGGGGCAGTTTAGCAGAGATTCTTATCTAGCTTCAGGTCCAAGTGGGTGGCGTGTCCGAATAACTCTGACTCATTTAAGATTATATTGTGCCCTCATTATTTCTTAAAATTTATGTTCCCTACATTTCCCCAGACAATGGACTTGCAATTATTTCCAGTAACTTTCACACCCATATCCTGATTATTCATTTTACATCCCCCAGGCCATGTAGAGTTCAAATCTGGCTTATTTGGGAAACAGCAATGAGATGGGAGCAGAGTCAGCATCGATTGTGTAGGACATGGAGACGAGGGAAGTATTTCAGAAGGGTTTGGAGAGGCACCAGTGCTCAGAGATAGCCCATCTCAGTGTCACAAGCCCCGCCCACCCATGTGTACCATGGATAAGATTGGACATTAATTAGCATGGCCACTCCCAAGCAATGAACGGTTATGTATGTTACGAGATTTTTGTTGGTCACTTGCTTTAGGCTATCAGATTCCCCACCCCCCTCCTCTCGCCTCCCTGCTTTGCAGAGAGCATGGCTGCAGTTTCAGGGCTGCCCCCTCACTGAGTGAGTGTCATCTCAGGTAAACACAGCCCAAAAGTGCTGTATCTGCTTTGCGTCCCTGTGCTTACACATTCCATTTGGGCCATGACCAATTCCACATACCCCGAGGGCCTGCTGCCTACAACTAATTTCTGGAACCAATTTCTATATCAGCTGAGAGTCTGCTGCAGCAACAGAAACCATTTCCGGCTGACTTTAAGCGGAGAGAGAAATACCAAATCCCCAAGGAGTGGGGAGTCTGTATGTAATTAATCAGAGGCTCCCGGGGGGAGCTCAAAGAATTGAGGCCTGAGAGGCTTGCTTTGGAACTCTTTGGGACCAGGCTGTTGTATTCATGTCAGCTGTGACGCCTTCTGGGATGACACGTGTCAATCTTTCCTGCCTCTTTCACCAGTTTGACGATTCTCAGGCTAGCATATATGACTGGTCTAGCATGGGCCATGTGTCCAGTTCTGAGAACAGTCTTGGTCTTTCACCAGGAGCAGCGGAAGAAACAGGTGTCTCATAGAAAGCTTACCATCAAGCCACCTAACCTGACTTCTCTTCCTCCTGAGACAACTTCCCACTATGTCCATGATAGGGGAGAGTGGAAAACATGTCTGCCCAGGAACAAGCAAACACTTGATCTAGAGAGGAAGTTTGCAGCTCTGAGAATGTAGTCACTCTTGGGCCCCTAGGTGTGGCCACGGCCAGCAGGAATTCCTCTACACTGCTCTTTGTCAGCCTTCAGAATCTCCTGCTATCTCTTCCATAGCAAAGTCCTCAGGCATTATAGGGGTCAAGAAGAGGGGATGGGGACCGTACCCGCCAGAAGTGTGGCAGAGGATCAGGACCTCTGCTTTCCACTCACACTGGGAGATATTTGGATGGAACACTTCCATTTTCTGTTTTCCACTGGGTGGAATGAACCCAGCCCTGGATAAACACTTGGCAAGAGGGAGGTTTCACCCAGGGAACCCTTTCAGCACTTTGCCTACAGAGCCTCCCTGGGGAGGACTGAACCATTTTTGAGTTCTCTGATAGTATCACATTTCCTCCTAGCTGGAAGTGTGAACACTCACTGCACTGACAATGTGCAGCCCCCACAGACGCAGCTCAAGAAGAACTGGTCCCCGAGGAGCACTACGCTTTGGAGGACAGATACTCAGAAGGCTCCCACTGCTCAGCCTGCAGGAGTTTAGAAAAGCAATCTGACAGCCTGAGAAAGCAGTCCGTGCTCAGAAGTCCTGGGTCTCCAGAGATTCCTTGGGTCTGGGGCAGGTATCATATCTGTTCAACTTCATTATGACCAAAGGTCCACATTACCAAAGAGCAAGGTCAGCTCCCCACAACAACCTAGCCTCTTTCAGGGATACCAGTAACTTGTGGAAATCATGCTGGCTGGCAATAGTTAGAACCCTCTCCAGGAACTCACTGTCTTCGTGCAGAGGACGGGGTCCCTCATCTCATCTCTATCACCCAGGGTCGTCTTTCCTTTGTATTCGACACCCTTGCCTTCTACTGTTTCTGTCTTTGAAAGCATCCTCCTTAGAGCCCTCTTAACTCTGTCCTCAGCCCCTTTCCCCAAGAGGACCTGTCCACATATTTTGTGCCTCGTCTGTCCCATATTTCTGTCAAGGCACCTTAGTAAAGTATTTGTTTAGCCAATTGCTTTCTCCAGTAGATTACAAGATTCTCCAGGGACAATATCACATTGTTCACCCCTCTGCATCCTGAGGGCCTGGCATCTTGATGTGAAAATCATTCGGAACACTTACTGAACAAATGGCTGTCCCTGTGTGCTCAGGACAGCATCTGATCAACAGTGGGTACAGAGAACCTCAGGAGCTTGGACTCACTCCTCAATAAAGCTCCATCCACGTCACCTGCTTTATAGAGCCTCATCTGGTTTGTCCACTGATGGTACTTTATAGATTTTCTAGCAGTCTCAAAGCTTTAGCTTTTGCCAAGAGGTATCACCAAGTCTCCTCACACTGCCTCTGGTGCCTGAGAAGAGCAAGTTGGGGGAAGAGTGTCACTGTATCATTCGACTTTCAGTGAAACAATAGTCCTAATTTGTCAAAGTCAGGTATCAGAATAAGTTGCGAAGAAATATTTCATGACTGAAAGAAACAAGCGAAGTGGTTTGGGGCTCAGGACTTTCTCTGCAATGTCCCTTTTTTAACTGTAGGTTTACCCACTATACACGAGGCAAACCTTCTCAGCCTTGTAAGAACTTGAATTAAGACAAACAGGTGAAAGAGCTAAGAATGTCCAGCACATAGTAGGAACCTGACCATGCTGGATACAAGCAGCTAAAGGAGCTGGCTAAATGAGAATTTCCAGGAAGCATCTAGAAGTAAGAACCATGTAGGAAGACAAACAACATGGACTGGTAAGAAGGCACTTAGGCACTGGGTAGCTTTGGAGCCTATCCTAGAACTCACTCTGTAAAGCAGGCTAGTCTCAAACTCACAGAGATCCGCCTGCCTCCCCTCCTGAATGCTGGGATTAAAGGCGTGTGCTACCACACCCAGCGAATGCCTTCTACTTTTTAACCAAACCTCTTCTTCCCCAGCAAATGTCAGAGCTCCAAACACTTCCAGAGGATGACCCACCTCCAAGTTCCCCAGAGACAACAGCTGCTAATTCTGAATAAGAGATGCCAATGCACACATTCTAGTTTGTTCCTATGCTGTGGCAAAATACCACAGCCAAAAGCAACGTGGGGAGGAAAGGGTTTAGTTCAACTTGTGGTTTATAGTCCTTTACTGAGAAAGCTGAAAGGCAAGAACTCAAAGCAGGAACCTGGAGGCAGGGACTGAACCAGAGGTCACAGAGGAGTGCTGCTTATTGGCCTGTTTTTGTGCACCACACCCTACTGGCTAGCACTCCCACATTAGATATTAATCAAGAAAATCACCCAAAGACTTGCCCACAGGTAATCTGATGGAGGTGTTTTCTCACCTGAGGTTTTTCTTCCCTGGTAACTCTAGATTGTGTCAATTTGACAAAAATTCAGTAGAGCAACATATATATGCATACACATACACAGCAATTCTATAGAAATGTGCCCAACCTCTACCAAAAATCATGTATAAGAAAAGACCTCAATAAGAAAATTAGACACACTGAACCTGATAGAAAAGAAAATGAGAACAATCTTAAACACATTGGCACAGGAGACAATTTTCTGAACAGAACACCCATGGTACAGGCAGTAAGATCAATGATTAATAAATGGGACCTCAGGAAACTAAAAAGCTTATGTAAGGCAAAGGACACTGTCACTTGGACAAAGAGGCAGCCTATGGGATGGGAAAAGTTTTTTACCAACTCTGCATCTGATAGGGGTGTAATATCCAAAATATATAAAGAACTCAGGAAATTCGATATCAAAGACCTAAATAGAGAATTCTCATGGTGTCTCACAGCAATAAAAACCCTAACTAGAACACCACTCTTGGGCATATACCCAGAAGACATTCCAAGTTACCACAAGAACACTTGCTCAACTATGTTCATTGCAGCTTTATTCATAAAAGTCAGAAACTGGAAACAACATGAATGTCCCTCAACCAAAGAATGGATAAAGAAAATGTGACACATTTACACAATGAAGCGTCACTCAGCTGTTAAAAAAAATGACATAATTAAATTTGCAGGCAAATGGATACAACAACAACAACAATCATCCTGAGTCAGGTAACTCATACCCAGAAAGACAAATATAGTATGCATTCACTTATAAGTGGATATTAGCTGTTAAGTAAATGATACTCAAGCTACAGTCCATGGACCAAGGAAGATGAGGTAAAGAGAAAGGCTCTAGGGGGGATGCATGGACCTCCCTGGGAAAGGGAAATAGAATAAATTTGTAGGTGGACTAGGGATGAGTAGGGATGGGAGTGGGAAGGATCATGTTACAGGGTAGAGACAGAGGGAAAGATGGCAGAGAGAAACAACTGGAATTAGGGAACATGGGGGGATAGAAGCTCCCCCCGCCATTCAGTTTTTTTGTGCAGTGGAAACTGCAGTGGAAACTTTCTGGGATATAGAAGGGTGACCTAGAGAAGACTCCTGGTGATGGAGGATACCGAGTCTGAACTGGCCATGTTTTGTAGCCAGCCTAGTCTTCCAGTGGTGGGACTAGGTTGCATTTGGTTGAGTTGTTGGCTGGGGATGGGTGGGAGGAAAGGGAAGGTCCCCCATGGAGATCCCTCAACAACCCAGGCTGCTGCTAAGACGGAAGGTCGCTCTCTGAAAACTGACAGTGGGATCTCATTGCTAGGACAACATCCACACAGCTTACTGAACATAGAGAGTTTGAGCTGGTGCCTGCATGGAGCCTTCACCCCTATGTTCTAGTCTCTTGGTTGCAAGAAGGTACTCTGTAGGCTATGGAAAGAGAAATTTGGATACCAACACAGCCTCAAAAACCTTGACCTACAATCTGTCTTGCCTGTCAGATGTGCGGGACAAATGAAAGCATGAAACTTATGGGAGTGGCCAACCAATGTTTAGTTTAACTTGAGGCCCACATCTACACTGCCTAATGTCCAGGAACAGGAGTCTGGATAGCCCAGACATCTAGGGTAGGACCAAACATGACTGGTTAAAAAAAAGAAAAAGAAAAAAAAAATCAATGAAATTATTCCTTTTGTAAAATAACATTTTATTTTGTAAAAATAAAAGATTTTCTTTCCTTTTACATACCAACCTTTTACCCTCCCTCCTCTTCTCCCACTCCCCTCACCTACCTTCATCCGACCCCCATCCCCTCCTCATAGAAAGTAAGGCCTCCCTTAGGTAGTCAACACAGGCTGTTATACCATGTTGGGGCTACACCTAGTCCCTCCTTCCTGCATTAAGGCTGAGTAAGGCATTGCACCATAGGGAATGGGGTCTAAAAAG
Source organism: Onychomys torridus (assembly GCF_903995425.1). Lineage (NCBI taxonomy): Eukaryota > Metazoa > Chordata > Mammalia > Rodentia > Cricetidae > Onychomys > Onychomys torridus. Next base: position 94,651,085 of record NC_050449.1, on the reverse strand, counting down.
CCAGTTTGTGTACCCAGGGTAAGTCCTGGTCCTATTGCCAGGGGATTCACAAACACATCAAGGTATGCAACTTTCACTCACATTCAAAGGGCCTAGTTGAGTCCCATGCAGGCTCCCCAGCTGTCAGTCTGGAGTCCATGAGCTCCCATTAGCTTGGGTCAGCTATTTCTGTTGTTTATCTCATCAAGCTTCTGAAATGATTCCTAATGATGTTCTGCTGTACTCATAGATTGGTGCCTTGTCTAGTCATCATCAGAGAAACTTCCTTCAGCAGCAGATGTGAACAGGTACAGAGACTCACAGCCAGACATTATGCAGAGAGAGAGCCTAATTTGGGGTTTCCATCAAGTCCATCCCCTTCGAAATGAGGGATCCTCAAGGAGGAAGGGAAGGAAATAGTGTAGGAGTCAGAGGGGATGAACATCAGAAGAACATGGCCCACTGAATCAATGATGCATGGCTCACATGTGCTCACAGAGACTGATGCAACAAGCATGGGGCCTGCATGGGTCTGCATCAGGTCCTCTGTGTATATCTTATCAATGTTAGCTTGGGATTCCTAACAGTGGGAGCAAGTGTGTTTCTGACTCTTTGGTCTACTCTTAGGACTCTTTTTCTATTGGGTTGCCTTGTCCAGCCTCAATATAAGGGCTTTTGTCTTGTCTTATCGTATCTGGTTTTGTTCTGATCTACTGTCCTCTGTTGGAGGACTGTACTTTTCTGAAGAAGGCACAGAGCGGGAGTGGACCTGGAGGAAAGGGGAGATTAGAGGAGGAGTAGAGGGAGGGGAAACTGGGTCAGGATGTATTATGAGAGAAGAATCTATTTTCAATAAAAAAAATTTAAAAAGAAAAAGAGAAAGACTATTCATAGTGATGCTGCGCATGATGGCCTGAAATTGACATTACTCAGATGACCATGACAGAAGAAGGAATAAAGTAACCATGATGTACTCATAAAATGGGATATTGTACAGCAGTGAGAATAATAGGTACACTATATGCGAGACATGGATGAATCCCATCACTACAGTACAGAGTGAAAGAAGCCAAGCACAAAGGGCTACATGCTCTGCAATTCCATTCATATGAATTTTGAAAGCGAGTGAGTTACAGCTATCTTGTTAGAAGTCAGGATAATGGTCACCCTGGAGGGAAGAGTGTTGACAGAGAATGTGGAGGGTGGCTTATGCGACACCGCTAATATTCTGTGTTTTATCATGGCAGAGGTGACATCCATGTGTCTAAATCATGAGGCATTTATGATTTGTACTCTGCTGCATGTGGATTTTATGTTTCAGTTTTAAAACTTCTACTAAAATATTGCCACAAATACATACAAAGCGTGGTTTATGGCAAGCACTCCAAAACAGTGGTAATTTAGGGTGCCTGAGTGAGACTTGAAAATCCAATACCACTCTGTGACAGGTTGAAGACAGTGTCAATTCCCACCTCCACCCCCACCCAATGACACTATCTCATTGCCTAAAGCCAGTATAGCCTTTTGAGATGGATTCTAGCTCTAGCATTTCTTTGAACATGCACTTGGTTATAGGCTCAGGTCCTTGTAAAATATTTTCCCCATGTAATTAAAGACAAGTATGCCCTCTACCCCAGTATATCTCATGAACTTTGAGAAGTTAATCTCTTTCTTCCCCAAATTTTAGACCCATCATTCTACTGAATGGAACTTTATAGTTGAAGCCAACTTTGGTTTTAGTAAGCTGCAGGCTTAGGCACCTCAAACTGAGCAAGTACCACATGAATTCCATCACCCCTAATTGAAAAATTCAAGAAAAGATAACCCAAGACACAGACATGGAAGCATGTATTGATCTTGTCATCAATTGTTTATACCAAAGACAGAAAACAAACCTGGTCCAAATAGTACAATTCCAGTATTGACCCAACTCTCTTTCAAAGACCTTTAAATGCAAAAACTGAACTGTAAGAAATGCCTTTCTTACTCACAAAATCACCATACACAAAAAGTATCTATGCCATAGATCTCTCCTAACAGTTTTATATTATGTGAATCTGTATTTGTTGGCTTGAGCTGAAAAAAATGGCCAACATCTAGTGTCTGATGATGACATAGTATGCCCAGATGTGGTTCCACAAGACAATTTCTGTCACCAAGAATTGGGAATCACTAGCTATGCCTGAGTCAGATACTGCTAGTTAGTGGACACAACAGCCATCTTGACTCTTTCTCTTTTTGGCTACTTATTTCTACAGAAGAAGAGGAATTAAATAGTTTCCCATCTTCCATTGCAACTAGAGATTGTCAATCTACAGTTATAGGCAGTGGGGTTTAAGCAGAAGTTTTCTGGAAGTCTGTTTTGTGATTGATAGGAATGTTGGCTGCCATTTTCTTTATCATCTCTTTTTGCATTAACTATGGAAAATGTCCTAATGTCCAGCAGCTATTTTACAGCTGTGTAATATAGGTGAGCCAACTAAGGAAGGTGATGGGGGAAAACTAAAGGAGAAAAGCTGACCTGCTTTCAAACATGAAAGGCCATTGTAGAGATAAGATTCAGAATATTTGACAAGCAGTGATAAACTTCCAAGACAGTAAAATTATAGCAGTCTGCTTCCTGTGGGTGTTGACATAATCTGCTTCTATGCATACAGAACCTTATGACTTCAATGGTCCCCACATACTGATTCATGATAAACATCTCAAATCAAGTGTCGCTTTAGTAATACTTGGGGCAAATGCAAGAGAAAAGCTATCTGTAGAAGAGAAACAAGTTCCCTTCCAGAATCCTAATTCTTCCCACTGTGACTCTTACTGGAAGATACACAAGCTTTCAGAAAATATATGAACTTTCAGAAAAATTTTGAGTGATGCTAGACCTGTAGGTCATAGGAAACACATCTAGAGGAGCTTGGCCAGGAGCTACAAAGCCAACCAGGGATTCTCTTTCTCAAGTTCCATTCACACAACTCTATACATAGTATATGCTATTTCTTGAATTTAAGACAGCTCCAGAAATGTCTCATCTTCTTAGTGGAAGTTGGTGTTTCATTTTGAAGGACATATCCCATATGATCTCTCATTTCATACCCTAAATGATTTAGGTCATGACTTTTTAAACTTTTTTCTCTTAGAGTCTGAATTTATCCAAGAAAAATGTATATGACACCAGGTATATAGACATATAAAATAGGTATACAGGTCAAATATCTACTGTCAATAAATCATAAAGATATTTATTTTAAAACACCTCTTTGGCATATACATATAATTTACCATTTTTGAAGGTGAAATTTGCATATTAATGATATGAACATGTATTTTTATTTCTATATAAATAATTAAATCTTGGCTAAATAGTGCAGGACATAGACCACATTCAACATTTTACAGATTTGATTGGTATTTTTATTTTGTAACTGTCAATATGAAGAATACAGTTTCACAGAAATACAGGTGCAAAGTGGCTGATGTATGTCTAGGGTCGTTTCAGAAATTGTTGGAAATTCTGTCTTAGTCTCTTGCCAAAAGTTTTTGAATGATATTTCTATGAAACTTGAGTCAACAACTCAGCAGTATTTTTAAACTCAAATTTCTTAACCCAATTCAATCCAAAAGCTTACAAATCTAACACTTATATGCTGAAGAGTGATGGTAGGAAAACATTAAAAGCCTTTGTTTTCCACACTCAAACCACTGACCATGTTTCTGTAATTGAAAAAATAACTTGGCATACACAATAAAAGCACAAGATTTCATACCATACAATAGTCTCAAATTTGAGCTGAGTGTTTCAGGCAGAAATCACTGGTCTGATGTGTGCACAGTGCAAAATGTGCATGTTGTATATCCAGAACAAAGGCTGCAGTGAAGTCCTATGGTGCCACATGGATAAATACTGCCAGAAACACCACAGACTCATTGTGCATTGATTTTGAGTTAAGTTTTGCTTCTTGAGTGCTCATAAACTTTTTACTTCTGCTGAAGTTCTGATGACAGCCCTTCCCCCCCCCCACACATCTTCCATTATACAACTCCACAGGGTCTTGGCCCTCAGTTTAAGAAGCTGGGCTCTAGATCATAGGCATCCTAAACATGCCACAGAGGCAATAAGTTTCCAAAATGTTATGGGATACATCTCCAATCCTCAGGCACTAAGATATCTTTCAAAAGCTTCTAAGGCACCTGGTACTTTAAGAACCTCAGTCGGTGACTGATATTTGCTGGAATCAATAGCTCTGCAAAGGGCAGGTATCAATGAAGGTGTACTATAGACCCTGCCAGGTAAAAGGGAACTGCTTCTTATGGTCCTTAGTTTAGTGACAAAGTCTTACAAAATAGTTATGTAACAATTTCCACAGCTTATGCTGATTTTCATCTTGTGAGATTCCATTACTGGCACAATAGCTATAATGGGTATGAACATCTGATTAAGTTTATGGAATTTCACAGTCATTTTCCAAGATCTGTCCATTTACCGTCTGCACAAACCAATGAACAATTTTAAGTGGGATGTGGGCAGTCCACCAGCTCTGTACAGTTCAAGCCTTCAATCTCCGTAGTTTCTTCTAAGACATTGTCTTGCTTTTCGATTATTAGTTCATAAAGGAGAATAAGTTCTAGAAGCTTCTATTAGGCCTTCTGACTCTAAACCCTTAATTCTTAGCTCCAGGAACAAATGTGGTGGTTCCATTAGTTGTTGAGTAGTCTGTTCTAATTATGCATTAAAGAACTTGCAAATAAGCATAATGAGGATCAATAAACCCAGTGGGATTACTGTGAGCTGCAGTGGGCCTAATTTATCTTCAAATCTTCATAAGCATTCACTTTGCCAGTAGACTACTGTGGTATTTGGATCTAAAATGAATAATGTAGACTCAGGCCCAGTATCTAATTCTTGAACACTCTGGGTATCACCTTTTCCTGTGTACAGTCATCCCAGTAAACAGCTTCATAGCCCTTTCTCATCTCAAGGACTGAACTCAGCAGAGCTCAAGGACTCTGGACCTGTGAGCTGGCATTTTCCTCAAAACTGGGATGAGGATCAGGACTTCCCAATCTGGAATCTCAATCCAGGTCTCTGACCACTAGACTCTAGCTTTCTCCCTATATATATTAAATAATATTTGAATCCACTGTGTATCTATTTCTTTTCTATTGCCAATAAGCCATTGCGGAAGATTAACCTAAGATAACTACTTTATTTATGCTGTTCACGACAGTAATTACGGTCACCTTATCCTGGCAGTTAGTTCCTGCCACTTGACTTCAATTACTTCAGAACTCTGTCAACTCCATCCAAACTAAGAACACTTCACAGTGGGAACATCTCCAGGCCCCTGGGTGGTCACAACAGAGCCAATGAAGATTCCTGGTGCTTCCCTCTTCTCGATATAGGGAGTGTAGCTATGACTCTTTCAGTGGGCTTGGTGGGACTCAGTGTGGAATGTGTACATGATAAACCTGCTGGAACACTGTTATTTTCCTAAGCGTTTTTACCTTTTCCTCTAGACGGTTTCACACCCTTGATGTTTGAGTGCGTCAATATTGCTGAGCTTAGGTTTCAGTCAGCTAACTAAGCAGCCATGTCAATAAATTCAGTCTGATCCACTGCTGTAGACAATCCTCTCTGGTCTGCCACACTACAAATCCTTCCCAAGACTACTTTCTGGGTCTGTGATTATGTAAATTGGCCTAATTCTGCCATTATTCTGGAGTAACCATTTCCCACTGAGATAGACTTGCACCTGCCCTCCAGAATGTGGCCAGTCTAACTCTAGTTATGCCTACAACTAATGAATATGGAGAACTGGAGGCAACAATGGTGCTGAGAGGGACAAAAGGAGCGGGAAGCAGATGCAAACCATCCATTGTTATCAGAAAGAAATGATAGAACATACAAAAGTAAAAAGGCCCAGCTTCCCTTCTGTCTAGTCTCGCCAGTGTTTCTCACTGGCAGACTTTAACAGAAAGCCATTTCACAAGGGAAGTACAGTCATCATCACAGACAGAGCAGAGTATGAAAGCATGCTTTTGAAGGCAGGAACTGATCCTGGCCCAGCACTCCTTTACTGATTCATTTTCCACACAGCATCCACTCATCTTCTTCTGGGAAAAATGTCATTAAGTTTTAAACCACCTTTTTGCCATTTTCAGTCCACTCGAGTGAGACAAAATGACCCATCCCTAATTCTAGAGGTGAGCCCGGGATGGTTTTAGCTAGTCGGAATATCAAATCACACTAGTTACAATGGGGAAGGAATAAAGAGGCAATATAACATAATTCAATTAAAATGAATGAGATGCACAAAGGCTTTCTTACAAACTCTCAGACAAGGGCAAAAAGAAGCTGGAGGCTGATCCTGAACACCTGTAGGCCTGAACTACACACATTTTACTGGAACTTGAGTATTGGCATAAAGCTAATACATGAAAGAGAACAGAGCCGAGATAAAGACGATCTGGCTCTAGGTGGTATTTCATGAGCCCCAATTAAGTTAAAACTAGCACTGTTGCAAAACATTTGCATTTTGTCAATGATATACCCCCTTTTTGATTAACTTGAATGCCCCACTGCCTTTGGTACCTACTCAGTGCATTCCTCCAGATAACTCTCTCTCAGTGGTAGGGCCAGTTCCAAGACAGATGACTCTTCCTGTCAGAGACCATCCACACCTTCTTCCACCCCACCACTGTATTTACAGCAAAGGTTAAATTCTATACTTAGGATGAAAGACTATGCCAGGTGGCAGTGGTGGCACACTCCTGTAATCCCAGCACTCGGGAGGCAGAGGCAGGAGGATCTCTGTGAGTTCGAGGCCAGTCTGGTCTACAGAGTGAGTTCCAGGAAAGGTGCAAAGTTCACAGAGAAACCCTGTCTCAAAAAACTAAAAAAAAAAAAAAGAAAGAAAGAAAGAAAAAAAAAAGATGAAAGACTAGAACAAAAGCCAACTCTCCATATTCATATCAAGTTCTGTAGCTATATCTTCCTAGCATTATGCTAATAACCAAATAAAATTATTAAGTAATCCTACCATGAACTTATGAGATTCAAATGAATATCTGAAGTATTCATCTACTCAGGAGGCAGAATCAGGAAGATTGAGAATTCCAGGACATCCTGGACAAAAGCAAGACCCTGTCTCAAGCAACACACACACACACACACACACACACACACACACACACACACACACACACAGAGAGAGAGAGAGAGAGAGAGAGAGAGAGAGAGAGAGAGAGAGAGAGAGAGAATGCAGACACCCAGCAAACACAGATACTTGTAGACTACAGCTAAGCTTTGAGCTAGCTCTGAGTTTCTCAATAGTTAAAAAGAAATCAGGGGGAATCGAATTTACATAGTCCTCACACTCTGATGAAAGGAAGCCTGCAGATTTGGTAGGAGAAATTCATTGATATTGGTTCCAAATTCCATGTATTTTTTTTCCATTCACTCCTCTATCCTGGTGGAGGTAGACTTAGTTTTAATTTCCAAAATTTATGAACAAGAAGTGAAGTTCATTGATATGAGACTGACCTGCTGCCCACCACACTAGAAGGGTAAGGCAGAGTTGACTGAAATGAAATGTCTTGCCCATGGCTCCAGGGTTAGAGACTTGGGCAGCCAGAACATGAGCCCATAGTTACCTATTCCAAGTTCACCACCTCCTTGTATTAGTCAGTTTCTCTTTATTATAACAAAATACCAGAAATGATTAACTTCTTAAAAGGAAAGGTTTCTTTTAGCTAATGGCCCTAGCTAAATTCTGATATTCCATCACTTTGGACATCTTGCAGGGCATATTTTTTCAGGAACAAGAATGAATTCAGAAGCAGGAGGAGACAGGGAGTATTCTTCCCCCCACATCCCCCCCCCCAGCAACCTAAGGACTTTCCAATAAGTCCCACCTCTGAAAGTTTCCCTACCTCCCAGTAGGACCACAGTGGGTTCCAAACCTTTATCAAGTGGACTCTTGGGGACACTCAACACCTACACTGTAATATGCCATCATTGTAGATCCTTTATTTCATGCCTTAGAGGACCAAAGACCCTCATCTGTTTGATCACCATACGCCTTCCCAACAAGCCTCACTTTGCGTATAGGAAAACCACAGACTGTTTTTCTTGGTACTAAGTAAAGCAGAGTTCTATTTTGAGAAACATCTTGAATAAAAGATATTGGATGCTTGCTGGACAATATATTTAATTTTGACTTGACAAAAACAGTATTTTTCCAGATGGATGCTCCTTATATAAATGAAACATCCTAAGGTCTTAGCTCTACAATGGCATGGCTGTGGGAAACTGAAGAAAAAAAAATGCCCGGCCAAGAATTTAGGGTTCTGATGATCCTGCTAAATAAGAGGACAGAGTTTAAAGAATGCAAGCAAACGGGACACTCATGTGTTGACTTGCTTCTCAGGTCACCCGTGTCTAGAGCAGGTCTGTGGCACAGGCTGAGCCTGTCTGCCTATTTATGCTGGGTTCTCCAGACTACAACTAGGATGATCTTTCTAAAATGCAAATTTGAGCCTGACATTCTCCTACTTGAAAACCCTTATTAAAGGCTGCACATTGCCTTCGGGAAAAAGTCCAAGATTTTAAATTCATTCCTTTATGACTAAGCCCTCATGGCATGGCCTCATCTATTAGCCCTCCTTTCCTTCCCAAACTCCATGCTCTAGTCATAGGGAGCTACTTTTAGCGCCCCCACCCCATGAATTCTCTCCCACTTTCTGGCTTTTCTCCATATTGCTTCTCCTCTGTCATGCCCTCTCTCCCTGTTCCCTCTCCCTGCCCTTCCACACCATCTTTGCCTGGCTAACACCTACTCACGGTTCAGGCACCAGATTGGATCTTTCTTTCTTTGGAAACCTCTCTGATCCTCCAGTCTGGAGAGAGAGAAATGTCAGTACTTGGGGTCACCCATACTGGCATCCCCACTCCTTCACCATGGAATGTCAGATTCATTCAGCTCTCTGCCAAGGTCTCAGGAGAAGATACCAGAAATAAGATACATGAGGTTGAGGACACGCTAAGCTGTGGACAAAAATTAGCATACCAGACTGGCTTCAAAATTAACAGAAAATGCCATTATCGATAATACCATTAATAGTTAATACCACTAGGCTTAGCTGGGATGGTAGCCTCTGAGCCAGGAGCCTAGGCTTGTGCTTCTGTTAAGCTCTGAGGTGAGGATAGATGGAATCACAGCTGGTGACATTTCTGGCACGTGTAGGGTGAAGGGACACAATCTGCCAAGGCTGGGCTTTGTTTGAGGACTTTTTTTTCCTCCATGCATTAAGTCTTATGAGTGAACTCCTAGCTCCTATCTCTAGGGCTCAGAGCACACGGACACCTTACACACTGAACTCAGCCAAGCTATAGGATGCCACCCATTCCCTAATCCTCCCCAGTCCCTAATCCTCCTGATGTCCAAGGAGGCCAGAGGTGTGGTTTGTCAGGATGGTCCCCAGAGAAGTCACTGAAGTCTAAGCAGTGCTCTGCCACCTCTGTTCCAGGGGTGCACTGTCACTTTGGGACAAACTTCCACCTCAGACTGCCCCAGTTTCGGATCTGTGAAATGGGGACAGGTACCTTCCCTGCCTACCTCAGGGGCTGCGATAATGGTTATGAAAGAGCTTTGAACATCTTAAAGTGCCATGGAAATTTTGCCAGTGTTGATCAGGAGACAGCCACTGCCCCCACACTCACTTCAAAGGGGAGAAACAGGGTGGAGAAGGCTGACATGTTCTGCTTTTGAAGTGCACAAGAGCGGCTCTCAGCAGAGGAAAAACAACGTTGCTGCTTAAAAGGCAACTTTCAAAACAACCATTTCCCCTCTGAAGGGAGAATATAGTTGGAGCACTTCAAAGGCTAGGGGAAATTTCCAGAAAAAAAAAAATGACATTCTCAATCCAACTTTTAGTCAAGTCACAGTTATTTAAAAAACCTTCAGAACTCTTCATTTATTTTAAAAGAATTTAATGCCTTTAAAAATTTAAAAACTGTTAAGAGGGTAGATAAAGGCCTGGTTTTCTCCTGGCCTTACAGTGCCTGATGCCATTGCAGAAGGTGGATGTAATGAGCCTGATTCATCTGCTTCTTCCCCTGATTAAACATTCTCCCTGTCCTGATAAATTTCTTACTGAGAATAAGTCACCAGGAATAGCATTGTTTCCTATCCATCTCTGACACCCAGCTATCACACACAGTCAGGTTATTTATTATTATTTTTCTTCCTTTTACTTTAAATGTGGCAGCATGCTAAGGATGAATTTCAAGGGGCCAATGCAGAAGCACAACATCCTACTTAACACTTGCAAGTAAAGAGAGATTTAATAATAATAATAATAATAATAATAATAATAATAATAATAATATTGTGTGTGTACTCACATGCACACAGGTATGAATGCATGTGTGTGCACTGGTGTTTGGAAACTGGAGGACAACCCTGGCTGTCATTCTTCAGGAACTATCTACCTTTTTGTTTTGTTTTGTGTAAACAAGGTCTGTTGCTGACCCATAACTTGAGAAATAAGTTAGATGAGTCAGCTAGTGGATTCCAAGCATCCTCCCATCTCTGTCGCCTCAGCACTGGGGTTCCAAGTATGCTACCCTGTGTCCAACATTTCTTAGGCAGGTCCTAGGGATCAAATAAACTCATGTCCTCATGCTCGCAAAGCAAGCACTGTACCTCCTGGGCCAATTTCTCAGTCCTTGATTATTATTCTCAAAATGGTCTCACAATGTAGCACAGGCTGGCCTGGAACTCACTGTGTTGCCTAGGTTGGCCTCAAATTCACAGCAATCCTCCTCCTGCCTCAGTCTTCCCAGTAAATGTTCAGATCATAGGCAGGAGTCATTTTGCCTGGTAAAAATCTTTTATATAAAACAGCTAAATTAGGAAATAAACAAAGCTCAGGCCCCAGGTGGAGGACTATGATGCAGGAGTGTCTGGCCACGACCCCCAGGAGGTCAGCCCACAGGACCTTGGACAAATCTGTTCTGAAATATGACTGAGTCTTTTTCCCAGCATCCTGCTGAGATGGCATCCGGGGACTGAAGGCCCCATAGTTCTGGAGATACCAAGTTTGCCTCATCTTTAGGCTCCTCTGGCTGTCGCACAACGAGGTTTCTGAGAGACGTGTCTTATTTTTCTCATAGCTTGTATCTACGCCTATAGACTGTGATCAAATTGGATGCTTCTTAGCTCAAGTCCAAAGCTCAGTAGAGTGTTCACGTTTTCTGCTCTTAGGAAACACACATCAGACAGCAGAGATGGGTTGGGCGGATAGGGTCAGAGAGAAGGCGAAGAGATGACCCACAGAGAAAGCGCTCTTTCCTCCCCACGCCTCCCACCAGCACTGGCCTCGGAGTGTGTTTTTGCAAAGGGCTTTGAAGGCACAAGTGAAAGAAATCTCAGTAGTCGGAAGCCAGAAAAAGGCAGCTGCCAAGGGGAGATTAGTCCCGAGGAACAGAGAAAGAGCACCCGCAAGGGGGTGACGTCACACGGAAGAAGGGTCGTCTGAGTCCCAGCTCTTCTGCCACAGTTTTAAGCAACCCATTTAATTAAAGTTGTGTCTCTTGCTGGCATGAGAGCAATGGAAGTGTCAGTTTGCTGTCAGGAGCTCCTTTGCCTGGAGCATAGATCAGAGCACGGGTGGCTGTGTGCCAGGCTTCTCTACAGCACAGATGGGAAGGCCAGGGGTAATTACCCTGCCCTGGCCACTTGCCTTCCTGTGTGAAATTATAGAAAAGTAGGAGACAGTGTCTCCACCTGATTCTTATTCTACATCATTTCCAGGGAAGGAATAAAGACAAGCACACACAGTGTTCTGATTCCGGCAGGAAGGCTGCTTGGAACCTATCCTCTAAGGACAGCTTTGTAGGAGAACAAGCCCGCTATGGAGGTAAGCCATGAATTGTCCCAGCTATGGAGATTGTCTGACCTCCAACTCTCCAAGTAAAACTAGCTGATGAAGCTCTCTAAGCTCTATAGGGCACATGCAAAGAGATTACCCATCTCTGCCCTCCCTCAGCTGTGCCTTGTCACATCCCCCCTTCCCACTCATCAAGTGTATCCCTGGACAATCCTGGCTTCCTGCTCACTGCCAGTTAAGAATGTAACTAGAGATTTCCACTTCCTCTCTAGGAACAAGGGTTTGGGAGGAGAGGGTGGCTTGTCCTCTTGACTGACCCTATTGTTCACACTTGGTAATGAAAAGAAGTGTGGACTGCCTTTGGGGTGTATTAACCTGAGGTCAGTGTGCACAAAGGCTCCCTTAGCTTGTTGGTCTCCACTGTGGTATCCTTGTAGTCACAAAGATAGGGCTCCTGATTTAGTAGCTCCCTGCTTCCATGTTCGGACGCTACTCCTCTACCCAGGTGCTTCCTCTCTGGAGCCCTTGAAAAGTCCTTTTCTCCGTCTTAGAAAGAGGCTCTGAGCTACCTCCTTCTCTTCACTCCTAGCCACAAGGGCATTCTGCTTCAGCAAGGAAGCCCAAGATGCTTAGTACCCTACTAAAAGTTTACAGAGGTGGGCATCAGCATGCTTGCTGAGCATGTGTTACATGAGGTTGGTACTAACAGATAGAGGAAAGGTCATCATATAGTTATTGGAGAAATGTGGCCCTATGTCAAGAGACTCTTCAGGTCCAGCTTGTGGTGGGCAGGGGAATGAGTGTGACCTCAGTCTCACATAGATTTGGGTGATGGTAATGATGATGATGATGATGATGATGATGATGATGATGATAATGATGATAATGATAAGAAGACGAACAAAAAATTAATGAACTCTATGTACTAGACAATGCTCATGCTCTTTTTGATATCTTCATAGCTAATTCTTGTTCGAGTTTTGCTGTGAGAAACACTGTGATGTGAGTGTAACTTGGTGGTACCTCAATCTAGATGAATACGGAAGTCATTCACCTCAAGACACAGTGAATGTTCTGTAAACCAGTGGGGGAGCTCAGAACTAGAAATAGACTTGCCCAAGAGATGGGTGAGCAGTCTAGTGAGTACACTGCTCATAGTTTTGGGGTGCTTTAAGGGTTGGCTGGCTGGAAGGCTTCCTGCTAGGATCTGGGTGACCAGGACTGGGTTCCATCCACAGATACAAAAGTTAGGATGACTGTCGCTAATGCTTAATGGTATATGACTTTCACACACATAGTATCGTGATGGAAGGGAAGTCATCATTTCCAACTTGTTTCTCAGAAAGAATAAAATATGGGGCCTTCAAAATAGACAGTCTGTGAAGAACATTAAGGGAACAATTGACTCAAGGGCCAGGTTGGAGAGGCCCAGCCCAGCACTGGTACTCTCTCCACTTCCTATCAAAACCCACTGACTCTATATGTTGCTTACATGAGTAGCCTCTAGCCCTTGATGAATTTTAGCCTTTGGCCAAAAAGATCCAGGCGTCAAGAAGCCCATAGGAAGGGCCAATGAATCTATGAAGATTTTAGATGGAGGAACTCTCTTGGAATGGAGAAAGAGCCCCTGTTATCAAGTAGCAAGGTGCAGTACCAGAGCTGTTCTTAGGTAAAGAGGCTGAGACTCATGCCGGCTTCTCACTTGTCCCCACCTCTGATGTACCTCCAGGCCTCTGTAGCTAGAGCCATTTTTTCGAGATATCTCAACTTTTCCCATTGACTTGGGGGTTAAGCTGCCTCTAGACAGCAGCTGGAAAAGAAATCTCCCCCAAATGATTATCTGTCAGACTGTGGCACTCAGTATCAAGTCTAGGGTTTGGGAGTGGGGCCCCACATTCTTCCACTGCTTTCCCTCACCACAGTGCAGAAGCTGACTGCCCTTACACCAGCTGCTCCTCCTGCCTCATGCTCTTTACTCTTCCTGCTTGTGCTGGTCTCTGCTGCTACCCCTGTTCCCCAGCTTTTCATAGAGCTCTTCTTTCTTGTCCTCCAGGGCTCAGTCAAATGTTTTCTTAACCTCTGAAGCTAACAGAACCTGGGCCCATATACCTTCAGCATTTCTCACAACCCCTGGTGTTTTGTGTGTTGGAGTACTGGATGACAAAGGAGGCCAGTGACTGCTTTTCTCCATCCTTTTTCCACCAGGCTTGCAGGTTGCAGGCAGGAGACTGGAGCAGGGTGGGAGGGATAGGCTGGCGATCCTCCCATTCTGCCTCAGGTAGGAGCTCCCATAACAGTCAAGGCAATTGAAAGCCTTCGAAGGGTGTTAAGCAGAAGGAGGCATCATCCAGTATACGTTCTGAAAACATCACTGTGATTGCTCTGTGCAAAATGTATTGGATTTGGGGAAAGGATTTAGGAGGCAGTCCCAGTGAGAAATGATAATGGCTTGGACCAGAGTGATTGCAACTCAGAGGGAGAGAAGTGAGCAGATTAAAGCTGTCTTTAAAGGAAGGATTAACAGGACTTGGTGATTGTTTGGATGGGATGCTTGAGGGAGAAGTAGGGTTAGAAATGACTTCCTGGCTTCTGGTTTGGGCAACTATGTGGACAGAAATGTCATTTATCATGATGATAAAAAAGTGAGATGAAAAAGACATTGTTTTGTTCAGGGGGAAAGTTTATATGTATTTTTGTGGTCATTTTTTTTTCCTCTGGTCCTGTAGCATCTTTTTTCTATTGAATCTATAACCTATCATCTATGGATCTTCTTATCTGTTTATATTATATCTACTGTGTCTTGAAGTTTGGACTGTGCTGCACATACTGTGTGATTATCTTATATTCTAATTGTTTATTATGTGTAAATAGAGTATTTGATGTCATTTGGTATATTTGATACCGTCAGAATAATTGATGCAATTTGGTATATTTTATGCCATTTGGTATACTCAATGCCATTTTGTATATTGGCCTTGCATTATGTATCTTGCTAACTTCATAACCTAGATTTGGTAGGGTGTTTTGTTTTGGTGTGTGAATTCCTTAAGATTTTCCATGTAAGCAATTACACTGCTTGTGAGTAACCACAGGCTAGACTTCCACAGCTTTCAAAGGCTTGGATCTGTGAGATTTTTTCCTACTCACCCCAGCAGAGAAACCATAACATACTGGAGTGCAATTCTACTGAAGTCCAACTTGACAAACCAATATGTTTATTAGGGTTTTTGTATGCATATTAATGAAGGGTTACTTACAGTAGTGGGGACAGCACAGCAGGAGCCACATAACCAGTAGCCCACCCCAGCATGTATGATGATGCGCAGAAGCTGTGACCCTGGAAATCCCTGCAGGACTTGTAGCTGCTCAATAGGTTAGAGTCCCTCATGGATCAGAGACAGCCTTGGATAGAGGTCTTATGGCTCTTGCTAGTTTCAGGAACTTCCTGGGAATTATGCGTTCTTCCTGTTCCAAGTCCCACAAGCATCCTACTTCCTACCTGAAAGGAATTTGATACCCAGCAACTTCCCATGCCAAACTTGGTAGACGTGGCAAGAGAAAATAGACTGATGCTATCAGGGAAGAGGCATTCAGTGCTTTGTCATCAAATGTGATATTAACTATAGGATTGGGGAGAGGGAAGAATTTTTTAAAAATCAAATTGATGCAATTCCTTTTATTAATTCTAAGAGGCTTTTAAATCATCAGTAAGTATTGGATTTTGTTGTTTTTCCATATTTATTGAAGTAATTACTTTTTTCTTTATATTCTTTTTTAAAAATAAAAACTATTGACATATAATTGTCATTAAGTAACTTATACATTGAAACTGGAGAGATGGCTCAGTGGTTAAGAACACTTGCTAATCTTCCAGAGGTCCAGAGTTCAGTTCCTAGCTCCCACATCAGATAACTCATAACCATGTGTATTTCAAGGTCCAAGGGATCTGACACTTTCTTCTGTCCTCTACTGGGACCCATACCCACATGGCATCCACTCACATGAACTAAAACACACACACACACACACACACACACACACACACACACACACACACAATCTCAAAGCAAAGTCCCTGATCCTCTGGCTCTTACTAACTTTCTCCTCTCTCTTCTGCAGTATTTCTTGAGCTGAGGTGTAACTGCACAAGGAAAAGCCTATGAGGCTTCAACCCTGCACAAAGAACTACAGGCAACTGAGTAAAGCATGGCACACCAATTGGTTGACTAGTGCCGAAATATCAGTCCTGAAAACTTACATACAAGTAACATTATATAGACTCAACAGGTTATATTTAGGAATATTTATGTATATATAGATATACATATAGGCATGTGATAACAACTGATGAAAAAAGAGGCCATGAATTTGAAGGAGAGAGGGAGGGGTACAGGGAAGGGTTTTGAGGGATGAAAGGGAAGGGAGAAATGCTGTAATTAAAATACAATCTCACAAAAATATATACACAAATAAAAATATTTGGATAAAAGCTGTACATATTGACTGTATACAACTCAATGAGTCCAAAGACATTCACACATCCATAAAGCTTTGCACTAGCTATAAATCTATCCATTCTTTACAACAGTTTCCTCGTACCCTTTCATATATTATTTTGTAATGAGAACACGTAACCTAAGATCTGTCTGTGAATGATAGTGAATGTCAGTGAATGAATGTCTGCATTTGTCTGTGAATGCTTTATATAAATCAGTAAGGTTTATTGCAGGCACAGTGCTATCCAGCAGACTTCTGGCCTGATGAAACTTTGGACCCTCCACCTAACATTTTCTGGCTGCTCCTCCCCAAGAGCATGACAACTACTGTACTACTCCCTCTGCCCCTATGGTTTGTTTTAGCTTTATCATGTAAGTCATACTATGCGGTATTTCTGCTTCTAAATATGGCTTTTCTCACTGACTGCAGTGTCCTCCAAATCCATCTTTGATGTAGAAAATACCAAAATGTCCATCTTTTTCAAGGCTATAAACAAGTAAATATACCATCCTACATTTTAAATGCATTTATCTGTCAGTGGACATTGCCTCCACACCTTGGATAATGTGGATAATAATGCAATGGGCATGGAAATGCATGTGTCTCTACAAGGTGTTGATTTCAATTCTGTCTTCTTGGTATGAATCTCATTCCAGCAGTGTTTTTTCATAATGGCTGGATTCAAAATTTTGTTAAGTATTTTATGTGCTTTATGTCACTTAAGTGCTTTCTTTTTCTTTCTCATAAAGTATGTGATCCTTGTAGTTGAGATGTAGCCTTTTAGGGGGAGGACTTAAATATTCCCATGTCTCAAGAGTGAGTTGTCACTCAGATAGATGCAAACTCTAGTGTCTCCCATTCTACAGCATCTGTTCACTGCTGAATCTTAGAGGTACTCACATAACAGTTACTCCAGGACACACAGATGTTATGAATGCTGGACCTTGCTTCCTTAGTTTAGTGAGACTTTGCTTCTATTGGAATCCTCCTCTTTGTATCACAGTAGGGAAGCATCCTCAGACAGGAACCCAGAGGAACTTGGGACTATCCGCTGATGTGGTCCTCTTGCAAGGGTTTTGCAGCTTGGCTTTGCCTATTTTCCAACTGTTGTGATTAACCACATACATTTAACTTTTTACAACATGATAATAATTTGATGATGGTGATGTGTATATTGCTCTAACTTTTTCCTGAGCACTCAGTTGGGTTAACTGTCTTCCTTCCTACTTGTCTTTTGGGAATGCCTATCACTTCAACTTTACATCGTTAGGGTATCCCCAAATGATCTATGATTTCCCTTTTTGTCTGTTTCTATTTTTCATTCTTCTGTTTTCTAAATGTTCCCATCAATTTCATCTTCTAATCCTTCCAGTAATTTATTCCCTTTGTAGTTCCTTTTTTTATATTTAAGATTATATTTTTTCTCTCAGAAAGCAAATCTTTGTAATTTCTTTTTTCTGGTTTCATGGAGATAGGAAACTAGAAGTAAGGCTGAGCACTATACACATAGCAGGACATCCCTCTTGTAGATATTAAGGTAGCCCAGGGCATGGACTGACAACATGGACTGCTGGCTTGTTTCTTGGGAAATCCTTATCTCTGATATCTTCATCAACCCTTCTAGACTGTTCAGATGACCAAGAGAAGAACTGTCTTGTCATTCTGGGAAGCCAAATCTGGCTGCTAGAGTTCTGGTGACTGAAAGTGAAAAGGGGCCTGGTGGTCCTGATATTCTGCATATAATCTTGCATAAACTCTCTTCTTTTGCTATGGTACCCTGGAACTTATATGAGCCTGTTCCCCAGAAAGAGGCCCTCTTTTCTCCCCTCTGCAGTCTTACAAAATAGAGAAGTAACAACAGCAATTGCTGCCTTACAGTGGGGCGGGGCGGGGTGGAGGCATGCACATTGACAATTCCAAGTATCCTAATTTCACACTAGTTTTATTCCACTCCCAGCAAAAAAGGGCTGGTAATTTCTGAATGTTTAGAAAAATTAAGATTGGAAACTAGTTTATTCTTCTCATGCAGTCTTTAGATTTCAGCTTTCTTCACAATAAGTCAAAGGGTGTAAGCTGTACACAGTGGTGCTCACTGTACACAGTGGTGCACACTGTACACAGTGGTGCATGCCTATAATCCCAGATACTTGGGAGGCTGAGGTAGAAGAATCACAGTTTTGATGCTTGCCAGTCTACATGATGAATTCAGTACCAGCCTATACAACATAGCAGGATACTGTCTCAAAACAAAAATAATAAAAAGGATAGAAACATAGCTCAGTAGTAGAGTGCTTGCTTAACTTTTCTAGCTCACAGGAAGCTTAGGGTTCAGTCTTCAGTATGTACAAGAAGCCTAAGAGTTTAGACACTTATTTTTCTAATGCTATTTTTATAGTATTTTGGAAAACACCCCTCTCTCTGCTTTTCAGATGAAGTGATAGCCTGATATATTGCACAAAGTCACCAAAGAGAAACAAGCTTGGAGATAGATGTCAGGTTTTCTAAAATTTCAGAGTACTTGGGTGAATGTCAACCTTGTCTTCAAACTGCAGAGCAGAAGACTAAGAAGAGAAGCCTTGGACTCAACAACATAAAAGGAAGGACCTGGGAAACTCATTGTCATGAGACTTGATGAACAGCTATTAATAGAAACACAGATGTTTTCTCAGACATTCAGAAAAACCTTGGGAAGCATAGCCATGGTTGATCATATAAAACAGCACATTTTGGGAACCTGTGCAGAGGTCTGTCTCCCTATCCTGCAGCCTTTTGGTTCTTGCATCCATCCCAGTGCTAAGCTCCATGCTTCAGAGACTTTGGACCAGAGTAAGCTCAACATAATTCTACTTGTTTTCTCATCATTATAGTTGGTTTTGGAGAAGGTGCCCTGGTGTAGCTTGATTTGAGGTTCTGTTTCTTTAGTCAGATTCCTCAAATGGTTCACTCCTGAGAGTGAACTCTAGTTATCAGCTATTTCCAAAAAGTTTCAGGAAAGCTATTTCTCTAAGGCAGTGGTTCTTAATCTTCCTAATGCTGCAACCCTTTAATACAGTTCCTCATGTTGTGGTTACCCCCAACTAAGAAATTATTTTGTTGCTACTTCATAACTGTATTTTTGCTACTGATCTGAATCACAATATAAATGTCTGATATGCAACTCCAAAGGGTCAAAACCCACAGGTGGAGAATCATTGCCTTAAGTCTTTCTTAAATAAGGCCAGAAAAGGTTTCAGTAGAAATGGATCACCTTATCAAGTGCAATGTAACCCAATTAGGAAGGTAGGTTCTTTTATGCTAGGCTCTGAACACTTCCATACCATTCCAATGTCACCAGATTCCCTGGGACCATCTACTCAGGGACATAAGTCAGAAAACTGCTCATTACCTGATGCTCCAGGCCTTAAGAAATCTATAGGCATAGACAAATTGCCTCTACCATCTTGCCCTTTCCTGTTCACCCTCTGGGAACACCAATCAATATAGAAAGGGCAAATCAATGTGGAAAGAGGGAATTATCAGGGGGATTTCTTCTACAGGTTGAGGAGTTTTGCTTTGATCCTGTCTTGGGCATTGCATTATGGTAGAAGTATCACCATCACCTCCCAGCCACAGAAGGAATTATTTTCAGTGCCATCTTTCGTTTCTGATTCCCCTCATCCTCATATGTCTGCCTGCTGACAACACAGAGCTGTCAGAGCCACCTGTCACTGAAGAAGGAAAAAAAAAATACCTCTTTGACAACTGTGTCATCCTCTAGGATGTTCTGTGCCTGATGTCTACGTTCCGACCCATGTTTGTGACACTTGGTTATTTCAAAGGGCCTCGTGAAATTCTTCAAAAAGGAATCTCAAACTCTATTAATTTAAATTCATCTTCATTTTGAATGTGCTACCTGACATCTTTAAGAGGTAGTGTGAATGTCATAAAACCATGCAGTAGGAGGGCCTTCTTGTAAAATAAAATAAAAATAAAAATAAAATAGCTTCTATCATTGAAAACAAACACAGGAGCCTCCAAGGATAGCAGCAAGCAAGGACATGCGAAGGTGACTGTCATCGTGGTTGGAGATGGTGTGGATGGAAAATGCTTTGCTCTAATTAATTGTTAACCATACATTGGTGGGGGGTATTTACTTTCCAGGGGCTTGGGCTCAGTAGATAAAGTACTCACTGTTCAAACAGGAGTACCCTGGTTGAATTCCCCAGCAACCATATCCAAAGCTGAGCATGGTGATACCTACCTATAATTCCAGTGATGGGAACATTGGCAGGGCTTGCTGATAGGCCAATCTAGCCAGTTGGTGAACTCTAGGTTCAGTGAGAGACCCTGTTGCAAAAACTATGAGTGATAGAGATATAGAGGAAGACAACCTGACCTCAACCTCTGGTCTCCACAGGCACATGAATGGGTACTTGCACCCATACCTACACATGCACACACATGCAAATGCAACTCCTCTCTCTCTCTCTCTCTCTCTCTCTCTCTCTCTCTCTCTCTCTCTCTCTCTCACACACACACACACACACACACACACACACACACACACACACACACATACACAGAGAGAGAGAGAGAGAGAGGGAGAGAGAGAGAGAGACTTCCAAATAAAAATAAAATCACATGTTACTATTTCCCTTGAGACAACATTATCCAGTACTAATCACAGTTGGCTTTCTCCACCATGTCTTGAATTATCCCTTAACAACATACCACATCCACGCGTGGGCTGCAGGACTTCCATACTGCCCTATGAAACCTAAGCTTGCATATTCTATCCTTTGGTTCCTGATTCAAGCTGTTTCTGTTTGTTTGGGATTTTGTCTTACAAAATACCAGCCAAACTAAAAAGAAAGTATTGTGCACAAAGGGGCCTCAGACAGTACTGAATCACTCATTTTCAAAGTTCAGTGGCAATCTTCTCTGGCTTCAAATTTGGATGATTTGGATGGTGACCTACCCCTTCAATTGCCCCTTCCACCCACAGGTCTTCACAGAAGTGTCAGTCACTTCTTGGGGAAAAATAGAATAAATCTGTGATAGTACTTAATATAAGCCAAAGTGTCATAAAGGAAACAAGTGATAAAAAATTTATGGATGATAGAATACATATATGATGAGATTTTTTGCAACTCAAAACCATCCAGGGAGAAGGCTGTCATAGCATAAAAGCAGTGTTTCCCACGGGAACCTCAGAACATCTCCCAGCTTGTGTTTGGCCATGAGAGACAACCAGCATCATTAGTTGTAACTGTCTGCAGCAGTGATTTCCAATTGTTGTGACATACATAGTTTTTTTTAAAAAAAATCATATTTATAATATATGTAATTTTGTTTATTTATAATTTATATAAATATATTAGGCTCATTAGCAAATATCTCAACACACATAAATTGTGAAGCTAACATTAATGATCAGGAGTGAAAGTTTGTATACCAAATGTTCTCCGTGACAGTTGCGAGCTTTGGGTGCCAAATGTCCATCGGATCTGAAGACATCATCATTATTGAAGTCACATGGTGTGACAAATAAAGGTTAGTAGTATCTGTTTGCCTTGTGCCAGTGTTTACTAGCACTGGTATTTAAATCTTTGATTAATATTTTCTATGCCAGAATTTTTAATCATTTAACCATTGTGCAAGGATTAGACTTTTTTAATGGAATGTATTACCCATAAATCCCCTTAAAGAAGAAGAGATAAACAGTAATTCATCACAAGACAAATAAGCAAACAAGCAGACTATGGAACCTGTACTTTTACCTCAGGAATGATCATTCATATATTAAAACCACACAGGCTTAATGTCCTTCATATTTAGAAAAATATATTTACACAATCATTCTAAGATGTTTTGGGGTGGGAAAGTGGAGAGAAACAACTAGGGTATCTCGCATCTTAAACACACACACACACATACACACACACACACACACACACACACACACACACACACACACCAAACAAACAAAAACTAGGATAGTGTCACTCCAAAGTAAAATAAACACAGAAGACAAGGGTTAGGCCCAAGTCATTCAGACATTAATGGCAATACCCTCTTCCCAAACATAATACACAACAGCAATCCCTACTAACTAGCCTTGTCCTTCAGTCATAAATAGAGAAAGTCAGCCAGGTTATCTGACTTTGAAGAAAGATGAACAGTATGAAAGAGGGGGAGACAAAATGAAGCATACCAATGCAATAAATTAAAGAAACCAATGAATACAAATGAAGATATAAGACAACTTAAAAATTGCACTTCATTCTTAGGTTCTCAGAGTCATTCAAGAAAAAATAAATGAAAAGGAGCAATCCGAGATGGGAAAATGAGTAAATGTTTGAGAACAGAAAACTGAGTTGTAAGTAACAGAGCAGAAAAAACAAACACAAATAAAAACCAAGCTAGCACATGAAAAAAGCAAGAAATGTTCTACAGAATAGAAAAAAAATAGAAATGTGAAACATAAGTACAAACATTTTTTTAAAGTAAAGGAAGAAAAGTATCCAAAATTTGTTTGATAAAAATGTCAATGGGAGATATGGTGATATTTTATTTGTACTGAAATGTGATTTTATTTTTATATTAATAAAGTTGCCTTGGGGGTCAGAACAAGCCATAGCTGAAGCTGGGCAGTGGTGGTGCATGCCTTTAATCCCAGCACTTGGGAGGCAGAGCTAGACAGGATCTCTGTGTGTTCAAGGATACAGCTAGCATGGCAACACATGACTTTAATCTCAATAGCAACCATAGGAGACCTGGAGGTCTGTACAGACAGGCAGTAATGAGGAGGTCATGTGGCTGGGTTTACAACCAATGAGAAGGCAGAACAGAAAGTCTATATAAAAGACAGGACTCAGGAAGTAGGCCTCTTGCAGAGAGGAAAGACAACAGAAGCAGTGAAAGGTAAGGTTTTCAGCTCTCAGCTATTGCTCTGACCTCTTGGCTTTTAACTCTGCAATTGGCTCTGTGTTTCTTATTTAACAAGATGGTTACATCTACAGAGAGAGGCCACATTGAACAAAGATGAAGGTACTTTCTTAAAAAAAAAAAAAAAAAAAACAGTGGCATCTAGTCAGACAAATGACATGAGCCTGCTTTTCCTTTCTTATCTCTACTAAACACACCTATAAACACTAGAAATGGAGCAAGCAATTTCCAGAGAACTCCAAATTGTGGTAAGAAAAAATATCCATTTGTGTTTCAAGACACGTCTATCTAGTAGGACAAGGTACTAAAGCCAGCATTCACAACCCCAACCTGGTGATGCACAGCAACCCAGGGACACTCTGTCTTTTGGAACCAACAGAAGTGCCTCTACCAAGATGAGCTAGACTCAGTAGAGTCAGCAGTCAGGGGAACTGCTCAGGACTCTCTCCTATTAGGAGTAGAAAATCAGGGAATCACTTTCCCCACCAGACCTGACAGACCCCCAATCTATGGGGTGAGCTAGAGGAGCAGGCAGGTGAAGCCTGCAGGAAAGATTCAATCACAGCAGGCTGTCTGATCTGGGGTCACCTCTCCTACAAAGAGACATTGGCCGGAAGGGTCAGAGACCCAGCTACATTGAGAAGCCTTCTTCCAGAAGTTCCCTTTACCTCCTGGGCTCTAGACTCTTACCCTCTACCCAAAACACTCTAAAGATTTCTGTGAGGAAATAAGTGAAACACTCTTGGAGGACCTTTTACTCCCTCATTGAGGAGTATCTGATGGTCACAGGGAGAAGGAGCCAGTGCAAACCCAAGGGCCGTCCAACAAACTGAGGAGACCAGAACACCACCACAAAGGCTTTGAAAGTTAGTCTGCCAATGAAACAAGAGCCTATGAGTACAGGCCAAGATCTACTCACCAAACATGAGGAATTACAGTCAAAATGTGGAGAAGAAAGAGTGGGATGAAATGGTTTTTGTAGAAATAGTCCTTTAAAGCAAAAACTTTCAAAATTTGGTTAATAAAAAAAAAAGTTTACAGATCCGGAAGCTAAGAAGAGCTTCCAAAAGATAAGCCTAGAGAAATCTGTGTCAGGATACATCATAATTCAATTTACGTAAACTAAAAACAAATAGAGAAGAATATTGACAACAGATGGGCAATAACTTACCTATGTAGGACCATCTACTAGAAATGATAAGCTTCTTATCTGGAGCCATGAGGGGCAGGAGACAGAAAGAAATGGCTCAATCCTTTTAATGCACTGAGAGAAGGAGTAAATTCTATACCCAGTGAAACTATCTTTTAAGGATAGAGGTGAAATAAGAACACCCTCTGGCATGAGACAACTAAAATAACACATCACTAACAGATACATTGTTCAAGAATGACAAATAATAATGCTTTAAGCAAAAGTCAAGTGGAAAACAAAGGAATTTTAGTGTTTAAAGACAGAATGGGAAGAATAGATATATAGGTACATGCCACAAACAACCTTTTCCCTTATATGTTTTATGAGTCATACAGACTAAAACAAATTATAACATCATCAGATATCCCAGACACTGGTATTTTAAAATGTCAAGAACAATGATATCTAAATGGAAGTAAATTTTCATAGTTCAATGGGTTTTGTGAAGTCATTTCTTCCTAATTGACATATTCCCTTCTGGTAGAGAAGGAAGGGACATGAGACTCAGGAAGTAAACAACTTTATAAGCCCCAGAGAATTGACAATTCCAAGATCCACAAGGCTCCTCCCCAAGGTTGTAGAAGCAATAATGAACTGCTTGGGGATAAGACTGTCTGACCAGATGAGCAGCCTGGAGGAGGCTCTCCAATCTATCAGGCTGCCTGAGAGCCTTGCAGGGAACTCTAAGGTTGTAGCTTCCATGAATCATCACCCAGTCTTGAATGGGTTTTTCAGTGATGTAATTGCTTTTGAGCTGTCCCTGTACTTTGAAGTAAACCCTTGTCCACAATCCAGTAAGTAATCCTAATAAACTCACTGATTTGTCAATTTGGAGTTTGGTACTATCGATATTTTGTTCTGTTGTTTCTCTGTTTGACCCAAATAGGCATTTGCTCATTTATTCCCAGGAAAGTTTCACACAACACTGTGGAAATGGCACAATGTTGATACCAGTTGTAGTGGGGGGAATGATGGCCTTCCAACAATTGTGTATTATTTAAACGATAAAGGCAGTTTTGTGGGTGTGATTGGGAATCCTGAAGTGAGATTACTTATGCTGAATTATTTGAGTGGCCGTGATGAGGGATCATGGAAGAGGAAGAGAGAAGAGGAATGGAAAGAGAGGTCAGAGAAAAGAAAGTTGGCTTTGCAACAGAGCTAAGTTCTTTAGAACCTGGAAAGGGAGACCAATTCTGCCTTGGAATCCCCCTAAAGAAAGAAGCCCTGGGATGCTTTTATTTTAGACCTCTGACCTCCAGAACTACAACAGAATAAAGCTGTGCTCTTACAACCCACTAACTTAAAGACTCAGTTTTCTGCTCGAGACCTCTGGCTTCTGCTACACCATCCACCCTGGACCCTCACCCAGACTCCTCTCAGATATCCTGCTATTGCCCTGAGTCATGGAGGTCCTGCAGCTTTGGTTCTGCAGGACTGGCCCCTTCATGGGATCCAGCAGTTCATAGATGGGGTAGCTGTTGGAGTGGACCAACTCAAAGCTCTAGATCTGGGCCTGGGTCGTAGCTGAGTTGATCAGCCCACCAGCTCTCCTGCACCCAAGCCACTGGGGTCAGCTATCCTCATAGCAATGAACATTTGCCAAGTAAAGCTGTTTGGGCAAAAGGGTACACTGTTTGACACACTGTAACTCACCACAGCTTCCATGGTAATAATTTTTTTGGGCAGGGGGCAGGTTACAAGGCTGAAGGATAGATATGTAAGAACTAGAATATGAGTGGGGTTGGGGTATATGATATGAAATTCACAAAGAACCAATAAAAATATTTAAAGACTCCGTTTTCTTTAAAGGGCTTGCTACTGGGAATTTGATCATGCTCCAGTAAGTATATAGGCCACACATATGGGACTTATGGTTTTTCTTTTTTTTTTTCTTCTTTTTTGGGGGGAGTGATGCACAAAGATGGGGAAACAGGCCTAGGAAGACTGAGAAGTGAGTGTGATGGGGTGCATGATGTGAAATTTCCAAATAATAAATGAAAATATTATGTTAGAAGAAAAATCCACTAAGTGTGTGCTAAGTTGTTATAGCAATAGCAGAACACTAAGTAGATTCTCTTTTTCATTTTTCTTCATTAAGAAATTTTCTATTCACTCCACATGCTATCCACAGACCCCCCTCCTCCCTCCTCCCATCCCCCAGCCCTCTTTCCCAAGCCACCCCACATCCCCGCATCCCCCAAATTGAGGTCTCCCATGGGGAGTCAGCAGAGAACAGCACACTGAGCCTAGGCAGGTCCAAGCCCCTTCCCAGTGCACCAAGGCTGTGCATGGAGATTCTTTTAGCTCACTCTTCAATAAGATTTCAGTGACCACTATGAAAACTGTATCAAGAGCAATAAACTAAAAAATGTAATAATTTACCATATTAATACAGTCAATAAAAGCACATATTAATAGCAACTGTACAGAAAAAAATCTAACAACTTTTTAAGATTTAAAAGTTAGAAGGGGATGTCTTCAGCCTGACAAAGGACATTTATGGAACACTGACAGGTTACATGCTATACTCAAGATTAAAGTTGTTTCCACACGAAGAACAATGATGCAAAATGCTCCCTTTTATCAGTTCTATCCACTCCATACTGAAAGCTTATCCAGGGAACTTAAGGCAAAGAAATAAAAAGTAACTAAATAGAGAAAGAATGATATTTATCTCTATTAGGAGCTAACACATCTGTATGAACACACACACACACCCTAAAGGGACCCACATATATATGTATGTGTTCATGTCTATATCTATTTATATAATATCTTTAAAATGCTATAAGCAAATTCAGCAAAACTGTCAGACAACAAAATTGATTCTATGTCTGCATGCTACCAGTGCACAATCCAAACAGAAAACCAAGGAGGCAACCACACTTACAATGCTATCAAAAAGAATTAGAATACTTCAGAATAAATTTAACCAAGTTTAAGAACTATGCAAGAGTTGTATACTGAACACTATAAAACATTTCTGAAAGAAACTTAATAAAACCTAATAAATGAAAAGTCATCTGTATTCATGGATTGGAAGGCTAAATATTGTTAAGATCACCAAACTCCCCAAAGCTATCTACTGATTCGATGCAATCCATGTCAAAATCCCAATGGTATTTTTTTGTAGAAATTGAAAAATGGATCCTTATATTCATATGGAATTGCACAGCACTCTGAATTAACCAAAACAGTCTTTTTTAAAAAGAAGGAAGTTGTAGTAGTTACCTTCCAATTTTGAACTTTATTACAAAACTACCAGTAAACAACATGATACTGGCATGAGGCTAGACACAGAGTGGTGAGGTGGAAGTGATGGCCACAGATTAATCTATGCATCCATAGTCTATTTGTTTTTAACACAGGTGCTAAAAATCATCCAATGATGGAAGAACAAGTAATCTTATTAAAGCTAGAAAAGTTGGGTTTCCACAAGCAAAGGAATTAAGTTACAAACTAACCCAACCATATATTAATAAAAAGTAAGTTAAAATGGGCTGAAAACCTAAATATAAATATAAAAGCTTAAAAATTAATTTATAGAACAAACTGTAGGAACAAATATCCATGATTCTGGGAAAGGATTCTTGGATGTGATGCCTAAAAGACAGAAGAAAAAAAGCAGACATATGGGAATTTGCCAAAATAAAAGTTTAGTGTTTCAAAAGGCACTGAGGGAGAAATAGAATAATAATGGGAAAGGCCTGAGAAGTGTCTGTTTCCTAGAACACACAAAGAACTCTTATGGTAATAATACAAACAACCCAATTAAGGAATGAGCAAGACACATGAATGGATATCCTCCCAGGAGGAAGCACTGGTAGCTGACAGAGCCCAGGAGAAGGCTGGCCACCATTGCTACAAAGCCACAGAAAGACACCACTCCATGGCTATTAAATTATGTGCAATACCAAGTGGAAAATAGCAAGTGCTGGTGAAAATGGAGAACATTGGTGGCAATCACACCTTGCTGGTGAGAATGTGAAATGGTGCAGCAATCTTAGAAAACAGCTCGACACTTTCTCAGAAAATGTGAAAATCACCATATGATCCAATCCTGGAATTCCACTCCTAGATACATGTTTTACAGAGCTGAAAAGGGATGCCAAGCAGAAGCTTAACATGAATGCTCATGAGTAGAACTACACACAGTAGATGGGAGATAGAAGCAACAAGAATGTCAGTGATTGGTACATAAACAAAAACACAGCATATCAGTACAATGGAAATAGTACTCAGCCCCCAAAAGGAATAACTTACCAGTACATGATGCAACATGGATAAACATCAGAAAGTTATGTTAAAGGAAAAAATACCACATGAATTATCATATATTTGTGTGAAATGTCCAGAGCAGCTAAATTCATAGAGCTATGCAGCAGAGTAGTGACTGTCATAGATTGTCAGGCTGGAACAGCAATTCAATGGGTATAGTTTCTTACCTTATAGTAACAAAAGGGTTCTGACTCAATCAATGTTTGATTCAATGGCAACAGATTGAAAAGGTACTAAACGCTACTCAACTATGCATTTTTAAATGGTTAATTTTATGGTATAAAAATACTATCTTTAAAAAAAATCAAACCCCAATTGTATATACTGTGCAATTCCAATTACGCAACATTTCTGAAATAAATGTTTGTTTGTTTAGAATGTGTGTGTATGTGTGTGCATCCCTAAAAGTCTCTGATAATTTGAAAAAAATGGCCCCCACAGGCTTACAGACAGTGGAATTATCAGGAGATGTGGCCTTGTTGGAGTAGGTATGGTGTTGTTTGAAGAAGTGAGTCACTGAGACCTCAGATATTCCAGCCAGGCCCAGGGTGGCACTCTCTTGCTGCTGTCTGCTGATCCAGACATAGAACTCTCAGCTACCTTTCCAGCACCATGTCTGCCTGTGTCCTGCCATGATGCAATGGACTAAGCCTCTGAACTGTAGGGTAGCCCCAATCCAATGGTTTCCTCCTTTATAAGAGTTGCTGTTGTCATGGTGTCTCTTCACAGCAATAGAAATTCTAAGACATAGTTAGAAGAGGGCATTGGATTCCCAGGAGTGAGAATTACAGGAGGTTGCAAGTCATATGATGTAGATGATGCAAACTGAGTTTTGGTCTTCTGCAAGAACAGCAAGAACTCTTACTGAACTGTCTCTCTAGGCCCTGAAAACACGAAGTTTTTTAATGGAGCACAGATGAGGTTGTAGAATGCCAGAGCAAGCGGTGTCATCAAAGTCATGCAGAAGAGACTCTTGTGGTATTGGAGTCATTTAGTGTTTGATTGTGACATTGGATGAAAGTCAATATTGGAGCCTGAATTCACACAGGTGAACACACACTCACACACAGATGCATGGGTGCAGGAAAATGTGAGATATGTTGGTGACTTTATCAATAGCAATGTCTTGGCGGTGATGTCACAGTCTTGTTACCAGTTGAAGAAATGGGGACACCTTCTTTATTATTCCTCAGAGTTGTACATGAATGTACTATTACCTCAATTAAACAAAAATACGGTAGCATTTCATAACTAATACAAATTAATTAAGATAACATCTTAATAGGAGCCATGCTTAAGACAAAGATAAAGACTGAAAAAGGAATGAAAGAAAATGGCTTACCAATATTCACTAACATGTTTTGGGATAACTGGTGTGGGGGGTCATAGTTCCAGACATGGAAATGTAGACATAAACAGAGAAACAACAACGTAGAGGGTGTTTTGCCTGTGTGGAGAACACATTCAAAAGGCAAGGGAATAAAGAAAGCAAACAATATAAATATAAAACATGACAGCAAGAAATGGGGAATGCAGAGCAATAGAGACTATAATTCCATGGAGGGAAATGGTAAAGACATTTACTGAGGAAATAGTAAATAGCATTTAATCAGATTTAAACAAAAGAATCCTAATGTAACAACATTCGCTTCACTCACTATGTTATATATGACAGCACACAGGAATAAAGGATAGTTGCACAGATGATAAAAAAGAATGCCCTAGAAATAAAGTACAGCAATCATGAACTGGCAGTGAGATTCCATTATGGAACTTGGGTGATTAAGAACACGGAATTCCTTAATGATTAAATGAAGGGACCCCTGTCCTACCCTAATGAGGAAAAGAACTTGAATGCAAAGCAGTGGTCAGTTTCAGGAGGCTGGCCTCCTCCCTCCGTTGAGCTGTGCTCTAGAACCTGTGCCAGCAGAAGTTATGTCTGCAGGGCTCAAGCAGTGAGCCAACAGGATGAGGGACCAGTGAACCTATGGCTTTTTTTGTGGAGATTAATTGAGGTCAAATTACTTATTCATCCTTCTAACTAGCTGTTTAACATGTATTAGGCATCTGTGTTTTCCAGGAGAATATCAGCAGTGCAGTAGTAACAAAATCTCAGGCCCTGCAGTCTTGATGAGACAAGATTTGCTTATCACACATATAAACTATAGGGCAGGTCATGTAGCCCTTCTCCATCTTGTAGCTAAGAAACACGGCATTTGTGACCAAGGTCAACACAGGCAAGTAACATTTTGTAAAAACATTTCTAGGCCCTGGTCTGGAAATAGCTCACCACCTACTGGCTAGAATCCCGTCACATGGTTCTAGACAGCCAAAAGGAGGCTGGGATATGTGGTCTTCCCTTGAACGACAAGGATATACAGATCTCTGAGGATCCACAACATGGAATAAATGGAAACTCAGCTCTCCTGCTGCTCTTTCTACTTTTAGCCACTATTACTTCCAACACCACGACAATACACAAGCAGACTAACACTTGTTCCTCTGTGGAGCAGTCATTAGCCTTTTTCACAATCTTTGCTTGGGTAATAACCCCACAAATAAGTTCATTGTTTCTTACCATCCGTCAAGACTCTGAGAGGTTGGAAATGCCTGAAGTCACAATCAGCTATCATCTGTCCTATTACTAGTATTCTTCTGCTTAAGAGAGAACTAGCTTCCTCTAGCAGACCCAGCTACTCGGGCAGAATCCTGCCCTTCTCTTTTTAAAAGATGCTTGCCTGGCACAGAACCACTGGCACACCTGTAAAGAGCTCCCCATCTGCAGTGAGTTTTTTTCTTTGATTTACTGGTTGTGTTAAAAATTGTTGCTCTGTAATGGTCACATCTACAGAATGTTGCTCTTAAAGGGGAAATTGTCCTTAATAAAAACGAATGATGCTAAGATCCCTGTGTCCCAATGAAATGTTTCTCCTGTATTTTGTTCTATGTGTGAGCATACCAAAAAAGAAAAAAAAAAAAAAAAAAAAAAGCTTCTTTGGTCTATTATTTCCCAATTACCTCCTCTGGTGTTAGCTGAGAGCAGAGATGGAAGATGGGATCATGAGGCTCATAACATTTGATCTTTTCCAGGCTTCAGCAAACCTGTGAATCACTTTCATAAGCTAAATCAATATCAAGTGTCACCTGGTGGCAGGTAAGGGCAATTCGATGGCTTTTCTAATACCTTCCAGGCATTGATTTTTCCACATATCAGGATAAAGGACATGAGAGATAGGAGATTCAGGAGTATGCAAAACCAAAGTGATCACACAGCCCTGAAGGTCAGCTCAGGAGATGTCAGGACCCCCAGGTAGCCTGACTGCTCTGATCCCTACCTGTCCCAGCCACACCTACCTACCTCAGGATAGTCCCTAGCGAAGAAGTCAGAAGGACACTGCTCAGCACCACTAATCTGAATAGGAAAAATTGTCTGTTGTCTCTGTTCTCAAGAGTTTTGTGGCTGGAAACTGGGCTATATAAGGAAGTGCAGGGTAAAAAAGCACTGTCCTCACTATGTGTTCCCAGACCAGCAGCATCAACATCACTTAGGAGCTTGTACAATGTCAGACCTACTGAAACAGACTCCCCGGGATAGACCCATCCATCTGTATAGATGGTACTCTAATTTGGTGTTTCCTCTGTGTTGAAAGCACCCAGAGAGATCATCAGTCTGAGCTCTCCATTGCACAGAAATGAAAACCAAGGCCCAGGGAAATGGAGAGCTGTGATTCAATTTTCTAAACTCAAGTCTTTTGTTTGTTGTTTGTTTGTTTAGTCCTTTAAGCTCATCTCTTTGTGCCTTCCTCTGGGAAGCTGACTAGGAATACCTCTCAGAGAAAACAGTCAGATTGCAGAGTAGCCACTGTGACTCAGATCTGAAGGCCAGAGCAGCAGGGCAGTGCAAGGGCCATTGCCCAGGGACCCTATCTTAGATTATCAGTCTTGCAGGATGCAAGAACCCTTTGGCGGTCACTTACCAAATCTCTTACCTCTGACAGGGCTGAAGGAGGATTCTGGACTCTGTTTTACGTCAATCTGTCAATACCCCTAAGTCAGCATGAAGGGGATGCAGATGAGACATGTGTGGGTAGTCCAACAGTGGATGCCAAAGACTCATCTGTTCAGCAGCACACTGTCAGCAGGCAAAACGAGAAGCTTCCTAGGCTGGACAGAGACTCAGGCTCAAGTATTTACACAGAGAGACCAATTTAAATATGTTATGTGCCACTTAAAATAAAAGTTGCCATGTCTCCTTGCTTTTATCTAAATTTAACCCCATTACTTTTACTATCTTGGTAATAAAACAGATTGAAGTGTGTAGGGGGGAGAGGTTTGAAATAAGGAGCTTGCTTTATTTCTTATTTGCTTTCATTTTTGTTTATACCCTGCCTTGGTTTAAAAAAAAATTGGAGCATTTAAGGATCGTTGTATGTCCTTACAAGCTCTCTAGTAGAAACCATGATTGGTCTGTTCTTTGAGGTTTAGATTGCATTTGCTCTAAATAGGGGATCTTCAACCCCAGGTCAGAAGTAGAAATGGGAATGTGTCACTCTCTGATTGTGTTTTTGGCCTTTGGGATGTCAGAGGATGACAAATAAAACAAGAAAGTCTACAGAACTGGTGGGCTAAACACCAGGAAGCTACAGCCATTCTTGGACCTCACCTTCAGATGGGACATTTGAGCATACCTTGGGCACTTCAACATAGCCTAGATGAGTTCAGGGAGAACCTGTGAAGGACAAGATGTTCCTTTGATGACCATGGACAGCAAGACTGCCAGGTGCACCAGGAGACTTCGTTGTTTTTTTGTTCTGTTCTGTGTGTTGAGGTAGCACTCACTGTAGCCCCTGTTAGTCTGTCCCTTGAGTTGTCATGAGTCACCCTCTCTGTCTCTCCTCACTGTGTAGTTGAGATGTTCCTTTCTTGCCTAGAATGGTCTGAGGGCCTCCTGGCTAACTACTCCCAGCATTAGAGATATGTGTTCCTGAGATGGGCAAACACTAAGTATGTTCTCTGGTTTTTACTCTACCCATTCTCAGGCTTCTCTCTAGGAAGCCCTCTTGGTTTCAGCTCAGAGATGCCCTGTGGGAAGTCACTAGAGAACAAAACTTAGCTAGCCCTTGTCACTAGTAGATTGGTCAGGATAGGTTAGATGACACTGTATGAACAAAGGCTTCAAGATCTCCATGGCTCTCATGTGGTCTTCATTTATCATGGTCTGTTATTCCTTGTTCTCCCTTTCTGTTCTTGATCCAGCTGGGATCTCCTGCTCCCCTAAGCTTTCTTTCCCTCAAACCTTGCCCTTCATTACTCCCACTGTCATCCAGGTTGTTCATGTAGAACTCATCCATTTCTTTGTCATTGGGTGATCTCTGTGTCTTTCCTAGGGTCCTGTTTTCTAGGTAGCCTCCCTGGAGTTGTGTAGCAGACTAGTCATCTTTGTTTTATATCTAGTATCCTCCTATGAGTGAGTACATACCATGTTTGTTCTTCTGAGTCTAGGTTACCTCACTCAGAATGATTTTTGCTAGATCTATCCATTTGCCTGCAAACCTCATGATGTCATTGCTGGAGAGGTCCCCAGAAATCCACAATGATACATCCTCTATAGACTGCTGGCAATGGTCGAGAGAAAGCCTTATCTGACCTAGTCTGGTGATCAGATGGCCAAACACCCTAAGAGTCGTGCTGGAATTCTCATCCAATAACTGATGGAAGTGGATGCAGAGATCCTCAGCCAGGCTCCAGGTGGAGCTCCAGGTGTCCAATTGTCGAGAAAGAGGAGGGACTGTAAGAGCATGAATTGTTGAGACCAAGATTGGAAAAAGCACAGGGACAAATAGCCAAACAAATGGAAGCACATGAATTATGAACCAAAGGCTGTGGATCCACCAGCTGGATCAGGCCCTCTAGATAAGTGAGACAATTGAATAGCTTGAACTGCTTGGGAGGCATCCAGGCTGTGGGACCGGGACCTGTCCTTGGTGCATGAGCTGGCTGTTTGGAACCTTGGACTTACATAGGGACACTTTGCTCAGCCTGGAAGGAGGGGACTGGACCTGCCTGTACTGAATCCACCAGGTTTAAATGAATCCCCAGGGGAGTCTTGGCCCTGGAAGAAATGGGAATGGAGGGGAAGGGCTGGGGGAAAGGTGGGGGGTGGGGGCGGGAGGTGGGAGGTGGGAGGACAGGGGAACCCATGGCTGATGTGTAAAATTAAAACACAAATATAATAATAATAATAATAATAATAATAATAATAATAAACTTTAAAAAAGTTCTCCATGGCAAAACATAGCAATGTCTCAGGTTCCCCGGGCTCTGTTATGAATGGACACTCAAGGGTTCAGGGACAGAGGTTTTTCTTGATATCTGCTTCCATGACTAATACAACAAAAAGAAGGAGGTTTGGAGCTTTAAGTCTTCCCCCTGGAAGGGCTTTATTTCTTGTCTGCTTATGTTTCACGGACCAAAGTATCTCTCACACCACTATAGAATCAAAAGAGACAGAAGCATGATCCAATGGTGAGTACAGAAGTATATGACAACCCAAAACTAGTCAGGCAACAACTGCCACCAGAATCTTAGGGATGCAAGCAAAGTATTTTCCCCAGTGCAGCGAGCCCATCAGGTCCCCTCATCAAGTACTGCTCAGAACCATATTGACACCTCCAGAAATAAACCCAGTCTATTCAGAGACTGTGTGCATCTTCCCTCTGTCCTAAGTGAGTTTTCAGTAAAGAAAATGGCCCTAACATCTCTATCACAGACGCTCAGGACACTGGTCAGTCAGACAGCAAATGTCTGCGTCACCCTGCGTCCTTGCATCACTGGACCCATTCTTTGAGAGAAAATTACTGAAAGAAGAGAAACCACAATGCTTTTCCTCATCTTTCCTACTATTAAGTAATTATGCCCTTTCTATGTCTCCTCTCCTGACTGTGTAAAGCATCTGGAAATCAAAATAATTAAAAAAAATAAATAAATAAACACCTAGCATGCATGAACTGGTGACATAAGATAGGACACGGGTGTGGAAGGGTGAGCAAAATAGATCTCCCCAACCCATGTTCTCTCCCTTAGAAAGACTCCCTGAGAGAAATACCCAGTTGGGCTGCAGGCTATGATATAATTAGAACAATATTGCCCAGTTGCAAAGACATGTGCCTGTTTTCATGAAATGGAAGCATCTGCTGAAATTATTTGAGATGTTCCATCACTAATTAAAAGAGCTTTCATTTATAGAGGATGCACCATATGGAAGCTGTTGATTCTTGGGTTGCTAGATGTGAATGAGTACTGGGGGAGTTGCTGGGGCAGGTGTATGATGAAGAATATCTGGAAAAATATAGCTCAGCCTTCCAAAAATTCTACTTGCAAGGAGGCGTGCGGGTGGCATAGTGCTGCTGAACTTATTTTAGTGAGATGCAGAAACACAACACCTCATCCTGGGCTGCACGTGCTATGTTATGCTCACTTGTAAACAGTTTCCTGGGAGCCTACGATGCCCACTTTACTCACCTAGTCACTACTGCATGTCTTCAAGGAATTTTCTGGGCCAAACAGAATAAGCTATAGAACTTGTGAAGCCTCTGTACAAAATGAAAATACAAGGCCCCTTATGGGAATTTCTTAAGAATTTCAATATGACAACAGAGCATCAGACTTACCAAGAGCCCTTCTGAGTACAGGCCTTTGCGCAGTGGCTAAAGCCAGTTCTTGTAGATAGAAAACAGGATCTTCTGGAGAAATAGAGACCAAGAATAGGATGTTAAAGCAGGGAGTTGTTCCAGGCAATAGCCACCCATGTAGGTATTAGCCAGTATGGGACTTTCACACACACAGTCTTCACCAAGGACTCCATAGCTCACACTCTTGGCAGGACAGACTCAGAGAGAGATGAACTTACTTATATGTCACCTTACTGTGGCGGAGCTGTGCCAGCACCCAGAGGCTGACTCTTAGCCCACATGCTACCTTATGACTTCTGCTTGCATCATCCCCTTCCAGCATACCCATGCTTCATGAGGCTGTGTGCATCCCATTTAGCACAAGGAAGGAATCCTTCGTTTAGATGGAATAAACAGTTCCAGTAGATTAAAAATTTCTAGAAAGAGACCATCAAAGTCTTCAGGCCATGGGGTTTTCAGCCAGGCTGGGCTAAAGGATGGGCAGAGGATATACTTGAAGCAATTACAGAAATCTTTTCTTCAGAAGAGGCACTGTGGTCCAGGAAGTAACAGCAACTGAACTAAATGAAGTCTCAGGTTCAAGGTTAACATTTTGTTTTGTTTTTAATACAAGGGAATAACTACATTCTAAAATCCACTTTAGGGTGTGAAAAACATACACAATTTTAGATTCTATTTTTTAATAATTGCCTTAAGAATGCAAGAGACACACAATCTCCATTGGAGACAACACTCTTTAAAAAAAGATAGCAATGCTATGATATACCAGAATTTGCCAGAGGCAGATAAGTTTATACTATGATAGAATGCCCTAAAACCAATGACCTAAAGTTTAAGATTAAGAAATGAGAAAGACCAAAATAAACCCAAGATATATAGAAGGGCAAGAATAATGAGGCTCAATGGAGGAACTGATTTTTAAAACTGCAGGAGAGGAAATCAGCTTAGCAGAAAGTTAGTTCTTTAAAAATCTCAACAAAACTGGTAAACTCTAACTAAATAGATCAGGCAAAGTAGAGAAAGACACATATGCCACCAATATTCAACATGGAAGAGGTTTTCCACTGTCAAACCTCTATATATTAAGAGAACAAGAAAATACTATAAACATTAAAGTCAAACAATTTGGCAATTTATGTGAAATATGAACTGCTTTTTGAAAAAAAAATCAGTGCACTAAAACTGACACAAGAAAAAACAGAAAAACTAAGTAGTGCTATGTCCATAAATGACAAAGAGATCTCCATATCAAAATGGTGTATTGGGCACATACTTCTCCAAAGATGCCCACAAGGTAACCCCTGAAATTTTAATAGACTTGGAAAAATATTTGCCAAATAAACACATATTCTTGGTGCTAAGAATGGAAAAGAACT
Source organism: Onychomys torridus (assembly GCF_903995425.1). NCBI lineage: Eukaryota > Metazoa > Chordata > Mammalia > Rodentia > Cricetidae > Onychomys > Onychomys torridus. Next base: position 94,613,256 of record NC_050449.1, on the reverse strand, counting down.
CTTTCAAGTTGAACATCAATACATAAGAACAAAGGAAAACAAAATAAAACTATGACCATATTTAATGTAAAAGACTGAATAAATGCTTTGCCTCCTAATAAGAATGTCTGAAGAATGTCTGCTTTCACCACATCAAGTCTGTGTTTTTCTAGACGTTACAGTGATCCCATTAAGATGGGGGAAACCACTGGGCAGTGGTAGTGCATGTCTTTAATCCTAGCACTCAAGAGGCAGAGGCAGGTGGATATCTGTGAGTTCGAGGCCAGCCTGTTCTACAGAGCAAGTTCCAGGATAGGCTCCAAAGCTACACAAAGAATCCTGTCTCAAAAAAAAAAATTTTAAATGGGGAAAACCACAAACTAGAAAGAAAAACATTAAAATCCCTTTCAATTGTAGTTGATGTGATTATTTATGTAGAAAATCCTATAGAATCAACAAAATAATTACTAGAATTAATGAATAAACTATAGTAAATAGCAAGATTATGTTAGAAGATTGTTTTGCAAAAGTAAATTTTATTAATATGTGCCAATTACAACCTAGTGGAAAGAGAAATTTTAAAACCCCACATGGGTCAGAGGCCAAATCTACACTATGTAGGAATAATTTAATAAAGAAGCCAAAGACTGCTCTGCTGGGATTGTAAAACATTACTCATAGAAATTAAGAGAGATCAACATAAATGCACAAATAGATTATTTTCCTCATGGATTAGAGGGGTTTGTGCTATTAGAAGGCATTTCTCTCCAAAGTCATTATAATTTTAATCAAAGCTTTTGTAGGAACTGAGAAGATAAAAATTATATGGAGATTCTTAATTCTGATATAAATTTTGAGTATTATATAAAACTTGAAAGCACATAAACAAACCTAAGCAAGTTTTATTTAAAACAGTGTTATGGGACTTACATGGCCTAATTTTAGTAAACATGACCATTTGATATTGATGAAAAGATACATAGATCAGAGAGACAGAAATCAAGAATCCAGAAATCCTAAGCCATACTTGATAGCTCATACCTTTAATCCCAGCACTCAGAGGTAGAGGCAAGGAGATCTCTGAGTTAAAAGTCAGCCTGGTCTACAAAGGGAGTTCCAAGACAGCCAGAGCTGCACAGAGAAATCATGTCTCAATAAAAATAAATAAATACATATATACATACATACATACATATTAGTAGTTGCTTTTGAGAAAGATACTAAGGCAATTCACTAGAAAGGAAAAGTCTTTCAAAAATGATGTCCAGGTATCTATGCAGTTAAAAAAGTTAATGAATATCAAGTTTTCCCTCATACCATACAAAAATAATGGACTCAAAATAAATCATCTGGGATAGAGAGATGTCTTAGTCAATAAAGGGCCTTGTGACCCTAGGACCTGAGTTCAACCTTAAAGTTCCCTCTCTTTCCTCCAGATTTTCTTCTTCCACATTTACCGTAGTCCTCATTTTACTTTTATGTCTTTTGTCCCACTAGATACCATGTATGAGAGACAACACACACCATGTGATATTTGTTTCTCTCAACCTGTCTTATTTCACTTAACATGATGCTCTTCATTTCCATCTACTTTCCTACAAACCACACAATTTTATTCTTCTCTATCACGGAGTGTGTGTGTGTGTGTGTGTGTGTGTGTGTGTGTATCAACTTTTCTTCATCCATCCATCTATTTATGAACATTTAGGTCAGTTCCATAGTTTGACTGTTCTGAACAGTGAAACAACAAACATGGATGCAGATATCTTCACAGTAACCTGTCTTAGTTACTGTTCTATTGCTGTGAAGAGATACAGTAACCCAAGCAATTTTTATAAAAGAAATAGTTTAATTGGGGGCTTGTTTACAGCTTCAAGGGTTAGTCCCCAATCATCATGGCAGGAAGCAAGACAGCAGGTAGGCTGAGAGAGTAACATAGGCCTCCTGTGGGCTTTTGAAATCTCAAAACTCACTCCCAGTGATACACCTCCTCCAACAAGGCCACACCTCCTATTCCTTCCTAAATAGTTCCACTAACTGGGGACCAAATATTCAAATATATGAGCCTATGGGAGGCATTCTCATTCAAACTATCCCATAACTCAACTTTAATTGTTGTAGGTCTATATCTAGCCCAGACATAGAAGGGTCATATGGAAGTTCTATTTTTCAGTTTTTAAGAGTGTCTATCTTCTGCTTTCCAAAAGGACATCATCAAGAAAACAAAGCAACAACAAAATGAACCTCATCTGCTGGGAGGAAATAATTTACCAACACACTTGAGAGAATACTGACTGAATGAAAACATTGGAAATTCAATAACAAGACAAGCCTGAAAAATGGGCTAAAAACCTGTGAACAAAATAACATATTTAAATAGCCAATGAACACATGAGAAGATGTACAGCATCATTAGTCACCAGGGAAATGTGAATTAAAACCATACTGAAAGACCACTATCCAACCACTAAAAGAATGTCTAAAATTTAAAGACCCCCCACAAATATGTTGAAGAATATACCAAGGGCTTGGAACCTTCATGTGCTGCTAGTGGGAACCAAAGTTAGACAGTTTGTCAGAAAGATTAATATACACCTGCTCTTGACCTAGCCATTCTACTCCCAGGTAGAAGTGCAAATGCTGAAAAACACATACATATTCATAGTTGCTGTATTTGACACAATAATCAAACAAAAAATGAAACAACAGAAGCTCTAGCCACTGATGAATGGCTAGACAAACATGGTGTACTTGCTCACTGGAATTCTACTCAGCAATAAAAATTGGTAACCAGTTCATGCACACAGTGCAGCTCAGAGTGACTATGCTTTATTAAAACAGGCCATATAAAAAGGATACACAATACATGGATTTACTTATGAAAAACTTCTAGAAAATGCACATAATCTATAGTGACATAATATAGATAACCGTTTGCCTAGAAATGAGGTTCTGGGGATGTGTGGACTACAGAGAGGCAAAAGGTGACTTCCCAAGGTGATGAAAAGTTTATAAACTGTTGTGGTGACTTAAAAGGAATGTGGCTGGACCTCAGAGACTGAGTGCACACTTGGAGAGAGTTCATGAAACAGGTCTAAGATTAGGATAACTGCCTCATGGCTCCTTTCCCTGTCCCGTGACATAGCTAATAAGTGCTTCTGCTAAATCCATGTACAAGGTAATCCTCCAGATAAACACAAACATAAATGCCTTTGTGAAGCTTGCTAAAGAGATTTCAGGTGATGCTAGTAATAGCCACCAGTTTCTGAAAACTCAGGTTGTACCCCAGATGCTCTTTGCAAGGACCTTCTACAATTACCTTTTATCTTTTGAGTTATCTACTCTTAGTACCATTTTTGGATTGTTTGATACCATATAAAAGCACATTTTAAAAAATCTCATTCAGAAAGTGAATGAAGAATCGGGATTCTGACACAGACAGCCTGATCTCAGGGCTTTGCCTCTAACTGAATTTCTGCTCTGCCATCATTCTTCGGGCCTTGTAGGCCTTGCACCCTTGAGCCTAGTTTTGTCTCCTTGGCCTCTATCCAGATTACCAAAGTTGGTTTTTTTGAAATGATGGATGTGTGGACTCCCATCCTTGGTCATTTATTTATACCCAGCCTGCAATAATACAGTTGCAGCAAAACATCCATCTAGATCTTTAGCCATAGTCATACAATGTACAGCACCAGTCTTGGGATTGCCTCCTTCAGCAGGGACCATATATTTGACTAAGAAGTTGCTCTTGAGGATCTGTGCACTACATTTTTGAGGATCTTGGTAAAATACAGCTTCCAAGAACTCAAGGAGTTGTTAATAGACTAGGGGTACATGATCAATATACAAAAAAAAAATATGAAGAAAGCCTAAGTAGATATGAATATGCTGACAGAGTCGCCTAAAGAAATCAAGTGGTAGGCAATTGGTCAGGAGAGTACCAGAGGCCATAGGGAGGAAAGGACAGAATTAGAAAATGTCCAGGTTGATGGATAAAAGGACACCATTGTGGTCCGCCCTCATCTTTTTCCCAAAAAATCCCATTGGATTCTGTCTATCTCTTTGATGGTTTCTATCAGATTTTCTAGAAATTTCTACATTGGAATGTTTTTTATTCCTTCCCTTCAATTTCTGGAGAAAAAAAGAACAATATCATTTATGTGCTTTGAGTCTGAAAAAGAAGCTAGTCAAGTGGCCATTTGATCCAACTCTTGCTAAATAACCATCTACAGAGAACAGAACAAGGAATCCCAGAATCTATTTAAAATTAAAGGGGGAAATAATTGTTTTATCCAATAATATTTTGTATATATCTTAATTAAGATAATTAAGTTTCTTAATCAATCAAAATTTCCAGTACAACTAACCTCCTTACTAAAATAACCCAAACTTACCAAATATTTAAAGAAAATGAGGAACATTTATTTCTTCCAATTAAAAGTATCAGAAATCAATATCCTATTTATCTTTAAGGAAGCTTTTCCAGTTGGTCCAAACTGTTCTCTGGTATATCATCACTTTCTTGGGGCTCTTCACTTCAGCCCCTCCCTCTTTTGTCCCCAGAGGTCAATAGATGAGGAAGTAGCATCAGATGGCAGGTAGAGTCACAGGGGACCAGTCAGGGAGAAAGACAGGTCTAAGATTACAGTGAGAAGAGAGCTTACAAAAAAATTAGCAGCATAAAATAACTGTTTGCACAGGATACAAAAAGCAGAGGCAGATGCAACATAAATACCAATATAGTCCCTAAAAGGATGGAAAAGAGGGCTGCTTAACTACCACAGGGACAAAATCAGGATCCAAGGAAGGACAGTGGAGCAGATAAGTGATCCAGTGTTGATTTGGGGGCCTTGGTGTTTGCATCAGTCTAACTTCTCATCAGGTTTAGAGAGTTCATGGGAAATCCTGTGGGCAAGACCTCATGCCAGACACTAAAGCTGGACAGGACAAATGTCACTGCAACAGGGATCATTGCCCAGCTCTGTGGGAGGGGTTAGGGTGTGTGTGTGGGGGGGGTTGTCTGTATGTGCAGGTGCACATGTGGGTGTGTTTGCACATGCACATGTATGATCATGCATGTGAAGACCAGAAGACAATCTTGGATTCCATTCCTCAGGAGCCATCACCTTGATTGAGGTCCCTAATTGACCAGAACTTGACAAGTAGGCTAGGCTGGTTGACCATCATGTCCCAGAGATCTACTTGCCTGCCTCCTCAGCACTGAGATTGCCAGAATGCACCACTATGCCTGGCTTTTTTGACGCAGGTTCTAGGGATGCAAGTCAAGCTCTTGGGCTTTCAAAGTAAGCCCTTTACTGACTGAATCATGACCCCAATCCAAGCAGAGAGAATTTTCGAGGAAAGCAGCATCCAGGTCTCCATAATAATGCATAATTTCTCCAGTTTGGCCCTTAAGATCCTAAGGACATGAACAACTAAGATGATCTTCCACTGACCAGTCAAAATGAACACTGGTTTATAATGATAGAAGGAGATAGCCCTGGATCATAATTGTGGGCATTAATCTTTAGATCTGTGTAGTTGAATGTTTTCTGTGGTCCTGCCTGGCCCCATGGTCCTGCAGCCATTTATAAAATTATCATTCAGAGGCTTAATCTTATTTACAAACTGTATGGTCTATGGTAGGCTTCTTGCTGGCTAGCTCTTATATCTTAAATTAACCCATTTTTATTCATCTATGTTTTGCCAAGTGGTCATGGTGTTAACTGGGCTCCTGGCTCCTTGCTGTTCATTTGATGGTAGCTGGCATCTCTCTAGATTCTGCCTTTCTCTTTCCTGTCTTTCTCCTTGTCTTTCTCCTGCCTCTAAGCTGCCTTGCTCTAGGCCAAAGCAACTAATTTATTAACCAATGGGAACAACATATATTTACAACATACAGAAAGACACCCTCCAGTAGATCTGGGCTTTGGATACTTGAAGTCTTATGTCCCAGGTTGATGACAGCATGTGGGCTGGATTTCAGAGCCTTAACAGCTAGTATGCCTTATTTTGTTGCTCAGATGACAATATTATTTGCAGTAGCCTCTTGGGATGAACCATCTGCTTCCAGTAAGCTTGGCCTGTCCACAGCCTATCAATTTGTCACAGTAGCCTCACTGTCTGTGCTTCTGATGTCCACATGCCCACAAACCTTTCCTGGATTCTTATGTAAAGCAGAAATGCATCCAGCCCCTGTCTCCCCTTGTCTGAGCTAGAACAATTGTCCAGTCCTGACATCAGCTAAGTACACACTGTTTATAGTCCTTTAGATGGAATTCTTGAGGTAGAGGTGATGCCTGATAGTTCTTGTTCCTCCTTGTAGGTTCCCATAAGAACCATGTGTACTGCAAGGCCCACAGCTGACCCTCAGGAAATGTACTCTTCAAGAAATTTCTGCAAAAACACTAATTATTTTAGGGTGGTGAAAAAAAATAGGATGAATTCCAAAAATTTAGAAAATGTTCCCAAGATCTTTACTACTCCACCCTGGGCAACTCTTAATGCATTTGACTCATGTAATATTAATAATATGTGATGAGTAGCCAGAATTGACTAGACTATAGGCACTTTATATGTACATGTATTTAACCTTCACAATAAACTTTTGGATTCGGTGTTTTAATTATCCCCACTTTGTGAATGCAGCACCTGAGGCAGAAGGAATCAAGGTGACATGCCCACAGTGCTCCCAGAAGCCAATAGCATCATTCATCACCCTATCAGCTCTCACAGAAGAGCAAGTTCTCTCCAGCATAGTTTGCTTTGTGAGTTTTCTTTACAAGCTATGTTAGGATTGATCCTTCTGTGTCTCCCTTATCTCAAGATGATGCCGATTTCTTCTTGGTAACATCACAGTGGGAGCCAAGCCAACACTCACAGAAGATCAATTTGTGAACCAATATAATTTATCTAAATTTGTTTGGGATCAATGGGAGTACTGTTCTGTAAGCCTATGAGGAAAATGGAATATAGATCAACCTCTCTAGCTGAAAATTCCAGCCCATTGCCCATTTAGCAATAGCCCATTTTAGCTGAATTGATAGGAACATACTGGCTGCATCCACAACCCATTGGGAGCAACTTAGCAGTGTTTTGGCATTAATACTAATGAACTTTTTAAAACACTTTTTATGAAGCAAGAATTGTAGAAGATGTATGCACATTTCTCATTCAATTCTTCTGAGAGTCTGCTGACATGGCTACTACAATCATGGTTCCATTTTAAAGCTGAAGAAACACACATTGAAAATTACAAAGTTGTACAAGCTTTCATAGGTAAGTAGCAATGGGTGCAGGATCCATGCCTTGTTAGACTTAATCTGTGATTGGGATATATATATATATATATATATATATATATATATATATATATATATCAGCTATGTGTGTGTGTGTGTGTGTGTGTGTGTGTGTGTGTGTGTGTGTGTGTGTGTGTCTTTTGTTCAATACAGAGATTTTTTTCCTGGAGCTGGATGTGATGCTATACCAGAAGATGTAATGTGCTAGGAAGCAAGTTAACCAAGGATTGTGTCCCATCCACAGGCTAAACCAGATCAGCTCTTAAAGGCCTTGATTCCAAGTCTGTGCAATCCACTGTTTCCCTGCCTCAGTTTTTAGTGTGTCATGTAGATCTGTTATTGTAAGTAAGATTATTTGTATGTGAGTATTAAAGGATGGACATAAATAAGGACATAGATATAAATATAGTTACATTTAGAATCATTTGCCTTCATTCTGTACAAGGTCCCATCCCAGACACTTTAGATTAATATCACATATTAAAGTTCACAAAACAACCCATTAGAGATAAGTATTACATTCACACTTTAAAACTATAGAAATGGAGATTCATCCAGGTTAAGTAACTAGCCCATTGATACAAAGCTAGGAAGGGGCAGGATTCTTACTCTGACCTTCAGATACCTGATCAAGCACTCCACTGAGACTTAAGAGGCTCTTTCAGCTGCCCAGTCAAGAATCACCTACCAATGGATCGTGCCAAAGACAACTGTTATGTTATAGGGAATCATGAAAGCAAGGATTGGCATACATGGCTACAGGTAACCAGATGGTGGGTTTGTCTGCAAGTAGTGGGAACTGAGGCAGCCATGCAGCATGGGGCATTCAGCATGATAAGCTTCACTGTTAACTATTACTTCTGTGCTACATGGCAGAGACTCAACACCTCCTGGAAATAGTGCTTGGTTTTGATTTCCAGCTTTTATATTTACTACCCAGGTGACCTTGGATGGGTTATTTCTCTGGGTTTTTTTTGTTTTTTTTTATTCAATTAAGTGGAGTAGTAGGCTCCTGTAACAACAGCACAAGCTATTGTATGAACTACTTGTCACATAGTAAGTTATCCATAAATGGAAATGAACACTTTTCATCATCCTATTAATGACCACACATTTTGGAGTCCATCAGCTCCTCAAGGACAAGACTGCCCTATTCATGTCTATCTCTTCAAAGCCAACCATAGTGCCTCTGTCTAATAGATGGACAAACCCATCTCTGGAATGGTGAATCTTGGCACCTTTGATTCTTTAGTATCTCTTCTGCTCACTCTCTTTAAGTGCTCAGCCCTGGAATTGGGGTGGAGGGCTTGCCAACTTCTCTTCCCCCAACTTGACCTTGTTAGTTTCCCAAGGCTCCATGGGTATTTCATTTTCTGATTCCAGCCTCTGAGGTATCCATTCCTAAGCCTTCCCATTCTCTCTGATTCATCACTCCCAGGGCTCTGTGTCCAACATGGCTTTATGTAGCAATACAAGTGGCAGTTCAGTGGTGTGTGCAAACTTTGCTTTCATTTTGAATCAATGGAAGATTTAAAAAAGTCTTACCTTATTCCTCAAAGGCCCATAAAGTCCTTCATGGGGCTCAAGAGAATCATCTGCTATAAGATTTTAAAATTGCTACCAAGTTACTTATCATTCATTCAGGCTTGTACTATTCTTTAAAATTCTTATTGATTTTTGAAACAGTCCTTTAATTGATATCAAAAAGCAATTACATTTTCCAGGCTGTAAATCTGCTTCACTCCCAATATTAAATTCATCATCTCTGTAAATAATTTTCTCTTATTATGCATACATATTAGCCAAACTATAAATAGCATCATTAGCGTACCCATGGTTGCCTTAACAATCAGTGACCCTTGAATTTGATTTAGAAAAATTGATTCCTGCTGAATTTTTCCCTAAAGTGAAATTGCCATCCCTGCTGAACGTCTGGGCAAATGAAGGCATTAGAGAGCCGTTACCTTCTATTTCCTCCTGGACTCCAATATAGCAATTTAAAGCAGAGATTTGCATACACTCACCTGTTGATGAACAGCCCTACTAAAAGATCCCTGATTTAACAGCATGCATATTTGTTCCTGTCTGATTCTTCAATGTGAGGCTTTATGAAAACAGATTTCTATAAACACACAGAGGGACACAGCGTCTTCATCTTGAAGTCTGATTTTGACCTGTGAGGAAGCTGAGTGGAATGCAGGGGAGTAGAGGAGGCCTGTGATTCCAACAGGAACATCTTCAGCACCTGAGCCTGGTTCACAGAGACCTCACAGCAACATAGAGAAATCCCCATAACATAAGATTAGAAAGAGGAAGCCAAGGTGATGTCTACGGAATGGCAAACAGAACATAAGACAGGTAGGTATGTGGAAGAGTCCTAGGAAAGAACAAAGGTGTTGACTTAAGGTGACTGGATAAGACACAGTTTATTTGATTTTCCTTTTCTCCTCCTTGCCCTCAGTTCTTTCTTTTTAATATTGTTACATGTTGTTTTCTCAGTAAATATAAAACGGGGGAGAGATAAAGGGGAAGGAAGGAGGAAATGTTTGCGCTAGAATAGCCTCACTCAGCCTTGGTTAAACTAATTTACCAACCCTAGCACTCTACAAAGCTATAATGTGACAAGGATCCAAGAGAGATCTCAGCTCTCCTCTTTGGAGTATACTGGGGAGCTTTGCAACGATGGTCTCCTTGAAGTCAATGAGGGAACATCTAAGATGCCCAGCATGCAAGAGGCACTTGGAGTCCCTCCTTCCATGTCTGTAAAACAGGGGTATTTATTTTTATACTGTCTAAACATTACATGATTTAAACGATACAGGAAGCTGCTTTTAGAACTATGAAGTGATGTACCCGAGCAGTTTTATTAACTGAACTGAGACAAGATTTCAAAGGAAGAAAGCAGATGGCTGCCCAAGGGACCAGAAACTGTAATGTTGTCTGCCCAGAAGTTTCCCTACCCGGATGGATGGCTCCTTTCAGTGATTATAGGTATCTGAATGGCTCCTGACGTGTTAGAGGTACAAGGACTTCTAGCTATAAAACAGCCTGTCTCCAGGATAAGAGGAAGCATGATGACTCTGCCTGACTCTTCTTTAACTGAAACAGACTTGGAGAAATACTTCTCTGCTGTTCTAAAAGGAAGATCCTTCAGTCCTGGGACAGAGGTTCAAAAGCAAGAGTGCTTCTGAAACACACAGGGAAAGTGTCTGAAAGGAACACCAAGAGTTTAGACTAAAGGAGTCCCTATTGTCCTCTGTTTTATCTTGTGGTCAATTGTGGTTGCTGAAGGAAAAGAGAACGAAGGGTTTTGGAGCAGAGAGCTCTCACATGTGACAACAAATACCAAGTTTCAGAGGGGGAAGTGCTGGAAATCACACGCAGTGTTAGTGACAAAGGGTATCAAGCCTAGTCATGGCACAGCAGAATTGCAAACCCATGTATAAGTCACAATTCAGAAGTGGAGTCTGACACGCGTAAATGTGGATGTGGCCTATACCTGTGACAAAATCAATGGTGTTTCGGTTACTCCATTTTTCCCCCATTTCTAGTCAACTGCTCACTCACACAGAGGCAACCACTGTCCAGATTCTAGTACCATAGATTAATTTTATCTTTTTCTAATCTACAAGTTGAGCAGCCTTGATCCCAAGTTACAAATACTCACAAGTCCACACAAAGCCTATTGAGTGCTGGCATGACACGTGACAGGTGAACCCCCCAGTCAACCTCATGTAACATGCCACAGTCAAAATGCAACTGCAGAGGCTGGCAAGATGACTCAGCAGGTAAAAGCCCTTACTACCAAGTCTGAAGACCTGAACTTGGTCTCTAGAACCTGAATGGTGGGAAAAGAACCAGAACCAAAGGCAGAAAGTTGTTTTCTGACCTCCACACATGCACTGTGGAATATCTGTGTTGTGCCTGCACAAAAATACACACAAATAGATAGGTAGATAGATAATAGATAGATAGATAGATAGATAGATAGATAGATAGATGATAGAAGATAGATTGTAAAATGATTAAATTATTCTAAGATTTCCTTCAAGCTGTTTATATAAGATGTAAATGAAATATAAATAAATTATGTGTTGAGACTTTGGCCCCATCCCCAAGATACTTCAAATTCCAAAATATGTTTTTAAAAATATAAACCTTTCTAGCCTTTAGCATTTCAGAGAAGTGACACTCAGCCTGTAATGTACTTCAAACTAAGATTACACTGTGGGTAGTCCATTGTGCCTATCCTCTTCCTCAGTGTGTGTTGAGACTCATCTATGCTTTTATAAGTCCTAGTTGTTATCCTTTTTTATTGCTGAGTAGTATCCCACTGTTTGAATGTGCCACAGCTTAGGTATTATTTTCTATTCATAGCAAAGGCTGTACAAAAAAGGGACCTGCTTTAGTCCAATAAGAATATTTATGGAAAAGCCGAAGCCAATATACTGGCCCTTCACTTACGTTTCTAGTTCCTTTGGCCTTTGGCCTAGTTCCCACAGGTCATTCAAATGACTCAAAGGAGCATCAGCAAGTCACTGGGGCAGACTAGCATCAGTCGCCTGTCACTACAATAAAAATATAAAACACAGTCCTATAATCTCTATGATTACAACTACTGTATCTTCCTCAGATTGTATGTTACTGGTGGTGGCCTTGTTCCCCAACACTGTGTTGTCACTCTAGAACTCAGACTAAAGGATCACCTTCCTAACTGGGATGTGATGATCCCAAGACAGGAGAAACAGATGGGTGACCCTTCTAACAGCCTCTTAGAGAGTGTATACTGAAACATTGACTCACGGTGTGTTGGATTAAAGCTGGTCACTTGGTCAAATCCAATGTTAAGAAGGTCCTCCTCCCATGTTGGGGGTTTGGCATGGGTAGAAAAGGGGTATAGATGTTACATGACAAACAGTGTTATACTCAGATTAAAGGGGACTGTGAGTGCCAGAGTCCCTCAGTCTCTCAGCATTCTGCAGAGATGAATGCAGACACCAGCTGTGACTACATGAGGGGTTGATTTCCGGAGAGGAGAACCTGAGCCTCCTCTGCTGGTCTATCTGTCAAGGCATACATCAGTGAATAGCCTAACCTGGGAGTAATGAACAGTCTAGCCTCCTTTTGTGTTCTAATACTAACTGTACCAAGAACTGCCTGAGAAGGCCATCTGCAGCACCACTATCCAATACAAGCATTGGTTCCAGCAGAAGGAAATGGCCCATGGGAACCCTCACTCTGAGCTGGGTTCCAAGAAACATTAACTTCCACGGCAGCTCTGTTGAACAAGGTCCATACTGGCTTCGTCTTTATATTGACTTGTAACCCAGAGAATGCTGGCCTTTCCTCCATAGTCACTAGACACACAAATCACTGTGGAGCAGCCTACCCACTCTAATGTCTTTGACTCTGCTGCCTGCTTACAAGCTCCAGTGAGGCTTTTGCCTCAGGCTAGCCCAGTTTTAGTTCCTTCAGTTTCAGGGACACAGGACAGGCTCTGAGTTGTTCCTGTAATTTCCTCATCTCTTGGACTAAATAAGGAGGGAAATGCTTTTCTGCTCTATTGTTAAGGGAAGTGACAGGCCACACCCCTCTGACATGGTCTGCTCAGATTCCCTCTGCAGACCTTGCAGCCTCCACCCTCCATAATTTGGAGGTGGAGCCTGGGTCACTCAGCATTCTCACCTTGCTTTGGAATATGGAGCTACTTGACCCAAACCATGTTCAATATGAGTTATAAACATCTTCACTCAAAAACTTCTTATGTTAAGCCTTGATAGAGATGGAAGATGGTATAAATGATCACTTGGTAGTCTTCTATGACTTTCTCCAGTTTCTGACATGTCCTTTCTAAATTTAAATAAGACAAGGGTGCCTAAGGGATCAAATCAAGCCTCTACAGGGAGACAATACATTAGCAAAGACCTGAAGGAAAGAGAAGGAGGAAGTCTGTTGCAGGCCCAGGGGACAGCAAGCACAAAGCCTCCAAATTACCCATGAGTCCAACATGGTCTAGAAATGGGGAGGAGCTCTGTAGGAGTAGAGAGAGGTGGATGAAAGGCAGAGGAAGAAGAGCCCAGAGCAGAAAGACAGGGCAAGGCCTCATGAGTCCTTGCAGGCCATGGTAAGGAAGCTGTAGAAAGACTAGAAAAGATTCTACAGTGAAGAGTAATTTACACCTTTCTGTATTATTTTTACACATTTACTTGCATGTGTGTATGTGTGTGCATGTTCATATGGGTGTGCACATGTGCACACAGGTGCCTGTATGCATGTGTAGCCATAGAGTGTCTTCCTGTACCTTTTTTTCCTGAGACAGAATCTGTCACTGAACCTGGAGTCCACCAATTGACCTCACTGACTGGCCAGCAAGATCTGAGAATCTGTCCGTCTCTACCTCCTGCCCACCCTAGCAATAGGGTTATAGACACTTTTACATGGGTGCAGGAACTGAACTCAGGTCCTCATGCTTGCAAGGCAGGCACTTTACAACTGAGTCATCTCTCCATCCCTAACTCCCTTTTGAAAGGTCATTCTGTGACTGGAGATGTAGCCCAGTAGTAGAGTACTTGCCTTGTATAAAAGATCCTGGACTCAATCCCCAGAACTGATTTAAAAATTAAAAAAGATTGCTATACCTATTGTGTGGAGATGACCATACTAGGGTGAGCAGGGACAAAGAAGACATTTGCTACAGTCAGAGAGAAATCATGTAAGGGAGCAACTGTTAGACCTTCATTTCCTGCAAGAAGATTGAGTCTCAACCTCATTTGCCATTACATATGGTCACTGATTGTGTGTGCATGAGTTCAGACCTCTCTCTCTCTCTCTCTCTCTCTCTCTCTCTCTCTCTCTCTCTCTGTGTGTGTGTGTGTGTGTGTGTGTGTGTGTGTGTGTGTGTGTGTGTGCACGCATGCATCCATAAACATGTTTCAATTATGGACCAAAGTGGTCAAAAGCAGCACGTGCTCTCCCTCTTTCTGACATGTGCTGTAAGACACTGAAAAATCACAAGACACAGGTGACCCAAGTCCCCATAGAAAAAAGCCTCCTGCCAATCAGGAAACCTGTACACACTCTAATCTGAGGGAAAATCAGTATTTATTGTGTGAAACCACCAAAATCAAGTGGTTTGTTTGTTGGGGCAGCCATTGTCCACATAACCAGAAAAGGATTCTGCAGAGACACTGGGAGAAAGGACCACATTTAGAGCATCCAACATTCTAAGAGTAGAGGCTCCAGAGGCATGCTAGGCATATGCATTTGGGCTCTGAGTTTCCCAAGCCTCCTGAAAAGACAGTGTAGCTCAATTTTATAATTGTCAAAAACAAGGCACAAAAAAGCCACCCCTGTAACAAATAACAGAATCAGGATTAGAGTTACAGGACTGTCTATTTTGTTAAAGACCACCAGATACCCTGGGACTCACTGTGAAAGCAGAAACAAGGCATTGGAGAAGGGAGCTTTGCATCTGAGTAGCCCCTGGATGATGCCTATGGATCTCCGATGGGGTCTCTACTTGGATACAGGTGTGGACCATTCATACCTGTCCTGTAGACTGTGATCCCTTCAGGTCATGTCACAGGGCTTGATCTCTCTATACCCTCAGACTTGAGACACCTCAAAGAAGAGCTCCATAAACCCCACCCAGTGTGTGCTCATGGAATGGTGGTAGTATTGGGCATGAGATGAAAGTTTGTTCAGGAATGGCATGCCCAATGATGTTGGAATCCACTGAAGTAATCACATTTTCCCAAAGGTGGCATTGGTTACAGAATCCTGAGACCCTTGGTGCATGACTTCTTGTTGTGCTGCGAACACACGGCAACCCAGGCCTCCTTCATAGGGCCCAGGTGTGGTGGGTCCCAGGCATGTGGCCTCCTCTCCACCATGGGAGAACCACACACTGGAAACTGGGCAGAAGAACTCGCCGTGACAATGATCTTCCCCTCACTGCAATCCTCCCTGAACGACACTCATTTCTACCACAAGCATCTGTAAAGCTAGACTCTTCCCTTCACACAGTCATCACTCACCTTGCAGATGTCCTTCTTACCTAGGAGAAGCCTGAGTGCATCTGCCCATGCCCAGCTGAGTGACAGCCATACCAAGCTCTCAGGAGGGCTGCAGGGATTTATGGCCAGGTCTCCTTCTTTGCATTTATATTGCATGGCTCCTAAAGGAGAAGCTGTTTTCTCTGAGGCATGAACACTGCTAGGGAGGACAGTGGAGGAAAAGAGGGGGTCTGCAAGAGACACTGACACAGATACATAGACACTCACCACCTGGTCAGTCGATGGAGTGGGGTTCAGTCTTTTGCTGAAGCCCATAACCTATGCAACCACAAGTGGGATAATTACCACACACACACACACACACACACACACACACACACACACACACCAGTAAACTGTGTCATATACTGGGAATTAGCCCCTCTTTCTCTACCCAGGCCATGTCTCCTTTACGATAAAGTACATACTTTCCCACCCTGCTGACTGCAGGTGTCATCAAGAGACTTGCTTTGGGTAGAATTACGTGTGGATGTGATGTCAGTCACTTCTGAAGAGAAGTTTTAAATAGGCCTGTGGGATTTGGTTCTCCTCTTTTTGTTGTTGTTACCCTCAACTAAGATAACAGAGCTGCCCAAAGAACAGCTACTTACTTCTTCAGTCAGGAAACAGAGCCCAGTTCAGCACAACCCAACAGAATTCAAGAAGACCTCGCTAAGGAATCATGGAGGGTGGTTGTAAGCCTTTGAGATGTTTGTTACCACAACGGAAGTTAACTCATCCAACCACTCATGTGCAGGAGAGATTTCCCAAATATCACCTTACTAAATGTATGAGTGCACACATGGCTAGTGCAGGGGAGGAAGAGGAAGGGCTAGCCAGGTAGGTTTCATTTTCCTCAGGATCAAGTGCAGAGTCTTCAGCTTTATAAACCATGTCTAACAGCTGCCTAGCCACACAAAGCTCATTCTGTTCTCTAGACAACATGATCCTGGGGGCTGGGGGGGGGGCAAGCTAAGGAGCTGACTGCCCACCCTCATCTAGAGACCTGGATCCTTTTGCAAAGAGGGGTGCATCCTTAGCAGGTGATGAGTCCCCAGCACCCACAGTCTTAATACAATGAAAAGCTCCAGGAAAGACTCTGGTCTGTCAATCAAAAGTGCCTGTGTCAGCCTCACCTCTGCTCCTCATTAGCTATGACCAGGAGGCAAGTCACTTAACCTTTTATCAGAAATTGAAATAAGAATATTTGAACTCTCCTCTTCCCAAGATCCTGTACAAACCAAATGAAGTAATTAATAGGTGTGAACGTGCACTGCCTGTGGCAAAGTGCTGCGAAAATGGAAGCAACCTTGTGCATCATGGGCCTTGAGAAGGCTGAGCCGCAATCACAAATAGCTCTTCCTACAAGGTCAGCATCCTAATGGGATTCATGTTTCTGGTGTTTATGGCCAAACAGTCAGGAGAGCCGGGCTGGTCCTCAGCATTGCTCTAGCCAACCAGAGAGTGAAAGTCGATAGAATGAATGCCATGTCAAAGGGATTATTTGGCAGCCTGGAAAAGACTGGCAAAAAGCCATCCTAAATAATAGGTCTCAAGATGCCAGACCAGCTCAGCAGGCTACAAAATCAAAACTACGGTTAAACTGGAAAACTGAAAGGGATTCATTTCTTGGTTTCCTCATTAACCATTTCAGAGTTCTCTTTGGGTTTCAGTGTGTGAGTGGTGGGAGGGAGCATCTTCAAAAGATACTTGGAACAGACACAAGCATTGTAAGGCCTCAGCTCAGATGGGACACTAAGGTTTCAGTTGTGGGAAGAACTTGTTCAAGCTGATCAAATCATTTTGTTTTAAGTCAAGTGGCCTCATTTCCATTAAACTGGGGAATAACACCCCAAACCTCAGATCACAGTTCAGAGATGGGTTTGTAGTAGAATATTATTTAAAGGTGTGTTACTTTTGTTTATGTTGCATTTGTTTAACTCTGTGAAGCTGTGTTACTGTGCCTGTGTAAAATACCTGATGGTCTAATAAAGGACTCAATGGTCAATAGCAAGGCAGGAGAAAGGACAGGCGGGGCTGGCAGGCAGAGAGAATATACAGAAGGAGAAATCTGGGAGGAGAGATCAAACACCTGGAGAAAGATGAGGACTCCAGGGGCCAGCCACCCAGCTAGCTACCCACCTAGCCACAGAGTAAGAATAAGATTTACCAAAGTAAGAGAACAGGAAAAGCACAGAAGCAAAAGATAGACAGGATAAGTTAAGTTATTAGAAACAAATCCAAGCTAAGGCTGGGCATTTATAATTAAGAATAAGCCTCTGTGTGTGATTTATTTGGGAGCTGGATGGTGGGCCCCTCAAAAAGAGTAATAAAACAATATGGGTTTTCATGTATGTCTAAGAGAGTGTGAGAGACAATGCACAAACATAAACATGCCCCCATGTGTGTATATGTGTGTGTGTGTGTGTGTGTGTGTATGTGTGTGTGTGTATGAGAGAGAGAGAGAGAGAGAGAGAGAGAGAGAGAGAGAGAGAGAGAGAGGTGAATGGTGTGAGTGGAGGGGAGAAAGTGAGTGAGTGTCTATGCATCTGTATGAGGGATGTGGATGATTGATGAATGGGAATGTGGGGGAAACAAGCATGCATAGAAGGTTAACAGAGGGGCCACATCTTTCGCTTTAGCCACAGGGCAGAGGCCCTTTATGCCTCTTTTCTCTCAAGGTAGTTTGCCTGCCCCAGTGGCTTCTTCAGTGCAATTACAACAGTGACATCTCGCTCTAGCCTGTTCCTCCTGTTTTGCTTTACTTTGCTAAAATGTTGCACACTGCACACTGCCACGGGTTAGTTTGGTCTACTCCTGGCCTGCTAGTGAACAAGCTACCACAGGGAGAAAAGACAACTCAGGGACCACCAAATTCAGTCCTAGACAATCTGTACCCAGGAGTCTTTGTGGAAAACGGGAAAATGTGACATATTTTCAAATGATTCTTTCTAATCTTACAAGCCTAAAATGGAAATGTTGGCAGGTCGCAGAAAATTAGTAACTTGGATATAGGGAAGCCACTGTGTAGCTCTCTTCACACATGCTCTGGCACAGTTCAGCTTTATTTTAAATGTTGGAAAGGCCAGAAGAGGCTGGCTTCTTTAAGAAGAGACCCCCCAGAAGAGGGCTGGCTGCACAATACTGCACAGGGCAGGTCCTGATGCCCAGTCTTTAGTGTGTCTGAGGGTCTATTCATCAGCAAAGGCAGGGCAGAAGAGTGGAGGGTGCGGGCAGGGGGCAGAGAGCTGAAACTTCCTGTCAGTGACTCAGTCCTCAGGTAACCACAACCTGATTGGAAGGGGAAGCAGACTGTGAACCATGGGAGCTTTCCATTTTCTTTGTGCTCTGACCGCAAAAAGAAAAGAAACAAAAGTCAAATGTCTCTTAAAGAGGCTAAGAAAGAGACAAAAAAAAAAATAAAATAAAATAAAAAATGCAGAGATCTGATGCCAAAGCTAGCCAGGAGGAACGAATGTGCATGTACATGGTCCAGAGGGGCAGGCTCAGGACAGGCAGGAACCTGGAAAGAGAGTTAAAAGGAAAATAAGAAGAAAACTGAGCTCAAACAGCAATTAATGAGTGATCGCATTCAAAGGCACCAAGCAGTGTCCCACTGTTCCATTTCCTTCTAGGCCCCCTTGAACCCGTGAACTCATTCACCTCCTATGGGGTGACATTAATTAATGTATGCCATTGTTCTTTTAAAAGTAACTGACTGGCTTGTGAACACTGGTACTGAACTACCAGCTCTTTACACCTGGAGAGGGGTATCATAGCCCCAAGGCCACCCCAGGTTGGGCCCACCCTGTGTAATCTTGAGAGTAGCCAATTCAGTCACCCTGAGCTTCCATGGTAGAAGTCAGATGTGGTGAAAATCACAGAAATGGCAGAACTCATTCCACCTATACACGCCACGGAGGGCAGGGCGGGGAGGGGGGCTGGCGGGGATGTAACATGTTTAAATAGGAGTAAGTCAGAGTTGCATTGCTATAGAAATAACTTTGAAATTAGTCTTAGAGGGAAAAGCATGAATAATGGCATTATACCTAAACCGCATACCCTTGCACTCTGACAGGCTGAAAACCATAGTCTTTTGGTGAGTGAGATACAAATGAGGCAGTGAAAGAAGCTTCCAGAACCTCACCTGTCCAGATCTCAGGCTTCCTGTCATAAATATGTCATGCACAGAAATCTCTGGAATCCTTTCCCACCAGCCTCATGGATGCTTTTACAAGCTCCCAAGCAGGAGGGGATCCTAGTATATTATTTTGCAAGCATCCTTTTTATTGTATAGGCTCTCCAACTCACAGGATATCTCTGCTACTAGTTTAGAATATTCTTCATCTCAAAACCACAGCAAAAACAGGGTTCCTAACCCCACTGGGACAGCTTTCCAGGTATAATACCTTTGAAACCTTTTCTTTCAGTATTTGGAGAAAGCACCCTGCACACGGTTTCCCATCCAGTTATTGATTAAACATTTAGTTTGCCTGGATTCTAATATAGAACAAAGATTGGTCAATAAATGTTTCAATTTTGATGAGTGGGTGGATGGATGGATGGATGAATGGATGATTGAGTTAGTGGATACATGGACACTATTTGACATAACCTTCTTCCCCAAACATACAGATGTGATCTGTTTCTCATGCTGACAAGGTCCTATATAATCAAGATCATATATATACACACACACATATACATATACATATATGTATATGCCCTTCTGCTCCCACTAGAATGTCTACAGCCACAGGATCAGCAGCCAGGAGCCTAATAGGGTCCTGATCAGAGCAGAAGGTGATCCTTTTGGAAAACTTTGAGCTGCTCTCACAGTGGGCCCTGCTGGCTCACAGAGTTGATGTGAGCTGGGAGAATTCCACCTGCCTGGTTATGATTTTCCTGGTTCTCAGAGCCAGTTGCCCTGTCTTGGTTCCTACTACTGACTGCAATGACATTTTCTAGGCTTATCCATCGCCTCTCACTCCATATGCCTTTTTAGTTCTCTTGGCCAAAAAGCATTCTCTGCAAATGACTGAGAAACCCATTTAAACCAAAGAGTAAATGTTTCACAGAGCTTGGTGTATTACATCTTTCTCTCCAGAACTTCTGCAATTTAAAGGGGACTTCATCTTAAGTAAAAAACAAAAACAAAAGACTATCAAATGTGGCACTTTAGCTTTGACTCTTCCCAGATGGGCTTGGAGGCCAGATGTCAATACAACATCTGTCCAGGTCAGATGGCAATAGAGCTTTTCCTCCTTGGGGTGACTGTATTACTACCACCCTCATTCCTAGACAGACTTAGCCCCTGAATCATGGGAATTACTGCTCAACATAAATGAACACCCAACACTATGACCCCTGGTCCCCATGACCTCTATTCTACATTGGCCACTTATTCCCAAACCCAACACAATTTTGTCATTATGGCTGGTTTTATGTGTGAGTCCTACTCTTTCTTTAGGATGGTTGGTTAGCTTCCTCCAAATGGATTTCAAATCTCTATGGTACCTTTAATACAATAAACCACAATGGCTCCCTGTCAGTCCATCAGCTACATCAGCTACTTCCTCTCCTTATTCTCTTTTTTATCAAGCCTATATCACATGATCTATCATTCCACTATGCTTTAATCAGAACTTTAAACTTCTAGCTACACCACTTTTTTTTTTTTTTTTTTTCCCTTGCTCTGGGGTGGACACAGTTGCTTGGGTTTACCTGGGATGTGCCCCTATGGGGCAGATCAGCTCATCAAGGATTCATGATGACCATCCTCAGAGTGATTCCACCACTGTCCATCAAACATGCCCCTTTCTTTTTGTCAACTCTGCAATGTACCCCATTCTGTAGCTGCCTTCCTCACACCTCTGACTATCCCAATCACCTCTCTCTCTCTCTCTCTCTCTCTCTCTCTCTCTCTCTCTCTCTCTCTCTCTCTCTCTCTTGTCTTTTTGCTTACAACCCTGCCTCCCGCTTCACAGGGAACACTGGGTCCATTACACAGAGCGATCTTAACCTCCCACTACCAAGCACAGCAGCCCACCCACCTCCCTCCTGTTGTCTGGCCTTTTCTCCCTCCCACCAATCAAGTCTGCCTTGTCCCCATGCCTCAAAATCCATCTTCTGTTACCTCAGGAAACCTACTCCCTTTCTTCCCTGCCCCTTCTCACTAGAATTCTCCCAACAGGGTTTAAATGAGCTTGAATTTTTCCTCTTAAAAATTAACTCTTTCCTACCTTGAATACACCAGCCACCAGCCACCAGCCATAGCTAAACTTCCAGAAAGGAATTGCTCCACACTTTGTGTTTACTGTGCTGAACTACACTTCTCATCCTGCTGGCTTGGTAGCCCATCATGCTCCTGAAACAGCACTTGCTTTCATCACCAGAGCCCTCCGTATCCCAGGTCCAAGGAGAAAGCTTCAGTCCTCATCAGTCCTCAGTTACTGGCCCTGTTGGCCACAACCCGCTTCTTGTTAGTCCTTTCCCTTTATCCGAGGGGCACATACTTCCTGCTCCTAGCTTTCTTAGAAACCTCATCTCTGTGGCCTTTATAGGTTTTTCCTGTTACCCACTACTCAGTATTGGATCTTCTCCACCCTTGGTCTTGGACCCCACTGCCTTATACTCTACACTCTGTTTCTCTTTGAACCAGGAGCCTCAAGGATTCAGATTCTAGTTGGCCCAGAGGGACTCTGAAATCTACCTTCCACCTGGGACTCCAGGTCTTTCACACTATTCAGCAGGCTATCAGATCTGACCCTGAATCACTTAGTCAGAGGGCCCGCATCCATTGCCTATACATCCTCACCCAGCTGTCTTGAGATTAAAGTGTTTCTACTGCATAGCAAAGTATGGCTGACTGGTTTCCAGAAGACTGCTTAAACCCCAGGGTTTGGGATTCCCTTGGTATGGTATAATAAAAGGTTACACTTTTTAGTGAAGTTGTTATTTTAGCAAAGCTTCAAGTTCCTCAATACAGAGAAGATAATGTCTAAGCATAATATTAATTATGCATGTTATTAAGCAGCAGGCATAGCACAATGCCCACCACATAGGCTGTATTCCTAATGGCGACTTCGTGATTACTATTCTTTTATTTGACTTTGATGAGTCTTTATTGCATTTTTCTCTAAGTTGATTCTAAGATGTTTCTACTATTTCCAAGTCTTTTATGGACTAAAATCAACTTCTCTACACATCTTGCTAACAAGATCATCCATTGCGCTGTTCCTCGGGATCCTCCTCTAGCAGCCATGGAGCCCTCTATAAAGAGGCCTCCCTCTGCAAGACCAAGGACTTGCCTATTTCTTTACAGGACCCAATAAGATGCCTTACACCGAGGTTCCTCTCCCCCTCCATTATCCACTCTGTATTTCTTAGTTACATTCTTACTTCTCTGCCTATCTCAGAATAGAAATATCCTCAAGTCTCTCCCAGCCCCAAATAAACTATTTTTTAACCCCCCTTGTCTCTTTACTAACAAGCTTCTTGAGTGACATCTCCACCCATCTCACTTCCTATCCTCTCCATAGCCCCTTGCCTTGTGTCTCCTGTGCTCTCAAGACTTTTGTTTCTTACAGGGACACCTCCCTGCATATCTCACAGGCCTTTCTGTCCCAATCCCTTGGGGGGGGGGTGGCTATTTCTTCCCAAAAGGGTCCCTTTGCGCTGACTCTTTCTAGGAGGATCTGGTTTACTTCCGTAATTTCTCTATCCTCACTTCCATTGTGTTCTACTCTCATTAAGTAGAGCTACAGGTCAAGTTGATGGGGCTTGTGACAGATTGGAGGGGTATGTATAAAAGTCCCTGTGTCAGCAGTGGCCAGATGAGCTTGAAGTGCTTGTCAGATATGCAAATGAAGGTGTCCAAAAATTTTTTTCTACAGTGTCAATTGTTCAACAAATATTTCATTCCTTTATTTTATGTTAAACACTTTGATTTCAAGTCTGAATTCTCAACTTGCTTGGTTGGTGATTGCCAGCCTCAGTCATTTCTCATTTCCTTCTTCCTAAGGGATTACATCACCATCCTATGATAAGGCATGGGCAAAGCTCTGCTAGTAATAGGAAATGGATGTGGTTTGGATCACCATCAGGAATCCCAGCACCTCAGGTCTTGTGCTCCCTTTTCTTGCCCACCTCCACAGGGGAAGCTTTGACCAAGCTGGCAGTCTGACCTCTGTAAGCCACACACCCGGGTCCTTCTGTTGCTTAGACATTGACACAGGAAGGGGGTACAACTGCTGCTCCACTCCAGGGCCACAGACCTTTCCTGGGAAGTAGCTCTCCTCAGTCATGGGAAACCCGTCCTTTTTCTCCTACCCATCTTTTTCAGATAGCTTAGGCTTTGTGGACACCCTGTCTCCTGAGGGACATGAGTCTGCAACCTAGACTAGGAAAGGAAAATGCAGGGAGAAAAGCATGAGTCAGGCCCTTATAAATGTACCCTGACACCCTGAACTCATGAGACTGTTCACTGGCATTCGGAGGAGGGGGACATGTAATTTTTCATTTCTCTTCCACATAGCAGACATAACCAATATATTCACGACAGTGGGAAGATGAGATTATCTTAGATTTTCTTTGCTTGCTACTGCACTTTTAAAGTCTCAAAATGAATAACACAATTTAAGATCTCCAATAAAAATTTATCTTCCAAATAGGCGTTTTCCAATTTATGTCCCTACACAGTCTTCTTGATGATTCACCTGTTCTTACAGTCTTCTCTTCCCCCACAGCACAGGTGACTCAAAGTGACCTTCCTACCTGCAGATCATTTCTTAAGTGTCAGAATGTCATATCCAGGCAATTTGGACACCTTCATTTGCATATCTGACAAGCACTTCAAGCTCATCTGGCCAGCCCTGACACAGGGACCCTTATACA
Source organism: Onychomys torridus (assembly GCF_903995425.1). NCBI lineage: Eukaryota > Metazoa > Chordata > Mammalia > Rodentia > Cricetidae > Onychomys > Onychomys torridus. Next base: position 94,589,030 of record NC_050449.1, on the reverse strand, counting down.
CATCCCTCCAATCCATCACAAGCCCCATAGCTTGACCTCAAAATCTGTCAAATTGATCTCCTTCACTCCACCTCTTCCATCCCTAATCCAAGTACCCCACTCCTCTTCTGGAAAACAACTGCCTAGCTTGTTTCCTTATATTCTCCCAATCTATGCTCTACACAGCTGCCTAAATAAGGCCTTTAAGCCCCTCATCACATGACCCAAGGCCCTCTGTAGCATCCCCTCTAGACTTCATAGCTCAGCCTACAAGTGCTGACACAGTATAGATTCTGTTTCCACTTCACCTGTCCGGATCACACCTACACTTCAGCTACCCTCATTTCTTTAAGACCCTACAGTAAAACAAACTCTTTCTCACTGCCATGGCCACCCTATCCTCTAAGAAAAGCCACTCTCTGCTGTCTAAAATCTCTTCTTCACTCAGCAAGGATAGTTCTGTTCAGCAGAGAATGGTGAGCTTTTGTTAGCGTCTTTAAATAGTCTCCTTTCATCTTGGGACAAGACTCCAAGGGCTACACATACTCACAGATCCTTCAGGATCTAGTCTGTGTGAGTCTCAGCTCCTATAGGTCCCAACATTCTTGCCTGCTTCAAGGCCTTGGCTTTTTGCTGTCCCTCTGCATGAAGTGTCTCCTCCTTGTCACCTGGATCTTATCCAGGTTTTAGCAGAAATGTGATGTACCCAGAGGGCCATTCTCCTGAGTTCCTACTTATTTATGTTCATCTTCCGGGGCCCCTGATTATAACTTGTGGTGCTATAATCATTTTCATGATATTCTTGCCAATATTGGTCTTCCCCATTCTGGGCCTACTTTCCTAGTAGATTGGTCACTCCTGGGCTGACAGTAGATGTTCAGTAAGTGTTTGAATGAACAAATATTGAATGATGAATGTATAGTTTAGGGGCCATCTGTCCTTCTTCCTCCCTGACCCAATCATACCTTCCATGTGTTTCCTCCATCAGTCATTGGCACTGAAAATCATCTCATCCCTTAGACTATAAAGTCCTAACATGAACTTTGACCTCATTTCTCCTCACTCCATTTCAAACTTTAAATAAGTACAACACATACCACCTCTTCACCACTCCCAGTACCAGGCCCAGGGTACATTTTATTCCGATTATTAGAATTGCCCACCTGCTAATTCTGGTCTCTTCTCCCTAGATTAGCAGCCTTGTTCCCTGAAGTCCAGACAGACCTCTTCCTCGAAATACCCTTTTACATGAATAAAAGCAAAACAGGGTATTATGCAGCATTAGAAAGCAACAGATTAGATTCAAGCATATCGACATGAGTGAGTCTTAACAGCATATTGTTTAGTTGCAAGAGTAAGAAATGAAATGAGATTATGTAACGCAATACCATTTACATATATTAAAAGACATTCAGTAAAACTGTAAACATTTTGTGAAAATGTAGGCAAGCAAAAAGGCAGACATCAAATGCAATAATAACGCAGTTGCCTGTGGGGAGGAGACGATGAGAAAGTGATGGAGGAATAAGAAATAAATGAAGGAAGAGAGGGGCCTAGCAAGCGCTGATGATGATAAACAGGCCACGAACTGAGAGGAGAACAGATTCCATCTACAACAGCAAGATCCACAAAGAACTGAGAAACAATAAAACAAGTCTCGTCTCTAACAAGTGCGATTCAATTCATTCTTCCATTTGTTTTCAGAGTGCTTAAAACATTTCCTTGCATATCATTTGGATGTCAATAGCTGCACATAAAGTTTATTTGTGTGAACCAGGCAAGCTGCATGACATGTCTTAGCACTGAGTTGACAAAACAATTCATGTCCTCAACTTACACAGCCAGAAACCAACTCCCAAGTACTGGCTTCTCTACAGAATGGTTTCTTCCAAACTGTTGCTTTCACTCAAGCAGAGCAGCTCTCTTAACCGCTTTAGCTAACAGCACAACGATTTCTTTTTTAAAAAATCTGATAAGCGACCTTGAGTGTATTCACAGACAAACATTAAAACAACATCCTAATTGAATCAGGTATAGTCAGCTATATCATACAGGCACAGTCTTTCAAAGAAAGTAGGCATTGTATTTTGAGGGTTACTCCCCATTTATACTCCACTTGCCAGAATATGGGATCCAAATGAAAGTCTCAAGAACCATGGATGGGGCCACTTGGAAAACAGCTTTGCTAGTGGATTTCAAGGAAAGATAACATGCTGCTGGTCTGCTAAGCCCTATGTATCCCCTTCCATTTCACACAGAAAGGCACAATTTGTGGGCCCTCATTCCATCTCAGTCTGTAAGACATAGAGAACTCTGGCTTGCCTTATTATGAATATGAAATGTCCTCATAAACTTTTATGTAAAATCTACAGGTGAAATCGATCCTGGTAGGGAACCCAAACTCTCATAGCCCTTGACTCTGGCTAATGAAAGTGTTAATGGTTCCAGTAGACACTGTAAAATAAATACTCATAAAAGTTTGCACAGCATGCCATTATATGGCCCAATAAAATCTGCAAGGCAATTACTGAGTTATGAGCTCCCAGCCCACCTCCCCAGATGCCAAGGTTAACACAAGTGGAAGTGACAGAGGAGCCCAGGAAAGAGGAAGAGCACTGATCTAGGGCATGCCTCACCCTTAGTTTCCTTGTCTGTGAAGTAGGTGTTTGGTCTGCAGCCTGTCAGACCTCTGCTAGCCCTTACATCTTTGTGCTTTGTACCAGAGGAGAATGTTGGTGTGCCAGGGACAAGAACGGACTTGATTTCTTTCATTTCTCAGGTCCATGGTGACCTTTAGCATACCACATCATTCAATGCCATTCTAGTCACACCTACAGCCTACATTTATTCCAAGTTCATGGTAGACCATGCACAATGCTAAACACCTTGCTCTTGAGATCTCATAATTCTAATTCTATGCCAATGAGTTGCTCACTGCCATTGTCCAAATTGTAGTGATGAAGAAAGTGATTCCAGAGCCAAGGGTTAAGCAATATAACACAGTGGTAGGGAGCGTATTCAGCATGGCTCACTGGGCTCAGCATGGTTGCTTGCCCATGTCTGTACTGTGCATTACCAACACTGCTCCATAAGATAAAAAATAAATAATCCATAGTTTTGCAACCACAGAACACAAGTTCAATGGAGGCACAAAAGAATTAGTCATGGCCAGATGTTGAACACTGTTTTCAGTGTCCCTGTCTCCATCAGTCCTCACCTGCCTCTGCTCCTTCTCAGGCCACCTTCATGCCTGAGGTGGTGGAGAGTCTCTTACATTGGCCTGAGCTATGCAGTTTATAAAACACTTGGAGAGATTACTGTAAATAATTATTAAAATGGAATTAGGGCAAATGGGACAGCTTTTTGGTAGACTCAGCTTGGTTTCCTCTGTTTCCTCTTGAGTAAATTCAGGTTGTCTTTTTGTAGGAATGCCAAGAACTGACAGTATGTCCAGTTCAGTGCACCCCATCAAGGGGCACCTGGCGTTGATTTGTTCCGTTACCCGGGATGTTAGCTTTGATCGCTGGGTTGAGGTGGCATCTGCCAGCTTGATTCACTGTGAGACCTCCGTCTATACAGCTGAGGGGATATATTTTGAGACTATATAAACACCTCATTTCTTACCATTCTTGTAGCTATTCATTTACCAGGCATTTAAGAATAGTATATGAAACAAATTGCTATGGTAGGTGGGTAAATAGATGAGATGATGCAGGAGGGAAGGAAAGAGAGAGATCATAATAAAAGCAAATATAATAAATTAACAGTTTGGGGACCTGAGTTTATAGGAATTCTCTGTACTACTTCTGCAATATTTCATAAGTGTAAAATCATTTTGATTATTTTTTTTAAAAGACTGTTGGGTAGCTCATAGAACTGGCAGAAAAGCTAAATAGCCAGATCGGACTGTGCAGCTAAAAGCAATATTCAAGTGCACTCAAAATTCCACTGCACAATAGATCTCAGACTGAGGGCAATGAAGACTCATAGGAAGCTTTTGATTGGCACTGGCTTACAGTTTTAGAAGTTTAGTCCATTGTCATCATGATGGAGAGCATGGTAGCACACAGGCAGACATGGTGCTGGAGAAGTAGCTAAGAGTTCTACATCTGGATCCACAGGCAGCAGGAAGGAAGAGAGCAACACTGGGTCTGGCTTGGACTTTTAAAACCTCAAAGCCTGCTCCCAGTGACACACTACTGTAGCATGAATCTTAAAGAATCTTATTAATAAAATCAAACCTGAGGGCAGTTATTGGGATGAATGCTAGAAGATCAGAGAAGCAGAACAAACCACAGCTACCTCACCTCACCAGTTCCTCAGCTGATTCTGTTTCCTTTGACTGGAAGCCTCTGTGTCCTCATCCAAATGGGTCTCAGCTGAACTGTGCTGCTCAAAGCCTAAAATCTTAACCAGCCAAATGCTTAACCAGCCAAATGCTTCTAGTTTCTGGTCTTCATGCCTTATATATCTTTCTCTTTCTGCTGTCACTCCCTAGGATTAAAGGTGTGAGTCATCATGCCTGGCTATTTCCAATGTGACCTTGAACTCACAGAGATCCGCCTGGCTCTGCCTCCTGAGTGCTGGGATTAAAGGTGTGTGCCATCACTGCCTATCCTCATGTTTAATATTGTGGCCACCCTGTTCTCTGACCCCAGATAAGTTTATTAGCCTGCACAATATTTTGGGGAACACAACACCACCACATACTTCCTCCAATAAGGCCACACCTCCTGATTCCTTTCAAATAGTGTCTCTCCCTGATGGCTAAGCATTCAAATATATGAGCCTATGGGGGCCATTCTCATTCATACCACCACAGGCATGTTCTGGTGAAGAGTCTGACTTGAGTTCTGCCCCTGTCCTAAAAACTTGAGCAAGACTCAGTTAAAACTTAATAGACTAATTTGTTTGGTAAAATTTCAAGACAGCATAGCATTCATGGAGTGGTATTACTCACTGCATTTATCCAAATTGACAGTGAGAGACAGCAGAAGGTAAAGCAGAAATATAGGAAAGATGTACAGCTTGGTGTGGAAAGGAATGTGCACACAGTTACAGTTGCAGACAAGGAAAACAGAGTGGGTACCTACAAGGAACTTGTAACTGGCAGAGAGATTGTCCCATTAAGAAGAAATTCCTATTTTAGGACAGTAGAAAAGGCATTCTAAAGGTTAAGAACCCATCCATAAAAGGTTTCCTCTTATAAAAATGAAGGTTCATTTGAAAGAAGAGCCTGCACAGAGGGTATCCCAGCAGCATGTGTGCACTGCTTGAAAACAGCTACCAACAGCAATGTTTTCACAGGTTTAGCAACACAGGGACCTGGAGGCCACTGTCGGCACCAGAACTTAGTATTGTCCATGACTAGTTTTACAAACACGCAGGTGTAAGAGTGAGGAAGGGCCGAACCAAGGTTACCGAAAGCAGAGGCCAGGAAATGCAGAGCAGGGTGACTTCCTTCAAAACGCTCCTTCATGAAGTTCCTTCATAATGAGGAGATGGTATGAGACTCTATGAAGGCATAGCCTCAAGTGAGATTGAAATCACCAGGATATTGGAGATGCCAGAAATATCAGACACCAGACAAGGAAAACTGGAGGCCCAAGTGGAGTCAGCTCAAGGAAGAGGTCACATGTAGCTGGGACACTAGAGCCAGAGAAGCAGAGTTACCCAGGCCCATTGGAGCCAAAGTGATGCCACTGTGAGCTCCATGCCCTGGACATTGACTTATAGGGTTTGGTGTTTGCCCTGCGAGGTTTCAGTTTTACTTTAGTCCAGTTTCCCTTACTATATGTTCCCACTCATCGTTTTTGGATAGGAATGATATTCTATGTCAGAAATAACTTCCAGTTTTAAACTTTTGAACACTGTTGGTACTGTAAGGCTAGGATAACTTTTGAAGTTACATTCAATGAAGTTTGCATTATGAGACAGTCATGAGCCTCTGAGAGTCAATAGTGGGATGTTAAGTTTCCTCTGTTGGCTCCCATGTTTGAAGGTTTGGTCGCTAGCTTATGGTGCTGCGTGAGAAGCTGTGGACCCTCCATGGGATCGAGTCCCATTGGATGAGATGGATTCCTGGAGGGTAAGCCTAGAGGTTTATGCCATGGTATTGCTTCCTGTCCAGTTTCTACTTCCTGTATCACAGCCTAACTCCTTCTGTCTACTCTCAATTCTTTCCATTTTCCTGTATAGATAGATCCTGAGAACATTCACTCATAAGCATCTTTCATGTAAAGCTCTGTCACTGGGTTGGCTTCCTCAGCAACCCAGTCCATGACAGCCCTTCCCCTGTCCTGACTTTAGATCTAGCCTCTCAGTCCTTTACTCTATAGGGACCTGGTTTTATCCCCTAACACTTCAGAAGAGTCTTTTCTGCAACTCTGGGCTTTACCTTCAACAAAGGTGGGTGTTATTGTCTTTCCATCTTCCAACTCTAGCCTTGCTATGAAGTCTTATCATTCAAGGCCGTCTCAGGTGATGCCTCTTCCAAAACCCATATATTGCTTCTCAAGGGAAAGTACCCTCTTCTTCCTTATCACTACTCCCACACTTCCTGATCTAACACCATATGAAGTTCTCTAAGTTGCTACAGTAGTTTCTGGTGAGGAGTTTGCCAATAGATCCCTTCCTTGTCCCCCATTCTTCTACTTTATAGCTCAAGGCCTGGCACCACAAAACATATTTCTCAGAGACACAAGTCCACTGATTTCTAGCTACAGCCAGACATGCAGGTGCATGGCTTAGAATTCTAAACACAAAGAAGGAAATTTGAGAAATTTTTCTGCCTCAGATAAAGGCACACCTGGCAAAGGATATGCCCATCCCAGTCTCTGCTCTGGCCAGTTAGAACCAGTTCTGGAGCTCCAACCCTTCTATCTCCTTTTCCCTTTGTCTCATCCGGCTTGAGGGTAATGGCTTCTCTTGTCAATCTCTGGATCCCCCACGTTCAATTCTTCCAAACCTGCTGCACCCATTCCCCAATGGCAAGTCCCTATTTGGTGAAAGGTCCATTCTCCTACCTAGAATTGTCTTGTCCTGACTCACTAGGTAAGGAAAATTCCCTAAGTAAGAAGCTAACAAAGGCCCAGCATCCAGCAATACCCAAACTCTCTTTTTTGGTAATGAACTAACAGCAAATATGTTATTCAAAAAACTCAGAAGTTAACCAAGATGGCCCCAATATCACCCCCCCCCAATATCATTTAGAAGAAGCCATGATAAGTCTTCTTTGAAGATCTGGTAGAATTCTGCAGTGAAACCATCTGGTCCAGGGTTTTTTTTGGTTGGGAGACTTTTAATGACTGATTCTATTTCCTTAGGGGTTATTGGACTATTTAAATGGTTTATCTGGTCTTGATTTAACTTAGGTATATGGTACCTATCCAGAAAATTATCCATTTCTTTTAGATTTTCCAGTTTTGGGGAGTAGAGGTTTTTGAAGTATGACCTGATGATTCTCTGGATTTCCTCATTGTCTGTTGTTATGTCCCCCTTTTCATTTCTGATTTTGTTAATTTGGATGCTCTCTCTCTGTCTTTTAGTTAGTTTGGATAAGGGCTTGTCTATCTTGTTGATCTTCTCAAAAAACCAACTCTTTGTTTCATTAATCCTTTGTATTGTTCTCTTTACTTCTATTTTACTGGAGCTGCCTGTACTGAATCCACCAGGTTCAAATGAATCCCCAGGGGAGTCTTGGCCCTGGAGGAGATGGGAATGGAGGGGAGGGGCTGGGGGGAAGGAGGGGGCAGGGGAGGGAACGGGGAGGACAGGGGAACCCATGGCTGATGTGTAAAATTAAAACACAAATATAACAAATTTTTTAAAAAGGAAAAAAATAAAATAAATAAATAAAAAAGAAGAAGCCATGAATGCTGTGCCATTTTGTAGGGAAACCAGCCTTAACCAGTCTAGTACACATTCTTCACCACTGGGAAAACCTGTCCCTCACAGTGTCTCCTGACATGAAAGCTTACAAACTTTTAGTGTTGAAACAAAATGTGTTTAACCCAGCTGATGTCTCAAACAATTATCTCCAGATCTTGCTCATGGTTGTGAAGATAAACACTAATGCTAAAGCTGTTTGTAAATATTTTGAACAGATGCTAAGTCTTTAATTATTTTTTGCATTAAAAATTGACAACAATCGATATTCCCTACTGATGAGCTACGGGTATTTTGCGTGCATACAAGAGTATATATTCTTTTTAATAGCAATTACTGTTTTGCAATGACTGGGAAATTGCTCTGAGGTTTGAAAGTGTATTTATTCACAGCTATACCCAGGGGACTGTGGATAGTTATGCCTACTGTATCATCCACCTTATTTAAAACTTGCAATAGGAAACACAATTCAATCTAGCACATTTCTAAAGGCCAATGGGAAATAGATTGGGCAGCAGAGTCCGGAAATGCAAATGTGATGCCAGACTCTATCTGAATTGCTCTGCCTGGGTTTTATTCCTTTTTTATTTTTTTTCCTTCCCCAAGGCCGGTGGTGCTGACTCAGTAGTGCATTAAACACAAATGTGTGGGTTCAGCCCTGACCAGCCATTAATCAATGTGTAGCCACAAAGACAGCATCCACGGATTAACAATCCACTGCAAGGTGCCAGGCTCTTGTGGGGAGAAATTAAACCAGGCTTTTAGAGGTACACAAGGGCACACACAGGCTATTTCCTATACTCAAAGGTCCTAGATGAGTAAAAAAAATATTGTCAAGAGTCATAACTATGTGGTATATTTTAAAGGTGTGCACTTAACAAGTTGATTTGTTTAACAGAGTGAGATAGAGACACACAGAGAAAAACAATGACTGTACCCTTTGCCTCGTTTGGAAAAATACCAAGAGCCAACGTTTGAGACCTTCTGTGAATATGAGAATTGAATGGAGAGCTTCCCATCCCTGCCCATACACTCCAGAGGCAGCATGGGAAAACTAGCTCAGGTCAGGACTTCAGCCATCTCTACCCTAGCACGTGCCCCCTGAGTATCCCAGACCCCCCAGAGAGTAGGGTCGCTGTACTGTTGCAATCTCCTGTCTTCAGGTCTTCATTTGGATGCCCTGCCCCGCCCCTCAGGTTAGGGCCCCCCGTGCTGTTCAGTCAGGAAGGCGGGGGCTTTCCCTGTTGGAAGCTGCCTGTGTCCTTGGACAAGGGCAGCCTCCAGCTGGAAGAACAGAACTCCTCCTTAGGCCCTCAGAGGATGCGGGATGAGTGCTTCCTTCTCAGGGAGCAGGCAGGCGGAAGGAAGGCTTGAAGATGATTCCTCCTGGGGTCTCACAGTCAGCCACTGCCCTCTTCTAGTCCTCCCTGCCTCTTTAATCTTGCTTGCAGAAACCCCTTGATGTGTTTCACAGCTCCAGTCCTACCAGGAAATATGTTCAAAATGTCCTCTGCTCTACTATTCTCTCCCTCCAGTGTGAGAGACTCTGCTGTCACCTTTATTTAGAAGACTGGTGAGCCTCAACCTCTTGGTCCCTGGCCCTAATATCACCAGGGGGAGGCGGAGCACCTCAAGCATGGAAGTCAGAGGAACCTAGAGCAACAGTAACCTAGCAACAGTGTCTCAGGATTTGAATGTAATTATACCCCGAGCGTGATAAATACTCAGAAGGGCTCCTTATGTGCAGATCCTACTAAACAAGTCTTTGAAATTACCCTCATCAAATATTGATAGAAAAAAATTTTTGAGAAGAAAAATTCTTGATATGCGGGCACAACTAAGCACCACAGGCAGGTGAGAAGACATTGATCAGGGCAGCTCAGACAGCCTCCAAACCACTCTCAGGCCACTAGCAGATCTGGAAGAGAAACTGGAACGAGGGATTAGAGTTTTCTTAAATACTGTGGAATGTATGGATATAAGGCCAACTGTCTACTGGTGAGGTCAAACAACTGACCTACAATCTGGGACTCAGTTTTCTGATCTGAAGATTGAGCAAGATGAGCCGGGAGCATGAATGTGGCTGAGGCCTGAAGAAAGTATTTGAAGGGGGAGAGAAGTCCAGGCATAGGTAATGGTGTGGGCAGATGTTACAAAACCTTTGCATCCTCAAAACTGAGTTTATATGGATTCAAGGAGTTGGAGGATGTGGTGGTTTGAAAGAAAACAGCCTCCAAAGGTAGTAGCACTATTGGGAGGTGTGGCTTTGTTGGAGTAGGTGTGGCCTTGTTGGAGGAAGGGTGTCACTGTGGGGGCAGGGTTTGAGGGATCTTTTGGTTAAGCATTGCTCAGTGTCACAGTCTGCTTCCTGTTGCCTGCAAAATGTAGAACTCTCAGCTACCTCTCTAGCACCATGTCTGCCTGCATGCCACCACACTCTCAGCCACCATGCTCCCATGATGATAATGAACTGAGCCTCTGAAAACATAAGCCAGCCCCCTTCAATTAAATGTTTTCTTTATAAGAGTTGCCATAATCATGGTGTCTCTTCACAGCAATAGAAACCTAAGACAGAGGGCTTATGTGAGGGCATAAACAGGTCTCTTATCAGCCTCCTTATAGAGCCTGAGCTTCAGCCTGAGGGAAACAGGAGCCACTGTAGATGTGGACGGTATGAGAGTTGTGTTCCAGAGACAGGATGGCAGTCAGGGGAGCATGGCCAGACAGGTTTATAACTTCTGTGAGGATGGTTTCTGTGCAGATAGGTTTATAACTTCCATGAGGACGGCCTCTGTGCAGGCAGGTTTATAACTTCAATGAGGATGGCTTCTGTGCAGGACAAGAAAGAAAGACCACCCAGAGGCTGAGGCTGATGGCAGATGAGGACTCAAGGACTTGTGGCCTCCTTCATGGCACAGAGCTGCTGATGAGTCTTTCAGGTATTTGCTCAGCCTCCTGGGACAATGCCCAGAGATACTGCCCTCTCCCCTGCCATGCTGCTGCATTTGGGCCCCTGAGCAGCAGGGTGCTGTGGTTACAGCAGGCCTCTGACCACTGGGTCTGCAATGAGCTAGTCTGGAAGAAACTGAGGAGGAAGAGCTTGGGGGCTGCCCAGTGGGAAAGAGACGGCACATTTGTGTCTTAATGACAGGTTATCAGAGGTACAGATCGATGGGCAGCTGGAGAATAACTTGGGACAAGAAAAGATTGGCCTGGCTGTTGTTCAAATCTTAAATGGTATAATAATAATAATAATAATAATAATAATAATAATAATAATAATAAGCCCTCAGTACCAGATACTGGGGTGAAAGCTGAAAGATCAGAGAAGTAGAGCAGCCAGAGCCACCACCTATTACTTCACCAACGCCAAGAATCCTCTGACTGAAATCCTCTGAGTCCTCACTTGAAAGAGTCTCAGCAGAACTGCTTTAGTTCCTGTTTCCTTGGGCCTTATATACCTATCTCTGCCCTGCCATCACTTCCTGGGATTAAAGGCCTGTGTGCTTTCCAGTACTGGGATTAAAGGTGTACACCACCACCACCACCACCACCACCACCACCACCACCACCACCATCACCACCACTGCCTGGCTCTGTTTCCAGTGTGACCTTGAACTCACAGAGATCCAGATGGATCTCTGCCTCCTGAGTGATAGGATTAAGGCTGTGTGCTACCACTGTCTAGCCTCTATCTAGTGGCTGGCTTTGTCCTCTGATCCTCAGACAAGCTTTATTATGGTACACTATATATCACCATACCTGGCTTGTTGGAATAGTTCAGTGGGTAAAATGCAAACATAACAATCTAAGTTTGATCTCTTATGTAAAAGTGGAAGGAGAGAACTGATTCCACAATGTTGTCCTCTGACCTCCACTTGGGCACTGTAGGACTCTCTCTCTCAAACACACACACACACACACACACACACACACACACAGAGAGAGAGAGAGAGAGAGAGAGAGAGAGAGAGAGAGAGAGAGAATGAGTAAAGAAGAATAAGTGAAAAGTGTCCTACTTAAAACCTCAGCCTGGATCTGAAGTCCTTGCCTTGCTTGACTTCCTGTATGACACGCATACTCAGCCTGAACATGGGTGACAGAGAGCCAGCTACCGGGCTTACAGGCCTGTTCCCCCCTCAACCTATTCCTGAAAGCCCTTATCACCAGGGAAAGCCTCATTCTCTGATAGCTCTCTCTGTGTTGCTGGGTGCATGTCTTCTGCCTGTGAGAGGGAAGCCCCTTCCTTAGATGCAGGATCCTTAAAAGGCCTCAGATCTCTGGTGCACACCTGAGCTCTTTTCTGCTCTGAGCTCCCTTGCTGGCACTGCTGGTGCTTTCCAAGCAAGCCTGGGTGGGGAGGCAGGGCTGTAGCAAGATGAAAAGCCTGCCTGTCCTGCTGTGAAATTCAAGGTAGGAGCAAGCCCTTCTGCACTCTTCACCCAACTCATTCAGTCCAGTGTTCTTCCCAAACAACAGTGTTATGCATCCGACAGCTTCCATGCTGTTACAGTGTTTAGATGGACTCTGCTATAAAGAAACTGTTTATAGAAATCTTGAATACACCAAATGAAGGGAGATAAACTGCTCCATTTTCATGAGACCTTTCGCAAGGATCCCTGAAAATGTACACAGTCCCAGGGTAGTGTGTGTGTGTGTGTGTGTGTGTGTGTGTGTGTGTGTGTTTGTGTGTATGTGTCCATGTATATGTGCTTATGTGTACACATGCAGGTGGAGACCAAAAGCTGACTTCATATATATCTTTCTCTATTGCTTCCCACATTAATTTTTGAGGCAAGATCTCTCACTACACCTGGAGATCAATGATTGAACTGGCCAGCCCCAGAGTGTTTCCTGTTTCTGCCTTCTCAGGATATAAGTGCATGCCTGCACACCAGCTTTTTACATGGGTGCTGAGGATCTGACTTCAAGTTTTCGTGCTCAAGCAGCAGGCACTTTGCCATCTGCACCAAGCCCCTATGGCATGTTAATAAACTATACACAGCATAGTGGGCTGAAATGGCAAACTTAAGAAAAACATCAAGGGGCATTTCCCTTTAAAATCCAGTGGCAATGGAAGCATGTCTGGTGTTGGACAGAGAATAGATGAATGGAGGAAGGACATCAGTGTCAGAGCAGACTTACAGAAAGTTAAGGTCTCCCGATGAGCAGTCAGCAGGAAGAGAGCTGGGAGACCTGTTGTTTGGATTCAGATGCCTGAGTTTGGAAGGCATCTGCCTTCTGTACACCTTTTTCTGGTTCAAGAAAAGACTTACAGCATGTACATTCACACACACACACACACACACACACACACACACACACACACACACACCCCTGTGCTACTGCCAACCTGTTTTTACAGTTATTTGGGATTAAATTTCTGCCATCCCTTCAACATTGGAGCCCTTTGATGTATCAAGATGGACACACAGGCTTGAATCTCCAGTCAGGATGTGGGTAGAAGACCATGTGCATCAAAGGAGTGCTGCAGGGCCTGATTGTGAGGGGCTGGGTGGGAGACAGGAGAACCATAGGAGACAGTGTACATGCTAGGGTAAGCCTCAGCTGAGCTGTTTGCATTCAGTGAGTCAGAGAAAGACAGAGACTGAGACAGATGGACAGACAGACAGACAACACACACACACACACACACACACACACACACACACACACACAGAAGCAGAGACAGAGAGACATACACACAGAGATTATTAGATTATCAAATGGCCAAGGGAAAGAGGATCATGTAGGACAAATCACCTTAAAGAGAACAGGGACTTTTAACCAGGGGACATAGTCAACCCAAGGAACATCATAGGAAGAGGAAATTCATTCCTTGAACCCATTGTTGTCAGGACAGATTTCCCTTCAGCCAAACCTAATCAGAAGCCAAAAACTGTAAAATCCCTTTAAAGTGCAGTTCACAGGGGAGAGGCCCACGGGATAACTCTGTGCTGACCACATGTCCTAGCTTCAATTCGTTGCAATAATGGACTATTACCTGGAATTGTGAACTAAAACCCTTTTTTCCTGTCCAAATTTGCTTTCTGTTACTGTAATAAAATACCATGACCAAAACAACTTGGAGGATAATAGAATTTATTTGGTTTACAGATTGTAGTCCATCAAGAGAAATCAAGGCAGGAACTTAAAGTAGGAACCCTGGAAGAATGCTACTTACTGGATTGATTCCCTTGGCTTACTTAGCTACTCACAGGGATGATACCAGTGGACTGGGCCTTCTTATATCAATTAACAATAAAGAAGATGCCTCCTAGACATTGGCCATAAGCTAGTCTGACCTAGGCAATTCCTTATTTTAGATTTCCTCTTTACTAATGACTCTAGATTTGTGTCAAGTCAATAGCTGAAATTAGCCATGATGCTCCTAGGCTGTTTTTGTTAGGTCAAGCCAGCAGGAACTTGAAACAGTTTTGATCACTTACTTGCTTATGCTCAGCTTGATTTCTCTATTCTTACACAGTTTTAGGACCTCTTTCTTGCCTAGGGTATGGTGCCATCCACAGGAGGCTGAGTCTTCTCATGTCAAAAAATGAAGACAATCCCCCACAGAATTGCCCCTAGGCTAACCCAATGTAGACAGTTACTTACCAAGTCTCTTCCCAGGTGATTCTAGGTGATGTCAAGTTGACAATTAAAGCTAACCACAGCATGGGAGCCGGGGCTGCTCAAAGAAATCACATTGCTGTCAACCAGCATTACAGACAGGCTACTATCTTCATTCTCCAGCAAAGACCCATGATGTTGATCTTAGCTATTAATCTTTGAAGAAATTAGCATTGTTGTGACAGCATAGTAATCACTTTCAGTGTTAACTAATCATCACTAGCCCATGGTGGAAGCTGACCAGAGAGAGGTCGATAACTTTCCAACTAGACTATGAACCCAGGCTGCCTGAATCAGCAGCAGCTTGGTTTATACCAAGAATTCCCCATGAGCTGACATCTTTCCCACTAAAAAACAAGAAAAGTGACCTCTCAGTCCACAGGCCTTTTCTTCCAGTTTTTTTTTTCCTGTTGTTTTTAGGGCCAGATGCTCTACCACAGGGTGCCTATCTTCATATACATTATAAAATATTTTACACATAAAAGATAGGCAGTGGGGGAGGGGGATGGAGTAATGACTTAGAGGTTAAGAGCACTGACTGCTCTTCCTTAGAAGCAGGATTTGATTCCTATTAGTCATCTATACCTCCAGTTCCAATGGCTCTGAAACCCTCTTGTATCATGAATCTTAAAAGTTCTTATTAATAAAAACAAACCTGGAGCCAGGTATCGGGATGAATGCTGGAAGATCAGAGACACAGAAAAAGCCACAGCCACCTCACCTTGCCAATTCCTCAGCTGATCCTGTTTCCTCAGACTGGAAGCCTCAGTCCTCATCCAGAATGAACTTCTGCTAAAAGCCTAAAAGCTTAACTAGCTCTAGTTCCTGGTCTTTGTGCCTTATATATCTTTCTGCTTTCTGCCATCACTCCCTGGAATTAAAGGCTCATTTTCTGGGATTAAAGGTGTGAGTCACCAAGCCTGGCTGTTTCCAATGTGGCCTTGAACTCACAGAGATCCAGACTGATTTCTGTCTCTGGAATGTTAGGATTAAAGGCACGAGTGCCACCATTTTCTAGCCTCTGTATCTAGTGGCTGTTCTATCCTCTGACCCCAGATAAGTTTATTAGGGTGCACAATATTTTGGGGAACACAATACCACTACACCCTCTTTTTTACTTTGGTGGGCACTGCATGCATGTAGTTCATAGACTCACATACAGGCAAAATACCCATCTGTCTCTAAAGCTACCATATTGAATTCTAGTAGTCTGAAGTATTTGCCTCAAATTACATTTAGATTAAATACACTTATAGACACAATGGGCTCCTCCATAATTCTGTTTCTTTTCACCATTGCAGAGTTAGCCATCAGCATGGATTTGGGGTTTGTCATTTGATCCCTGCTTGATGCTACGTATTTGTGTACTGTAAATGTCAGTAAGCTAATGTCTGTCGTCTTTCATGTACATGTGAATGGTTTCACACACTGTATATATTATGTTGCTAGTTGCTGTTGTCACTCAAAATGATGTTTTTGAGATTTAGTCATGTAGATACATAAAGATTTATGTCATTCAGCTATTACAGATATCTAGTGTATAATAACTTTATAAATTATTTCTCCATTTTCCTGTTGATTAACTTTGAATTTGTTTCCATTTTTCTCTATTGAAAATGATGCTAAGAAAATTCTTTCATATATGCTTCCTATTTTGTTTTAATTTTTCTTTATTCTTGAGGTATATGATGAAATATGATCATATTTACTCCCATTTCCCCCTCCAACTCCTGTCATAACTCTCCAATCATATCCTCCTCCAAAGTCATGTTATTTTTTTATAAGCTTCTAAGTCCAGTAGTTCACTCTGCCTATATGTGCATGGATATAAGACCATTACAAGAAAGAAATACATGTGCATATATATACATATAGCATATGGCTATATCTATTTGTTTGCTACTGCCAAATTGTTGTCATCAAGAGCTCTTAATTGGCACCATCTCTTACAGTTCCATAATACTGGTTTAGTCTGATATCAGGCTTGCCAATCTACAAATTGTGAATGGTCTTCACTTAAGGTTTTAATGTGTACCTTGCCGATAGCCAGTGAAACTGAGTATCTTCCTGCCTTTCTATAATTTGCCCAAAGAGAAGGTTATCAAATATTCTGTTTCATACTAATATGGTGTTCTTTATGGACTTCTTATACTGGTTCTTCCCAGTTAAATTAATTTCCTTTATCATCTTCCATTCTGCCACTTGGCTTTCTCTATGCTTTGGAGAAAGGATCAGAACTACTGCTTGGATTGATGGATTTGAAAAGCATATATGTCTCACACATGCTTTTAGTTATTAAGATATTTTAAATTTTAATTTCAGAGTGGTAATACTGAATATTATGGTAGTATTTCATAGCATAATTATTTGCTTGTACTTTCTATGATTATTTACAGAATTTCTTCCTACTCAAGTTCATAAAGTTAGTTTACATATTTCTTTCTAAGAGTGGCAGTATTTATTTTGCTTTTTATATTTAGGTCAAGAAGTAAGGTAAGAATATAATTCTTCAAATGGTTAGAAGTTGAACAAGCTTATTTCTGGGATAGATTTTTTTTTCATGCACTGCTACATAGTTAATAGGTAGAAGTTAAAAATACCATTTATAGAGCTGCAGAGATTGCTTGTAGGTAAGAGCATGAACTGTTCTTCCCGAGCACTTGGGTTTGATTCCCAGCACCTGAGAATCAAATGTAATTTCAGTGTCAGGAAAATCCAGTGCATCTATACTCACATGTTCCTACCTGCACACAGACTCACACATATACATGTAATTAAAATGATTTTAAAAATCATTTGTAACTGATAGATGGTAGAAGTCACATTAAAAAGTACAGAGGGCTGGGATGATGACTCACTGAATAAAACACATACAAGCCTGACAACCTGAGTGTAGACCCCCAGAATTCCCATAGAAGCTAATACAGTACACAGGGTCTATAAATCTAGAATGCTTTTATGAAGAGATGAGAGGCAGAGACAGGGGAACGCTAGAAGATTGTGAATCAGCTAGCCAGGGTTACATACTGACAAAAATAAATAAACAAACACATATATACACGCTCACCTCTATCCTTCTATCCATCTATCTATCATCCATCTATCTATATCTATCATATATCTAATCATCTATATTTCTATTCATTTGTTATCTATCTACCTGTCATCTAGCTATCATCTGTCTATCTATTTCTATCACACACACATACACACACATGCACTTGTGCACACACACAGATGGGTTATAAAATATCAATAGAAATATAACTATGAGCCCTTACAATTACTAAAATGTTATAAAAGACAAAAAAACACAAGAAAAATAACAAGTGTAAGAAAAATATGTCATACTTGGTAATTCTAATATAAAATAATATGACTGAATTAGACAAAACATAATGTCATATTAAAATGTTAATGGGCTTCACCTACCTGTTAAAAGAAAATGATTATTTTTCAAATTGACTCACTAGGCAAAATCAAAAGAGATACACTTAAACAGTGATTCAAAATGACTAAAAGAAGAATGAGATGGGCAAATATTTGCCAGATTCACAGAAGCAATAACAAAATGGGAACTGTGACTATAAGGGCATCTGAGAAATGTTCAGTCCTGAAAGTGTTATGCAAAACAAGAGCATGCTACAAACTTCAACACATACCACAAATGGAGAGAGATTAGTTACATGCTTATCAAACACTGCAGAAGTTACCTACATAAAACAGGAACAAGAAGTTTGAGAAGGAATAATAAGAGATTTTAGTAAACCACTCATCAAATTGACAAAAGGATATAAAATGTGTAAAGTCTCCAATTAGTAAAATCGACCATTTGCATTATACATATATGTAAGTATATGTAAATACACACACACATATACACATACATACATGTGAGAGAGAGAGACAGAGACAGAGACAGAGACAGAGAGACAGAGAGAGAGAACACTAACACTATGGTACTAGAGAATACATCTTCTAAGAAGCACATGTAATGTTTACAAAAATTCTTCAATGTTCGGTTCCCTTGGTCTCATTCTTAAGATGAGCCCATGCTATATTGTCAGTAAGTCTGGATGCCTGGAAAGTTTTTTCCATCTTTTTTCTTTTCCAGAATTATCTAGAGTCATATTCCCAAGTGTTTAGTAAAGTATAGGTAAACAAGATAAAGGAAATACCAGTGCAAAGTGATCAAATTGCTTAAAACCACTGATAAAGAGAAGAGTTTTAGAGACTGTCAAAGGGAAGCAGAGAGCACGTGTGCAAATAGATGCCTAATTGAGAATGACAGCAGACTTCTGCCTCGGAACAGCAGTAACGCCTGGAGACAAGCGCCTTCCAAACATGGAACTTTTTGTTTCAGACATGATAAGGTAGAAGGAACTCATCCCTGGCTTGAGGGAGTCCTTCATGTGGAGCCAATAGCACCAGGCATGAGTCTGGGTGCACATGAAGGAATGAAGACCACCAAAGTAGTAATGCCTGAGAACAGTGGGCTGAATGTGGGTTTCCAAAAGATATATGTAGCACGGATCCCAATTTGTCTTAATAAAACCTGGAGCCAGATATCAGGGTAAATGCTGAAAGATCAGAGAAGCAGAGCAACCAACTGCTATAAAGACTTTTACTTCTACCAAATCCTTAGTCCAAAAGGGACCGAGTTCCTTTCTCCACCAACCTTATATTCCTTTCTCCACACAGCCATATCACTTCTTGTCTCAACCTCCCTAGTGCTGGAATTAAAGGCATGTGGGCCACCACTGCCTGGCTCTGTTTCTCTTTTAAACTGGATCATGTGTAGCTCAGGGTGGTCTTGAACTCACAGAGATCTGTCTGCCTCTATGGCTAACGAGTGGCTGGCTTTGCCCTCTGATCTTCAGGCAAGCTTTTTTTGTTAGAACACACACAAAATATCACCACAGACATGTGCTTACCCAGTTTCTAGAAACTGGATAACACCTTATTTAGCAAAAAGGCCTTTTGATATAATTGAGGAGCTCAAGTCCATCCTGAACATCTCTGTGGGTCCTAAATCTGGTGACGTGTCTTTTTCAGTGTGAGGCAGAGGGAAATTGGACAAAGAAGAGCATAAACAGATACATAGAGAAGGTGAAGACCAAGGAAGGTCTTAGAATGCTGAGGCCACAAACCAAGGGTTATCAGAGATGGGAACATTCTGAATCCTCTCTCCCATTTGATACTTTATATAAATCGCTGTAACTGTGGGCACTTCACTTTGCTGTAGAGTCCCAGAACTCATCTCTCCTTTCTAGCTGTATTGTAGGACCCCATCAGCTGAAGTCTTTCTATCTTCTGACCTCTTGACCCCCTGGCTGCTGGTGAGACTGTCCTACTTTTGACATCTGTGAGGGCAATGTCTTTACTTTCCACTTAGGAATTGCTCCATACCCTTGCTGACAGAGATGAGCAAGTACACACCTTGGCCCATTTCACTGCCTGTTTTGAATGGGATTCACAGGTGTGGTTGTTGTAGGATAATCTTTTGGTACACTGTCAAGATGTGCCTCTGCCAATGCACCTTCTGATTGGTTTAATGAAGAGGTGAATGGCCAATAGCTACGCAGGAGAGAATAGGTGGGACTTCCGGGTAGAGAATAACTCTGAGAAGGAGTCAGAGAGGAAGGATTCACCAGCCAGACACGGAAGAAGTGGGATATACTGCACTGAGGAGAGGTAACGAGTCATGTGGCAGAACATACCATAATGTAAACAGTTTTAAGAGCTAGTTAGGAACAAGCCTAAGCTGAGGCCATGCTTTCATAATTAATAAAAAGTCTCAATGTCATTATTTGGGAGTTGGCAATCAAAAGAATGTCAGGCTACATGCAGTAATATTGTATTTGATTCTATTGGTGTCTTTTTTCCTGTTGAATTCATCATACTATGTATTTGTATGTTTTGAACATCAAGTTAAAAGTCTGAACTTAGCTGGGCAGTGGTGGCACACGCTTTTAATCCCAGCACTTGGGAGACAGAGCCAGGCATATCTCTGAGAGTTCGAGGCCAGTCTGGTCTATAGAGCGAGATGCTGGACAGGCACCAAAACTACACAGAGAAACCTTGTCTTGAAAAACCAAAAAAAAAAAGTGTGAACCTAATTATAGAATTAATAAAAAAAAAAGATGTGGTTTCCTAAACTTCAAATGTATAACTGATCATTTGACCTTAGACTCTCAACCATATGTCACTTGGAACCAAGGAACTGAAGACACCAGGTTTACAACCCCTTAGAATGTCTCTTCCCCAAACATATTCTCTGTAGCCTGGGGTGGAGGTGCAAAATCACAGTTCTGCTGTAAACTGAACATTGAGTCAAATTGCTGACTATGTTGAATTGTGGACTGTGGAAAGATCTCAGTGGAGACCCTGAAACTTATCAACCTACTATAATCTAACAGAAAGTTCCACTTGCTGCTCTGACTCCCAGCACTGGGCAAAGAGCAGCATGCTGGGGGTGGAGAGCTATGACAAGATGTCTGAGTCAGCACAGCTGTCTGGCAGGGGCAGTGAGGCCAGCCAGGGATTCATGGTGACAGACTCCAGCACAGCTGAGTCCTTTGGAAAAGTGAAGCCAAAGGGCAGGGGCACAGTGTGTGCTTAGGGCATGATAAGCACACAATCCAGTCTGCATTTTAGCGTATTTCCTCTCTCACTGAGCTCCCGAATGTTTAATGAATTTTCCCACTAGATTACAAAGTCCTGTTATGATTGACATAACAGGAAGATGTTCTGTTTCTTCCTTTCCAGAAGATTAGTAGGTGCTATTTATTTAAAACTTACTTTGAAATTCATCTCCTGTCATGATTTTTATTTTAATTTATTGTTATTATGTATGTGCTTTTAGTGTATGTGTGTGTGTGTGTGTGTGTGTGTGTGTGTGTGTGTGTGTGTTTAGGAGCGTGTGTGCTACAGTGCACATACTTCCCAAGGTCAGAGGATAGCTCCTGGGAATTTAGTTTCTCCTTCTGCCATGGGTTCTGGGTATCAAACCTAAGCTATCAGGCTTGCTTTGTAAGTGCTTCTACCTCCCAAGACATCCTGCCAGCCCTTCTGTCGTGCTTTCTTGAACTCTGAAGCATTTTGGACCTCTTGGTCATGAATCACTAGTAGAAACTAAGGTGTTCAGCTGTCATCCAACATCAGCAGCTTTGCTCAGACTGCCAACCTCATCTTTGCACTGGGCTCATGTTTACTGCTTTAATTCTGCCAACGTGTGCTTTCTAAAAGTATCTTACACATTTTGGGTAAAGGTGAGACCCTCTTTCAAGGAGTATAATGCTCCAGTTACTAAACAACATTTCACAGAATGTTAATTCTGTTGGCCGTTCATTGAAATTATCTAAAAAAAGAATTTGTGTTTTAAAAGAAATGGGGCAAAATGCAGCATTAAATGAAGCAAAGATTTTAAAATTTTTACTCAAGGAACTGCTGGTTCCTTTAATGCTCACATGTGTGGTATGATTCAAGACACATTTCATCTTTCTATGCTCATCGGATCAGGTCATGGAAACTTCTTCTCCAATGTTCATTTTAGACTGGGTAGACCCCTCTGTGGGAAATACCAATAAAGCCCAATAGCCTATTGTTCAAAGCTGTATAATGTTATTAAGGAGAGCAATATTTTATATTTGTCAGAAAGCCCATGTGTTCTTTAGTTCTAGAAGTCTAAAGAACGGTTATTTCTAGCATCCCCCTCGTGGCTCTGTGTAGGAGTCTGCACTACACAGTGTGTACTGATAGACCTATAAACCTAGAATAACCTGATTCATGCCTGGGAAACCTGGCACCTTTCAAGGAAGGTGGGCACTGAGGTAGGAGAATAATGACTAGGAAAGGGTATCTGTCTTAAGGAGACAAGCTTGTCAAGCCCAAACTGTGAGAACTTAGGTATGATTGGATGTACACAATGGTGGAGTATTTGTGCTTTCCTTCATTTATTCAACAAAGGAACGTGAGTACCTACCACGTACTAGGCGCTACTGTTCTAAGCACTATGGATACACTAGTGAACATGAGCTTGGCTTTGTACTGTTCTCATGCTTTGGAAGGAGGCACAGGGCACTACTGATGAACAGAGAGAACACCTTGGGGGAAGCAGCCTTGATGCAGTGTGGGCACTCTGGCACTCAAGTGAGCTTGGATACACTAGGGTAAGAATTTGTGAATTGCCATCTCCAGCTCAATGAAAGATCTGGGTTGGTAGAGAACTCTCACAAGACAGAAGGAAATTGGAGACACGAGGACATTTACAGTACCCAGTCGAGAGCCCATGCAGCAAACATGCAAAGAGTTGAAGAACTCTCATGTTTAATGAGAGGAGTGGAGAGGGGCCAGGAAGCACAAAGCAATTTTCAACAAATACCCAGTGAATGAAAATAAATGAAACTGGGCCTAAGAGACTGAAAGTACACCAGGAGAGAGTAGCCCTGGGGTTTAGGAGGGTGGTGAGGCTGGTCAGCTGCAGCAGCGTTAAAGTAGGTCAAGGGCCATGACAAAAAGTAAACAGGGGCATGTCTTTCTCTGCCCTAACTACTGGCTTCTTTTTAGTCCTCCTGGGACCTCACTCCCCACACTGAGACCCTTGTTGTTAAAGTTGCACTCTGTCTTGATCTCTCCATTGCTGTACCCATTTTCTGCTTCAACTAAAGTCTGGGTCTCTGGTTTCACTTCCAGCTTCTTGCAAGCCTGGAGCTCGCTGCGTGTGAGCTTCCTCGAGGGAAAGGGTTTGTTCTGCATCTCAATTTTTCTTGGACCTAAAGATGATTATGGAAAACTCCTTCCCTCCACTGAATTGTCTACTGACCCCATGGTCATCAAAATAGCAAAAACACTGGCACCCGAATTCCATTTTGAACCTGTAGCTCATGTTTACCATCATCCCTGGTGATTTCAATGTCCCATTAAATGACACTTTTAGCCTTGAATCTCCTCCTTTCCTCCATGGTTCCATACTCTACTCTTGCTGGCCGTGATGTGGCTCACCCTGAGTTTTATGATGGCTGAGAACTTTCCTATTCATGATCTCCTGAACTCACAGCCCATGGCCCACAGTCTGTACTCTCCCAGACTCTTTTTCTTATTTTCTAGCCTCTTGGTGAAGCCCATCTCTGAATAGGAGCTGACAGGCTTAGTTTTGAGGCCCAGAGCATTGTTCTTGGAACCTGGACACTTGCTCTCTTTCCTAACTTGTTCTGCTTCACTTGAAAGCCTGCTAAAACATTAATTTAACAATGGCATTACTATTAAACTCCATTCACCGGTTCCCCAGTCCCTGTGGAGCAAAACCTTATAGCAGGTGGTAGGGGATGCTTCATAATCCAGCCTCCATTTCCTTCTCCAGTCTCTCACCTTTCATGCCCTCCTTTGCTCTCTGCCCCAGACACACTCACTGTACTGCAATCACATACACCACATTGCCACCATTTCCAGAAAAGCCTCTCCCACCACCATCTACCATCTTCTGGCTCAGATGCCTGGGCCTTAACCAATAGCTGCTATTCATTATCATGGCTTGATACACTTGGTGAATCTACTGCATCCCAGGCAGGCCTCAGTCACAGATTCTGTGTGGTTACAGTGCAATTTGCTGCCTCTTTCACTGTTGCTTAGATGCCAATGTTTGGAGGACAGATTGATATCTGCTCAGTGTAGAGGTCATCAATATATTTTTGATAGGTAAAATAAAATTTTAAACAAAAGATTTTTAAAAATTGAGATTGAAAAGTATTATTAGATATGTCAGATAATAAACTTGGAATAAAAAACAGAGGTGGCCATGGAGATAAGGTTAACACTGGCCATGCAAGCATAAGGACCAGAGTTGGGGTCCCCAGCCGAAACATAAAAAGCTAGGCTGCAGTGGCAGCCAGCCTGTTATTCCACATGGGACATGAGACTTAGGATCCCGGGAGCAAGATGGCTAGCTAGACTAGCCAAATTGGCAAGCTCCATGTTCAGCAAGAGATCCTGCCTCAGAAAATAAAATAAAAAAATGATCAAGGAAATGCCATACATTTACTTGAGGCCTCCACATGTATGCGTTCACAAGTATACACTCATACACATATGTACAAACACTACACAGGCACCAGCATGTGCACACATTGGTTGCACACGCTGGTTGCACACATGCATGCTCACCACATACACACATACCTCTCAAAAATAACCCATAGTCAAGTCTACACCCACTACTGTGTGATCTTGGCGAGTCAGCCATAACATTACACATTGAGTATCCCTTATTCAAAGTGCTTAGGGCCAAGAGGGTTTCAGACTTGAAGACTTTGGATTCAGATGTGTTTTCAAAGACTTGGGGTTGAATATGTCCAGTTGGAATGCTTAAAACTCAAAGTGCTCCAAGATATGAAACTCAAAAGTTTGGCATTCTGCAGCAGTCTGAATTTCAGATTTTCAGATTATAGATTCTTAATATGTAGCCTCATCCATGGAGTTCTTATCAAAGGTCAGGCATGGGCGCAGTCAAATCCAATTATCATTCAGCTATCATCCCCATGTTGTAGTAGCCCTACACAGTTAAATATCGTGCCTCGAATCACAGATATAATGGAGTAAATGTGGGATTCAAACCTAATGTCTGGACATCCCTGAGTATCACCATGTCCTGTGACCCTGATGATTTAATCTGACTCTAGCAGTAGCTCCCAGCTATTTAGCGGACTGTGGCACAGCAAAGTGCTTCTCAAATGTGGTTTCTCATTATATGATAAGCCATCAGCTCACCATCCCTCCCTCTAATCCCCCCAAATCTAATCATTTGGACATGTTTAGCAGCTTAAAAGCAGCTGTTAAATAGAATCAAACTTCAACACAGGGTTGAAGCCACTTAGAGTTCCTGGTAAAGTTACCCTGTTCTAAGTCATTATTACTGTTATTATTAAACAAAAGCCCAAAATTGTTCCTGCCTGGAAGACAGTGGGGCTCAGGACAAAGCCCCTCCTCCTCTGGGCTGAGGATGCCCTAATGGAGAATTTCTGGAGTAATAGGGTTGAGTGAAGTTGTTAAAGCGCTCCTAAGGGAGGCGCATGCGCCCTAATTGCTCTAGTCTGCTTCTGACAGTCAGGCTACCTGAATTAAGCCGGCGAATTGAAATTTTCGGTGGAACCATCTGGGAAATCACCTTTAGCCTTCCCAGTGCTCCATCCAGCCTACTGCTCGTTACAGGGGAGACCCTCTCATCTCCAGCTTCCTCATAGGAGCGTGCAGGTGTTTCTTTTTCTGCCAGAATCCGGCAGTGCTTATGGACCAAACGGTGACCTGGAGGCGGGCAGAAGGCGGTACCCTGGGCACCTGTGCACAGAGACCACAAATCCGACCTTTAACATCGCCTGCTAGGACACAGGACTGAGCTTTGAATGAACCTTCTCATTTTTCCACTTACTGATTCTGTAGGGCTTAGACTCCAACTACCTCGCCTGGTGTGGCTAATTCACAGAAAAGAAGATGTGCAACTGTAAGGTGTGAGGCCAATCCAATTCCAATTCCATGCACAGCGTTCGATTCTTAAATCACCCAACAAATGTTTGCTATGAGTAACTGCATGCCAAGTACTATGTCAGGCGAAAGGGGGGTTAAGTTGAATTAAGCACCATTCCAGCCCTCAGGCGATAGCCACCTAGAGAGAGAAAAGATGAATGGGGCGTAGCAACAGAACGGGATTAGTACAGTGACAAACGGAAGTACATGGAGTGGGCATCAAAATCAGAGGGTACTGTAGAGGCTTCTGGATGGATGGGGTTACAATTAGGTTTTAAAAGGCAAGTTGGAATTTGAGAGAGAGAGATGACCCTGTCCCTGAAGCGTGGTTGGCTGGCACTTGTGTGAAGCCTGCTCATTAGCCAGAGCCTGTGCACAGGTATACGGGGGTCACAGATAGTCTAGAGTGGAGATATGCTGTCTTGTGTTAACTGAGTAAGAGAAGACCGAGGGAGTCACAGTAGAAAGAAATGATATTCTTTGGGGTTTTAAAAGATCAGTTGATTGTGATTGTATGTGCTCGGTGTTTTGCCTAAACATATGTATGTGCACCACATGTGTACAGGCCGGTGGAGAAGGCATAGTACCCTCTCGAACTGGGTTATGACAGATAGTTGTGAGCCACCATATGAGTGCTTGGAACCGAACCTCAGACCCCTACAAGAGCAGCAAACACTCTTCACTGCTAAGCTATCTCTCCAGCTTTACGATGACATTCCTTTAAATTATCAAAATAAAAATAAATGACCAAAAGAAAAGAAAAAGAAGATCAAAGAAATTGGATAAACAGTCTGATTATCATTGCTTCATTCACTATAGCAAAGAACTGGAATCAACTTAGCTGTCCATCAACAGATAAATGGATGTGTGTGTGTGTGTGTGTGTGTGTGTGTGTGTGTGTGTGTGTGTGTGAAAGAGAGAGAGAGAGAGACAGAGAGACAGACAGAGAGAGAGAGAGAGAGAGAGAGAGAGAGAGAGAGAGAGAGAGAATACTGCTCAGTTCTAAAGAAAAATAAAGTTAAAAATTCGCAGGAAAATTGGTGGACTTAGAAAGTATAATGTGAAGAGAGATCACACAATCTTAGGAAGACATAGACTGCATATTCTCTCTCAAATGCAGAATCTAAGCAATAATATGTGTATATATGTAAACCATTGTACATATGTGTAGATGTAACCGTCTTGTTAAACAAGAAACAGAGCCAATTGCAGAGTTAAAAGCGACAAGGTCAGAGCAAGGGCTGAAAACTTACCCTTCACTGCTTCTGCTGTCTTTCCTCTCCCCAAGAGACCTACTTCTGTATGTGTTTTCTTTTTATAGACTTTCTGTTCTGCTTTTTTATTGGTTGTAAACCCAGCCACATGACCTCCTCGTCACTGCCTGTCTGTACAGACCTCCAGGTCTTTTATGGTTGGTATTGAGATTAAAGGCATGTGTCGCCATGCTGGCTGTATCCTTGAACACACAGAGATCCTGCCTATCTCTGCCTCCCAAGTGCTGGGATTAAAGGTGTGCACCACCACTGCCCAGCTTCTGCTATGGCTTGCTCTGCCCCCAAGGCAACTTTATTAACATACAAATAAAATCACATTTCAATACAAATAAAATATCATTATACATATGTGTACAGTATAACCCAAAGAAAAGAGAACAAGAACGGCTAAATATAATAAGATGAGGAAGGACTGGATGCAGGTAGAGGACATGAGTCATTAAGGAGGATATTAAGCTATTTGTTTTTCTAGTTCTAACTCTGTTATTGGGGTTTTAGGGTAGGGGTGAATAAGTGCATATGCTATATTAAATATTGAAAGCATAAAATTTAATGTAAAGTGTGACAGTTTCTATTTCAAATGCCAATTCTAATTGTATAGAATTCTAACTGTATAGTTCAGTGTATAGACTTTGGATCTGGTTAATTTTGGTGTGTGATGTTTCTACTTAGTTGCAATTTTTATAATAAAGTTTATAAAATTAAAAAGAAAAAGCAGTAAGAATAAAGGCATTAGGTAAACCATACACAAAACTCTCAGCCAGTGTCTCACTGTGCTCTCTTCATCTCCCTGAGTAATCCATCCACACAAACATCTACATGTGTAAACACACATGTAATATACAATGTGTGCAAACATATAATGACCTGTTAAAAGAAGGTTCTGAGTATTCCCATTTTGTAGGCCAGCAAACAGAAGCATGGGAGTTAGTGGCCCACCACCATGCAAGTGTTGAATGACTGACCCAGGGTTTGAGCACAGTTGATCTTACTAAACCAAGCTCTGTGCATCTAACCATTTAACCTCCATGTCAAATCACCTCCAGTGACCAAAAAAAAAAAAAAAAAAAAAAAAAAAAAAAAAGTCACCAGCAAAAGGAGAAAACTGTTCTGATCAGGAATGTCCTCTTTGCAGATTAAAGAATTTGGAGACCTGAAAATCCAAAAGTCAATTATTAATATGCAGGACATTGATGGAAAGAAAAGTCTAACTCATAAGGAACTTGTCAGCCAGGGTGGTGGCACAGGTCTGTAACCACAGCACTAGGGGAGAAGGCGGGAGGGTCAAAAGGTCAAAGCCAGCTTTGGCTGTATAGCAAGTTTGAGACCACATGGGGCTACTTGAGACCCTGTCTCTATGAATATGGGAAAGGGGCTTGTAGGGAGAGAGGAGGAATGGGGGTGGGAGGGAGATGAGAGGAATCAGAAAGCACTGACTATATACATTTATGAAATTGTCAAAGAATCAATGCAGTAAAAATTAGTTAAAAAAAAACAATTTGTGTTCAAAATGTAAAATATAATGCTATCGTAATCCTGCAAAAACTCATCCTATAAGATTTACTGGGATCTGTACTTTCAGCAACTGATGGATGAAGTAAATTAAAAGTTTAAGAAGTTATAAAATCTAGACAAGAATTACAAAATCTAATTACTGCTAGTTAATCCTAACTGAGTTACAAAAGAGAAAAGTCTAAATAATTGTTTTAAATGTATACAAAATTGAACACCAGTGTCAAAAATCATTATTGAAAAAATACATCTGGCATATCAAATAATAATTACATTTCATTATTTTAAAACCTCAGATTGCATTTACTACAGATCAGGCAATGCTAGGTTGATAGGGGAGGTTGAAGAAGAGATGACTAAATTCATTATTTTAAAGTAAACTTCAAAAGGTAACATTTAGTCCTTAATATAGATTGAGGAGTGTTTTGAAAAATGTCCTAGGGACTACTAAATGAAGAGTTGAATAAATAACACCCCAACATTGGGACAAAAGACTGATGAAGACATCTGGCTCTCACAATACAGCATGGAAACAAACAAAAACAAGCAGACGCTCAGGTGGGCCTTGAGGGCTCCTGCCAACCAGCCTATGAGAAACAGTGACTTCCAGGTTCAGTGAGAGACTGCGTCTCAAAAAATAAAGTGGATGAATGATTGAAGAAGATGGCCCACACCAATCCCAGCACATGTGCACAAATAGACCAAGCTTTCTGTCATTATACAGAGATGTTTTGTTTATAAATAAACAAAAACAACACTTTAGTGTCTTTCTGATATAGGACATATAAAAAGTTGAAAATCAGAAAAAGTGGCAAAGATACATAAGCAAACATAAATATTAAATATGGATTGTAATAGTGATGGTTAAAAATTGAAACCAGGCCAAAAAAGCATTAAGATAGTAAGCAGCATGACATTAGCCTTAATGATAAAAATTTTAATTGAATGATATGAAAAATGTGTGAATCTAATGTTGATTAATCTGAGAACTTATTGTGAAAACACAGTGGCCATCAGACATCATATATGGAAAAATATCATATCAAAATACTTAAAGTGCAAATGACAGAAGCAGAGTAGAGGTATGAGATGTAAACCTCTATAAATACTGGGCATATTGGATAGGCATCAGGATATCACATTTGGTGATATGGGTAAGACACTGTAAGGAATATGGAATGCTGGCATATGCATTTGTACTTAAGAATACATGTACATGTCTGTATGTTAGAAATTTTTACTTTAAGAGTAAATATTACACAGACGTGTCCCATGGTCCATGCTACACTTAAATGATTCTGATTATGTATTTTCTAGAATGCTTCCCGAAGAGGGATAAAAATGGTCCATACTGTATTCATAAAGAAGAGCTTAATTGGAGTTACCTTACACAAGGGATGATGTTCCTCCTAGAAGCCATAGGTTGCCAAGCAAGAAGTTCAGTGTCAGATGCAGGATACCCCTCCCTGAACTGTTGATCAGGGATGTCCCAGAGACCACCCCAAGCAATACAGGCTATCACCACTGCTTGTTTGTCTGCTGGAACTTGATGATAAGACACCATTGTTGAAAACACTGCACACTTTGGTTACAGGACATGAAAAATCAAAGCTGGTGCTGGCCAAGAATCTTCCTCCCTGCTGACTAGCTTCCATAGTACTAGAATAGTGGTTCCAATCTATGGGTCATGACCCCTTTAGGTGTCGAAGGATACTTTCACAGGGGTCGTCTAAGACCATTGGAAAACCTATTTACATTATGATTCATCAAAGTAGCAAAATTACAGTTTTGAAGTAGCAACAAAAATAATTTTATCTTTGGGGGGGGGGGTCACCACAATATGAATAACTGCATTAAAGGGTTGCAGCATTAGGAAGGTTGAGAACCACTGTGCTAGAAGTAACTATGCAGGGTGTCTGGGATAGGAAGATGGTAATCAACAGCCTCACCCAGCTGTGAACTCTGAGCTGCAATAGTATCCAATCTGACTAGATATGGCCATGGGTACAGTGCATAACATTGGTGCAAATGTTATGGAGGTAACCAATGGTTTTCTCTTTAGATTTAAGGCCTGCTCCACAGGAGGAAATATATGCCCATTACAAAGAACCCATGGTTAGGGAGCTCATGTGTCCCAGGGTTGTTCCTGCTACTATTATCTTGCTAAATGGACAGAGTGTCAAAAATCTCTTCTGAAGTCACATCTCCATACCCATATGTTAGTGCAGCTCTAATATCACATTAAAGAAATTTCTTTGTGTTGTGGACAGTGGTTAACTTAGAAAGAAACTCAATACTGGTCAAAGTGTAGAGAATAAGTGTCAGGGGATTTTTCTTAACCACTGACAACACTGAGGACTTCTATATCTATTATAGAAGAGAGAGTGAAAAAATTGTAAGAGCCAGAGGCTGGGGAGGACCACAGCAAAACAGTCTTCTGGAAATTATAGGGCTGCTGCCCTCAAAAACACACAACAGCTGTGGTTGCCTGGAAAAGTCCAGTACAAACCCAAGCCAATCAAAATTTCTGCATGGAGAAGGAGAGGGGCTCACTAGCTTCCACTGAGATGTTGACAGTTGATGAATTGATGGCTACTAAGAGGTGGATAGCCAATTTTCTTTAAAGCTGTGGCCCTTATAAGTTACCTATACTCCAGGAGGTAGCCTCCCATCATTGAATTTAGTGGCTTCACAAATTGGATTTGGTGGGTTACAAAAAATAAATAAATAAACACCAAGAAATCACATGAAGTTGGGAAGAGATAGATATGGGAGTGAATCTTAGAGATATTAGTGGGGAAATGAAGTGAAATAATCAAACAACATCATATATATGAATAAAATATCAGAGACTAGAAATTCTCAGGGGCAATTTATTATTAAACTATATTATTTATAGTGAAAGAAGAACAAATATTAACTGAATTTAGAATACATCAAGAAGACTCTAGGAGTCTGAGTTAAAACACACTGAGTTCAAAGTGTTCTTAAGAAAACCGAATGATTCTCAAATGCTTAAAGCCTGAAACATGAGTGGAGACAATTGAATCCCTCACTGTCAACCTAAGAAACAGAAACTTTTAAGAAAAGTCACCACTAGAATTAAATATAAAGTATGAAGTTATCTGAACAACTGATAAAAGTAGGTCCAAATCTGATAACACACTCATTAAATCAAAGTGAATCAGAAATACTGAAAACCCAAACAGTGTGAATTTAAAACAAAGTGAGGCTGGAGAGATGGCTCAGTGACTAAAAGTGCTTACTGCTCTATTTTTTTTTTTTTTTTTTGTAGTCCAGGCTGGCCTCAAACAGATCCACCTGCCTCTGCCTCCCAAGTGCTGGGATTAAAGGTGCCACCACCGCCGGCGTGTACTGCTCTTATAGCAGAACTGAGTTCAGCTCCCAGAACCCACATTGGGCAGCTCTCAACTGCCCGAAACCACAATTCCAGAGGGTATGACACCCTCTTCTGGACCTTGAGGGTCCCTGCACTTACGGTGTGCACATACACACAATTTTTAAAAAGAAATTGTTTGAAATTTTACCTGAAACTCTATACTAAAATTTTCAGAAAGGTAGAGTAGAATAAAACAATAATTTTCTAGAAAAATGACAGAAGACTGAAGTAAACGTAAGTAGACAAACAATTTAGGGTCACTGGGAAGCTGAATCAGGCACTGTAGATAAGTGCATCAGGCCCCCAAATTTGTAAGGAAATGAATTTGAAAGCTTAAATGACAGTGTGTGTCACACAAAATTATATATGTGCATGTACATTTATTGGTATAAATCTTAAATGAAACCATAGATTGTATGAAACATTTCTGATTTATTTTAAGCACAAACATCCTTGATTTGGGAAAGTATATCCAACAAAATAAACTCCAAAATAATCTCTAAACCAAGCTTGCTTTTGACTATTGATGTGATAATTTGATTGCTTAAAGTGCAATTAAAAGGACCATTTTAATAACCTAACTGAACTAATTTGATATTAGAATTTATCATATTATTTTACTAAAGATCATTCACATTTTATGTAGGATAAAAAAGGATTTTATAAAATTCAATTGCACACGGGAGAATGCTATTTTTGTATAATGAGTGTATCTTTAGGCAAAGGTTTACATACCATGGAATGGATCAAGTTTTTAGACACAAATGTTGACTGCTGAATTTCATCCCAACCTCTAGATCCTAGAAATGAGTCCTAGACTCTGTATTGTGTTTTATTTATTTTAAGATATTTAAAGATATAATATTCAGGGCTGGGTGGTGGTGGCACACACCTTTAATCCCAGCACTCAGGAGGCAGAGGCAGGCGGATCTCTGTGAGTTCGAAGCCAGCCTGGGCTACAGAGTGAGTTCCAGGAAAAAGGCGCAAAGCTACACAGAGAAACCCTGTCTCAAAAAACCAAAAAAAATATATATATATATATATATCATATTCTATTTATTCTTTAAGAATTTCATATATATTCCACACATATTCATATATTATCATGTTCCCCTCCCCTTCTAATCCTCCTATATCTCCCAACATCCCTCCATCCCTCTCCCAAGTTGATATCTTTCTTCTTCTTTTTCTTCTTCTTCTTCTTCTTCTTCCTCCTCCTCCTCCTCCTCTGTATTCATGAAGTGTAATTAATTAGAGAACCCTATATGTGCATGGGTGAAGAGCCATACATTGACACGGGTAACTTATCAGGAAACACACTCCTAAAGAAACCCGACTCTTCCTCCCCCCACACCCAAGCCATCAACTGTCAATAGCTCCTCCACTAGGGTTGGGGTTTTGTCCCCATTCTGAATCCACGCTGTACTGTTGAATGGTTTGCTCTTCTGTGAGTCTTGGGCAGTCAACTTTATCTGCCTTGCATCCATCCATGAGTGCAGTCTCCCAGTCATATCCAAAAGACAGTTTCAGCTCAGTTTTCCTTGAACTCTGGCTTTTACCATCTTTCTACCCCTCTTCTGCGATCGGCCCTGAGCCCTGAGTTCTGAGGGGAGGGCATGTGACATCGATGTACAGCTTTTAGGTGGCTCACTTATACTCTGCATTTTGACCACTTGTGAAGCTCCTCTGTACTTTTAACAAGAATGCAACTGCTTCTTATGAACACCGACTTATCTCAATAAACCTAGCTAACAGCACAATTAACACTGAAATAAGAGTGCCTTTCTCCACTGGATTCTGGGGAAACAAAAGAGTCTACTTTGGGCCCTGCTAATTATCTCAACCCTGAAGACAAAAGAAGGAGTATTTGAAAATAAGGCTTAACTGTTATTTTCTGAATTATTATCATAATTATTGTTCTGGCAAGCTCTAAAGAACTAAAAATCCCTCAAAATGAGTAAGAGTATTTAGTCTGTCTGTAGATAAAAATTGGGTATACAAAAATGAATAACTTCCCTGTATATTAACAACAACTGGCTAGAAAAACAATGAAGAGAAAGTATTCAATTTACAACAGAGGAAATATAGATGTGCAGGAATAAACTAATCAAAACTTATTTAGAGCCTTTATAGAGAAGATTTTAAAACCTTACAAAGGCATATAAAAATGTATTTGAATAAATGGAGAGAAATACACTTCCCTTAGAAAGTAAGACTTAATATCATAAAGGTATCAATTAAATCATAAATGATTTAAAGTTTAGCCATCAACTTGTTTCAACACAGACACTGTGATCTAAAAGTATATCTAGATAAATAAATTCAGAAGACAAGGGAGAAAATTATGGCAATGAGACAAGAGCTGACTTTACCTGATATTAAAATCTATCATTAAAAATCTATCACAAAGCTACAGGAATTAAAGTGATATATTACGGGTGCAGAAATAGGTGGTAAAGGCAGACACCAAAGACATTTTGCACAAGGGATGGGAGACTTTGCATTCCTGGTCTTTCTTCATATCTGCAGCACCTAAGAATGGGACCCTCCAGAGCTCCACATTCACATGTTCCTCCCTGTTGCTCTCACATGTTGATTGCCTCATTTCTTTTGGTCACTTTACATACTTTCTCTGTGCTTTTGAACACTATATGCTGATTCACTTATCCTGGGTACTTCTCATGCTCCTGACTCAGGAGGGTCACAAATGCACTCAAAACCAAACCCTTAGCTTTATCACCCAAAATGCACCTCTCCTAATTCAGAAACAGGCACCTCCTTCTTTGCAGTAGCTGTCATCAAAATCCTAACAGATAATGAACAGGTAGGTTGCTCAGATTTTTTAGATATTATGAACAAGGCTTCAATATAGAGAATGCATAAAGAAAATGTCATGCTGTAGATTATGGAATACTACTAGACAATTAAAAAGAAAAAAACTAATCCTTGTGACAACATGAGTGAAACTGGAGACTGTTAAGGTAAGTAAGCCTTGCACAGAAAGACAAATATCACATGGCCTCTCTCAGATACAGGATCTAAAGTTTTTTCCAACGTAATAATTTTACTGATTCTTCAGGAATTTTACATCTTGCATCCCAATCACTCTCACTTCCTAGTCATTCCATGTTCTCTGTACCTCCTCCCCAAACAAAAATAAGAACAAAATAGAAAAATAAAGGAAAAATAAGGCCAATTTCTGTTATCCATATACTCACTGGAGCATGGTCTAATCCTCAGTGGTCTCCCCCTTAAATAGGACTGAGTTGTTCTCCACTCTCACTCCCATCCCTGCCAGAAGCATCAATTGTTACACTCCAGCATCTCCATCACACTTTTTAAGAGTTCTCTTAGATGGTTTCCTGTCTAGGCTATTACTTTTATGGGGTGGAGAGAGGGGGCTGGGTTAGGAGTTGTCACAGAGGCCTTCCATGTCCTTCTTTCTCAACTGTGCATCTGCAGTCATCAATATCCCTGCAAAAGTAGCTTCCTTGCTCTTTTTGGTGGTAACAAGGACCACAGACATCAGTACAGAACTGACTGCAGTAGGACCTTGGCACCAGACATGGCCCTTTGCAGCAGCATGGATCTAGACATCACCATGACCTCAGGTGGCAGCACAGGCTACTCACATCAATATGGTCCCCTGAGACAGCATGGCCCCATAGACATCAATATGGCTTCAGGCTACAGCACATACTATGAATATCTGAATGGCCTTTGGCAGTAATACAAGCCTTGGTCATCAACACAGACCCTGGCTGCAGTAGGACCATGGGCCCAGACATGGTCCTCAGTGGCAGCACAGACCCAGACATCACCATGACCTCAGATGACAGTGAAGGCCACTCACATCAACATGGCCCCTGGTGGCAGCATGGCCCCATGGATATGAACATGGTTTTAGGCTACAGCAGAAACCAAAGATATCCACAGGGCCTTCAGTGATAACACAGGCCACAGATATCAACCCAGCCCCCCAGGCCACATAAGGACCACTGACCTACACATGGCCCTCAATAGCAGTATGGGCCAGGGACATCAGTGTGGCCCCAGGAAGCTGCATGGACCACTCACTTCAACATGGGTCCTGGCCAGCAGCTTGGTTCTTGGGCATCAACATGACTTTAGGTGGCAGCACCAACCACAGACATCCAAAAGGCCCTAGGTGGCAACACAGGTCACAGAAAGGCCTCAGAGGGCTACATAGGTCATTTACATCCACATGGCCTTCCAAGACAGCAAAGTCCAGGGACTCACCAAGGCTTTAGTCAGTGGCACAGACTGCATGTGTTCAGATGGATCTCAGGCTTCATCACAGCCTGGAGCAGCAGCATGGACCACAGATGTCAACATAGCCTCCAGTGGCATCAATGATCACATTTACAATTATAAATGGATGTTTCCTGTCCTGACTGCCCCATGCCAAATAACCAACTTGAGCTAAATATGAATTGTAAATGCTTGACCAATTGCTCAGGCTTGTTACTAGCTAACTTTTACACTTAAATTAACCCATATTTCTATTTATGCTTTGCCACATGGCTTGGTACCTTTTTCCAGTATAGCATTCCCATCTTGCTCTCTTTGCTTCTGCTGGCAATTCCTGACTTCACCCTTCTCCTTCTCAGCATGCTCAGTTTGATTGTCCTGCCTATACTTCCTGCCTGGCTACTGGCCAATCAGCATTTTATTAAACCAATTCAAGTGACAAATCTTTACAGTGCACAAGAGGGTTATTCCACAGCACACAGTGGTCCATTGAGGAGGTCCACTCCAGAAAGTGAACCATTCCTCATCTCAGGCTTCAGTTGTTGCCCAGAGCCCAGGCTGCATGTTTGGATGCTGAGTCTGCATCTGTGTGAGCTCCAGGCTGTTGTCCATCACCCTGCCAGCTCTACTGGGCAATGACAACAGGTCAACCTGAGCCCTCTCTTACACCTGTCACTGCTGTTGTGTCTTCTGTTTCTCTTCTCTCTGTAGCACACATAGTGCTCCATTTTTCTATCTTTCCTACCTCTCCATCACATACTTGCTCATCATAGCAGTGCCTGCCACCCCCACAGTGAGGTGGTGTGGGCTGACTAGTTTCCATTGCCCATACCAGAATGACAATTACTGTTAGTGGAGCTGGAAAGAATGAAAGGGAAGGAAGAACATGGAAAGGCTAATTGACCAGTGAAAGTTATAGTTAGATAAGAGTTTTATGGTTTGGATCTTTAATGCTCACCAAAGCCCACATGTTGAAGGCTTTGTCTACAGGAAAAGGTACTATGTGGAGTGCTTGAAAACCTCAAGAGGTGGTTCTCATTGGAGGAAATAGGTCACTTCCATACAAGATATCTTGATGCACTCCCTCTTCTCATTCCCCTTTCAAAGCACTATGAGGGCGAACACTTGCTACAGCATACACTCTTGACATGATATTTTGCTCACCACAATTCAGAAACAACAGCACTAAATACATTTTTCCTTCTTTAAACTGGCTACCTCAAGCATTTCATCACAGCAATGGAAAGCTGAACAACAAACAAGCTCTGACATGCTGCAGAACTACAAGATGGTGACAGTCACTGAGGATCTACTGTATCTTTCAAAAACTAGAAGAAACAATCTTAAGTGTTTTTGTCATAAGGAAATGATAAATGGTGATCTGGACATGGTAGCACACATCTATAATCCCAGCACACAGGAGGAAGAGGAAGAAGACTGCAAATCTGAAGTCAGCCTAGGTTACATAGTAAGCCCCATCACAAAACTCAACAAGCAAACAAAAAATATAAATGATGATATAGATAAGTTTAACATAATTTAAACATTAAACAGTGAATATATGCATTAAATTACTATGCATTATTTGTTATTTTTTTAAATTCACCAAAAACTTTAAGAAAACTCACAGAAATAATTTGACATCTCTCTTCCTCTCAACTTCCCATCTAATCTATCAGGAAAGATCATGGACACATTTAACTTACTATCTTGAAAACAGCCACTTGGCATTTCTCTGCCCTTCCTTGATGTAAGCTCTCTAGCTGCAGTACAGGCACTGCAGTGCACTCCTTCCTGCTCCCTTTGCTGCCTCTCTGGCCACCTTATTCCATCTTCTCTACAGCAGCCAGACTGATTCTTCTAGACCTCATAACTAGTCATGTCTTTTCTTTGCTCAGAACCCATCTTACCTTTCAATCATACATAGAGTAAATACACACAATGTGGCTTTAGCCCACAGTGTTCTATAGCTCTGTTCCTCGCTCTAGTGATCCATGGACCCGATGCTCAACAGCCAGAAGTTTAAAACAAAGGATGCCTCCACATGCATGCACAAACACACTTACTATAAATCTTACTTCACATAAAAGACGTGTTGCACATAACTTGCAACTAGCAATGAGCTATGCAGTATTTATTCTTCATTGAAAATTGCATATAATTAGTAAATTTCATAAGCTTCACTTGTTCCCCAGACTTGTAATTTTAGTAAATCTATGGCTACAATTTTTAAGTGAGAGTAGTTCCTGGTTGACATGGTTCTTTATATTAATGAGCAAGAAAAAAATGAAACAATGAAACCATGGGGAACTTCCTTTGCTTACCAGTGATGTGAACAAGGTTTGGGGCCCAGTTGGATAATGTGTAAAGATTGTGCATTGCTTACTTGTCTTGTTGCTGTGGCCAATACAAAAGCAAGTGAAGGAAGAAAGGGATTATTTTAGTTCATAATTTGAGAAAAAGCCCTCATGTGTGGTGACCCCCAACCATAAAACTATTTTGTTGTTACCTCATAACTGTAATCTTGCTACTGTTATGAGTCATGATATAAATATATGATATGCAGGTTATCTGATATGTGACCCCCAAAAGGGGCCTCGACCCACAGATTGAGAAACATTGAACTAGATTAACTAAATGAAGTCACTATGGATTTTCAGAATTTGCTAATTTCCATGGTTTATCTATCTTCTCTATGGCCAGCTTCAAGCTTCCAACTTGCTGTCTGTCACTGGGTGCAGAGCCATGGAGCATGCATGAGGTTATGTGGCATTTCCATCATACACATAAAACAGTTGCAGTCGACTTCAGCAAGCAGAGGTAATATTCATGTGGAGTAGCCAGACACGAGTTTTGGTGTGGGGTACTCATTTTAATTTTATATCATTTAAGTTGCAATAATGACGATGTTTAATGACTGGATTCACAATTTCTAAATCTTCTCATATAGCTTTGCCAAGCAGGTGAGCATATCTGCCAGGTTCTACAGCCTCTGTCCCCAGTACTCTTCCTCATGCCCCCTGCTGCTCCAGCCACAATGGGATATTTTTTTCAAACATTTTTTATTAAGAACATCTTTTCATTCATTTTATATACCAATTGAAGATCCTCCTCTTCCCTCCTCCTGCTCCCCTAGCTTCCCCCTCCCAATGGGATTCTTGCTGTCCTCAACACATTGAGCAGCTTTGACATTAGCTGTTCCCATTGAGACATAGAAGCCTGACACACTTGGTGCTACAGCCACACAACTCATTCCTTTTATAAAAGTTTCTGCTCAGAAAGGGTCACCCATCCCTACTTTCCCACACATAAGCAGCAACCCAGACTGACCTGTACCTTTTTCCTGCTTCACATGGCTTCTTAACGTTGATGGCTTTCTGGCATTTTGCATGTTTTATTTGTTGATTATGTGACTCCATCACTCTCCCCTGCAAATTAGATCTCATGATGAAGGTCACTCACTCTCAGCACTGCTATTTCCCAAACAATTTTTTGTTAAATAAATTTAGGAATTAACTTACTACTATCAAAATTAGGACTTGAAATGTCAAAGGATCTACAAAGAAAACCATAGAAAAGGACAAAGGAGCAATATCATAAATACATAGAGGCACTTCTAAACTAATTAGTGAGTGAAAATGAATATAAGAATAATAAAGACAAAAAGCATGGTTATATATGACATGAATAATTAAAAGAACAATTTTTAAATACCCATTGCTTTGCTATAGAAGACATAAAATTTAAATCAATAGATTTCTACATATATTTCTAGCAAGTTATCCACAAACAGAAATATAAGTTAACAATCAGACCTTGGTACAGTAATTTTTATGGACTGCAGGCCCAAATATAAATTAATTTAGCCATTCAGAAGGAAAATTCTGGGTTTCAAAACACAGAATACTCAAGATCTGTAGCCCAGTATTTTTACTGCTATGACTTTCCATTAAGGATACAATCAGATTTGTTTAAAGGGGGACTTCCCTACTGGCTTGTAAAGTACTAAAACTGGAGAAGAATAAAACAAATGGAGGAGACAGAGGAAGGAGAAGATGAACGACAGAAATTAGAAGAGTGATCTGTGGTAACCTTATGAAATGGAATATGATATAGATAAAATCTTGATAGTCTGGAGATGCCCTACTGTTATTATGTGAATATCCCCCATAAGTTCATGTGTTTAAACACATGCTCCCCAGCTGGTAGTAGTGTTTTGGGAGGTTGTAAAACCTTTGGACAGGGGCCTAGCTGGCAGATGTAGGGCTGTAGGGATGTGGCTAGTGGGTTATAGCCATCCTAAATTCTGGCCCAAGCTTTCTGCTTTCTGACTGACAACACAGTGTAACCAGCCACTTCATATTCCTGCTGTCACTACCATGAGCTGCTCCTATCTCCTTGCCTTTTTCTGCCATGATGGACTGCACCTTCTCAAACCAGAAACAAAAATCAATCCTTTCCTCACACTACTTCCAGCTACTCTATTACAGAAATAAGAAAAGTAGTTTATATAAAAATGGTGCCAAAAGTGGGGTTATTGCCATGATAAACCCAACAACACGATTCTAGGACCCTTGGAACTTATTTGTGGGAAAAATGTGGAAGAATGCATCTGTAGGTTAGAGATGACATGAAATGTTATAATCAGAGCTTACTGAGGTTATTAAAGGTATACATTAAAGACTGTTCTCAAGAGGATTTAAGACACAAGAATTCTTCCAGGGAGCAAAGCATCTTTCCATTCTGGCAAAGCATCTAGCTATGTTAACCTATGTTAACTTTACTTAGATAGACCTGAACAAATGTCTGCTCACCTCAGATTTGGGCATCAGTGACAGACCTAAGAAATTATTCCATCCAAATCCAACTTAGTGGAAAAAAATGTTTATTAGGTTTATTTACAGAACTATGATGAGGGGTTAATAACAG
Source organism: Onychomys torridus (assembly GCF_903995425.1). Lineage (NCBI taxonomy): Eukaryota > Metazoa > Chordata > Mammalia > Rodentia > Cricetidae > Onychomys > Onychomys torridus. The sequence continues at coordinate 94,547,630 of NC_050449.1, read as the reverse complement.
AAATGATGATGACTCCCAAAACAACTGTGTCACCAAAAAGCTCCACCCTGCATGGAAAACAACTTCTCGAAAGCTGTCTAGATTGAGTTCCCCCTTCAGACAGTCTTCTATATCCTCCTATAGACACTAGCACCTCATAAGACCACATACAGCTAGGGCAGAATTATACACACCAGGGAGAAATGAGTGACTGTCATACCAGGTAGAGGACTAATGATCTTCCCCATGCCCTCCAGCTCTGAGGGAATGTCAACAAACCCATTCTTGTGGGGGACTTTGCAGGTTGTCACAGCTACTCTACCATCTTAAGATGGTAATAGCCATGTTATGCCAAGAGAAAAATGCTCCACAACACCACCTCCTGAAATCTGGTTGGGCTGCATTCAAAATGAATTTACAAATTTATGTGGCCAAGGAAATTTCAAGCCATTACCAAAATCCAGGTTGTGGCATGATTACTGCTCATCCTCTTAACCAGACTAAAAATGAAAGATAAAGAGATTAGAGGAAGAAGGGTTGGGAGAGGGAGAGAGGCTGATGTAGTGGGAGAGAGAGAATAATGAGAGAGATAGAAGAAATTGAAACTGAATGGTTTAAAAGTTCAGTTTGCTAAGAAAAGAAGCTTGATTGAGTTTAAATATCTAGGCTAAGCAGATAAGGACAAAGAAATGATGACCACTGAAGAGACTAGCATGATTAGGAGAAACTTCACATTCTACAATGAGATAGTAGGAATGGTGCCTGAAGAGAAAGGTACCATCTATCCAAGTATCCAGGTTATGGAAATACAAATTCACTTGAAGGAGAGTAGCTGAGAGGATACAGCCTCCATAGGGCTTCTCTGCTCCAAAATGGACACTTTTGGAAAAGTTTTCAACAGTTCAGTTATGCAAGCCTTAGGCTTCTAAAGTCATGGCCCAAAATGGGCAAGCTACATCCCAAGTTGCCAACATAATTGGGCAGCAGCATCCACATGGTGCTGATTTTTCAGGCATGCAAAATACAAGAGGTGAGGGGTCATGGAGGCTTGTGTCAAGGTCTGGAAACTCACTTAAGTTGGGATGGATTCTCAACATGGACCTGCTGGTTGGCTATGGTGAAACCTATGTTGTAATGGATACTCCCAGAACATCGAAGATTACAGAAACATGGAGAAGTTGGCGTATGAGAGTTCTGTGTGTCCCTCAGTAGGGACAGAGCTAACCAAATCTGTCTGGTCCTAAATAATATTACCAAGTACCCCACCAAGATGCCAGACTTTGGAGCTACAGGGTTGTGTATTTGTTCACTAATTTTTATTTTGATGTGTGCTGTTCTTCTCTTGTTATGTTCTTATTCATGTCTTTTCATCAGTAATGTCTACTCTGTGCCATTTTATGCTGATATTATGTAACTTGTTTTTTGTTTTCATTGTTTTGTTTTTGTTTTAAATGTGTGTTAGATTTTTTGTTTGTTTGTTTCTTAAAGTGGCTTTCTTTAAGAGACCACCTTGAGTCTTAGACAAGACTCTAGACCTCAGACTTTTGAACAGTGTCGTAACTGTAAGATCATGGGGACTTTGAAGTTAAACTAAATGCATTGCTCAATATAAGATAGCCACATGCCTATGGGAGTTAGGGATCAATTTTGTTAATAGTTCATATGTGAACTGTTTCCATGAGTTTCAATACTTGGTCCTTAGCTGGTAGTGCTGTTTTGGAAGGTTATAAAAACTTAGAGATGTAGACCCTAGTTGTAGGGCCTTGAGGCATGGCCAAGGAGCTGTAGTTGACTTTGTTTTGGCCTCACCCTTTTATTTCCTGACTGCCACCATGATGTAGCCAGCTGCCTCATGTTCTCATTGCCATAACCAAAAGCCACTCCCATTTTCATATCTTTCCTGAAGTATTGGACTGTGTCTTCTCAAACCGTGGACCAAAATAAATCCTTCCTCCCTACAGTTGCTTCTTTTTGGGTAAATTATCACAATAGCAAGAAAAATAGCTAATGCACCTACCAAATGAACATGTCTGCCAGAGGGACAATCTTGGAGTGTCTCCTCTGCATTGGTGTGTACATACTATAGGAGACTCCTCTTGTAGAAATGTGTAGTCTCAATCATGTGACCTGTCATGCTGCATCTCTAGTTGACCAGAGTATCTCTGCCTCACAACTAGGGCAGCTTCAAAGAAATTCTTTATCCTCATTGGTCCTAGCAATAGGGCCAGGAGTAAAGCCTAGCGGGTGGTGGCGTATGCCTTTAATCCCAGCACTCAGGAGGCAGAGGCAGGCGGATCTCTGTGAGTTCGAGGCCAGCCTAGGCTATAGAGTGAGTTCCAGGAAAGGCACAAAGTTACACAGAGAAACCCTGTCTCAAAAAAAAAAACAAAGAAAAGGAAAAAAATGTAGATTCCATTGAATTTTTAATCAAGATGCTAATGTAGTGTGCTAATGATCAAAAGCTCAGAGGGCATTTTTTTAATGTCAGAGAACTTGACAGAATGAGTAGAAAGAATGTCAGAAGGTGAGAACGGGGCAGAGTCATGAGTCAGGGGCAGTGACAATGGCTCAAAGGTATAATTGGGCCATCTGCTATGATGCTCCTCAGGAGTCTGGTTCCCTGTGGTTCCTGCTAAGCTAAGTCTGGAGTCATCTAGTTGGACTGAGTGCTTTCTAAGAAAGACCCAGAAAGTGCAAGCAGGTCCTTCCCTAGAGAGGAGCCAGACATTCACTAAGTAGGAGGCCAAGAGTAGAATATCTTGAGATCTCCTGTAGCTAAGATTTGCCTCCCAGCCATCTCTCCAATAACCAAGGTACCATCAACTCAATGAGAGCTTAAGCCCATGGGAGTTGTCTGAACTTTAATTGCATCAGAGGTTGGAAAGTTGTCAAATATGTGTGACAAAAAGAAGTTCATTGCAAGGAAGTATATTCCGAGACACAGTGCAATGTGTGAATGAGAACCAAGCTCAGCCATGTAGTTCTGAAGGAGCAGTCAGTTCCATTATGGGGACTAGCATAGAGATACACCTCAAAACTCAGACTAGCTGTCAGCATGGAGCTCTTCACTACAAAACTATACCCACATTTAGGTGAAGACAGCAGAGGAAATAGGAATCTATGTCTGTAGAATTTCTGTTGACATTTGAAGACCAGATCTGTGCATAGTGACAAACCCAACAGAGCTCCTCAGGCTGAAAAATAGGAGAAGGCATGAATAGAACAGGTTATTAATTAAACAAGAAGCAAGAGTCATCAATTGCCACCTTTCTCAGATTTCAATTATGATGTTTAAGAGGAAGGTGAAAACACAGGAAATCAGGGAAGATCTTTTAGGGAATTTGCCATGAACAGTGAAGGAAACCTTCCCTCACTGAGTCAAGTGAGAGCATCCCAAAGCTTTCCCAGAGAGCATTTTCCTACCAAGTCCTCTGGAACTGGGGCATAGGAAGTTGCTTTGGGGCAGTGGGGCTCTGTAGTCAGACCCTGGCTTCAGCAGAAAAGGCCCAGGAACAGAAACACAGTTTCTTTCATGGGGTAGCAAGAAACTAAAAACATCAGTGTACCTCTGATTTCAGGTGACTCTCACACTGAATGAGCTCAGGTCTCTGGACTCCACTGGTCCTTTGGCTAGACTGTCTATAAATGACTGTGGATGTATTTCATGGACCCAGGTCTGAACACACACTGTATTCAGTATGCAGCATCAGAGAGTGGTAGAATGGAGATGGTTGTCTTAGTCCCTGGATTGTCACGCCATCCCTTGTTCAGCTCCTCACCATGTCATACAGTCCTCTGGGGCAACCAGGCCAACCTTCACGAAGAACTTTCAATACTCTTTTCTTCTACAAAGCCAAAATTCTTCCCAATGTCCCCTCACCTCCAACATATGTACTAAGACTCTGCTCCCCACAAGCCTCCCACTTTGCTGGATGAAGGGCAGATATTCTTTGGCACACAGGACAACTCTCCTTTCTGTCCCTAGAGCTCCCTCTACTATCTTCTCTGCCCCCCATCAGGATGACATCAACGTGGAGAGGAATTTCACCCAAAGAATGTGATAGTTATAACAGAGTCAGAAAAAATACGGTTGGCAACAGCGTCATTCCAGGTTTATGCTATAAAATTTCAAAGCATAAATTGAACATGAGCAGGAAATAAATTATTGTTCATATTCTCCTTCACATGCTGCAGAGATATCCATCTGTGGGCAATAAAAACAAAGCACAAAACAGTCATTGAGGGTCCTTAGAAGGCAGCATTAAGAGGCAGATTTGGCGGAGGCAGCATCAGGAATGATGAGTTAACCAGCCTTAAGCCAAGACATTAGGGGACTTCAGTGATGGGAAGCTGAGCACTGTCTCAATGCAAACTGACTCAGAGAGGCAGGGCTTTGTGGTCAATCATATGATCATAGCTGATTCTCACATAAGACCTGAGAATAGACAGACACTGTGTGTTCAGCCATATCAGGAGTGAAAAGGAACAAAGAAGATGCTTACTTAACCAGAGTAGCAACAAAGCCCACTGGACACCCCAGAGACTCTTTACCTGCACCTACTGGACACAGCATGGATGTAACTGTTTCTTCTCCATCTGAGTCTAAATCTGCACAAACAGCTCAAGTGTAGACCTTGCATGTGGGCCTGTGAATTTTGTGATATACACGTTAACCAAGTCATTATTTAGAGAGCAGTTGATTAGGAGCCTGAACACCCGGAGGAAACCCAGGTGCTGTCAATCTGAGGTGGAGAATTACATGCAAGTGGTTTATGAGAGTGTGCTCTTGAGAAGAAGGCTGGCAAGAGAGTCAGGGACACAGAAATAGGATAAGGGCAAAGTGGAACTTAGAAATTGTCGTAAGGGAGAGGACACTTGAAGCCAAGATGACCTTCAAAGGTGGCCTAAACCTTGGCAAGGGGACCAGAAATTTTTAGCCCTTTGTCTTGGACTCCTTGAGGGAGAAGGATAAAACTTTGGCAATGCCTGGGGAGAAGCTCAGCTATGAGTAGTCAGGAGTAAGTAGAAGGGAGGATGCCTGGTGTCATAACATGTAAGAGGGAAAATACACAATATAGGAAAGTAAAACAAAGCCTTTGTCACAAAGGCTGGATTATTCCATGCAAATGTGAGATGTGGTGTGGGTCAGATAAGTGTATGTATAAAAATATCTCCTGTTTGATACAGGAAGACAGTGGATATATTTAAAAATATGCGCAGTTAAATAACAACAGAATAAAAGTATGAATGAACTTCCAGAGCACATTCCCAACAATAAGAATGAAAGTTAAAGCAATACTGTAAAAGCTAGCTAAAGAAAAATGAGGAATCATAAAGACAGCTGAGGTGGGGGATGGAGAGATGGCTCAGCAGTTAAAAGTGTGTACCGCTCTTTCAGAGGACCCAAGACAGGTTCCCAGTACCCACATCAGATGGCTCACAATTGTCTACAATTCCAGCTCCAGAAAATTTGTTTCCCTCTTTTGATCTCTGCAAGCACCTGTGTACACTTAACTAAAAATGATGAACAAATTTTGAAGAAATGACAGGTTAGAAAATATTTAAAATATAACATAATTGGTCAGGTATACATCAAGGGCATTGAGTCAAGGCATTGCCAATATGCAAGTTATAAATGCAAACCAAAGTTATTTGACAAAAAAAAAAAAAACAAACATGTGACTAAAATGACATAAGACATTTAATATAAAAAGATAACCATACATCAGGACTGTGTTGCATGTCTTTAATCCTAGCACTTGAGAGGCAGAGGCAGCAGGATCTCTGTAAATTCAAGGCTAGCCTGGTCTACATAGTGTGACCCTGTCTCAAAACAAACAAACAAACAAAAATCAAAGTAAAACAATAACAAAAGCCCCATATGGTTGGATTTCTAGTTCTACCACTATTTAATACTAGATAGTTAGAGAACTGTTCTTGGTACCAAATATATAAACTACAACATACTAAGTTTTAAAATTGTAAAAATGTTTATTATTCTATTTGTTTACTTGCATGTGTACACATGAGAAAGTCAGGATAACTTTCAAGAATAGTGTTTCTTCTTTCACCCTGTGGGTTCCAGTCATCAAACTCAGGTCACCAGACTTGGCAGCCTCACAAGAATTACATCATGGGATTCTACTGCTCCATTTGCAGACAACTCCATGGAAAAGTCTCTCTTCTTCTAGCAATTGTTTGCTGATTCTAGAGCCTTGGGTAAGTGCTTGTGAGCCTTACGAATTTTTGTGTGTGTGTGTGTATTCCATGAGCCTCTGGGCTTCTTCCCTCCTTGGTGGAGGGAATGTTTTATTCAGAGGGAAAAGTCCACAACTATTATAGAAATGCACAGCAAGGTTAACTGCATTGTGGTCGAGTTGAATACCAAGATGCATGCTTGGTAAGAAAAGAAAGAAAAGAAAGGCCATGTGTATCTCAATCCAAAAAAATTGCTTTCATAAAATCCAACAGATTGTAATGATGTTCACCCACTAAATTAAATTATTAGAATCAAGGTGTTGTAGTTTACATTGATGGGACTTTAACAGGATTTAAAATCACCTAGCATCACCTTGCAGGGCATCCCTGTGAGGGATTATCTAGATCAGGTTAATTGAAGCAGGAGACCCACATTAACTGTGGGTACCATCCTATGCCTGGGGTCCTGGACTCCATGGAAAGGAGAATAGGGACTGAACACAAGCATGTGTTGCTCTCCACTTTCTGACTGTGGGCATAATGGTACCAGTTGCCTCACACTCCTGTCTTTATGAATTTCCCATAACAATGGACTGTACCCTCAAATTGTGAGCTAATAATGAATCTTTCCTTCCTCAAATTGCTTCTTCTCAATTGTTTTATTGCAACAAGGAGAAAAGTAACTAGTACATAAGGAATAGAAAGTACAGATTCAACCTGGAGGAAAGCATCTTCTAGTACTACCATTCACTTGTTAATGAGCCCTAGTTCTCCTAACCTGAGTCCCCCAAGGAATAGAATCTACCAATCTGACTGAGCAAGCAATCTCAACTGAACAGAACACTCTGAGGCAAAGTCTTAAATGCACCTTTTGCTTTGCCTGCTGCCTAGGAAGCTATACCTCAAACCAGACCTTGGTGATATTTTTTTTAAATATCATTGTCTAGGGCCATTATCTGTGTTTGGTGGCCTTGTCCATACAGGCAGTTGCCCAGGAAGAAGCATTACATGGTATGTGTATCTTTTTCTTTGCCATACACAAGTCAAGGTATTAAAGATTTGCTTGTGGGTTCTGAAGTTTCAGTCCATGGTTGCTTGATCCCTTGTTCTTGGGAAGAATAACCTCATGACAGTAGTGTTTGGTGAAGCTTCTTCATTACATGGTGGATAGGTTACAGAGGAAAAGACAGGGACCAGGGGCCGGATACAACCTTCAAAGGCATGCCCTGGTTTCTCCCAGTTGGACCTCACCTCCCAAAGTTTCCACATCCTCTGAAAACTTAGTTGGGGATCAAGCTAAGGCCATGCTTTTTACACAAGAGCCTGTGAGGACATTCTAATCAAACCACAGCATTTCACATCTGCCTCTCTGCAGATGTGTACAGAGTATGCCTGTCAGTAGTAGTTACAGTCAGTTTCCTGTACAATAATCCTGGACTATATTGTACAGAACCCAAACCTCCTGGAACATGAGACCAAGACCTACCTCTGTGCCTACAATGAAGTGACTTCTGTCATTACTATAAGGTTTTACTCATTGGCAAGAGAAGAATGTAGGCTTAATAAAAGCTGGACATTCATATTGCTTTGCTAGGAATGGGGAAGTAGCTTAGCCTTGGTCCATAATCAAACTCAAAGTCTTCTAGTACTGAGAGAGAATATGTGCTTGGTTTGTTCTGCAAGAGCCAGGCCAGGACTGCATGGTCGGGGTTTTATAGATAGGGCTTCTAGCAGGAATCAAATGAATAGATTGTGGACTTACTGCTCCCTTTTAGTGAGCCCCTCCAGTTCTCAATGGGTATTTCTTAGAAGGCACTGCTCCATGGAATTTACCAGGGGCAATTACAACTATAGTGATCAAGTGATTTCTGTCTACTCTCTCCTTCTGAATTATATTTCTTTGATTAAAGCAACGCCCCCTCCAAAAGAAATGGATACAACTTTCATTTCTAAAAGTAGTCTGGACTAGATCATCTGAAAACCCTCTGCAAATGCTAAAATATTTACATGTATCCTGGTACACAGGGAGCAATGATCCCAAGAAAGGAAATTCCAGGTGTCAAAAACAACAAAACTCCAGCTAAAAGCCTGAGCTGCTCTGGTGGCAGACCTGGCCACTTCAGGTTCAGTAACAAGAGGACTGCTTTTATGACCCACCTGGAAATGAAGTGAGGTCTGGACCCTTCTTCCAATGAGAAATAGAACAGAGACTGCTGCACAAAACCACTAACCCTAGGTTCCTGAAATGTTTTCACATCCTGACAAAGGGCAGATTTCAAACATCAGAACAAACACAGGGAAGACTTAAGGAAGTCTGTCTGTCCTGTTCTGGCTTCTCAGTGGAAAGTCTGTCTGTCTGGACTCTCAGTGGAAACACAGTGACTCCTGAGCTGATGCTGGCATGATTTTAGGGATCAAATTTAAGCATTCTGAAAGACCACTTGACATTGCAAGCACATATAAAAATGGTCTTGCAACAGTGATGCACTCATACCAGCTGGTAGATAAACATTCATTAAAAATCCACTTAGGGCAATGCAACTTCTATACAAGCTACCTAAGTTTCTACAGATAAAACCACTCAAATGTAGGTTTACAGTGAAGCTTTTAAAACATGGAAAATATTTAGCTTAATGAGACCAACAAATAAAATGAGCAGGAGGATTGGAGGTTTGAGAATATTAGACAATAAAACTATCTTGAGAGATACTGTATACTTGAGTCAAACAAAGTGTAGATATTGAACTGGTCCTGACCTGGAAGCTTCATCCCTACTGGCTAGCTTTTGTGGTGCTGGAAGTGCTGTGCAAGATACTGGAAGAGAAAAATAATTATCAATCATATATAGATGTAAACTCTGTGAGCTATAATAATGACTGGCCTTGCAAAAGAAATGCCCACTGGTTCAATAGTGGCATAAACATCATGGTAATAACCAACTATCTTCAGATCTGGTTTAAGTTCTGCTCCACAAGATGAAACCCATACATAGCACCATTACTAGGCTAACAACCTATTGCTAGACAGGTTATAAGCCCTAAAGAAGACTCTACTACTATTATTCTGCTAAATGGATATAGTTCAAAATGATCTCCTAATGTATTATCGCTATAAATATAAACAATGTATCTTCCAACCTTCATCTAAGAGGCTTCTATTTGTGGTTGATTGTGATAACACAGAGACCCACTGCTGGAGAAAGTGCAGAGAATAAGAGATTGTCAAATAGAACATATGTGCCTCCTCTTGAGGCTCATGGAGGAAGTGTAGCAGGAATCTTAAAAGGTCTTATTAATTAACTCAAACCTGAGGCCAGTTATTGGGGTGAATGCTGGAAGATCAGAGACACAGAACAAGCCACAGCTTCCTCACCTCACCAGTTCCTCAGCTGGTCTTGCTTCCTCAGACTGCAAGCTTCTGAGTTCTTATCCAAATTGGCTCTCAGCTGAACTGCTGCTCCAAAGCCTAAAAGCTTAACCAGTCAAATGCTTAACTAGCTCTAGTCCCTGGTTTTCATGCCTTATATAATTTTCTGTTCTCTGCATCACTCCCTGAGATTAAAGGCTTTCTTTCTGGGATTAAAGGTGTGAGTTACCAAGCCTGGCTGTTTCCAATGTGGCCTTGAACTCACAGTAATCCGCCTGGTTCTGCCTCCCGAGTGTTGGGATTAAAGGCATGTGCTACCACTGCCTATCCTCATGTTTAATATTGTGGCTGTCCTATTCTCTGACCCCAGATAAGTTTATTTTGGGGAACACACAATATTTCAGGGAACACAATACCACCACAAGGAGGAAGCAGAAAGGCTGTAAGAGCAGAGGCAGTAGATGATCTCAAGCAAAAAGTGTCTATGCAGCTGCACATGTGAGGTTACAGCAGTTAGGACAGAATGCGTTAGACTTGTGTGAGCCCATGCAAGACCAAATCCCAGCATGGATATGGGAGCTGAATATAAAATCCCACCCCTAGCCATGGAGCTATTGGAAACTGTTACCCACTAGGAGAGGGAGAGATAGGTTTCTCTAACAGTGTAGCTTCTAATAAATCAGCCACACGCTGGTGGAAGACAACACATCCAGGAATACTCAGACAGCACAAGTTGGCCTTGATGGGTCTAAAAAGAAAAAAAGTACACAAAGTCACTGGATAAGGAGGTGGATGGATCTGGGAAGAGTTGGGCAAGGGACTACATTGATCAAAACACATAGTACAAAACTCTGAAATAAATAATAAATTGTATACAGAATATCAAATAATGAAATTATAAGAAATATCACAAATTGAATATGATTAAAATAGAAAACTAAACAAGAAAAATAAAGCACTATTCAAAAAGTATTTTTATGGAGGCTGGGAAGATGCCCTAGCTGCCATAAGGATCCATAAGGACCTGAGTTGAATCCCCAGCCAGCACTTACATTAAAAAAAAAAAAAAAAAGGTCTGTCAGTCCATGTCTACATCTCAGCACTGGAGAGGCTGAGAAAGGAGGATTCCCAGGTCTTGTTAGCCAGCTAGCCTAGCTGAATTAATGAGCTCAGAGTTCAGTGAGCAGCCCTCCACTTGAAAAACAAGGTGGAAAGCAGTAAAGGAAGGTGCCTAATGTTAGCTTCTGCACACATACACATATGTTTGCATACATGTGAAAACACATACATTCTCACAACTCATTTTATAAGGCTACTATAAGTTTGACATCAAATTCCAACAAGGATAATCTGAGAAAGAAAATATCACTCATGATTTAGATTTGAAAAATACTGAAATAACATTACTATTCCAGGAAAGCACAGAAACGCATCAGGACCTAGTTGAATTCCAAGGATGCACATTTAGTAAGGAAATAAAGGCAAGAGAGGCCATCTGATCATTTCAATACAGAGAGAAAGCATTTCATAAAACCTAATGAACTCTATCAATATTAGATGGCTGGAAATAAATAGCATTCAAGGAGACGGTCCCAAACATGGGAAGCAAACACTGAAAGTCCTGAAGACAAGAATGACAACAAAGGTACATTCCAGAAGGCATCAGTGAGGGTCACTTAACAGCAGACCAAGCAAAGAGGCAGAAAAGCAACAGAGAATAGAAGAGATGATAAGTCAACTGGCCTAATGACATCAAAGAACATTCCACCCAATATCAGCACAACAGAGTCTTCTCAAGGGCTTGGACCTTCCAGAACAGACCAAGTGTTGGCCATAAAAAAGCTTCAATAAATTTTCAAGTATTGAGAGGGTAGCATGGCAGCTCACACCATACTCACAGCTCTTGAGAGGATAGAGAAAGAGAATTTCTGAGTCTAAGCCAGCCTGGGGTACAAAGTGAGTTCCAACCCAGTCTGGGATACAGATAAGACTTCATCACAATACAACTACCACAAAATGATTTAAAAATACTGAAATTATCTACTTTGACCATGATTAAGTGAAATAAGAAAAACAATTACAGCCAAATGTGATAGCATATATATTTGCAAGCCCAGCATTTGGGAGGTTGAGACAAAAGGATCATGAGTTTGGAACCAGCCTGAGCTGGACAGCAAAATCCTGACTCAAAATAGTTATGGATGAAAATGTGTCTTCAGTGGATGTATCATTGTGGATTTCTGGGGACCTTTCTAGCACTTTGCTTCTTCCTGTTCTCATGTGGTCTTCATTTGTTATGGTCTGGTATTCCTTGTTCTCCCTTTCTGTTCTTGATCCAGCTGGGATCTCCTGCTCCCCTAAGATCTCTTTCCCTCAAACCTTGCCCTTCATTACTCCCATTGTCATCCAGGTTGTTCATGTAGATCTAATCCATTTCTCTGTCATTGGGTGATTCCCTGTGTCTTTCTCAGGGCCCTGTTTTTTAGGTAGCCTCCCTGGAATTGTGTAGAGATCTAGTCATCTTTGTTTTACGTCTAGTATCCTACTATGAGTGAGTACATACCATGTTTGTCTTTCTGAGTCTGGGTTATCTCACTCAGGATGATTTTTTTCTAGATCCATCCATTTGCCTGCAAACCTCATGATGTCATTGTTTTTCTCTGCTGAGTAGTACTCCGTTGTGTATATGTACCATATTTTCTTTATCCATTCTTCAGTTTAAGGGCATCTACTGGCAATGACCGAGAGAAAGCTTGATCTGACCTAGTCTGGTGATCAGATGGCCAAACACCCTAACTGTCATGCTGGAACTCTCATCCAATAACTGATGGAAGTGGATACAGAGATCCTTGGCTAGGCATCAGGTGGAGCTCCAGGAGTCCAATTGTTGAGAAAGAGGAGAGACTGTAAGAGTGTGAATTGTTGAGACCAAGTTTGGAAAAAGCACAGGGACAAATAGCCAAACTAATAGAAACACATGAATTATGAGCCAAAAGTTGTGGAGCCCCCAACTGGATCAGGCCCTCTGGATAAGTGAGACAATTGAATAGCTTGAATAGTTTGGAAGGCACCCAGGCAGTGGGACCCGGACCTGTCCTTAGTGCATGAGCTGGCTGTTTGGAACCTTAGGCTTACACAGGGACACTTTGCTCAGCCTGGAAGGAGGGGACTGGACCTGCTTGTACTGATTCTACCAGGTTGAGCTGAATCCTCAGGGGAGTCTTGGCCCTGGAGGAGATGGGAATGGAGGGGAGGGGCTGGGGGAAAGGTGGGGGCAGAAGGGGGAAGACAGGGGAACCCATGGCTGATATGTAAAATTAATACAGAAATATAATAAAAAATAAATAAAAGAAAATGTGTCTTACATTTTCTTTTTTCTTTTTTTTTTCTTTTTCTTTTTCTTTTTTTTTTTCTTTTTTGAGACAGGCTTTCTCTGTGCAGCTTTGTGCCTTTCCTGGAACTCTCTTTGTAGACCAGGCTGGCCTTGAACTCACAGAGTTCCGCCTGCCTCTGCCTCCCAAATGCTGGGACTAAAGGCGTGCACCACCACCACCCGGCCACATTTTCTTAATGTAGAAATTAAATCACACATTCCTAAATAACAAGTAGAATAAGTAAGAAATCATAAGGAAAATTAGAAAACATCTTTAGATGGATAAGGGCAAGAATACACCAAAACTTAGGAGGCACACTTAAAAGGAAAGTTTATAACATGAAATGCCTGAGTCCAACAATTGACAGCAGCAAATTGTAAAAACAGAAGATGGAAAATCAATACCCTAACCTTCCGACAAAAGAACCAAGAAAGAAAGGCAACGAAGCCCAGAACAAGCAGAAAGAGGAAAACAAGAGAGCAGAGGAAATTAATGGAATTAATAGAAGAGAACAAAGAAAATCAATGGCAGTAAAAGTCGGTGCTTTGAAACAATCAACAACATTGACAGACCAACCAGGGGACATGAGAAAAGATTCAACTGCTAAGAGCAAGTGTGAACAAGGGGAGTGATGACAAGACACGCTGAAACACACGCAGTGAAAGTGAGCAGTATAAACTGGATGCCAATAAATTAGGTAACCCAGACAAGATGGATAAATTCCTAGGAAGATACACGATCCTGAGCTAGAATAAAGAGATGGTTGAGTAGCCCTATAATTAGTAGAGTTGGTGAATTAGAGCCAGCCAGGTGGCTCAGTGGGTAAGGGGCTTGTTACTAAGTCTGACAACATGAGTTCAATTCCCAGGACCCACATGGTGAGGGGAGGAAAGTGGTCCCCACAAGTTGTCCTGCAAACATGCACCATGGCATATGTACACACACACACACACACACACACACACACACACACACACACACACACTATATAAATATAAAAAAACAATAGAGAATGAATTAAAAATTTGAAATCTAACTGCAAGGAAAAGTTCCAAATGTTTTTAGTAATATATTTAATCAAACAGTTGATAGATAATTAGCATCAAACTTTTGCAACCCAGAAGAACAGACTCACCTCTCAACTTGTTTCATAAGGCCATGATACCAAAAACCAAACCAAAAACAAAGAAAACTATTAACTGATGCTCCTTACATATAATGGCAAAAAAAATCCCTGACAAAATATTGGCAAACTGAATCAACAAATACATACAAAGGATTATGTACTATGAGCAAATGGGAAGTATTCCATGATTGCACAGTTGATTTGTCTATCAGTCAATCATTATATATCATATTAGTAGAAGAAAGACATGAAAAGATGAGAGATATTGAGATGACTCAGTGGATAAAGTGATTGAAGTGTCTTCATGAGGACCTGAGCTCAGATCCTCACACAGCTGAGCATAGAGACTGCAGTGTGAAACCTCAGCACTGAGGGATGGGCAGTACAAAGGAGGATTCCTAGGAATTGCCACTGACCAGTCCAGCTAATTAAATGGCATGTTCCAGGTTCCATGAGAGACTCTATTTCAAAAAGACAAGGTGGAAAAATAATTGAAGAAGACACTGTGTTATCTACTTCTGCTCTGCACCAGCATTCCCACCAGCAAGTGTCTGCACATACACATGCACGCACACACATATAAGACACACAGAAAGGTGGAGGGAGATGTGTGATATCATTACTCAAGGGGAAACTGCATAAATACCACACTGAGAAGCCACATGGCCACTCTAGTTTCTAGAGTCGAAAAGGCAGAAAAGCCTAATACCGAAGTGACCGCCTTAAAATGTGTAGGCACTGCTAATGAGAAAGCAAATTGGTACAGAAGTTTGGAAAACATTTTGACAATTCCTCAGGTTGTTATATATAGATTTGCTACACTACATAGCAATTTCACTGCCAGTTATTTGCTAATAGCATCAATCATAATAATCACATGGTAAAAACAACTCATGTTGCCTATCAACTGATACATAATATATAATATAGTCACACAATGGAATATTATTCAGAAATAAAAAGAACAAATGCATATATATGCAGTAAATGAATGAAATTATAATTCCATGTATATATGGAATGTTCTAAGTATATGGAAATAGGAAGCAGACTAACAGCTACATATTATTGAAGGAGGTGACAAAAAAGGAGGGATTACCAATAAACAGAATTTAGATAGTTGTAATAGTTGTATGATTGTGACTATATGATATGTGAATTATATCCAAATCAAATGTTTTAATGAACAAGATATAGTGCAGCACAGAAAAATAAAGAGGTGGCTAAAAGTTAAATTCCCTTCCCAAATTAACATGGCGAAGTGTTGAGCCCTGTACTTCAAAAGATATTTGAATTTGAAGGTACCACCTCTAAAGGGTTTTTTCATTTTATAATTTTACATATCAGCCATGGATTCCCCTGTCCTCCCTCCTCCCGCACCCCTACAACCTACCCCCAACACACACCCCAATTCCCATCTCCTCCAGGGCAAGGACTCCCCCTGGGGATTCAGCTCAGCCTGGTAGATTCAGTCAAGACAGGTCCAGTCCCCTCCTCCCTTTGTCCAGGCTGAGCAAAGTGTCCCTGCATTTGGCCCCAGGCTCCAAACAGTCAGCTCATGCGCTAACAACAGGTTCCCACTGCTTGGGGGCCTCCCAAACAGTTCAAGCTGATCAACTGTCTCACTTATCCAGAGGGCCTGATCCAGTTCCATGGGGGCTCCTCAGCTATTGGTTCATAGTTCACGTGTTTCCACTAGTTTGGCTATTTGTCCCTGTGCTTTTTCCAATCATGGTCTCAACAACTTTCGCTCATACAATCCCTCCTCTTTCTCGCCGATTGGACTCCCAGAGCTCCACCTGGGGCCTGGCTGTGGCTCTCTACATCTGCTCCTATCAGTCATTGGATGAAGAGTTCTACCAGGACAGTTAGGGTGTTTGGCCATCTGATCACCAGAGTAGGTCAGTTCTGGCTTTCTCTCGATAATTGCCAGTAGTCTATTGTGGAGGTATCTTTGTGGATTTCTGGGGGACCTCTCTAGCACTTTGTTTTTTCCTGTTCCCATGGGGTCTTCATTTATCATGGTCTCTCTTTCCTTGTTCTCTCTCTCTCTCTCTGTTCTTGATCCAGCTGGGATCTCCTGCTCCCCTAAGCTCTCTCTAAAGAGGTATTTAAGGTGAAATGGTATTTTATAGGTAAGCCCTAACCTAATATGATCTCAGAAAATACTCTGGCAGTTCCTCATCTAGGTATACCCATCATTTGGTACACCAGCACCTCTCCTAAACACTTAATTTAGAGAAGTAAAGTAGTATTCACAAGAAGTTCTGAACATAAACTTTTTCTTAGCTTTTTCTTTTTTTCATTCTAATGCATGTAACAATTTTTAATAAAATCCACCTTACACGCCATCCCACCCAACTCCTCCCTTATCATCCTCAGCTCACCACTTTTTCTTCCCAATGTCATGTACATTCTTTTAAGCCCACAGAGTTCATTAGTTGCTGCCAATCTGCACATGGGTTAAGAGCTGCCTACTGGAACATAAAAAGCCTATGAAGGGCTTCACCTTTGAAGAAAAACAACTGTCTTTCCCCCAGCATCCATCAAATGTTTGTATATCCTCAGATGGGGTGACTTCCTGAGCCCCTGCTCATCCATGTTGCGATTCTGGCTGGTTTGACCTTGTAAATTCAGGCCTTGCACATTTTGTTATAATTGCTGTGAGTTTACATGTGAAATGATCCTTTTATGTCCAGAACACACTGTTTTGCAGCAGTCTCCTACCATCCTGGCCCTTACAGTCATTCCACCCCTTCCTGCAATGATCCCTGAGCCTTGGCAGTAAAGAGTGTGATATAGAAACTGTTGAGTTCTTCTGGTCCTAAATAGACCCACTTAGGACTGAGCACTCCATAGTTTCTTATTGTCTTAATTGTGACCAGTTGTGAGTTTCTGCATTAATTGCCATCTACTGCAAAAAGAAGCTTCTCTGATGAGGGCTGAAAGAAACACTGATGTATAGATATAAAGATAAGAATTTAGGGGCAATTGAATTCAATGTTTATTTAGCAGAATAGTAGTTGTAGGTTGTCCCCTAAGGTCTATGACCTACTCAGCCCAGGGTCTTGGTCCACTTAACAATATCAGCCAGGTATGAATTATGTCTTGGGGAATAGGCCTTATGTTTGATTAGAAAGAAATTGATTATTCCTACAATGTTTGGGCCATTGTTGCACAAATGAGCATACCTTAGTGAGCCAGCCACTACTGTAGCTTGCAAAGTTCACAGCTAGGCAAGACTATTGTTTACTTTTATCCCTCAATAGTATATATAGCACCTTTCTGCACTAGCCAGTAGGTATGAAGCTTCCAGGTCAGTATCAACTTGATTTCTTCATATGTCATGTTATCTTCAGCAACAGAATCCTATTATCAAGTTCTGAAGGGTGACCAAGAACAATGGCAATTACCTGTGCTGTTTTGGGTGACTATGGGACACACCTGAGCAGGAACTCAAAGGGAAGTAACTCACACCTGGCATTGGGGTTTTTGTCTGATAGTCTCTGAGAGAAGATTCATCCCCCATATATGATAATACCACTTAAATTATCATTGTATCTGTGTATATGTGTGAAAATCTTTATAGCAGATACATTTTAATTGAGTAAAAGCTGGAAATAACATAAAAGCCTTTTAAGAAGTGAATGGATAAGTGAACTGTAGCAGGAGTCTTAAAAGTTCTTATTAATAAATTCAAACCTGAGGTCAGATATTGGGGTGAATGCTGGAAGATCAGAGAAACAGAACAAGCCACAACTTCCTCACCTCACCAGTTCCTCAGCTGGTCTTGTTTCCTCAGACTGCAAGCTTCTGAGTCCTCATCCAAATGAATCTCAGCTGAACTGTGCTGCTCCAAAGCCTAAATGCTTAACCAGCCAAATGCTGCTGGTTTCTGGTCTTCACGCCTTATATATCTTTCTCTTTCTGCCATCACTCCCTGGGATTAAAGGTGTGTGTCTCCATGCTGGCTGTATCCTTGAATACACAGAGATCTGCCTAGCTCTGCCTCCCAAGTGCTGGGATTAAAGGCATGCACCACCACCTCCCAGCTTCTGCTATGGCTTGCTCTGACCCATTTTCTAGCCACCATTTTTGACTCTGTATCTAGTGGCTGTCTGTTCTCTGACCCCAGATAAATTTATTAGGGTGCACAATATTTTGGGGAACACAGTGAACTATGGTACTTCTGGAAAGTTAACTATGACTCAACAACAGAAAAGCATCACCTGTTTGTTGAAGTTGAACATGGATGATTCTCAAGGCATCATGCTTCCTGAAAGAATTCAATCTCAACTGTAGACATTACCCAACATCTGGAAGACACAACACAATAGCAACCAGTAGTTCTCTGTCTCAAGAGTAAGGACTGCATGATAGAAGGGACAGCACAGATGGTTTGGGAGAGAAGGCTGGTGCTCGTTATATGAGCCTGTATCTATGTCACCACTCATGGAGACAGACACCACAAAGGAAAAGTCAGTCATCTTACTTCACACCAATTTCAAAAGAAAAGAAAAACATGAAGAAACAAAAAGTCCCAGAATGCAGTGGAAACAAAACATGGAATGGCTGCTGTGCAGGAATCCTAGAAAATTCTTCTTAGGAATAGACAGCCTTACAAAGCACTGCATAACCTCACATTTGAAATTCTAAAATAAAAAGTCAACTATATAAGAAACAACAGTGTGTGTGTGTGTGTGTGTGTGTGTGTGTGTGTGTGTGTGTGTGACATGACATTTTCAACATCCTCCTTTGAGACATGTAGTTTTGGGGAGAATGACTTTTGTTCTGTGGATTTAGTCCCACCAAATGACTCCTAATTATATAATACATTTAGTAAGATAAGTAGTATTTCTGGCTATTTTGATTTTGGAATCAATCGAAACAAAATGTGGAAAGCTTAGTGATACCTACATCATGAACCTTAACAGCAAAAAAGTAAAGGTAGATTCAGCAGAAACAGAGAACAGAAGAGGTGGGGAGAGCAGAGGGCTAGAAATATTCTCACTGTATGGTCAACAGTCAGTTACTAAGTAGATGAACCAAGAGATACAGACAGCCATGCTATTCTGAGTTTTGAACATAGTGGATGGAAGAGCTAAACACAGGGCAAATAAAATTTGAAAATAAGAAGGGGCAGAAAGCAAGTGAAACTTATTATTTTTTTATAATGGGAAATCAATAAATACCCTTAAAGTGTCACTTAGCACCAACACAGCAAGTGACGAGGGCAAAGCATACCATTTAGAGTTAGAGAACGAGAGGGAAAGCCAGAAAAGTCAAAAGTGCTTTTCTTTGAAATATGTTATTAGGAGTGGAGGTGGGCGGGAATGCATTCTTCTCTCTCATCACATGCCCTCCTATGCTGCTGAGATGTTTATTTTGAGGCACAGATTGCAATAAGCATAAAGAACAGGGAAATATCAACTAGAAAAAGGAACAATTTGGAAAAGTATAAGGGGAAAAGGAGATAAGTCTGATTCAGAGAAGAATAGGTCATAGAGCAAAGTAAAAGAGCAGAAAGGTAACCATGCAAATTGCTAACAATGGACAGGCTAGCATCTGTTTCCGCCTTTTATTTTCTAGTGTTTGTGTAGGAGACACTGACCACCAATTAACAATTAACATTGACAGCGTTAAAGACACAAAAATCTGCAAAGTCAGAGACTCACTTTCTTTCCTTGTAACTGAGATCATTCCCAAGTATTTTTGAGATTCCTTAAACACACACACACACACACACACACACACACACACACACACACACACACCAGGAGGAGGAATCAATAATGAAATTAGAACCAGTTAAAATTTAAGTAAGATACAGGATGTGGTTGGAATCCAACACACTGTTCTGAAATGGGAGAGAAATGACGGATGTGAACTTTCTCATATTCTCTTCCCTCAAGAATAGAAAGGGCACAACAACATTCAGTAGACCCAGGTCTGTGGGTGAGGAAACAACACAGCGTGCTGCTGGTGGAATTGAACTGAAGGGCAGTTCTACTTGACAAGGAGATGTTTGCTCTTCACTGCTCTAGGTTCAGAGTCTTGGAAAATACTCCACATTTTCCTGAGTGGGAAGAACGTTTCCTACTCCCATTTTACCTAAATGTCACTTTCTCTCTGGGATCTCAGCTCACAGTAGGCTCTTAGTTAAATGAATAGCATTTCACAGCAATCTAGGCCTGAAAATACCCTACCAGCCTGGCTTCCTTATCACATAGACCCAGTCAGTAAGTCAACATCAAGCAGTATTCCTGGGAAGACTCTGACGTGTGCTTTCTGGGCTCCGGACAAGTGGCATCTGGAAGGGACAGATTGATGAGAGAGAAGTAAGAACAAAGAAAGTTCAGAGTGTTCCCAAATTTAGGCTGCCAGACCACACAGAGTTCTTCGCTACAGATATCTGCAACTATTTCCATTCGTTAAATTTGAAGAACATTTACAAAGAATTTCCATTTACAAAAAAAAATATGAAATTACCACCAAAATGCCCCAGTTACTCAAATGTTTAAATATTCAGTTTATTCTTTTTTATGTCAAACACCTTTATATCAAGTTTGAAAGGGAGGGGGAAGCTTAATCAAGACAATTGGAGCCATTCAATTGATTTCAAATACGTTTGCACAAAGAATTATTTAAATACAGCAGAAAGAATTCTCAAGAAACCAAAGAGTAATACATGTTTTCTAATAAGTCCAAGCAATGTATGACAAAAGGAGCCGTTCCTGACAGCCCAGTACAACCGCAATTTTAGATCTAAAGGTTATGTCATCGAATCATCAAATTCGATTTATTAATGGCCCCCAGGAAGAGGGCATGCAGCTGCACAGTGTCAACCAGCGACAGCGACATGCACATTCAGCAGCACATGTGACCAGCCTGATCTCTGCTTGTGGGAGCGAGACAATGCAATAGCAACGGCCTGCACAGAAGTCATTTAGCAAGAAGGAGAAAATGTCAGTTCTCAGAGGAAAAACAAGTTCAATTAAAGAGATGTAACTAGTTGCCTGTAGAGAAACTTGCTCGGATGCTCACCCCAAGCCTTGAAAAAGAAAAAGAAAAAAAGCCACTCCTATGAATTCTATCCTTATGTGGTGTGGAGGATACTACACATCTGTGATTCTTGGTTTGGTTTTGTTTTACTTCCCATCAAGAGTTGAGACTGTTACTCTGTCATAGCTTGTCTAATTGCAGCTGTAACAATGTCGAAATCCTCAAAGGCACAAATGGTAAATATTTATCACTTAATTAATGTTAATATTTTAGGATGTTTATGACAACTCTCAAGATGATTGACAAGCTACTGGGGTTATTGCAACGTCAGGATTTGGATTTCATCATTTAGTGTACTAGGGAGGAGGATGATCAGGTTGAAATTAATCCAGCCCTTGAACTAAAGCTCAGTCTCATTTGGTTAATTTAACAAAAACTCCTGTCAGCCAATACTTTTGGCTACTATTTCATAGAATATGGCAGCCAACAGGCAAAGATGCCCAGTTTTAGTCTGAAGCATGGCAATCCATTTTTTCCAAAGGATGGCCACATGTATCTCCCAATCCCATGGGCTCTTTCACAGAAGGATCTTGCCACATTCAGCCAAGAGACACAGTCTCCTTGCATCCCCTGGACCCTGCACGGTCCTGAAGACTGGATGACTGTAAACTAAAGAAACTGAGAAAGATGCTGCCTGACTCCCAAGTAAGGTCAAAAAAGGCAATGAAGCGTCTTCCAGGTTCTGGTGTGCCATTCACTATAACGGAAGTTACCTGTCAGGTAAGAAGTCCCATACCTCTGAGGACAGTGGAGTCCAGCCTTCATTCACCCAATGTCAGACATGCTGGTGTCCTGAACCCTAGGAATCACCACTGATGGCTTAGAATAATGAAGAATGAAGAAGGCCAGAGAAAAAAAGCCAGCCAAATCCTACCTGCATATCTACTCTTCCAAATGAGATTCAATTTAAAAAAATGGCTATTGCTTTAAACTACTAAATTTTGCAGTAGGTTTTCCATGCACTAATAAATTGCTAGCAGCAGAGAACCCCTGGGGGACCATCTAAAACCAAGGTCAGGCTCCTCCCACAAAACGTCTATTAAGAGTCTGTGAAAGTGTTTGAGTGCCAAGTGACCATCCACATGGTCTCTTGTTCTCACATCATTAACCATTTGATAGGGGTGATTAGAGAACAAAGCATTCTAACAGATAAGAAGTCTCTACATACAACAGAGGAATTCAAAATTAAAATAAGACATTCCTGAAGTTGTCACATGGGCTGAGTAAAGCCATCTTGGGCTGCATGAAACTTCTAGAATATTCCAATTAAAGAAAGAGGACTGAAGGCAGTCGCTAACTGTGTTCTCTAAAAGTTGATTTGTAACTAGAATACTTCCCTCAAAAACTTTCCAAACTTGAGCGATAACAACACTGCTCTAGTCCCTAGGACCCAGGAGCTAGCAGGAAGGATAAAGAAATTGTAATTTCTGGAGAGCAGGGTCTGTCTTTGAGAATGTGTGGCTTGGTTTTGACTTCCTGCTACCTTTGAGTCTCTTCTGCATGTTGGAAGCCAGAGGCCACTCCCTGCCCTTAACTCCAGTGCCTCCAACTCCCAAGCTGCATGCTCCAAAATTATCTAGTTCCCTCCTCCACTCCCACAGGGAGCAAATTCTCACTCATGTAGAAGTGGTTGATTGCTTCCTTCTGCCTTTATTTACATTACTGGGATTTCAGACAGATTGAGTAAGTGAAGCAAAAATGATCAGGGGGAGCATGCAGCAGACAGCAGAACAGCCTCTCCAGGCTGTTCACAGTGCCTTTCCCCCTCTTCCTCTTGTGAACCTGTGGGTCTTGTCTAGCTCTGTGACAGGGTGAAGGCAAAGCCTAGGGGTTCATACATCTGAGAGGCAGTTTGCAAACTGAAAACTTTGCAGGCAAACTTTATCCAGAGACAAAGTCAACAGATGATAGGTCCCAATCCACCCAGTGTGGGACAGCCTGCTCTCTGATCTGTAGGCTTTGTTGCCTTCTGTGGTGCAAATGTCTCCAGCACAACTGAGTTTGAGGTGTCAGTGCCCTGTCACAGAATGTGAAGTGGGGAAGTGATGAGCACCTGCTGTAAGTGGTAAGCCAGAAGAGCCACATCCAGCCATCACTATCAGTATCTGTGACAACCAGGGCCACTTGGACTCCCAAGTCCAAGTGGCTAAAATGAACTGGAGACAGGGTCTATTTGGAGACTCTTTTCTTTGTTTTGTCTTAGAGGAAATTAGTCTGACATTTAAACGATATGCCTGACCTTTCCCCATGCATCACCTTGCTCAATTGATCCCCTAAGGCCCTTTCTCCTCACCCTGGAACCACATTTCTTCATGCTAGTGGCCATAGTGGGCCTGTTTTGTGTCTTCATGTCTCTGGGGCACTTTGTGTGTACCCCAACTTACTCATCCCCCAAGTATCAAGCTTTTAAAAAGTATTTATTTCAGCAATATGGCTCAGTGAGTAAAGACCCTTGCCACCAAGCCTGACAACCTGAGTTCAATCCCCAGGACTCAATATGTTGGAAGGAGAGACCAGCCTCCTGTGAGTTGTCCTCTGACCTCCAAATATATGCCCTGATAATAAATAATATGTAAATAAATAATAATATTAAATAAATGTAATTTTCAAATAATTAAATGAATTAATACATTCTTCTTGAGATAGTCTTCTAAGTTGGGGCATCTGCCCGTTTATTGGTGGGGGACTTAGACATGTATTCCCTGTCTCCATTGCTTAGGTTCCAGTGACATTTGGTACCCTTAACAATCCTGCCTCTCAGTAAGATCCCATCATCTCCTGACAAATGTCTTCAAGTGTCTATGGGATTATTGATTATTTCCTGTCTTCTCTTTTCCTTCCTTCCTTCTGCACCTCAATTTCAAGCTCTAAGAGAGCAAGGACTGCTCTGTTTATTGCTACCCTCAAAATACCTGGACCAGAGCCAGGCACATTGTAAGCAATCCACAAAAATCTTTGAAATGGATAAAGGGGAAAAAAGTGAATTGATGGCTAAATGAAATTAATTTGACTGCTTTGAGATTTTGTGTGACTGTGACAGAGACAGATCCATGGGGATTTTTTGATGATGTTGCTGAACATCTCATAATGTTATAACACAAATTTGCAAAGTGTTTTCAACCACACAATTGTGATTTTAAGCCAGGTACAGAGCCCATTCATCAAGCCCTTTCTGTTTGTATATCTGCCAACTAAGGAAAGCAGGCTGTTCTTAGACATGGAGAGAGAGTCCACTTTGGAATGAAAGGCATCTTGTCACTTCTTTTCCAAACCTCTGTGTCTATGAAACGTAAGAGAAAAACCAACATCTTCAGCCATGCTTTCAGCATGTTAATACTTTAGCGTGGGAACTGGGAGAAGCTGTTTTTATTTTTGTCAGTATCAAACAAGCAACAAAATGCAGGCATAAAGAGAATTCAGAGTAATCTCCAACTGCAAATGTCACTCCAAGAAAACTAATTTTGAAGACTATGTTAATCTAAACAACCTCATTTTTCTTACAATCTGGTTTATAATGAGTAAATACCGTAATTTGAACTTTAAAGAAAATTATTTCTAAATCAAACAAAGTTCATCTGTTTTATCAGAGAAGGCTCCTTCACCAGTTGAAGCAAATATAGAATCATACTGTCCCAAAGAAAATAAAAAGTGGCCCTGAGCCTCAGAGTCTCCATTTTCTTGAGTGGTAACACTTGCCTGCTCTAGGATTCTCCTCAGAGGTTCTTTGGGGAACTCCTTGCCTGCTGAAACTACACACTGCCCCTCGCACTAATGCAGCTTTCTGGACAAGGCTGGCTGCCAGCCTTCTGCTGTGGATGTAAGAACGCAATGGTGAGAGCAGGGGGAAGCACAGGATGAAAGCCCAGAGAACCTGGGTTACTCCATCTCTGCCCCTTATGGGTGAGTAAGACTAGGAATTCTCAACTATCAGCAGGAAAATTAATCATATTAAGCCTTTCATGAGGTTGTTCTGAGAATTGAATAAATGCCTTAGACAAAGCATTTGTGGAATGACAGTATTACAATGATTATTTCTTTCTTATTTTCATTACATTTTAGCTCTGAGATCAACCCCATATCGAAGGCATCTTGCCTTATGTATGTTTGGTAGATGGGTACAGAAGGCCCTGGAAAATAATAATGAATTATAGCTAAATAAAAAAAGCAGAAAGGAGTCCACACTGGATCACATTTTTGCTGAGCCTTGCCATTTCAACTTTGATTATTGCATTGTTCCAGACAGGTGCTGTCCAGTGTCAGTATTACAAGTAGCAGGAAGGGACCAACCATGTGGACCATTATCACTGAAGCACCTTTTATTGTCACCATGATCCATGACTGTATATCTGAGGACTCCATTAAAACAAGAGAGTAAAAACACCCAAGCTCTCTGAACTTAATGTACTTTTAAGTATCCATCCCAAGATGGGAAGGGTCTCTGAAACCACTGCCCATGCTCCTGCCTCCTGGGAGGGGAAAAGACAGCACTGAGGAGTCTCTGAACCAGAGGCCAGTGGTGCCACTTGGAAAATTCTCTATAACTCACTAGGTATAATTAAGCTCCAAGAAGCTGAACATGGAAGTTTCTGTAGCAGTTGAAACTACTCCTTTCTCCCATCTACTACTCAATTCCTGCTGGGTAGGACATGACAGGTGCAATGTGTGCTGCCCCTGGCATTGAGAGCTGAAGATAGTTTCCCAAAGCAAAGCAAAGCTGTAGGCTCAGGGAGGGAACCAGATATGGTCTCTATAGACACACCCCACTGCAACATCCATTCTGATATCCTCTATTGCATCCTTCCTGCCCCCGTACCAGAAGCCTGTGTGGTTCGGGGAGACAGATACCTTTCTTTTCTCCCATACATGCCTCAGATCTAGTCAACCCATACATCCCATCCCTGGTGGCAATGGGTACATGGTTGAGTGTGTGCACCAGCAGAGCCAGTGAGATAGAAATTTACCATTTCATAGGAAAATCTGAACAACAAATGTTTTATTGATTAACAAGGAACACTGAATGATATTAGTTGCTGACTCAGTTCAGACATCTGTGCTGGACTTTAGCCTTACTTCAGAGCCTGGCAAAGTGGCATTGGAGGCCATACACTGAAACCCTTTCCTTAGAGTAACCAGCCTGCTATACCTCATGCCCCCTCACTGCCAAAATAGCCTGTCCTGCTGTATTGGGGTGATTGATAGCTGCTGCTGCTGCTTCTTCTTCTTCTTCTTCTTCTTCTTCTTCTTCTTCTTCTTCTTCTTCTTCTTCTTCTTCCTCTTCTTCCTCTTCTTCTTCTTCTTCTTCCTCTTCTTCCTCTTCTTCCTCTTCTTCTTCTTCTTTTTAAACAGGGTTTTTCTGTGTAGCTTTGCACTTTTCCTGGAACTCACTTGGTAGCCCAGTCTGGCCTTGAACTCACAGAGATCTGCCTCCCTCTGCCTTCCCAGTGCTGGGATTAAAGGCGAGCGCTGCCACCACCACCACCCGGCGATTGATAGCTTCTATCTATATAATATGCACCATGATCCCCTCCAGCACCTAGCTGTACAATTGGCTCAAGTATCCATGGAATGGGCCTAACATGAGACAGAGAGAGATCCAGGAGAAGAAAGTAAAGTAAATATAGCTGAAACCTCAAACCCAGTGTCAGTCATTGAACGCAGCCTTCTCCGCAATCAGTCCCCTTCAACAAGGTGGAAATCCACCTGGCTGAAATCGCACAGACATATAGACTATGTGGGGCTGGAAGGGACCTGGTGCCTTCAGCCCAACCTCCCACTCTATACAAGGAGACCCCTGTTAGGCTGAGAAACAGATAGTTAGAAGCTTCCAATGACAGAGGCTCACCAACACACAAAGCCACCTCTTTAAAAGTTTAATTCACTGATCCTCATCTGCTCCCCCCAGACATTGCCAGCATGACCTGAGCCCCAAGTCTTGTGCTAACTCTTATGAAGGTGTCTTTGGGATACAAAAAGGAACAGCCAAGTAGATACTGGCGATAGCATCAGGCTTTATAGCCACAGCACTGGCCCTCCCAGAGAACTGGTCACAGACCAGGATCTGAAACAGGCTTGTTTTTGCCCTGCTTTCTGCATGGTCTGGGTGTTGATGGGCTCGTTGGAATCTGACTCTTCTTGGACTCTCAGACTAAACCAAAGTGTATCTACTCTCTTTTGGCAATGCTGGGTCTGCTTTACAGCTCTACTGCTGATCATCTGACCTTTTTGCCAACTGACTACATGACTGCCTCTGGCCCACTGATGCTTTTATGAATCAGGCTTACTTAAGGCTGACATACTCAAGCTAGGACATGAATGGATGGTGAACAGGACTATCTCCCTCTACTTTTGTCCTTGGCACTGTACAAACTGTACAACTGTAAGCACCGCCTTAACTGGCATCTCCCTTTTGGGAAACTGACCATCCAGGGCTCCCTGGACTTAAGCATCCTCCACAGGACCTTTTAGAACCTGTGACTAATCTTCATGATATGTTGTACTTCAATTCATTGTCTGAGCCATGGCAGATGAGAGGAGGGGCTGGTTTAGACTGTGCTCAGTAGACATTCAGCACTAAAAAGACAGGTTTCAAGAAGTTAAGCAGAAGAAGCTGTCTCCACACACCCTTGATGCTAGAGCCTTCACTGAGTGAGGCTGGGCTTTATCAAATTCAGCCCTGCCTCTTTGCCAAGCATCCCTTCACTCATGTGTTCAATCAAACCCCATTATTTATGGGCTCTCTGTCCAGCACGCTCTGCTTCTGGCCTGATGGGTATTAAATCAGTCAGGGCTGTGGGGGAGGAGGGAGGCAGAAATGGTCTCCTCCTCTTGATGCAGAAGACAATCTCAGTCCCTTTTCCTTTGCCTGCTAGCCAGAAGCACCTTTAGCCTTAACTGTCAGCAGATACAGGTCATACAGAACCCCTGTGATGACTCCCCAAATTAGGCAGTGAGAAAACGTTGAGTACCCCCTAGAGGGATGCTGTTAGGAACACCAGTTCTATAGCACAGCCAGACATGCAGTAGTGCTCTTAGGGAACCAGAGAAGCAGATTGTCTATGTGGGCCTGAGGGGTGCACCTAGCATAGCAGACGGGAGAAGGGCCCAGTAACATAGGGCACAGGGCCGGCCTTCCCATGAGAAGCAAAATGCCAGCTGCACAGGAATTACACAGCTAAGGGGCAAGCAGAATGGATGGTGGAGGCTGACAGGCCGAGAGACCCCAGAGCAATTTCACTTGGTTTTGATTCATGGCTTGTCAGAGCGCTAACCAAATATTCCATTTTCATTTTCGCCCTCCACTCTCTTCCATTGACTGGCATGGTAATTGAAAACTCTGGCATGAAGGTCCGGGGCCACCTGTCTGTAGGGCCCTCAATTCTGCGTGCTCAGACATCTAGCTCCTGAAAACAGGGACAGAGGGCACAATCAGCAAAGAGATGGTGTGTGAATTAGAATCACAGGGGCCACGCTTCCCTTTGCTACCTCTCAGGGGTCTCAGCTTGGGCAGTTTGGGCATCTTGGGCCTCTCCTGACCCCACCCCACCCCACATTCTCTGCCTTTTGAACTTTTCCTTGTGGTTTTCTCACTAATGAAAGGATTCAGGACAAGAGATAAGCTGATCTGAATCATCCTTCCATTCCTTGTTGGAAGGCTTGCCAAGAGTCAGGCTAGCAAGATGATTATTTTACAGAATGGCCTCAGTCAAACTTGGGTGGTTTTTAAAATTTTCTTTTTCTCAAATAAATATTTCTTTAAGGCAAGCACCAATAATAGTAACACCCAATGTTAATCAGACACATATAACTTTCCAGGTGCCGTTCTAAAAATTTTACACCAATTAGCTCACTTCATCTTGGCATAAACATATGTGCTAGCTACTATTATTATCTCCGTTTTACATGTGTGGAGACTGAGGTGCAGGGTTTTTAAGAAAGCTACTCATGTCAGCAAGAACTCTCAAACCAGTCATTTCTTGTAATTATTTGTTTTAGATAGAGTTTCACTATGCATCCCAGACTGACCTCAAATTTATGATTCTCCTGCCTCAACCTCTGAGTGCTGGTATTATAGACATATGATACCATGACAAACCAATACTCTTAGTTCCTATGCTTTGCTTCATGCAAATCAAGGAGCAAGATCTGAAACAGATGAATGTATGATAGGTAAAAGATAGATAAAAGATTATAGATATATAGGTGATGATAGATGATTAACAGATCAATAAATAGAAGTTAGATAGATAGATAGATAGATAGATAGTTGATAGATAGATAGATAGATAGATAGATAGATAGATAGACAGGAAGGTTGATTGCTGATATATGGATAGATAAATGATCAATATAATGATCATTATATAATGATGATTATATAAAATGATTGATAGATGATAGAGATATAGAGAGATAAGTGATTGATAGATATTTTTAAAATGAAAATAAATATAAGACTTCCTACTAGTAAATCGAGAGTGGTGAAAATACTCCAAACATCCCTTCCCACTGAGGAAGAATCAGCTACCCCAGGCTCAGAGTCCAGTTTGAAATTGTGAGAAAAGAAAACTAGAGAGGAGTGGGAGCTGAGTGTCCAAGGTTCTGAGTTTCTGTGATCTAGACACAGGCACTGTCAAGCTCTGGCCTTCCTGGGCATCATGCTGCAACCTCAGCACATCAGCCATTTGAGACACTAGGACTGAGAGGCCCAGGATGGAAAAGTGAGTGGGAGACCTGCCATGAGGGCAGTGACCAGTTAATGAATACATGGACAAGTGGATGATCACTGGAGGAGATAGGGACTCAGCCATAGAGACTAGTACACTTCTAGGACTGGAAAGACAGCAGATATCCTGGCTAGTGTAACAACAATTGTTATAGACAGTATCTCCAAATGAGCTCCTAAGGGACCCCAGGATAGCACCCCAAAACTGTGCTTTTACTAGGTACTCCAAATGACACTGGTTACCAACATGTCCTACAAACTATGTCCATGTCAGGACCAGTTTCATCCTCCCATTTTGCAGTGCCCAACTTGCCTGTCCAGGCTGTGTTTGCTGCACTAACAGGGTAATCACTTGTGACTCCTGCCCTGGCCCATTGTTGCCTTGTAGAGGTTACCTGCTCAGTCCCTGTGCTTGGCGCTAATGATAATTGGTTAGCTCTGGAACTTCCACTATTTTCTGCTCAGTTTTACCACTGATGTTCAGCATTCCCTCCAATCTCAGAGTCCTACCTGGCCACCCACCCACACTACTTCCCTTGCTACCCAGACACTGGAGCTGCAAGCAGACTAGATACTACTTTCTCACGGCTGAACATATAACAGAAGGTGAGATGTCCCCATGTCTGTCCCGCTAGTTGTATAGCAGGTTGTATATCATGAAATAATTATACCAGTTTTGTGGTTTGGGTTTTTGTTGTTGTTTAGTAGGTCTATAACAAATTCCCACAAACTTAGTGGCTAAGAACAATGTGGATTCATTTTGCCATAGATTTGGAGGTCAGAAGCCCACAGTGGATCCTGTTGGACTAACACCACAGTATGCACAGGCTGCTTTTCCTCTACATTTTCCACCTTCTCCTGGTCACCTCCACTCCATGACCTGTAGTCCCGCAACCACCATCTGACTTCTGCTGCCCTTGTCCCATCTCCTCTCACTCTGACCTTCCCGTCTCCATGTAACAACACTGGACCCACCCAGATGATTCACAGCAATCTCCTGTTATGAACACCTTCAGTCACATCTATAGCATCTCTACACCATATAAGACAAGAGGTGTATGGACCAGGAGACAAACATGGAGATGGGGATGGGGGTTACTATGGTTGCAATACGAAGTGTCCCCCGCTGGGGCTCATACTTGAACATTTGATCCCACTCAGTGGCACTGTTTTGCAAGGTTGTGAAGCTATTGGCAGGTGGAGCCCTGCTGGAGAAAGTGGGCGCTGGGACAAGGTTTCTGAAGTTTTATATCTTGTCCCCTCTTCCTGTCAGCTCTCGGCTTCCTGTTCCACCAAGATGTGAGGTGGTGAGGAGTCCCAGATACACACTCCTGCCACCATGGGGCCATCTGGCCCTGTGCCGTCCCCTCCAGGGTGGACTGTATTCCCTGAAACTGTGACCTAAAACGGACTCTTCCCCCGCTAAGCTGTTTCTTATTAGGGATTTGATCACAACAGTAAAATTACCTATTTTATGTTGCCTACCACAAGGTTAACAGTGGCAGGGGTATGTTTGTCCCTGGGGCTGGTAGAAGAAGAGAAATCCCTGACTTGGAGGACTAGGCACACTCAGCCACTTAGAAGGAGGTGAGAAGGACATCTTGTCTGGGAATGGGGCTTAGATGCTCTCAGACTGGGAGTGGCAGGAGAGAAGTAAACTCCAGGGCCTCTAGTATATCAGGGGATACACGTGTGTATGCACGTGTGCATACACCTGTTGGAGATGAGGTTTCTTCTGAGGCGCTGAATGCTGTGCTGGAAACACCAAACCCCAGAGAGGGCAAGAAGATGGCCCTCGGTGGCACCCTCTGTAAAAAGACGTAATATGAAAATGCATTTCAAATTCCCAAGACTCTCCATTACTGAATTCATTTCTCCATGAAAACCCAAGAATTCAGGAAATCTGCCTTCTTCGTTTTAGAATAGAGGCCTGAGGAAAACAAATTGCTTGCTGTTGTCTCAGGCTTGACTGTTATTTAAACTGCATCCCAGAGGCTGGGCAGTGGTCAGCTGTCATCCCAGCAGCTCGACATGGGGCCTCTGAATATGGATTTACTGATGAGCCCTGAGTCACTAAGAGCCCTCGGAAAGAAGACATCTTGCTCTCTGAGCATAAGTGACTCTTCTTAACTCCTTCTGCTAAGCACACCCCAGGAGGAAGGCCCTGCAGAGGCACCCAGGGCCAGGCCTCATCTGACCCCCATAAATCATGCCAGCACAATAAAGATGCTCAGTGCAAGCCATTAGAGGCCTGAAGATCCACATCCTCCATGGGTGCTGGGGCAGGAAGAGAGCCCTTAGAAAGTTGCTACATGTCACACAGCTCTAGGAGACACTGGTAATATGGAGGAAATCTGAAGGACAGAAATTAGAGCTGCATAGTTGAAGGTCATACATCATGGGCTCTCCTCTGGGAAGTAGCCTGGCCAGGCTGCAGAGCAGGCTCTGCTTCCAGAGCAAGGATTTGGAATAACAATAGCTCTGCAGAGAAAACAGCCAAACACCCCAGTTGAGCACTCACATACACATGAGAGCTTGCTAGAAAGGAGCCTAGCTTTCACTCTGTTACAAATGAAGATGAATGGATCATATTTCATTTCTAAGTTCGTGTGTTTTCCTACCCATGACTACACATTTGTTTTCTCCATTTACATCCAATTTGGCTATCAATTTTATTTTTTAAACATTCTTCCTCTATCTGTTTTACCTCCCCTTCCTTTCTCTCCCCCATATTCCAGAATTTGTTTCCGACTTCTGAAAACAATTCCTCTCCCAAGATATTTCCTTTTGCTATTCCAAGCCACTCCCTAAATTCATGTTTTAATAAGCTCCCAACACTGATCTTACAAATCACTCTTTCCCATTTTGCAATCGAACCAGTGTCTTGGTTAAAATGAAAATTCCCCTGAGCATATAATAAATAATAAAGAATAACATAATCTCCAGAGTTATGATTTTGCACAGAAGGAGATGATGTAAAGCAGTTGGACTATTCTGTGACTCTTATGCCCAAAATGCAAAATTGAGAGGAGGTGGTAGGCAGACTCCCAGCTCCATGAGCCTTCAGCTCTTCTGGAAATTGCATGGTGGTGAACACTGAAGAGATGGATCTTGGGAAATTAGCATATTTTTGCACATAGGCCTGCCCTTTGCAAGATGTCAGGAGTCGTTCTAGGAGAAAGAAGGGGACCAGCATCAAAGAAGACTCATGTGTACTTCACACATACTTCCTGCCGGACATTGCACCACACAGAGAGACTACAAGGAAGAACAGACACCGAGCAGCAGGCACTTACAGACAGACCCACAGGTCGACTCAGATGGTGACATGAGTGTGACCTAAGTCAAGGTTCTGTCTGTCGCTGAGAAAGGCCTCAGTTTCATCATGTGTAATGGGGAAATAAGAGAACTTCTTGTGATTTAGATGGATGGCATGAGATCATCCCCCAAGAACATCCACACCCAGTTCATAACACAGAGGGGGTACTTGTTACATGCCAATCCCTGTAAGTATTAACAGACCTCAAGAACAGGGTGTGGGGGGGAAGTAGGGGGAAAGCCGTCTGCAGCCTAGGGGCAAGACTCAGAAATTTCAGGCAGATGTCATGGAGGGACACAAGACACAGGACAGTGCCCTAGATGCTGTGTGGCTACAGCCAAACTGTAGAAGCCCAATCCATGCCCTTTCCATGCTTTAAGGCTGTAAGACTTGTCTGCAGGACTGGGTGTCTCCAAAAGCGAACTTCTGTGAACCCCACCCAGACAGAGTAGTTAGGGCTCCTCTGATATTTAGATCAGTCCAGGGTTCAGACCTTCTATGATTAGGAAGACATTTCTCCCTGACATTGCCACCAGTGGCATTTTATGTAGTTCAATTTTGTGATGGAGAAACAGAGATTCTGAGGGAAATTGATTGGCTTAGATCCGTTCCAGGAGATCAAGTCAGCAAGATAAGGAAGAAGTCTGCTGCTGCCTGGACACATACCATACCTGTTGCAGTAGGAAGCATCCGGAGCTTCAAGAGTAATCCCCAGTGTGCTGTTGCACATGAAACAGGAAGACCTGTTCTCCTTGGAGGAGCCAAGTTCAGCAAAGTTCAGATGAGTGTGTGCCTCTAAGAATGCTGGGTTTATTTCCCAGTTCAGTGTGGTTCCTTGAGGGGCAGAGGAAGCCAGGACCTGGATGACTAGTCAGATAGATAACTGAAACAAGTTATTTCTGCTCAAGCTTACTTAGGGTTGAGTCCCTAAAACTGGAATCCTGGCCACACACACCTGGACAGCAGGATGGCCCTTCCTTCCTCTTTTCTCTTCCATCAGTTGCCCTAGGGTTCCTTTAATTTGCCAGCTCATCCCTTTGTTCAACACAGTGTCTGCTATTTTGCTCTCACTCCCACCCCTATCATTAATTTTTCATTGTCTATCTTGTTCCAAATACATTTGAATTTGCAAGCCCAGAGAAGATCACTCCAAATGTGGTCCATGGACCAGAAATGCCAGCATCCCTAAAATCTTGTCGGGATAATGCAGAATCCCTAGGCTTACTCCAAATGTGCTGATACCAGCTGCGTTTTAACAAATTCAGGTGCACATTAAGTGGGGGAGATTCTGAGATTCTTCTCCAACCTGATCTGGTATTCCCAGTTTGCTCCTCTGAGCACACCATTCACCTGCCCACCTCGCTGTACCCCAACAGGGCAAGATGAGTGAGTTTCCTTCAGGAATTCTCTCCCCTTTCTTTCACGGACGTGTCTTAGCTCGGTGTTTGGAAGGCTCCTCTTCAAATGGGCAGTTTGATTCCTATAGTAATGACAGGTTTGGTGCTCACATGGAAAATGGGTGAAGCTGGAGAGAAATGCAAACGTGGCAAATTTTAATCCTGCCGAAACATAATCAGCTTTTGCTTCTGAAGCAATTAGCATAATATTACCGATAATGTTTTACATGGCAATTTTGCTGTAAACATTTGTGCTAATTTGCCATGACCTAATTATTTTATGACATATAATTACGAAGTATTTTTCAAGTCGAAATATTTTTGTTTTACATTTCTATAATCCTTTTCTTGAACAAAAATTTTAAAATTAGCACTCCTGCAACTTGAAACATACCATCCGCCCTTAGCTGTTGTTTGTGACACTTTACTTCACTAAACTGGAGGAATTCCCCCGTGCTGGCATGCGGATGATTGCTTGTGACTAATTTGAATTGGGCATCATTGAGTCTTCCAGCTCCATTATTAGACTCCAAGATTGTCGATGCCACACTCCAGCCTCCCACCCACACCCACTCACTCCCAAACATAAACACTCAGAGTTGGGCGGAAGCAAACAGCAAATGCTCACAATGAGGCAGAGAGGATTGGGATTTGCTTTAATGCATGTGGAAGCTTTGCCTCAGGGATGAGCATAAATGTTGTATTATCCTCCCTCACAGAATCTTCCTATTGGGCTCTTAAACTGCCTCCCCAAATTGACAAGTACAAGGTACAGAAGTTAGCAGCTCCAGCCTCTATTCACTCTCTTCCTTTTTCTGGTCAGGGTCTGGTGGGTTTGTAGTTCATATTCTCCCATGTCAGAGTAGGCAGGAAGAGAGCAAAAATACCCCCAGTCTATACAGACAGCCCCAGCATCAGTCCGGCTTAGGGGGACGGTGGTTACCCTCCACAGAGCAGGTCTGCTCAGCAGTAGGTTATGGGGTTGCAGACTTCATTACACAGACAGCAGTAGCTACCTGACACCAGATTCTTGGAATAGACCCAGGGTAATGGCCAGGCTGTGGGAAGATTAGTTGTCCCAACTATGGTTACCCATTGAGGCAGCTCCCCAGACTAGATACTGAAGTCAAGCCAGAGAATGCACCTAGTCTCATACTCCAATTCTCCCATGGAATGGGCAATGTCTCAGGGAACTGGGACACAGGAGGAGGAAAGGGAGGAGGAGGAGGAGGAAGAGGAGAAGTGGCTGTAACATGTAACACTAGGAGAGCCAGGGTTAGAAACACCAGAAGGTTTAAGCAGAAGGCAACAGAATGAGGTATGAGAGTGTTCACAGCCCACTTGCCCAGGACAAACTTTCCTAGCAGGGTTTATGCTATTTGGGCCTTGAAGTCAGTGGACTTCCTGGGTTCAAATTCTGACTCCACCACTTTCCCAAGTGCTAGTTCCTAACATCTCTGTGTCTAAAAAGCCACTTCGGTAGAATGGAAATACTGATAGTATCATCCCCCTCTATCGTTGCAAGGACTATATCAATGTTTATAAAACTTTTAAAATAGGAATAATGTAAGCAAATATTCTTATTTTTATAGGTTCCCACGGAGGCAGCAGGGAGTCTCTGTAAAGAATGGACTCTCATTAAACTGGAAGAAATGAGTTATGATGTATGTCAGATACAGTAGTGGCTATTGAGCTGACAATCATTAAACATTTGTTTCAATAAATAACTTTTGAGTGAATGGATAGACAGAATGTTTGCAGAACATATGTTCTACATTAGGCCCTGACTGCATCTTGGGGAATGCAAGGATGAATTAAAAAAAAAAAAAAAAGTCTGGAAGAGGTAGGAATACTTAATGATTCAGTTTCACTGTCAACACTACTGGATTTGGAGCTACCTGGGAGACACACCTCTGGATGTGTCTATGAGAGGCACTGAAGGGAGCTGTACATATCAGAGTATTCTCTTCTAGACCCTGGATTAGGGACAAACCACACCCAAACACCCATTTTCACAGAGAAATCCTTTATT
The DNA here is from genome assembly GCF_903995425.1 of Onychomys torridus. Classification (NCBI taxonomy): domain Eukaryota; kingdom Metazoa; phylum Chordata; class Mammalia; order Rodentia; family Cricetidae; genus Onychomys; species Onychomys torridus. The sequence continues at coordinate 94,511,055 of NC_050449.1, read as the reverse complement.
AAGTGGTGGGGGGGGGGGAGTAAATTGGCTGATATCTGACTCAGGCAGAAAACAGCAGCAAATGACCTTGCAGGTGTGATTTTTTAAGAGGAAAGAAGGGGGAGGTCTGTGTTAGAATAGGCTGGGATGAGGGGGATATTTTGATTGGGCATGTTACTTAGGGTAGCCAAATGGGGACTTTTGATTGCTGGGCTTCAATGCTTTGATAACTGGACTTTGGTAATCATCCCTAGGAATGGCTCTGGTGTAAGAAAGTGTCCAAATAAAGAAATAGACCTTGGTGGCTAGCTTTAGGGATATAATGTATGGTTTACAAGGGAAAGGGAAGGGGAAAAGGGCAAGCCTGCCAGCACTATTACCATACTCGGGCCTGTCAGATCCCTTTGATGACCATCCCATGGACTTGGATTCCCAACTGAATGAAAAAGAAAAGACAAGAGAATTCCAGCATTCATCTCTGTCTGTCTCCCTGGCTGGAGACACAAGGTGAGCAACTGCCTCATGCTGCTACTGACACAGCAAGAGGGACTCTAGCCACAGTGTCTTCCCCACCAAACTGTGAACCCAAATAAGCCCATTCTCTTGATTGCTTTCGTCAGGTAACTTTGTAACAACAGTGAGGTAAGTAACTAATACAACACACAAGCTAACAGTTTCCCATTAAGTCAAAGATAAAGTGCACAGGCCGATCAAGGAGGAGGAGACTAGGCAGGCACAGAACTGTTAATTCACATTGTAAGCATGGCTCTTATTCATGGAAGGGTTTTTTCAGACATAATAAAGTATACTTTTATGATCTACAAAATGCAACAATTTTTATGTGCATTATGGAATCTTAGTTTAACTTCCTTCCTTCCTTCCTTCCTTCCTTCCTTCCTTCCTTCCTTCCTTTATTTATTTATTTATTTATTTATTTATTTATTTAAGACAAAGTCTCATTAAGTATCCCTGGCCAGCTTGGAACTCTTTATGCAGACCAGGCTGGCCTTGAACTCACGGAGACCTGCTTGTCTCTGCTTCCCAAGTGCTGGGATTGAAGGCATACACCAATAGAATCAATTTTAGCACATGTTCAGGTCACGTAGATACCATCACATCTGCATTATCCCCAAACACCCTTTATACATCTTCTTAGTCACTGTCCAGAAACTTGGCACCCCCTGGTCTGCTTTCTACGATTTTGTGAAAGTTAAATCATATGCTTAGTGTATCCTGTTTCTTTCACTCACCATAATTCTAGGAAGCTCATAGATATCATTATGTATAGATAATGGTTTCCTTTTCCTTCTCCAGTGAACACCATGGTTTATTCACTTATGAGTAAAGAGCATTATGGGTTGTTTCTAACTTGGGGCAACTATGAAGAAAGGCATGGTAAGTATCCTCATAAAGGTCTATGTATTTCAATGTTTTTTGAATAAGTAACAAGAATTGTGATTGCTGGGTCATTTGATTTTTATTTTTTAATTATGTAAGAAACCACCCAATTGTTTTCCAAAGCAGTTACATAGTTTTCCAACTTTCCCAGCAATAGAAAGAATTCCAGTTGCTCCAAATCTTCACCAACACTTCATGGAATCAGTTTTTCTGACCCTATCAATTTTAGATGTTCTGAGATTGGTTGAGAGACCTTGCTGTGGTTTAAATTTGCAGTGGCTAATGATGTTAAGCAGGCTTCCATGTGAAATCTATTCCAATATTTTTTGAGACTGTATCATATTTTTATTTTAAATATATTTATTTATTAAAATTGTTTTCATTTTACATACCAACCCCAGTTCCCCCTCCCTCCCCTCCTCCTGCCTCCTCACCTCCCTCCGACTCTACCCCCATCCACTCCTCAGAGTGGGTAAGGCCTCCCCCATGGTAGTCAACAAAGTCTGGCATACCAAGTTGAAGGAGAGCCTAGCCCCTCCCCATTGTATCAAGGCTGAGCAAGGTATCCCACCACAGGGAATGGACTCCAAAAAGCCAGTTCATGCACCTGGGATAAGTCCTGGCCCTACTGCCAGGGACCCCACTGACAGATCAAGCCACACAACTATCACCCACATTCAGCGGGCCTAGTTCAGTCCCATGCAGGTTCCCGGGCTGTTAGTCCAGGAGACTGTATCGTATTTTATCATCTAAGTTAATCCTAAGACTTGAAACCCTCCTGCCTCAGCCTGAGTGCAACGATTATAGCATGATTATAGTTTGCCACCACACTCAGCCTCTTTTGCAAAATTTTTAATCAGATTGTCTTCTCAGGATTCAGTAGTGAGAGTTCTTTATATAATTTGGATAAAAATACTTTATTCAATATCCAATTGCACAAATATTTCTCCAAGTCCATGCCTTGCTTAACATCATGTTTCAAAGAAATATTTTTATATTAATGAACTCCAATTTAATTTTATGGTTCATGTTTTTATACCATAATGTAACCCTAGGTAATTTCTCTCATTATATTCTAAAAATTTTACAGTTTTCTCTCTTACAGTTAGGTCTCAAGTGCACTTTGAATTAATGTTTATATATTATATGAATTGAGGGTCAAGATTCATTGCTTGTATAGGGAAATCTAGTTATCCCAAGATCTTCTATTAAAATATATATATATATATTCTTTCCCATTGACTTATCTGTCACTTTTGTTTTAAACTAATCATCTGGGGTGTGAAGACTCTGCCTTCATGCTCCCTTCAGCCACATTGATCTTTATTTATGTCATCTTTATCTTGGTGCCATATTGTTTTGATTGCTATAGCTTTATAGCAAGTATTGAAATCCAGTAATGTGATAGTGGGTTATCTTTCAAATGTTTTGGTTAATCTAGGTTCTTAGCCTTTCTGTGTGAATTTTTGAATCAGCTCAACAGTTTCAGCAAAAAGGGTTTCTGGAGTTTTGATTGAGAGTTGTTTTTTTTTTTTTTTCTTGACTCATATCCTATTTAGAGAAAAGGAGCATATCAACAACACTGTTCCTTTTGGTTGGTGAATATGATTATTAACTTGGGTCTAATGGCTTTGTGACAGAGACAGTGCGTAGCACTTAATAATTTCCTATTGTTGAACTTTTGTGATGTTTTAAGGTTTTTTCCTCTTCATAATGCCTTTCTGTATCGATGACATTAAAATAAACATTCATGTAGCTTATAATTACAAATTGGTGTGTACACACCCAAAAAATATTAACTAGACACATGGAGGCACCACGAGGTAAGAAGACAAATTGAAAGCTATGCATTAGGGAGGTGGTAGTATAGCTCATTTATTTTTCCCTTTTTAATTTCTGAGTGTGTTATAAGAGTATATGGCTCACCCAGAAATAAGTGAGTAGCTTCCAGCTGTCTGTATCAGTAAAAGCTGGAGAAGGGTCTAGAAGGATGGAGCTCTTTCCAGATGTGCTGCAAGAGAAATAGAAGGAAGTGAATTAAATGAGAAGCCTGGGACCAGGAAAACCAGGGTGAAGAGGGTCAGAAATCCAACACCACTTAATATAAATATACAGCACCTGTTAGAGAGTAAATGTGGCTATTGAGAGCTTATCATAATGAAGTGAAACTCATGAACACAAATATTTCATATTTTATCATATGCAGAACCTAGACTTTAGGGAAAAAGATATGAAAGTTGAAGGGAGATCGGGAAGAGAAAGGAGGGGCAAGAGGAAACGAGTAAAAGCAGAGAGGGGTGCATATGATCAAGGAATGTCATATGCATACATGACAAGATTACAGTGAGGCCCATGATTTGGTGGAATTAATACATGCTAATAAAGAAGGAAAGTTTTTTTTTTAAAAAAAAAAAAAAAGAAAAGAAAAGAAAAGAAAAAAAAGAAAGACATAGCCGAATACTTGAATCTGAAGCTCAGGAGATAAATTTAGGGACTGGATGGGCTTGCTGTTTGTTTGTTTACCTATTGCTCCCAAACCAGCCATCTATAACTGCTTAAAAGCTAGCCTCTGTACTTGCATATTCTCACAAATTCTGTGAGCCAATAGTTTAACAAAGATACCACAAGAATGTTTATCTCTACTCCATATGGTTTAAGTGTAGACCTCTAGTTACCAGGGATGTCCCAAAGAGGTGAGGCTATGAGAGCCTGTAACTGCACAGAGCGAGTACCACAAGGCAGAGTGGAGAGAGAGATGTGAACTCTGACTCAGAGATGCACACATTAGCTCAAGGATAAGATGTTAGGAGGCCATGGGGGCCCAGGGAAGATTTGATTTCACCAGTGACAGCCATAATCAGGAATACATAGAATGATGTAAATTACGGGACTGATCCTAATGCTCTTGGAGGAAGGTGGAAAATGTCAGTTATTGGTGTGATGGAAGTGCGTTCTTGGAGGAGTCAGACACCTGGGAAGGCAGATCCAAAGGGCTAGTCAAGTTGTCTTGCATCTGGGAGGCAAAATTCTGTGTGATTCCTTAAGCTAAAAGTGTTCACAGGAATAGAATAATTAGGTGGGATTCCTGAGCTATAATACAGGGTATTGTATAGAGATGATCATAAGGTGAAGAAGGAACTGAGCGAGTATGCTCATCTGGGGAGGGAGGGAGAGATGGTCCCACTGCAGCGAGTGGAGGTGCATTCTATAGGAAAGCAGGTGGAAGTTTAATTTGTATGTGTATGACAGGTCCCCTGGAAGCCATGTTTCCTTGAAGATGAGGGCTGCTTACCCATACTCAGAGGAATCCCTGTGAGAGCTGATGTGTGGTGATCAAATGCTACTTTGTGTACTGATGCTGGCTTATGAAGGGCTGCCAACGAAAAGGAGCCCTGATCCTTGATAAGCAGTGCATGTTTTCAGCTGAGACCTCTAAACTGTTCTGCCTTAGGTTTAAAGGCAATCAAGAATATATGAGCCCTCCAAACATGAAACCAAGCCTTGAAATATTTTCATCCATTATTAAAGATAAACTTCCCTTATCTACTGCCCAGAAGAAAATGTAATCCTCTGTGGAGGAAAACAGCATTGAGCAGAACCTCAGCAATTTCTCACATATGTTTGTACAGTATCCCATAAAATATAAACCAGGCATGACAGGAGTCAGGATGGAATTATCAAAATCCAAAAGGAAACAATAGGAGAAGGTCTACTGTTTCATTTTGAAACTCTTAAGTTCAGATCATAAATCTGGGCATATGAAAGTATTATATCCATATTTTTAAATAATTGCTATTAATATGTTCAAGAAAATTGGTGTCAAATGGAGAATGTTACCAGACTTTACCTTTAAAAGAATCAAATGGAAGATTTAAGTCTGGTAAGTATGATGGTTGGGCTCAGTTATTGCGGTATGGTTTTAATGGATTATATTTAAGTCTGGTAAGTATGATGGCTGGGCTCAGTTATTAGGGTATGGTTTTAATTGGTTAGTTTTTTGTTGTTTTTTTGGGGGGTTGTTTTTCAAGACAGGGTTTCTATGTGTAGTTTTGGTACCTGTCCTGGATCTCACTCTGTTGCCCAGGCTGACCTCAAACTCACAGAGATCCGCCTGGCTCTGCCTCCCAAATGCTGGGATTAAAGACCTGTGCCACCACCACGTGGCTGGGTTAGTTTTAAGTCTGGTAAGTATGATGGCTGGGCTCAGTTATTAGGGTATGGTTTTAATGGGTTAGATGCAGCAGAAGAAAAGGTTGATGGATTGGAAAGGTAGAAAAACTAAAATATGCAAATTAAAATGTATGGACAAATGATAAATGTAGAAAGAGGGAGGTAGGAGCTGGGGAGATGACTCAGTGGGTAAGAGCACTTGTTCTGCATCCATGAGGACATGAGTTCAAATCCCCAGCACCCACATGGCTCTGTGTGTGTGTGTGTGTGTGTGTGTGTGTGTGTGTGTGTGTGTGTGTACCTTAAACACTGGGGATCAGAGAAGTTGATCCAGAGAGCTTACTATAAGCCAACCTAAAGGGAACAAGTCCCAATTCAGTGAGAGCCATACCTCAAGGAAATCAATGAGAGAATGACAGCAAAACATGTCCCAGGTCCTGGCCTCCGTATGTGCTTTTGAAAATATTTACACACTCAAGTGCATGTACTACACCTCTCCCTCTCCCTCTCCCTCTCCCTCTCCCTCTCCCTCTCCCTCTCCCTCTCTCTCTCTCTCTCTCTCTCTCTCTCTCTCTCTAAGAATGAAGTATAAATAACAGGATTTTTTTAAAGTTTAATATATGTCAGATTAAAATGCCAAAAGAAAAAAGGGCAGAGAGAATGAGGTAGAAATGATATTTGAAGAGAAAATAGCCAAGGCAGATGGCAGCAAAAGACTTAAGAATCTATAGACTTAAGTATCTCCATACAACCCAAACTGGTTAAATATAAATATTTATTCACTTAAACAAATTCTTTTAATTCTTAAATATGTAACACAGCAAAATGTAAACAAGACATTTGAAGAAAGATGTCCAGTATCAAAGTGGCCAAAAAACATGGAAAATTAGTAAATGTTAACAGTGGGTAGGAAATGCAAATTCATGAGGTACTACAACCTGCTCACTACGAAGGCTGAAATAGCCAGGACTGAGAATGTCAAGTGTCAGCAAGGTTCTAGAGCAACCGCAAAGCTCAGAAACTACTGACAGTCGGGTAAACTGATGTGATAACTCTGAAAATGTTTGTCAATGTATACCAAAGCTGAGTATATCCATCCCCTAAACCCCAGAGAAACATTTCCATTGCTGAGAGTACAGATCTTTATCACATGTGTAAAAATTAAATATACGTAGCTGTGTTCGGAAACATTTGAATTTTGCTTCACAAATTTTGAGAAACCAAGAATGAGTCTTACACCCACTGCAAACAACAAACAAGACCAAAGTGACTAGCCTGTGAGATGTAAATGGCTAGAAGTTAGAGAGATAGCACAAATTAGAATGTGGAAAAATATTCATTTTGTTGCCTGGTCGAAACCAAGTGTGGTCGTGGTGTTTTGTGGAGAAATCAGTGTCTTTAACTGAAACACTGGGCTGAATGAAATTCAAGAATAGAGGGGAGTTGGGAGGAAATCTCCCTCAGATCTTGACTAATCAGGTGCTGTTTTCCTCTCACAACTCAATCTGTCATCTTCTGCGATGGGTGGCCGGACCATTGGCGTTATCACAGGAAAGAACCATGCGACTTGATAGTAGATGGTGGCATTGTCTGGCCCACTATGCTGGAGATGCTGTTTCTTCCTGCCTTTGCATATAGTTTCCTCACCATCCAGGCCCCTGCTTAACACTTCCATGGAGCTCATCACCTTTTTTTCCCTTTATTCACAGAGGGATGACTGATAGGTCTGAGCTCTGTTTGAGATATGCCCTCAAGCCTGTGCTGCATTTCTGAGCCAGAGCAAGGGATGGCTCTCTCTCTATGAATAATGAAGACATTGTAAGCCTTCTGAGAAGACCTGAGCCAGGAACCAGCATCGCCAGAATAGTTGTCATCTGAAGACCTGCAGTCACCCCACAGGGTCTTCATGAGAAATCTTTCTTCTAACCCTGACTCCCTTAGTCAGAACAGTTGCTAGCTCCTGGAGATGGGCCTCTCATTTTAACTGAGGCAGGAATTTCAGCAGGCTTTGTTCTTAGCAGCATGAGGATGATACATTACCATTACAAGGCTACCTCCAGGGAAGCCAGGCCCAGAGCAGCAGGAGCAACTGTTGCCATGGTGACCAAGCAGAGGACCAAGCAAAAGCCCTAGGACTATAAATTCTCATGTCTTCCTGGATAAGGGTCTTCCTTGGTGGAATAACCTTGGATGAGCCTTCCGGGTACAGACTGTGCGACCTGAAAGGCCGTGCTACCACTTCATAGGCACACCTGAGCAGTGTCCAGGCGAGTTGTTCAGGGAGTAAACAAATCTCATAAGAAATCTCTTCTCTTGACACCCACTCTCCTGGGCGACCAGTGGGTCTTTTCTCCACATATTCTTTCTCTTTTCCTCATCAGTCATTAAATTCTGTTCACACCTTCTGGGGCCAAGTGAAATGCCACTTCATGCCAAAGCTTCTCTCACTCATGTCACCATTTGAGGGGCTTTTTGACACTCAGAATGCAGCCCAAGCTTGTGAACCTGTCCCACTCCCAATGGCCCCACCATGGAGCTGGTTGTTCTTTTGCACTGTGATAACCTTGGCAGCTTATCATTATAGCTGCTAAACCATGCACAGGCTGCTTCATTCTCATGACTTGGACTCCATGAGGATAAAAACCTCTCTGATCCCCTTCTCTTCTGCACTAGGCCTCCACGGCTTGGCACATAGGACACAATATTGATCAAATAAATGAACAGAAAAAAGTAATAAAAGTTAAGTGCATCCAAATAGAAAGCCACAAGGGACATTGCAGATGCATCTCAGATGGTATCTGGAATACAGTATTCAGAAAGCAGCACCAGCTTTCCTAGCAAGTATAACTCTAGAGAATCTCTACGTTAGAAGACAACCCCAAGATCACTGCTTCTGAACTAGCCCTCTGGCCATCCCAAAGACTAAAACCCATGCCTCCTTCCATAACCGAGCAAGACAGACCTTGAGAGTTCAGCACATAGACCAAGTCTCTCCCCTGAGTTGGTAGGTGACAGCTCATTTCTTAGCTCTCAGACTTGAATACAAAGTGACACCCATCTACTCAGAATGAGCACCTAGAGGAAGCCAGGTACTACACTAAGCAGAGGCAGAGCATGCGTGAAGAGAGAGGCCACCAGTGTGGAGAGTGGTGTAGATTCACGGGAGATCAGCACAGTCATATACCCCAATACAACTTTGTTAGTAATAAAATATATGGAAAATTCCACAGCAATAAAGAACCATTCTCCCAACACTGCCCCTGAGTCTAGAGAGGGAGAATGAGGACAATAGGCTACATGCTGCAGTTCCAACATGCACACAGGGCTGCAGAAGTCACAAGAGGGAGGTATGACAAGTCCAGAGGAAGGAGAGAAGGGAAGAAAGTGTGGAAGGACGTGGTTAGAGGGTGGAACGAGTCGATAAGGCTCAGCATGGAGTACAAAATGAATGTTAGCATACATTAGGCAAGATATGGAAATTAAGGTTAAGCTGGCTTTGAAAACCATGCCAAGTCTGAATTGATCCTGAGGCAGTGGGCAGTCTTTGAAGTCTTTAGGCTTCAAAGCTTTCTAGGGGGAGGTCATCCAATTCCAGAAGTGAAAAAAAGGATGAGGTCAGGAAGGAGGTCACAGAAGATGATCCAAGGTCTAGACTCAGTAAGGTGAGATGAGGGAGCCCACACTGTGATTGCTGATTGTATCTGAGAAACAGGCAATGAGGACTTGACAAGCCAGTGATCTGTGGTGCCAGGATGAGGGTTAAAGAAAGCAGCGTGGAGGAAGCTTTTGTCTTGAGTAACAAGTTAACAGTGATCTCACCAGCGACAGGGAAAGCAAAGAGATGAGTGGGGAAACAATGAGTTTAGCTTTGAACTTGTTGGTCACAAGGCAGTGCTCTGCCATTGGCAGGGGAGAGAGTTAGAAGATCCCAGTGAAAGAAGAGTGAGGAGACTGAGCTCTCACCTCCGGACACTTCCTGTCACAGCTCCACCCCTCCATCTTGTCCTTTTTCCTTAGCTCCATCTTGGTCAGGCGGGAAATGTGCCACACTCCCCCAACTCCTTTCCTCTAACCTCTGCTCATATGGTGTTGACAAATGAAAGGGTTTCACAGAGGCCCATATGCCAACCACTGGCCCCTATAAATGTGTTACCTTACCGTGCATAAAAGGACCTGCAAGGTTGAGAACCTTCAGAGAGGCAATTATCCCAGATTATCCAGGTACATCCAGTCTAATCACATGACTTCATAAGAAGAGAGGACCTTCCCAAGCTGTAGAGAAACAAAGTCATTTCACATTTTAGTGTGAAGATGAGGCTTGCTTTGCTGGCCTTGAAGATGAAAGAAGTGTTCAGGATCAAAGCAGGTGGCAGTCTCTAGAAGCTTGAAGAGACAAGGGAATACATTCTGGCCCAGAACTTCCAGAAAAGAACAGGCCCTTCTAAATCCACTGATATTCCATGATACCCATAGAACCATAATATAATGCCTTTGTGTCAAGCCCCCAAGCTAGTCAAATGGTACAGCAGCAAAACATAACTAGCCCCAGCAACAACATCCATGAAAGCCTTTGCCATTCAGAGACCCCATCCACAGCTTTTCAACATAGAGTCTATGGGAAAGAGAGTCTATAACAACATTTCTGAGGTCCCTAGAGGGTCAAGATGTCTTTAATAAAAACAAGTCATGCCACAGATCTGGTGAGGACAGTCTAGTGAAAGAGGAAGGACTGAGATGGGAAAGAACCCTCTAAGACAAAAAGAGGCCAGTAAAGGAGTTGAGGAGGGAGGAAGGGAAGGAAAGAGGAGCCAGAATGGCCCAGTGTCAGCAAAACCCAGAGAGGATGGCATTTAAGTGGTAGGTGTTGATCAGAGGCACTAAATGCTACAGAGAGGAGAAAATTGAATTTGACAACAAGCAGGTCATTAGTGGTCTTCAAAGGAAGCATTTCAAGTGAAGAGATAGGGCAAAAGCCAGGATGCTGAGGACTGAAGAGAGACTGCAGAGAGTAAGAAGTAAATAAGCTGTGAGCAGCCCTTTAGAAAGGTCCATGCATTATTCATCTTTATTTCTGTGATACTCAGCACAATGCTGGAACACAGTGGGTGCTCATTAAACACTGAATTGAAGGCAGGACCCGAGTCAGTAGGTATAGGCCAGCGCTTCTCAAACTTTATTGTGCATATAAATCACCTGGGGATTCTGACATAAGAGAGCTGGTGTGAGGTCCGAGGTTCTGAGTTTCCAATCAGTTCCCAGATATGCTAGGGTTGAGGTCCTTAGACCTCACTTTGAGTAGCCTGGTATAGATTACCCCCACCCAAGAACCCCGAGACCAAATCCCCTTTGCGATCTGTTATGATCCCACAGACCAGTATACTTTCTGCAACTATAAGACTTGCTGACTGTGTGGTCATCTGCACAGTGAGGCTAAATTAAGCACAGATTCAAAGCCAAGTTCTCACAATAAAACCTCACGTTGTCCCAACTCACACAGTAGAGGGATCTGGTCCAAAGCAGAGGGACACAAAATAGCATGTAAAAGCCAGGGAATAGTGAGTTTTCCATTAAAGTGACCCAAAACTTCATCTCCATAGACTCGGGCAGATGGGAAGCATTTGCTCACCTAGCTGAAGGCCCACCCCCACCCCCATGCTGCATGACTCAGGGGTTAAACTGCATCCCTAGGTCACCCCACAGCTCTGTTTCTCTAGCTCACCCACTCGGGCTCCAGTCTCTCTATGGAGTTGCCCAGTTGTTTCAATCCAGCAGTCCCCACTTACCTGTGAGGAATATTTCCAGAATCCTTAGTGGATACCAGATGGCACAGATAGAGCCGAAACTCATACACACATGCTATGCTTTTTAAAAAATGTTTGTTAGTCATTTTAATTTTTCTCCTATTTTTAAATTAGCATGTAAAGTGTTGGACACATTACGTTCGAGGATTGTGTCTCAGTGATCCGCCTTCCTCCCATCTTCCACCTCTCCACTTCCTCTGATAGGCCCAGACAGTGTCCCTAAAGCTTCATTCCCCTTTTCCTGTCTCACGTGTCCACCCTCTCCTTACTCAACACTAATTTTACCCTTTCTTGGTTTCCTTCCTAGTTTTCCAAGCATATCCACATTAATACCTGCTATACATATATATTCTCTTCCTTTGCCTAAACATGCACATCTATGTGTATAAGTTCAATCTATAAACTGGGCACAATAGAAAACCAACAGGGGAAGTGATAATAAAATAAAACTTTAACAATATGTTATAATAAAATGTATTGAAGACTTAATGAATGATCTACTTCTGCAATTTTCCATTTAATATTCTCTCACCACAGTTGAGCGTGGGCAACCAAAACCACAGACATGAAATCATGAGTAAGTGGGGATGGTTATATAGCACACCAATTCACATATCTGTAAGAGTAAGTGGGGATGGTTATATAGCACACCAATTCACATATCTGTAAAGTCCCACTCCTCTGTGGTGGTGTGATACTTATTCACTGTCAGCCTGACTGGATTTAGACTCCTTTAGGAGACAAAGTCTGGGCATGTCTGGGAGCATGTTTACAAAGAGACTCAACTACAGTGGGAAGACCCACCCTGAATGTGGACAGCACCATCCCAATGGCTAGGGCCTGGCCTGAATAAAAGGAAAAAGCCAGAGGATGCACATCGCCATCACCTCCTGGTTCAACACTGCAGATTCACCAGCTCATGCTCCTTCCACAAGAGCTAGAGGAATTGTCTCCACCATGCCTTCCCTACCATGATGGACTATACCCTCAACCTGTGAGCCGATTGAAAAGCAAAATGAACAAACAAACCTTTTCCTTCCTGAAGTGGCACTTGTCATGCATCATATCACAGCGACAAGAAAGGTAGCCAATAAAGTTGATAAGCTAATAGCTTGCGTTGGAGGTAATTGATCCCATCTACCATGACTTGAGCTGAGTGTCCCTGACTTGGTAGAGATGAGATACTTCCACCTGATTGCTTTGGCCTAGACCCTTAGAAGCCTTGGGGTGAAGATACCACTCTCAATTATATCAAGGCCTTGTTGCTGTAGGAAGAGTATTACTAAGAGGAAAATACAGCCATGTCCACCACACTCAGGTCTGTACACCTCAGTCTGTTGCCATAAATGACATCCAGACTCCTAATGGCAACTCAGTGACAGGCACACTCTCAATGGTCATTTTTGCCTCCATCCCAGCTCCACTGGCTAAATCTCTGCTCTCTTGTTCACAGGCTCATCTAGCCTCTGGCCACTGTCGCTCCCCATGTGAGGGCTAAACCTACCACTTCTTCTCTCATTTACAGAAGCCTGTGAGCTGCCTGTGGCTTCACGTTTACATACAAACTCATTCCCTCTCTTCTGCTCATCCCATGGCTCTGAAAGAGTGGAGGACAGGACTCACCAGACTCAGAATGAAGAAATGACAGTGTCAGCCCAGATCTTCAGTCCACTCTGGAACAGCCTAGATGTATTTCCCCCCGCAATCTCATAAGTCAACCTCCTACATTAAAAGAACAGGACAGTGTCAATTTCTGGGATAACAAAAGAGTGCCTTAAAGGTGTTATTTCCCCAATGGGGCCAGGAGGGAAATCTTGAGTAACTATCCTGCTGGGAAGCTTCATGAGGTTTTGTCAGACAGTGCGCTGAGTTTCTGTACTCTGCTTCCTGCTTCTTGGTGGCACTTGAGACTGTCTGATCATCAATAATCTAAATTGACCAATCAAGATATTTTCCATGTTAAACTATTTAGCTCACCCCAAATCTGGACTATCTGAATGAATAACACTCTAACACTTACACACCTATTTATTACTTATTGAGACACAGGACAGTACAATGATGAGAAACACGAACTTGAGAGCAAGAAAGAACTGATTTGGGGGTAGGATAGGGATGGCTCAATCAGTAAAGCATTTTCATTTCGAGCATGAGGACCAGAGTTCAATCCCCAAAGCCCACATAACAAAAGCTTAGTACTGTAGTGAGAACTTCTAACTCTAATGATGGGGAGGCAGAGACAAAGAGGATCCCTGGGATTGCTGGACAGCCAGCTAGCATCACAAGTAAGCTCCAAGCCAATGAAAGACTTTGTTTCAAAGGTGGATGGTGTACCTGAGAATGACACTAGGGGTTCTTCTCCAGCATCTACATGCACACACGTGCACACATGTGCGCGCGCGCACACACACACACACACACACACACACACACATACACAAACACACACATATTACATGCACATACATCCTAGCTTCCTGGGTGGTCTTGAGTAAATTAATGAATTGAACCCCCATTTCTCATTCCCCATTCTCAATGAATTGTGGGGATTCACTGAGGGGCTAATGCTGGAGAAGTGCTTAGCACAGTATCATAAAGTACTTAATACACATCATTGTTGAAAGCCCACTATGTGCCAGGTGGATACATAGGCTCTGGGCGACAAAGGTGAGTAAGATACACTAAAAAAATATGAAAATGAGATGAGCTATTAAAGACTATGTGGTGTATCTCCCTAGAAAATGTAAGAATCAAGGAAAGGTCATTCTGAGCTCCTATAGCATGGGAAGTGTGAGAATGATTTTTATCTTAGCTACAAAGTTTGGTGATTCTCGACTGTCTAAAAAAACTTAAGCATGTTCAAGATTATTGTTTCAAATCCTGGTGTTAAAGATTCCATTTCAGTTTAAATTCTTAAACAACCACTCCCTACTCCTCCATGAGTGCCTGGTGAGGCATTAACGGCAGCTCAGCTGGCCTTTGTAGCTTAAGACCCATGGCAAGAAAGCCAATGGCTCCCAGCCCAGCTCTGACGCTGTGTCCTGCAGCAGGTGGGCTGATGTCCAGAGTCCCTCAGAGAAGGCAGGGCAGATCATAATTGCTGATTAGGTAGCAAGGGAGGGGGCCCATGTCCCTGGCACCAGCCTTCATAATGTCACAGTAAAGTGCTCTGTCGATGGTGGGTCTGTCATGCATCACTATCCAATCATCTAATCATTGCCATCTCACACGCACCCAATCCTAGTCCCTTGGCAAGGCCCTAAGTGCCCCAACTTAGATCCAGGACCACAGCCAACTTTTGGTGCTGTCTTTCATTTGTTTTGGCTTCTTGGCAAAGTATGAGATATCCTGCCAGTCAAATATTGGGAATTTTAATTCCATTCCAGATGGGGACGAGCTCTCCAACAGAGACTCAGCTAGGCACTGACCCAAATGCCCCAGGAGCTAGGCTGAGATGAAGACCAAGGTCAGATCCTTCATACTTGATATGGAGCCCACTTTTAGCTTGGATAGTGTGGGCTTCATTTCTTGAATTTCCCCAAAACCAAAAGCATGTTACCATGCAGCTCTGAGAGCAGAGAAAGCCTGAATCTGGCTTTCAACTAGAATGTCCTTAAGAGGTCCAAAAAGCCTGTTAGTCAAATTCATCTTTTTGCCAGGACATGTCCCCCCTCCTCTGAGATGTCCCTTTCCATCAGATCTTAAGCAGAGGAGAGTTGTTCATTCCATAACTGTCTTTGCTTACTATACATGTTTGCTGATGAAACATTAAGTCAGGGCTCCATTCAGCAGTCTCTACCCAACAGAACTCCCCCACACACATACAAGGAGGAGAGTATGCAATTGATCTGAACTCAGGGTTCAGAAAAAGCAGGCTTGAAAGCCAGATCATGAGCAGGAGTGAGCTGAAGAGAGAGTGGGATGTGTCCCAAACGGTGGGAAGACTCTGAGGTGCATATTATATGTAACATGTCAGGGAGGAAAAGCATGTAGTACTAGCTACCATCTATTCCATGCTTCTAACATGATGACTGTTTTATGTCAACTAATCAGAGACTTAGGGCCAGCAAGTGCTATCATCATCATTTCTAGAGGATTATTAAAGACCTTGGAGTTAAGTGAAGTTACATCATGTTTTTCTAGTTCAGTAGCCAGGAACTGAGTTTTATTTCCAGATTTTACTGAGCTGTATTTAGAAAGTAATTTATAGCTAAAGTGTACAAAGTGATGACTTGATATATGTATGTACATATTGTGAAATGATCACCACAATCAAGCTAATTATAATATACACTGCATTACACACTCATCTAGTTTGATGCTGGAGAACATTTAAGATCTATTATCTTAGCCAACTTTAAGTATATGTGTTGCTATTAATTAGAGTCATCACACTGTGAGTTATATATTAAAAACTTGCTCAGCTTGTAAGTGAAAGTCTGCATACTTTGATCAACATTTCCCCATTTCTCTTACCTCATCCCACAACCTACAGTTCCTTATAAGTCCTGTTCTCGTCCCTGCTCCCGCAAGCTTGACTTTAGATTCTCATATGCATCATGCATAGTTGTCTTCCTGTGTCTGTCTTATTTCACTTATCATTTCTTCCAGGCTTATGCATGTTCTCTTTTAAAAGTGAATAGTATTTCATTGTACATGTTTCATAATGTGTGTATTTATACAAACATATTTACATATCTCAGAATGTCTTCATTTGTTCATCTGCTCATAGGCATGTAAATTTGTTTTCCTATCTTAACTATTGTGAGAAGTCCTGCAATTGACATGGGAATGTGCAGATACCTCTTTAAGATGGTGATATTATTTCCTTTGGATATATAGCCCAGACATGCAATTGGTAGATCATAAAGCAGTTTGAGTTTTGTTTGTTTAGGGGAGACCTCCATAATGTTGTCCATTATATCTGTACCAGTTTTGACATTCTCACTAGCAATATATGTATGTTCCATCTTCTCCAGATCCTTGTAATGCTTGTTATTTATTAGTTTTATTTTACCACCCTGACATACCTAATTGTGATTATTATTCTTATTTTGCCAGTGATTAGTGATGTGAAGGATGTTTATTTCTGCATGTGTTGGATATTTTTATATCTTCTTTAGGTATATTTAAGGCCATTCTAAATCAAGTTGTTACATTGTGGACTTTTATCTTATTTAACTACACCAGTATCTGACATATTTTGGATAATAA
This sequence comes from Onychomys torridus, assembly GCF_903995425.1. Lineage (NCBI taxonomy): Eukaryota > Metazoa > Chordata > Mammalia > Rodentia > Cricetidae > Onychomys > Onychomys torridus. The sequence continues at coordinate 94,494,493 of NC_050449.1, read as the reverse complement.
CTTGTAGCCAGAAGTTTTCCTGTGTTGTGCAGCTACTCAGTCCCAAATAAACAAACAGAGGCTTATTATTAATTACAAACTGTTTGGTCTATGGCTCAACCTTATTGCTAGCTAGCTCTGACATCTTAAATTAACACATTTCTATTAATCTATATATTGCCATCTTACTCCTTGGGTGACTGGATGGCATCTCCCTGACCCCACCTTTCTTCTCCCTGTATCTTTTCTTGGATTTCCTGCCTGGCTATAACCTGTCTTGCCATAGGCCAGAGCAGCTTCTTTATTAATCAATGGTATCAACACATATTTACAGCATACAGAAAGACCATCCCACAGCAATAACTCCATTGGATAACATTGGAAACAAATGTTTTCTTGTCTTCTGTTGGTTGCCTTTTTATTCTGTCAGTTTATGTCCATTGCTGTGTACAATCTTTCTAATTGGATATAATCTCACTCATTTATTTTTGGACCTACTTTCTGCACTTTTAGAATCCAATTCAAGGAATTTTCAAGACCAATGTCAAGGAGGTTTTCCTGTGTGTCCTTCTAGTTTGGGATATTAGGTTAAAGTCTTCACTCCCTTCTGGGTTGATTTTTGCATGCAGTGTGAGGTAATGGTCCAATTCCATTCTTTTGCATGTGGATATAAATTTCCTGATGCCAATTATTGAAGATTCTACCTAACACTTGATATTCTTCGAGCCTTTGGTCAAGAGAAACTGCACATGTGCAGGTTTATCTCTGAGCTCTTTATTCTATTTCTTTGGTTGGTATGTCTGTTTTTAAGCCAGGGCCATGCTGTTTTAATGATGGTGTGTAACCTCACGATTAAATAAAGCATGATGCATCCAGGATTATTCTGTCTCACAAATGATTTTGTGGTTCTATACAAATTTTTTTTAAACTTTTTTTTAAAATTATATTTGTGTTTTAATTTTACACATCAGCCATGGGTTCCCCTGTCCTCCCCCCTCCCGCCCTCGCCCCCACCTTCCCCCAAGCCCTTCCCCTCCATTCCCAACTCCTCCAGGGCCAAGACTCCCCTAGGGATTCATTTAAACCTGATGGATTCAGTACAGGCAGGTCCAGTCCCCTCCTTCCAGGCTGAGCAAAGTGTCCCTGTGTAAGCCCAAGGTTCCAAACAGCCAGCTCATGCACCAAAGACAGGTCCCGGGCCCACTGCCTGGGCGCCTCCCAAACAGATCAAGCTATTCAATTGGCTCACTTATCCAGAGTGCCTGATCCAGCTGGGAGCTCTACAGCCTTTGGTTCATAATTCATGTGCTTCCATTTGTTTGGCTATTTGTCCCTGTGCTTTTTGCAATCTTGGTCTCAACAATTCACGCTTTTACAGTCCCTCCTCTTTCTCAACAATTGGACTCCTGGAGCTCCACCTGGGGCCTGGCTGAGGATCTCTGCATCCACTTCCATCAGTTATTGGATGAGAGTTCCAGCATGACAGTTAGGGTGTTTGGCCATCTGATCACCAGACTAGGTCAGATCAGGCTTTCTCTCGACCATTGCCAGCAGTCTACAGTTTGTAATAGCCAGAACCTGGAAACAACCTAGATGCCCTTCAACTGAAGAATGGATAAAGAAAATATGGTACATATACACAATGGAGTACTACTCCACAGAGAAAAACAATGACATCATGAGGTTTGCAAGCAAATGGATGGATCTAGAACAAATCATCCTGAGTTAGGTATCCCAGACTCAGGACAAACATGGTATGTACTTACTCATAGGAGGATACTAGATATAAAACAAAGATGGCTAGACTGCCTCACAACTCCAGGGAGGCTACCTAGAAAACGGGACCCTAGGAAAGACACAGGGATCGCCCAATGACAGAGAAATGGATGAAATTGACATGAACAACCTGGACGACAGCGGGAGTAATGAAGGGCAAGGTTTGAGGGAAAGAAAGCTTAGGGGAACAGGAGATCCCAGCTGGATCAAGAACAGAAAGGGAGAACAAGGAATAACAGACCATGATAAATGATGACCACATGAGAACAGGAATAGGCAGAGTGCTGGAGAGGTCCCCAGAAATCCCAATGATACATCCTCTGTAGACTGCTGGCAATGTTCTATACAAATTTTAAGGTTCTGTTCCTAGGAAAACTACCCTAGGTGTTTTAAAAGATGTTGTATTGGATGTGCAGTTCACTTTGAGTAGTACAGATGTTTATTTAAAATGTCTTCCAATTCCTGGAAATGGGATACCTTATCATTTATTATTCCTCATCTATTTCTCTCATCAATGTTTCTTAGCTTTCACTATACGAGAATTTTACCTCCTTAACTCTACTACTAAATTTTGTATTGTCTTTGACACTATTTTAAATGGGATTGTGACCTTAATTTCGTTCTTCAGATAGTTCATTGTTCATGAATATAAATGCTGCTGATTTGTGTAAGTTGATTTTATGTCTTGTAACTTCACTAAATGCTTTTTTAGTCCTAGTAATTTAGTCCTAGTAATGTTCAGTTTTATACATAGATGATCATATAACCTGCAAACTGATTTTACTTCTTCCTCTCTAACTTTAATGTTTCTATTCTTTCTTTCTTGTCTAATTTATTCCTATTCATACATCTAGTACCATGTTGAATGGAGGTGGCAGCTTGGACATCTTTTTATTGCCTATTACTTATAAGAAGAGCATTTTATCTTATCCTTTTTCAGCATGATGTGAACATGCACTTATAATATATGGGCTTTATCATGTGGAGACACATTCCTTTAGCACCTAATTATTATAGAACTTTTTATCAGAAAGTCACATTGCATTCTGTCAAATGCCTTTTTAGTATCTTTTCAGATGCTCATGTGATTTCACCCTTTACTCTGTTAGTGTGGTATTAGAGTATGAACCATCCCTGCATGGCAGAGTGACCTCCTGGTCACAGTGAATGACCCTGTTGAATTCAGTTGGTGAGAATATTGTTGAGGACTGTTAGGACTATTTTCATCAGAGATACTGGTCTGTGTTTTTTTTTGTTTTTGTAGTACTATGGCTGACTTTAATAAGACAATATTAGTTTCATAAATGAATTTAGATGAGTCCTTTCTCTTTTAGCTTCTCATTTTCTCCCAAATATTCAAAATTATCTATTATACTTAAAATATAAAATACATGTTGTAATTAATAGCACATTTAAAACAATTATTTAATTTCCTTGGGTTGATTCCCATTATCTCAGCACTCTGGAGGCTGAGGCAAGAGGATTGGGAGTTTGAGGCCAACATGGGCTATTCAGCCAGTTCTAATCCAGAGACCTTATCTAGAAAAAGCAAATAAGTAGGTACCTTAATTTTAATTCAATTTTTCAAAGCTTTAGTTAAAGCTAATAAGTATTTTATACAAACAAGGTCATTTATAGGTTGAACATGCAATGCCTATAATTCGACTTTGCCAGGAATCAATGTTATATTTCACAGATGTTGTATCTGTAGCTACATAAATCCATTTAATATTAATTTTCTTTGCTTGCTTGAAACCATCTCACTTTTTAGCCCAGGCTGACCTGGAACCCATAAGCAATTCTTCTGCCTCAGCTTCCCAAAGGCTGAGGGACCATCTAGCTTGAATTTTTAACATTTTAAAACATGCCTCACTAACTATGAACAACTATGGCTTATATCAAAATGAAAACACAGTAGAAAGAGAGGAAAAGATGCCTGGTCTGCCATATTCATTGTGTTCAGACCAATGGATGGCTTTGACATTTGTCTTTTCTCAAGCAAGTGTGCCACTACTCAAGTCTTCCTTGTCTTGTTCTGATGGGAACAATAGCATCCTTTCTACCTGAATGAGTTTAGTTTCCAGGGAACAGAGCAAGAGATGAGGAAGATTTTCCTGGGGCTTCAAATGTTGCCAATTATGATAGTGAATTCAGGGTAGTGGGTTATGGCTTACCAGCTATAACTGCTGCATGTGAAAATGTGAAATGACAGAGGTATTATACACTCTTACATAGTGTATGTTTATGCACATTTGCATGTTGTGCATGAGTATGCATGAGTGTGTGTGTGTGTGTGTGTGTGTGTGTGTGTGTGTGTGTGTGTTGCTCATGACCATCTGAATTATAAAGACTGGAAAAGAGTAATCTCTTGCCTCTTGCCTTGGGCAAAATCTGGACTACAACTCCCAGAATTCTGCTGATGTCTTTCTGCTGAGTCTAAATCCCCACTATGTTTCACAATGAAGTCAGCTTCTAGTCCTCTGGCCTCCCAGCAGAAGCCCAGCCCTAAATAACACTAGCTCTATTATCTGTTCCCAATCCTTGACCATTCTAGGGCTAGCCACCTATCTTCTTTCTAACCAGCCCAACCTTCTGAGGCCACATTTACCAAGCTCTAGAACCATATCACAAGTGTGTTTCCTGTGGATTCGGGTTACTGGCCACACACACCCTACCTACACCTGAAATTCTCTCTTTGCAAAAGCCTGTTAGCCGGTACTCTGGCTCCTGTTTCTTTAGGAGTACTACCTAATTAGGTCCCTAGGTGACCTCTCTGGGCTCTCATAGCTTCTGCACAGTGTGCTTTTCTCTCCTCTAGATGAGCTGAGGCTCCAGGCTGGCCTCACCAACTAATAGGAGCCAATTAGAGAAGCAGTGCCAGAGGTACCCATTTTTCTAGCCCCTGACCCAGTACAAAGCCCTTATTAAAATAAGAGCCACAGGTGATGATCTAGTAGTGGAGTCCGGCAGGTTTAAAAGCCTTTGGTTTTGTGTTGTTGTTTTTTTTTTTTTTTTTTTTTTTTAGTTTAGTTTGGTTTTGTGTGTATGTGTATGTGTATGTGTATGTGTGGTTTGGTTTTATTTTTTGCTTTGTTTGTTTGCCAGCAGTTTTATAGTTGACTGTGGACATTTTTTAAGCAGGACCCATCAGATCCTCACAAGTAGATACTTCGTCAATTCACATATTTATGTTACCAAGCTAGCCCTCTGTATAAACAATAATGACTAGCTTTTAGAGTAAGAAAGAGGTAGATTTGCATTCTTCACTCTCTTACTACTTGTGTCCTCTTGGACAAATTATATAGCTGCTGTATGCCCTTTCAGACCTTGGCTTTCTCTTGTTGCAAGAGGGATAACAAAGCATGTAGAACATTTTGTCATTAAGACTATAGTAAGCTATGTGTAGCAGTGTTTGCACACAGGAGATGTTATGCTTAGTGGTTTGGTTCTCAGCTTTCATTCTAGATTCTCTAGCCACATTCTCAAATCCATCAGTGGAGTTGTGCTAGTTCAGTCTGGAAGATTTATCTCTTGCCTATGAATAGGGCTTCTCTCTGCTTTCTTTTGGATGAAACAATTAAGGACTCTGGGGAGAGGCTACAACCAGGAACCTAAGTCAAATGGATGCAATAAATGACTTCTTGTATTATGTAGAAATCATGAGCATTCATAGATACTAATTGGCTGTCTTTTCTACTTTTCCTTACACCATTTCAGTAGTTCCTTAACACAATTTTATTTTGGATCTTCCTAATTATATTACTCCAGGCACCTACTGTCTGTCAATGAGCTTGCCTGTGGGGGAGAGAAGGAAGACTTATTTATGTATTCTTGTATCCCAAGAGCATTATGGGGGTCTGACAGTTTCGGCCCTGCAGAGCATGCCCAGGTATAAGATTCAGCTCATACCTTTGAGTATCCTAAAGACTCACAGGTGAGAAATAATAAATATGTAGAAAACAATTAAACCAGAAGAATATAAACCAGATGATGAGTATTTAAGGCAATGGATGCTGTGGGACAGCTCTGTAATAAAAATCTACCTGTAATTATTTTTTTAATGTTTTATTATAAATAAAGCAGATAGTAAAATGTATCCCTGTCCTAGGAAATAACTTGAGCAGAGCCTTGGTGACTTGGCCGAGTCAGCAAGAGGCTGATCCAGCTGGAGTGAAAGCTCCATATTGAGGAGCAGTTTCATTTCTATAGACACAATCAAGCACTAAATGATGTCTATAAAGCCACAAGTGTTTTTTCTGCCCCCGGTCTTTTCTCTACTTGGGCCAATCTGTCTTACACTAGTCTAACAAAGCATTCTAAGCACTGTGTGAAAAACATCATTCTTCTACTTGAAAACTTTCACTGCTTCCCTACTGCCTGTTGGATGCCATTGTTCAGAGAACCCAGACTCCCCTGTGGTATCTTTGTAGATCAGACAGAGCCCAGAGAGTGAATAAAGGCAAGATAGCAAGCTGGGTCTGGATCCCAGGTCAGCAACCAGCTACTAAAGAGTATTAACTCAATTGTCTGCAGTGAAGAGGGGATAATGACATTCCGATTCATATAAAGGACTTAACACACTCCCTGACACCTAGTAAATTCTCAACTAATGTTGGCTTTTTATAGAGGAATAAAGGTGTTTGCTAATGGAGCAAGTGAACGAACCTGAAGAATAGTATTTACTGCCAGCCCTTACCACACAGTTGATACAGAGGATACACTTATGTGTGGATGGGAAGTAGAGAGGAATCCTAACTGTTAATGGTTAGTGAGCATATCATGTTCAAACCTTGTGCTAACAGGCAATCAAAGGGGATAAATCTAGCCGGATAGGAGAAACAGGAATCAACCTAGCCCAGAACTTACCATGCTGGTGACCCAGCCTTCTGGAAGAAAAGCCCCAGTAGCATTTGCTAGGTTATGTGGCATACAAACTCCTATCAAAGCCAGTAGAAAGTTATTCTGGGATATCCCAAACTAAGAATTGAGATTATAACCCTAGATGTCACCAGCTGGTATGATCTTTCAAGTTCCCCACAGAAAATAGAAAGTCTTAAATCGGAGGTTAAAATAAGATGGTGGGAGGAGTGTGTGTGGGTGCATAATACCTGGCCCCAAAGAGTCCCCCAGAACTGAGTGACTTAACTCAACCTTCCAGGGAATTGGGGAGGGGAGAGAGCTGGCTTAAGAATGTGAATGCCTCAGCCAGGCAGCTAGAGACTCAAGTTTTTCCCTGCCTGCATACTGGTTGCATGACCCTTCTAGGTTTTTAAACCTCCTTAATCCCTACATCCTCATCTCCAAAGTGCCAATGACCTCAGCTAATGATGTGTCCTTACCAGTTCATTCAGAGTCATAGGAGTTGCTTGATGTACTGAGGAGCAGTGAGGGTCTGGCATAGTGGTACATGCCTGTAATCCCAGCACCAAGGAGGTGCAGACAAGGGGCTCATGAGTTGAAGGACAGCCTGGACTACATAGTAAGACAGTGAGAGCTTGTCTCAAGAAGCCAAGGAAGAAAACAATGAAAGATGAAGAAACAGGAGAGAAAGAAGATGGGAAGAAGGGAAGAAGCAGAAAGAGGAGGGAGGGAAGGAGATGGGAGACAAGGCAATATGAAAAAGATGTCAGCCAAGAGGCACTGGGGAAAATGCATGTGTGAATGAGTTGTCTCTGGGTGGTGAACAATTTTACTTAATAACTCAAAAAGATGGCTATCTGTGGTTTGGTGGGTTAGCAACTTAGATTGGGAGTGAGGAAATGGCTCTCTTGTTCCTCAAAGACTCCTCTGGTTCATTCTCCTGTTTGCAGTCAGTGAATCTGCCTCACCCATGTTGGGATTTGAAGGCGTGCAGGACTGATGGAGGCCAATAGGCTGTTATCTCTTGTCAACCTTCAGGCTAGCCAAGGCAACAAAATGCCAGTTGCAGAGAAGTAAGAACTAGCACACACCTACACACAAGCACTTCCTAATTTCATGAGACTCCTGAAGCTTCACATTTTTTGGTCTTATTGACCAACACCAGTCATATATGTCTAAGTCCAATATAATGAACCCACCATTGTTTTAATGGTCATTATCAATTTAATGCATTTATTCTTGCAAATAACCTATCACAATGTAAGAACAAGCAATGGACGAAAGAGAAAGATCTAAGTAGAAAAAAATGAAAGTCATAAGAAGATGTCCAACCTTAGTAGTAATGACAAAGATGGAAATTAAGATGAGATAATATTGCACAGTGTGTTAGTAATTTAGGAGTCTGGTAAACTGAGGGTAGCAAATGAAAGGGAAGAAATGCGATATCTGCTGTGGACAAACTCAGAGCCTTCAGTAATCAAAATTCAGTTGGATTGCCATGTTGAATCAATATGGAAAGCATAACTCTGAGCTACAGAGAAGTATGGTTCAGAACACTGTGTACAGCACTTCCTTTTTAAGGGTATAAATGGATACAATGAAATTATGGACACATAGGGAACAGAAACACTACAGAGTAATATTTATCTCTTTGTGGGGAGTTATGAAGAGCAAAGCATTAAAAATAAAGGGGGCTTATAGTTTTGTAAATATTTTATTTCTCAAAAAAGTGAAATGAATATAGCAAAAATAGTATGTCATTAAATTCAAAAGGTAGATTCATAGGCCTTTTAATACTCAGAATACTGTACCTGTTCTGTGTCTCAGCCCACATGGTGCTATAATAACAGAATATAGAAACTGTGTGATTATAATGAAGAGGAGTGTATTTTTCATGGCTCTGGAGGCTGGGGTGTCTGATTTCAGGGTGCAAACTTCTGGCAAGGGCCTCCTGGCTGCATTATTCCAAGGCCAAGGCAAGAGGATGGCTGACAGAGGACTAAACTCACTTTTATAAGAACTTCAGTCTCTGGTGTGACATTAAACTCTTTCTGGAGGAACCATCCTCATGACCCAGTCACTACTCAAAGGTCCTCTGTCTCAATGCTATTGCATTGGGAATTAAGCTCCTGACATCAAACCACAATGATGTATTTGAAATAGTTCACAGTTAAAATGATATTTAAAGATTATAATAGTAAAAACGCCTTCAAACTGAGCAAAGGTGGGAAGAGCAGAAGGTCTCATTTCATGGAATTTCAGACTAGGGGAAAAGTGGCCACAGTCCCCTTCTACTGTGTAGTGATCAGATTCTGTCTGGGCACACTTTTGAGAGGATACACCGGTTCACCCAGTCACACCACTGCACCTGTGCTGCCATACTGCAGAGGATAAGGAGTTGAAGGACCATGCTCTTAGAGGCTCACCTTCGATCCCAGGCAATACCCGCAATAACTTACAAGCATGTGGGACATGGATGGAGTTTATACCCAGAAAGAGGATGAAAAAGCCCAAGCTACGTGGTGTAGCTGCTGTGGCTTGAATGTGACATGGACCCCAGAGGCTCATGTTTGAAGACTTGATCCCCAGCTAGTGGTACTGGTTTGGAAGGTTGCAGAAACTTTCAAAAGTGGTGCCTCGCTGGAGGAAGTGGGTCACGTGCCTTCAAGTTTCATAGCAGGAACACATTTCCCTGTCTACTCTCGCTTCTTGCTTCACTGAGGGGCTGAGGAGCCCCAGCGGTGTCCTCCTGCCTCCGTGGAGCTTCCTGCCACCATTCCTTCCTCTTTATAATGTATGAAGTCTCCAGATTCTCTTAAATGTGTTTTGTCAGATATGCTGACCCAGTGATGAAAAAAGTCGCTGATACAATGGAGACGACTTCCATCCCAGCTGCCTTCCCTCTTCCCGCACTGGCCCTGCCTGAATCTACACGGAATCTAGAAGCTTTGGCAACAACATCACTGAGCCCTTCTTGCCCCGACACACTCAGAACAGACACGGACAGTGCCACACGCATGCCTATGACTCTCACCAGGCCTTCCCTAAATCTGAGCTTTAGCGTCACCCATGCTGCAAGAGATGGAGCACCCAAGCTCCTTCTGCCCGAGCCACGGTGGACTGGACCCCCTCAGGGCCGAACTGTAGAAACAGAAATATGCCGTGCTGTCTTTTTACTTCACGTCAGTCTCCCATCTCCTCTTCTGCTAGGTTTCTGACAGTCTGCCATGTGGGAGAGAGACAAGTAATTTCTGTGTCCCTTTCGGAGACTGAAATCTGGCTGGGTGAGGCTTAGAGAGGTGGGTTCTGGCCGCTGGAATGAAGGCCAAGGCTGCCGAGTATAGGGCAGCAGCAGCCAGCCTCCCCTGAGAGCTGAGACCAGCAAGATCACCGCAGAGCAAGGGGCTGGCCACCCTCGCCAATGCTGTGACCCGTCTTCAGTGAGTTTTGATGAGTCTAAAGGATCTCAGTTAAAGATTTACTAATCATGAAAATGTTTAAGATGACCATGTGGCCCAGTAATCTCCTCTTTCAGAGAATATCACTATCAACACTTTGATGCACATCCTTTCAGATGTTTTCCAAAAATGTACAGAAAACTTTTAGGTGTGAAGAGGAATTGTGCTGTCCTGTGCTATAAATAGAATGTCTTGTAACTTAACAAATACATGCAAAGTTACATCTAAAAGCCTTCTCTCTATGTTTGAATATGTTTGACTGGTAAGCACCCTCCCCCCTCTAAAAATCAGTTGCATTGTTCATTCATTCACAAATTGTTTTTGAAAACGATGTCAGGCACTGTTTTAAACACTGGAGACCGCAACATTAAAGAAAACAAAGCCTTTTCCCCTCCTAAGACTTCATATTCTAGCAGAGAGCAGGAAACACACAAACTAACAGATATGTATCAAATGAGGTCCAAAAAATACATGCTGTGAAGAAAATATACCAGGTTTAACAGGAACTGGTGAAAGGATGCTGTTTTGGTTGTGTAGTGACAGGAGGCTTCTCCTAGGGAGTCCAGTCAGTGGTCTACTGCTGTGTGGCAAAACTCCCCTAACTAGTTTAAAATGCAGTTTGGTTACCATACATTTTCTGGAGGACAGGGATCCAGAACTGGCTTAACTGTGTCCTCTGGGATAAGGTCTCAGGGGGACAGCCAAGTGACCAGCCAGGGCCACAACCATCTGAAGGCCTGGAGATAGAGGTACTTGCTTTCAAGAGTCAGTTGGCAGGGCGCTGCTCTTGGAGAGTAGCCCTGCTCCTTGGCTCTTGGTTACAGGCTTCTCTTAGCCCCTCACTACATGAGCCTCTCCACAGGTTGGCTTTTAAGATGGCAAGCTGATTCACTGGAGAACAAGCTATAAGAGCCAGAGAGACAGAAACAGAGATAGGTCACCACATGTTATAATTGAGTCTCAAACTTAGCTTCTTATTTTCTTAGACTACTAGTCCAGCCATGCCATGGGGTGGAGACCACAGGATGTGCAAACCAAGGGAGAGGACCAGTGAAAACCATCTTTGAAGCCAATCATCATGTTAGTACTATGGCAGAGAGACAGGTGAAGCGTGGGGTTGGTGAGCCATATGGATATCTGGATGAGGAACCCCAAGAGAACAAAAAACAGCAAGATCCATGGACGTGGGGGTGGAACTGCCTTGGTCTCTGTGAGGAACAGTCAAGTTTCCTGCTTCTAAAACTAACAAAGCCTTTCCTATGTGAGGGCTGATAGTTTTGCTTCTGTGCTAAATGCATGTAGAGGAGTTGGCAGAAAGTACCTGCATCCTAAACGCATACACACAAACTGCCAAACTGTACTCAAAATTGTCTTTCCCGAGTGACTCATTCAACCTCGTACAAAAGAAAGCCCAGGGTCAACACCAGGTAGCACAAAGCGTTTGCCTTTGTGCTAATATGCTATGGGAAAATGCCACTTCATTGTGATTTGCATTTGTTGGAAAAGATAACAAACATTGTAGTACCTGAATGGAGGTGAGAGCTTTTGACACTCTTCTGTTTCTTCCTCTGCAAGGTCCTGTGAGGTCTCAGCATCATCCACTCAGACCATCTCTGTTAGAAACTGGCCCCACAGCCTCGGCACTGTCTAGCTGTCCAGCAATGCTTTCTCTTGTCCCCTGTGACCCAATGTGGAGCCTTTGCTTATAGCTTTTGTCTGAGCCCTTGTCTCCATCCATACCTCTCACCATTTATTAGACTTAGGTATCTCCATAGGGTCCGCTATTGATTGCCTCTGCCATACTCTCCACCAGAGCACAGAGACCAAGATCCACTCCATGTGGTACCAGGTAAGAACCAGAAAAAGCATAGAGCAGGCTGCTACTCAGCTCCTGTAATGCCTGAGCTTGTTTAAAGGGCCAGAACAACATGTGTCTCCATATATGTCCAAACTCAAGTCAGGAATATTATTAGTGCCTTCTTAGACAGTTGTGAGGATCCAGTGAAAAAGGTCAATTAAAAGTGCTAAGAACAGTATAAGTACAGTCACTTTTCCCACTGCTGTGTTAAATACCTGACAGAGCAACTTAAGGGAGAAAGGGTCCAGTTTGGCTCACAGTTTCGGGGGATGTAATCCATCATGACAGGGAAGCATAGCAGCAGAAACAATAGGCCAGCTGGCCACACTGAATCCACAGTTAGCAAGCAGAGAAGATGATGAATGTTTGTTCTCAGTGAAATTCCTTCTCCTTTTTGTGTAGTCCAGTAATCCAGGACCCAAGCTCTAGGAGAGGTACCATTACCCTTCAGGGTGGGCCTTCCCATCTCAATTAACCTAATCAAGATCCCACACAGGCATGCCAGGAGGCTGATCTAAGATAAATAATCCCTCACAGGTGTGCCTTGAGCCTTATCTCCTGGGTGAGTCTAGATCCTATCACATTAATAATCGCTACAAACCATCCCAGACACTTAGTAAGCAGTCACTGAATACAATATTCTAACTGACTACCCCATGCTACTCTGCTGTCTTCTGAGGCATGAAAGGATCAGACAATGTCTTATTTATTTTTGTATTCCCAGAAGTACCTGATATGATACCCTGAAAAAAAAGAGCATTTGATAAGTATTTGTGTAACTATTTGTGTATATATCAAATGAATGAATCCCCACCTGAATGAATGAATTGGATGTGTAGTCTTAATATGAAGGGGTTTAACTGCCAACTGTTATCTTGTGTACAGTTGGGAGTCCTTGACGGATTTCACAAAGATTAAATAACATACAGTAATGTTTTAAGAAGGAATTTAAGAAATAAGTACATTTGCAAATAAGATTTTGCTCTTAAAACCTGCACATTTTCCCCAGTCCACAGACAGGCAAGTGGCCAACACACATGCTTTATACTTTCTGTTCTCAGACCCTTCTTTGAACTACATAGACACTACCCTCCCAACCCCCCAGTTTACCCTGCCTCCCATCAAGGGCAGAGCCCCATAGAGATGACCATGTGACCCTACTCACTGTTTCTGCCCCAGGTGCTGTCTTAGCCATGCACAGTGGCTCAGAACAGAAACACAACCACAGCTCATGGGCTGCATACAGCTCACAGATATATTTCGCTTTCTGGGCCTAGCATTTTCTAAAATTGAATTAGAAACACAGATATCTTGTGAAATCTGAGGTCTGGCCATGAGGCCAGCACTCCTGTGGAGGCTGCAGTCTGTCTGGATCATTGGAGCAGCAGCTCCCTGTGGCTTTAGTTCGAGACCCCCGTGGTCTTTGCCTGCTTGTTTCATTGTTTATGTTGACTGGGCACTGAGCCACATAAATTTTCAATCCTGGCATTAAAAGCACCATCCCAAGGAAACAATGGCCTAGCCCTATACCGGTGGATATTTCAGCCCCCAACAAGCCCTCCAAGGCAGGGAGCAACTATTCATTAGTTACCTTTCTTGTTGCTGGCAGAAAGTGCTTAAGAAGGAATGGTTTGCTTTGAATCATAGTCTAAGGGTACAGTCAAGCATGGTGGAGAAGCTGCAGCATCAGGTGTGAGGTGACTGGTCACATTGCATCTGCAGTCAGGAAACAGAGCAAACAGGAAGTTGGAGCCTATGGGGAGCTTTATCACAAGTCACCTATGGGGAGCTTTATCACAAGTCACTTATACCCTGACATGTTGCTTGGGTAAAGCTCTTGCATCAGCTACATCCAGGCATTGTACAGTTCTATTCTCACAGATATTGCCTGTATGTTTGGCAACCACTTTTTTTTTCAAGGTGAACCTTCATAAATACCCCATAGACTATGTTTTGGGGAACAGAGCTTGAGAAGGTCTAGAGACTCTCAAAATTTGGAAGAAGACCCTGATCTTGTGGAGGGACCTCTTAAAAAGTTCCTTCAGCCATCCATACCAAGATAAAGAGTACAACTATACCCTGGATAGGGTACCACAGAGGAAGCTAGGGAAGGGAAGACCCATATCTATCACTTAGGATCCTAGAAATAGGCTCCACGATGGAGAGGTTAAATAGAAGGTTTGTTCAGGCAAGAACTGAGGAATGTGAAAGCCTCAGGTGAAACTATTTTTAACCATCAACAGTATGTAATTCATGTCACTAAACAATAAACTCTTTGAGGGCAAAGTTTAGGTCCCACTGTCTCTTGCATCACAAATAACCCATGAATAGTCAGTTGTGTATGAAGAAATGGATAGACAGATAGATGATGTGCAGATGGATGATGGATAAGTAGATAGGTGGGTGAATGGACAGATGGACAGATGGAAGGATGGAAGAATGGAAAGATGAAAGGGTAGATGGATGCATATGTGTTCAGAGATATAGATGAAGGAACAGAAGGTACTGGATAGATTCCAGCTATTAAGGTAATGCGAGTGCTGTCTTCAACCTCATTCTTGGCTCTGTACATCCTAATTAATTTATAAACAGGGGCAGATTGGCCTAGGAAGAACTGAGATTGTATTTTCTTAATTGAAATATAAAAATTACTTACTGAGCATTCAGGGCAGTAGGGAGACACTGAAGCCCCTTTTTAATTTTGTCACCACCCTGGTGCAAAGAGAATAGGGTGTGAGTCCCATTTGAGCTTACAGAGACAGCCCCCAGACAGCTGCTGGATTGCAAATGCCAGCACTCAGAAGACTTCTTGATCCTCAGATAGTTGTTAACAAAACAATATGCTGATCGGTTCCAAGAAACTAAATCAGAGGCAATCAGACTTGGCAGCTGCTTGGCTCATGAAAGGTGACACCCAATTAGAGAATATGATCAACCCCAAACAATGTGCGTTTCCAACATCCCACAGAATCTACAGCTGCAATCATGGACCTGACAGCCATGGTTCCCACTTGGAGACACAAACTCCTCCAGAAGCAGCAATAATAGTGTCCCACTATTGTGTAATGCTGCATTTTATCTGTCACAGTGACTCCTTGAGACAGGATTGAAAAGGATCCTGGTCCCTCTTTGAGACTTCCAAGAGAAAAGACTGCTTCAGAATAACATGTCAGTAAGTCTGATAAGTAGCAGGTTTCATGAGAAATCCAAGTTTTGACTTCTCATCCACAATCCTCTGGCTATTATATGACCTCATTTATCCTTTAGCTTCTTGGTCTACAAAGAAAAATTATCAGATATATAACTGAGTTATTAATAATTTGTATGAGTGACATCATAGCCAGTTTTAGAACTTTAGCATGATTTCTTGTTGGGACATTATTATTAACTCCTGATCTAAGTCATTTCTACAGATTTTCATCTTAGTCTCTTTTATCCCATTCTCGTATATTTGCTATATTTTGGAAAGAGGGCTAGGTCTGATGTTTGAATGAACAACATGGTACCATAAATACTCCATAAATAGTACCATAAATAGTCTTATTAGACATAATTATTGGTGGTACAACCATGATAGAGAATTAAAGAGACACAACAGATACACTATCTGTTCATTCAAGTAATGATTTTGATGGAGCTTCCTATAATGCTGTAAATAGATTACAGAGATAGAGACCTCATGATAATATCATTCAGTAGACTTATAACTGGTAGGGTAAATTTAAAGAAGATGATTAATGGTGATATGATCTACAGGATGCCCTATACAATGAGGAATTTTTATCTCAGCCTTATCCTGTCCCCCCCCCCTCTCTCTCTCTCTCTCTCTGTGTGTGTGTGTGTGTGTGTGTGTGTGTGTATGTTCACATTCATGTTCATGTGTATGTGTATGTGTGTGGATGTATATGCACATGTGTGCACATGCGTGCATGTAGAGTCCATAGGTCAATATCCAGTGTCTTCTTTAATCACTCCACTCTTTACTTTTTGAAGCAGGGTCTCTCACTGAGCCTGGAGTGCTCTAACTTGGCTAGACTGACTGGCCAGTGAGTGCTACATGAATCCTCCTTTTTCTGCTTCCCCAGCACTGGGATTGCAGATGCATACTGCCATTCCCAGATGGTTAAGTGGGTGCTGGGAATCCAAACTCAAATTGCCAGTGATTTGCAGCAAACACTTTATTGACTAAACTGTTTCTCTACTCCCCCCACCCAAAGTATTATACTTTTTGTCTGCATGCACCAGCTTGCCTCACCCTCAAAGCTAAGAGGAGAAACTAAGGAGTGAAATGGAAGAATAATTTGCCACAAAAGTCTTGTGTATGGCATCATCCTGACCAGATAATTCTGTCTAGTCAAAGGACCAAGTGTACAAGTAAACATCAACAAGGGAGGAGACATGCCTTGATAGAAATCCAGTAGGAAAAGACCTCGGGCTGTGGCTAGATGCTACTCAGCTTCACTCGGTAGTGAGGAGCAAGGACCAAAGTATTATTTTAGTTACTTCCCAGTGGAAATTAATTTCTCTTTTTGTGCATGTGGTGCTAGAGAAAGTGCTTGGCTAGCTAGAAAGGCAGAGGCAGAAAATGGAGAAGGTGCTGAGAGCGTTTTAAATATATTACAGATGATAGCACAGGAGGTGCTTGGTGACCATTGTCTCTAGACATCTGAACATCATACAAAGAGGAAACCTAGCAATTCATTTTCATACATTTAGTCATGTGATAATTTGACAAATGTTAACATTGGCTTATTGTGCTCTTTTTTATTTAACAGTTCCATTTTGTGAGGGCTCCTCTTGGTTGGAATTACCTAGGAAAGAAACAGAGAATTTCCCACCATCCTGGAGGTATCCTATATCCATACATTGACTGACTCATTTAGTGAATAATTTCTTGAGAACCCAGGGCACACTCAGCTCTGATCTGAGTTCTAAGGCTTGAGTGGCAAGCCAAGCAGGCATAGTCTCTGCTCTTACACATAAGTAAGCAAAGAATTAAGTGATCACATTAGAAAAACTGGGATGAAGGAAACAGAGAAGGCTTCTGACAAAAGATAATGAGCTGGGGGGTTAGTAAACCAAAACCTACAAAATTGGAAGCTAGCTATGGCACCCTAGCTGCCTGCCACTTTCCCACTTCTTGGTTTTATTTAAGAACACTGTGTACCCAGCCACAATTTTGTTTGTAGTTTCATCCCAGTGTGTCTTCCTAAAGCATACATAGTCCAGCCTCCTTGGGCTCAAGGGATAGTCAATGTGACAATGTTCTGGCCAATGAGATATAAATTGTTATTGAGGGGAAATCCTTGACTCTCTAATATAAGGGCTACCCCAACTTTGTGTGTGTGTGTGTGTGTGTGTGTGTGTGTGTGTGTGTGTGTGTAGATCACAAGTTGACTTT
The DNA here is from genome assembly GCF_903995425.1 of Onychomys torridus. Lineage (NCBI taxonomy): Eukaryota > Metazoa > Chordata > Mammalia > Rodentia > Cricetidae > Onychomys > Onychomys torridus. The sequence goes on along the minus strand of NC_050449.1, from coordinate 94,477,161 downwards.
AACTTCGGCTGTCTTCTTCTATCACCTCCTTCTATCATCTTATTTTTTGAGAGAGTCTCTCACTGAACTTGAAACTTCCCATTTGTAGGCCACAGCCCATCACTGAGAGATGTCAGGCCAGGAAGTCAAAATAGGAACCTAAAGGCAAGAACCATGGAGGAATGTTACTTGCTGATTCATTCGCCGGTTCATGCTTAGCTGGGTTTATTACACAGCCCACAACTTCCTGCCAAAGGAATGGTACCGCCCACATCAAGAAGTCTGACATATCAATTAATCATCAAGGCAATCCCTCATAGACACGCACATGGGCTAGTCTGATCTAAAAAAATTCCTCAATCAAGGCTTTCCTCATAATCCTTCTGGACTGTATCAAGATGACAATTAAAACTAACTAGACACTGCCTGTATCCATTTCCTCATTCAACACTGATATTATAGACACATGCTGTCATGCCTGTCTTTTGTGGGGGCACAGGGAATCTGAGATGAGATATCCATGCTTTACACATTAAGTACTTTATCCACTGAGCCATCTCCTCAGCCCCTGGAGGACTCTATTTTCCTGCCTAAAGTATAAATAAAATGGCTGGGATTGTGGCAGATTTCTTGCAACCATGAAAGAAAACCTTAGAGACTTTATCCTCTTGTTTTGAGCCAATGATGAATGCCACCCTTAATAGATTTCTAATCAAATAACAAAAATATATACTGGTATATATGGAAGTCACTGTTGTTAGAATCTTCTATTATTCATAGTCAAATGAAACCCCCTGTTGATTTCCCCAGCTAGTCAGAGCCCACAAGGAAGCACATTTGAGGCAGAAGAAATCTACTGTCTGAAGACCTGAAGGCTACCATGGTTTGGTGTGTTTATGAATAGAATAGCAAGTATCATGGGGGTGTGGCAGGCACAGAGGAAAGTGAGAACCACTAAGGTTGGGGACATAACAAGGGACAGGGCAGTCAAAGCTTTAGATGTGGGACAAAGAGTGTGCTTGTGTTATAGAAGTGAACAGACATCATTGGGTGGCCACTGCACGTTTTATAGAAATCACCTGTTTGCCATGCAATTGACAAGGGGCTTAGGAGGGGCAGGAGCAGGGAGACACTCAGGAGCCACTGCTATAACACTGGAGAGAGAAAATGTTGACTTGGACAGGGGTAAAAGCATCAGTGGTGAGGAAAATGGTACTGAAATGACGGCGTGGCAGACAGTCAAGGAATAAGTTAACAAAAAAGAAAGGATGGCAGCATGCTGCATGAAGAATGTAACCAGCTCTTGCTAATCAAGGGAATCAAGCTACTTATTGCCACAGGCCAGGTCAGTGAAATAGTATTAACCATAGCATCTCACATGTGCGGGTTCGATGTTTTACAAGTATTGTCACATTAATCCCTGTAATAGCACATACGGGAGACACTGTTATTATCTTCATCTTACAAATGAGCAAACCGAGTCATAATCAGATTTGATAGCTTGCTCAAGGACACTGATGTTACGAAGCTAGTGGAAACAACTTGAAACCCAAGGCTGCCTGGTTCTCTGACTGAAGCCATCAGGGGTTCAGAGACCATTCTTGGAACATTTTCTACTCTATAGATGTTCATTATAACACATAAAGATTCTTCAACACCATTCCCACACGTTGGCATATTTATTGAGCCTTTTGTAGATATCAGTCTTTGTACATTTCTTCTACTTGCTCTACAAATTGGAAAACTGAAGGACAAGGAGGTCACAAGACTCATCCTGAGTGTCTGGCTAGCAATGTGCATCACTGTCTCTTTCAGAAGAGTCTGCTCCTCGGGTTAGTTTGAAGGAATCGTATCTGCCATACACACCCTGTCATCTCAATAGAGGGAGAGTCCTAAGAATAGCTGCTCTTAGACTCAGTAATAGCTGCTAACTCATACCTTGGGACCAAGTGGTGACAAGTACATTGGGATTGGTAGATTATTTTGGGCAAATGCAAAGTAACTAAAAGAAAAGTTCAACAAGAGTCAAGACACACACCAAGATGGAACAGTTCCTGAACCTGTCCTACCTCCCTCTGTCCTCCTTTGTTATAACTCTCAAAGCATGTCTTCTGAGAGGCTGACCCCAATGGCCTTGGCTAAAGAAAGGCTCCCTCCAGTCTGTCATTCACTATTCCATCATCTCACTTACCTTCCCTGGCTTAACACTTATCTGTCCCAAACACTATCAATTATTTATCATTTATGTGTGTGTGTGTTGCCTGTCTTTGCCCGCAGGATGTAAGTTCCATGTCTCTAGTGCCTGGCTGGCTGGCACACAGTAGGCATTCAATAAATGTTTAATGAAAGAATGATTAGACACATTGTTTAACTTGATTTCAGTTTTCATTGGCACCTAGAGAAAGCCTTCCCAACTCTCGACACATACACAGGTCTCTCTTCAACTGAAGCCCCTGAGGTGACAGAAACCAGGACAAATATGCAAACTGAGAAGATGACAATGGAAAACAGTGAGGTTAGTGCAAGTAGGCCAGTGCTGGTGACTTTTTGAAGGAACCCCTCAAATGGTGGTTGTCCTTCTACTCCCATGGGAGATGACTGGCTGACTGCAGAACATTTCTCTAAGCAACTGAGCTCAAGGCAGAAGTTCCTATTATTACAGAAGCTACAAGGAAAGGGAGAGTTGTGGAAAGGGCCCCAGGAGAGGGCAATGAAGAGAAGGTACAGCCAAGGATGAGCCAGGTAGCCTCAGGTGGTGACAGCAGGCACAAAAGAGGAGGTGCCTAGCCATCATTCCCCCAGCCCATCTTGTCAGCAGGAGTATTAGAAGATCCCTGAGGGCCATGTCTGTGGTAAGGACAGCACCTAGGGATATGTCATGTGTGGCTAGTTCTTTGGGGCATCTGTGACCCACTGGGAATCAATTCTATTTCTTTTATAGAAATTAAAATAAATAAGTAAGAGAAACAATCCGAAGGCTCCCTGATACAGAAGAAGGAGTCATCCGTGGCTCACTTTTGTCTTCCCAGAAAGGGCAGATGCCAAACATGATCTTCCCCTGTTCTGCTAGTACATTTTTTTCGCAGGCTGGCTTTTCTCAGCTGTCTTTTGAATACCTCGAGCAGAACACCCCTGTCTTGTTAATGACTTCAAAGATACCGGGTCCACTGTGCAGCGAGTGATAAAAATGTACACAGCATGTGTTGGATAAATTAATAAACTCTCTGGAGCCTACGAGTCCTCAGGCCCAGCAGCACCGTAATGAAATGTTATTCTGAAGTGGAGGAGGTGGGAAGGAGAAGGGGAGCAGTATTTAATATATGCAAATTAACTAGTATGCAAATTGCCACTAAGTTAAAAATAACGGACTGCGAGAGGAGCCCATTTTTTAAGCAGCTTGTTTATTCATTAGCCTAATTTCCATTATCAATCCTTCTGTTTTCTTCTGTATTAAGTACTCACATTTGGGGAAGTTTGCTTCCTACAAATTGTGTTTTGCTCCAAAAACCCATAACACTGCTTAGAACAATCACCATATATTAGCTTCTCTCCGTCTCCTTGGTTTTGCCCTCAGCTCGCATCCTTTCCTTTCCTTTCTTCTTGATCCTTACATCTCGCTGTGTTCTTTGCCTGGAGTCTCTGGACCTTTTGTCTCATTGCTGAAGGCGGCTCCTCCACAGCAAGGGGTAAAGGGAGGAGAAGCCACTTGCCTCCAAAGATTTTATTTTGGGGGCCCCCTTCTTCCAGCCGCTCACCCGGATAGCGTGGAGTCTGCCACAAAAAGCAGCTGAATCTCGCATCATCTCGCGTTGTGGACCACTGGCATCCCCTGGCTAGCAACAGAGCAGCCAGAAAACGCTCATCCCGGCTCAGGTCCGTATA